>NC_073627.1:30935000-31560000 GCF_029407905.1 Bubalus kerabau
CAACCAAAGCATTTCTGAAAACTAGACTCCACACCCCTCTTTCAATATGTATTATAACACTGAAATTAGAGCACTGACAAATATTTTTGGGATCTACAACTGGGAAGGGTGACAGCAAATTAAACTATTAAAAATAGCTGAGAAGAGTCTATTTAGAGACTAAATGAATCTTGGCCTCAAGTTTAACTATGATGCAGAGCACTTTTTCTCTCAGTAAGACAGTTTTAAAGCTAACCATCAGCGTGAGCAGTTTTCTGCTTCCCACTAACGTCCTAAATAAAAGAAAGAAGTCGCCTCTCAGATCATGGCCCCAGTCTCTCAAGACATGTTAGGCTGCAACCAGCATGTGCTGCTGACAAACAAGAAGGGGACGACCCCTGTCACCAACCACTGCTCTCTGCCTTCTGTGTCAAAATGAGTAAGGTCATTCAGGAAAAGCAGCACAGATAGGGCGAAGGTCTGACAAAAGGCAGCTGGTGAGGAGAAAGGTTCGGGTCAGGGTCAGGAGTGAGGAAGGCTGCGTGCTCCACTTCCGCCCCCGATGACCTCCACCCTGCCCCCTGGAGACCCTCGCTACCATCTAGGACCGACTGCACAAGCACTACCACAGCAGACAACTAGCAACAGCAGATACAAAAAGAATTTGTTTTTCTGATTTTATTTTTTATTTTTATTACACACTACAAAATACAATGCATGCTACACAATATACTGCATAATCTACTAGCAGGGATAGAAGAGCATGACTGAGTTGTTCTTCATCAACCAGGAAAACGTTTCCTTAATCAATGTTCTCCAAACCCACTGACACATAGTAACGGTTTACTCCAGAGATGCGCCTATATCTTTCCATCAAATACCACTGATATGAATAATGGGCAACCCTTTTTTCCTTGCCCCCGTTACTGAACCTGTGGATGCGTGCGGTGGCCATTTCCGGGATGAACAAGCACATGCCCATGATGGCGATCCCGGGGAGAACCTCGAACCACATCGCGACGCCCTTCCGGAGGCCAAACACTCCCTTCCAGGTCCCTTAAAGGTGACCTGGCTTCGATCTCTTCCGGGTAAGCTCTGCCAAGAATTTGTTTTAAAAGATGATTTCTGTGGTTACTGAGTTAAAAACAATCTTCACTCTAAGTCTAATATTAACACAGATTTCAAGCTAGGTTCTTCTACACAGAATGTGTAACAAGCTGAGTGTATAAATGCTGAAGTGGCAAGAAGAGGTCCAAAAGGAACTTTCCGGCTCTGCTGATGGGCATCGAGGAACACGTACTACACTAACTAACGAAAAAGAGCACACATATATAAATTAAACACAAACCGAATTCTCTGTCACATCCTAGTCAGGCAACCGCAGAACGCACTAACACTGGAACTGTTTATTAAGCCTGTAAGAGAAGGCTAATTAAGCAATTCAATCAATTAATAAATATCACTGGATTCAACATACTTGAAAAGTAACTCATACTAAGAATTCAGTGTTTTATAAAATCCTTTTCCATCATCACCAGCTCTGATCCTTATTTACTTTACCCTTGAGTCACAAATTGACCTGAAGCCAATCAGCCCACAGAAGTGCTTTATTGTTCTAGTGTATTTTATAAAGCAGGAGACTTTCTATAAAAGTCTACCCTCCAGGCATGCCCTGAGGGATCCTCATCACTTATTCCACCCCCTGCCTTTCACCCTCACTGGACTCAGCTTCACGGAGGCTGTTCTATCCAATAAATTTGACTGATTTTGAACCCAGTCAAGAAACTGGTAATTAACCCACATTTCTGCCTCCTGGTGACAATTACCATCATCTTGAGTATTGGGTGTCTGATGACTCAGTTATCCATCTATACACACACATCCATGCACCTGACTCCAAGATCACTCGTGTAAACGCTTACTTAATGACTAGCTCACAGCTGCTTTTCCAAAGCCATTTCCTTTAGGATCTGGGATAATATAGCTGTAGGCTGCCTGTGTAAGATGCACTGATTCTGGTGACTCCACTCACAACAGGGCAAACAACTGAAACAACCACCCCCAAATGCTGCTGACAGTAGCCTTTAGCTGACAAGCCAGTTCTCTAACACGGTACATAAAGCACGAATTCTTCCTTCAACGGGGGCTTCTGGAAGACCCATGATAAGCAGCTCTGTCACAAGGTTCTCTTCACATTAGGGGGAAGTTGGTTTTCCTTTAACTGCTAGTTCCTGGGCTGGATTCTGGTCAAAAACCAACTTCAACATCACAAAATTATTCATAGAATTGAGGTCCAGCTTTCCTAAATTCATGGACACTTTTTAATTATAAGCATGAAGAAATTGTTTTAATAGACCTAAAAAGGCAAAATCTACCTAAAGGTCAGTGGCCTCACACTTTATAACTAAAATTCAAACTATACCCCAACTCTCAGTTCTGAAGCAGATAATGCAAGTCATTCCCACATCCAATGACACATTCTCTACTACAACAGTGTACTTGGCATCAAATGTCCCTTATAAAGTGAAAAACCACAGAATGGCTGCATTGTGTGCTACACACTTACTTAACACTATACAACAGGAGATTTGGCTGATAACATTATACTGTTAAAAATAAGTATTTATACCATATAATATGAATATGAAATATTAATTTAAGACACAACTATCAACTTTTCTTCAGTATGTAAAGAAAAGCACCAAGCTTCAAAATTTAAGAACATTAAAAAATTATAGCAGAAAGCAGGTTTTAATACAGTTAACATTACCACAGAACAGAGACAACTGGAGAAGGTACAGCCCAGTGGTCTTCAAGCCCTGAGCTGCCACGGAATGGCGTGAACTTACCCGGTTTTCATCATAAATAATCTGGACAACACTGCGGTGCTTCTGCTCCACAGGAGGGGGGGACACAGGCTTCTCGGGCTCTGGAGGCTTCGCGGCCTCCTCTTCAAGCTGTTGCTAAGAGACCCAGAAAGGGAGAGTCAGGCATCTGCTGCACGTCAGCCCCACCAGTAATTATTCACCAGAGACAACACATGCTTCTGAGCAACGCTTCGCTGATTCTACAGGGTAATCACTTAACCGACAAGGGTCTAAGGACCCAAAGGCCCTAATGAACCCAACCAGATTTATTTTGACTAATAACTAAACAGCATAAGTCATCTTTTGATAGATAAACCCTTTCGTATTCTGATGAATTTAAAGCAAAATAATAAGGGAATCTAATAGCAAAGATAGATAAGAGATAAGGCCTTCTTCAATGAACAGTGCAAAGAAATAGAGACGAACAATAGAATGGGAAAGACTAGAGATCTCTTCAAGAAAATTGGGAATATCAAGGGAACATTTCATGCCAGGATGGGCATGATAAAAGACAGAAACAGTAAGGACTAACAGAGGCAAAAGAGATTAAAAAGAAGCAGCAAGAGTACACAAAACTATGCAAAATAGGTCTTAATGACCAGGATAACCACGATGGTGTGGTTACTCACCTAGAGCCAGACAACCTGGAGTGTAAAGTGAGCCTTAGGAAGCACTACAACAAACAAAGCTAGTGGAGGTGATGGAATTCCAGCTGAGCTATTTAAAATCCTGAAGCATGATGCTGTTAAAGTGCTGCATTCAATATGCCAGCAAATTTGGAAAACTCAGCAGTGGCCACAGGACTGGAAAAGGTCAGTTTTCATTTCAATCCCAAAGAAGCGCAATGCCAAAGAATGTTCAAACTACTGGACAACTGTGCTCATTTCACATGGTAGCTAGGCTTCAGCAGGATATGAAACGAGAACTTCCAGATGTACAAGCTTGGTTTAGAAAAGGCAGAGGAACCAGAGATCAAATTGCCAATATTCCCTGGATCACAGATAAAGCTAAGGAATTCCAGAAAAACATCTACTTTTGTTTCATTCACTAAGCTAAAGCCTTTGACTGTGTGGATCACAACAAACTGGTAAATTCTTTTAAGAGATGGGAATACCAGACCACCTTACCTGCCTCCTGAGAAACCTATATGTGGGTCAAGAAGCAACAGTTAGAACCTTACATGGAACAAGTGACTGATTCAATATTAGGAAAGGAGTACGACAAGGTTATATACTGTCACCTTGTTTATTTAGCTTATATACAAAGTATATCATGTGAAATGTTGGGCTGGATGAATCACAAGCTGGAATCAAGATTGTTAGAAGAAATATCAATAACCTCACATATGCAGATAATACCATTCTAATGGCAGAAAGTGAAGAGGAACTAAAGAGCCTCTTGATGAAAGTAAAAGAGGAGAGTAAAAAAGTTGGCTTAAAACTCAACATTCAAAAAACTAAGATCATGGCATCTGGTCCCATCACTTCTTGGCAAATAGATGGGGAAATAGTAGAAGCAGTGATAGATTTTGTTTTCCTGGGCTCCAAAATTACTGTGGACAGTGACTGCCACCATGAAATTAAAAGACACTTGCTCCCTGGAAGGAGAGCTATGACAGAACCTAGACAGCATATTTAAAAAGCAGAGACATCACTTTGCTAACAAAGGTCTGTATAGTCAGAGCTATGGTTTTTCCAGTAGTCATTATGGATGTGAGAGATGGACCATAAAGAAGTCTTGAGTGTCGAACTGATGCTTTTAAACTGTGATGCTGGAGAAGACTCATAAGTCCCTTGGACGGCAAGGAGATCAAACCAGTCAAATCCAAAGGAAATCAACCCTGAATATTCATTGGAAGGCCTATTGCTGAAGGTGAAGGTCCAATACCTTGGCTACCTGATGCGAAAAGCCGACTCACTGGAAAAGACTCTATGCTGGAAAAAACAAGGCAGGAGGAGAAGGGAGCGGGCAGAGGATGAGAGGGTTAGATAGCATCACTGACTCAATGGACATGAATTTGGGCAAACTCCTGGAGATAGTGAAGGACAAGGAAGCCTGGCGTGCTGCAGTCCATGGAGTTGCAAAGAGTCAGACAAAACTTGGCACCTGAACCACAACTTAAGTACGAGAATCTAAATGTATGAAGGTATTGCATCTGCCTCTATCACAAGGACCCTCTGTGTCCCTGGAATAATGTTGTTCTGCCTTATAGACACACAGTACCTGCTAATGTCTGGCAGAGAGAGCATGGTAGAACACTGAAGGGTTAACCCTTAACTCAGCACAGCACCACCCTCTACCCCACTCCCCCATCAGACTTTATATTCTACAGTGAGGAGGCGGCAAAGTCAAAAGCACATGAATTGCTAGTGTGTGCAGCCACAACACAGGAGGCTGTGTGAACTACTCTGCCCAGGTTTGGCCCTAGGGTCACCCTTTACAAGTAGTTTGATCCAACGACCCTTTCTAGTTCTTACCTCAATCTGGAGCAAGTGTACAAACCCCTCATGTGTGAGGTGGGGATATTCATCCTACCTAACACACAGCTTTCTGAGTGGATTAAAGGACTCAGTATATGTCAAGCACAACTATAAATGGTCAGTGAGTATCACCTACTGAAGTAAGTAGGGACTGAACTTGGTTCACTGCTTTTTGTCTTCCATCACCCCAACTGATACCTAGTAAATGCTCAACAAACAGCTACATGGATATAATATAAAAGGCATTAAGGTAAAGGTGGTAAGTCTACTAAAAGCCCAGTGGAAAAAGATTACCTACATTTCCAAGTAAGACTGAGAGTCAGGTTCCTGATCATGTAAGTCAGACCACACCCAATGAAAGGATAAAAATCCTTCAAGAGGGAAGCTTTGAGTTCCACTTCCACTTTGGAACAGAAAGGACTCATGCAACCTCAAACGATCATTCTCATGTTAATGAGGTCTCCAACCATGCCCTTTTATTCCTTTGCTCAGAAGGCCTTCTTTTAGAATGTCCATTAAGTAGGTATAGAGAAAGAAATAAACAGGTTTCAGGAAATCACATTTTGTTCTTCACAGTTAAGTAGCCCTGGGACAAAACCACAGACAGACACCAGACAAGCTCATAGATTCAAACAGACTGGTGGTTGCAGGGGCAGGCAGAGATGGACCAAATGGGTGAAAGGAGTCAAAAAGTATAAGCTTCCAATTATAAAATAAGTAAGGGATGCAGATGTAAACTATAGTTGACCATAGTTTGGTGACTATACTTAACAACAGTTTATTGTATAGTTGAAAGTTGCTGAGAGAGTAGATGTTAAAAATTCTCATCAAAAGAAAAAAAATCTGTAACCATATGTAGTGAGAGATAGTTAACTAGCTTTACTGTGGAGATCATTTTGCAATATATGTAAATATAAAATCATGATGCTATATAATGTCAATTTTACCCCAATTTTCTTTTAAACTGAGAACTACTAGGAAAAAGAGATAAATCAAAAATCCAGATATCTACTATATTTCTACATCAATACCACAAAGAACACAAAGCCCAGAAATCAGTCCAAACCTGATTTATAACAGAGCTAAAAGTGCAGCTGGAAAAGGATGAACTTTTTAATAAATTAATTTATGGGGGAACAAGTATTGACTTTTATCTTGAGGCAGACATAAAAATTCAACTTCTGGTGGATTAAGAATAATGTGATGAGAAACTATAAAACTTCTTAAAAGATGATAAACTCTTTTAATGATCCCAGGGTAGTCACATACAAAAACTACAGAAATTCTGTTCACCAAAAATGCTGACCTAAATATAAGAGCTAAAACTATAAAACCCAGAGAAGAAAACACAGGTATAAATCCTTGTGACCTTGGATTCGGCAACGAGGATTATGGTTCTTAGATATGACACCAAAGGCACAAGTGATGAAAGAAAAAATAAACTGGACTTCATCACAGTTAAAACTGAAAGCTTTCTGCCCTGGTGTGACTCCACCCTGCTCACCGCCCTCTGCAAGTACACTCACTCACCTCTGCCCACCCTCTCTCCCACCTACAGGTGTGCCCCTGGGGCCCTGGAACCAACTTTCAGTTGTCAACTAAAGACCAACAAAGATGACTTTAAAGTGGATAATGATGAAGATGGGCAGTTATCTTGAGATAGGTCAGTAATACTCAGCTTGGACTCTGTCTCCTTTTCCTCTCTCCAGAGAGGTCAGTTCCAGGGCTGGTGCAAAGGATGAAGAGCACACTGCTAGAGCAGAGGTGGTCCCAACGAAGCAGCCCCGGCCATGCTAATTTGTCCCTGGGGAGCTGAACGCCACCTGTGGTCCAAAAGTGGTTCAGGGCTTGCAGTTATCAGTGGACAGCTCTTAGAAGATGCAGAAGAAGACGACGAAGAGAAGGACGTGAAACTCGAGAGTATATCTGCAAGTGGTAGCAAGGTTCCACAGAAAACAAGCAAAACTTGCTAATGAAAAGGAAGCTGAAGAAAAAGCTCCAGTAAAGAAATCTATACAAGACACTCCAGCCAAAAAGGCACCAGATCAAACCAGAATGGAATAGATTCAAAACCATCAAACATCAGGAACAAAAGTCAAGAATCCTTCAAAACATACAGTAGCCTGCCAGACTCCTCTGTCCATGGGATTTTTCAGGCAACAATACTGGAGTGGGTTGCCATTTCCTTGTCCAGGGGACGTTCCTGACCCAGGGATCAAACCCCTATCTCCTGCATTGCAGGTGGATTCTTTACCGCTTGAGCCATCTGGGAAGCCCTCAAAACACAAACACTCACTCACAAACTTCCTAAAACACCAAAAGGACCTAGTTCTGGAGAAGACGTTAAAGTAAAACTGCAGGCAAGTCTAGGAAAAAGCACAATGAACAGTCCTCATAAATTAAGACAGGGAGAGAGGAAAAGGAGACAGAGTCCAAGCTGAGTATCACTAGCAATTCAGACCAAGTTTTCTACTTTAACCTCAACTCCCTCTCCTGATTTACCCCACCACCACCCACCAGGCTGGAAGCAATCTCACTCCTGCTTCATAAAGCACTTGTGTTTGATGGCTATGATTCAGCAAATCTTATACTTTGCTTTCTATTACTTATTCATTTGATTTACCTCTTTGACCATGTTTTAATCACTTTTATATCTCCTTAGATGCTCAATAAGAATTTGAACGAATCAGAGGAAAAAACAGTTTTGTACATCAACAAACACTATCAGGTTAGTGAAAAGACAACCCACAGAATGAGAGAAAATATTTGCACATCATATATATGAATATTCCGAATATATAAAGAACTCTTACTCAACAATAAAAAGACAACCCAGCTTTAAAAAAAAATGGGCAAAGGATCTGAATAAACAGTTCTCTAAAGAAAATATACAAATGACCAACACGCACATAAAGAGATGTTCATCACTGGTCACTAAGGAAATTAAAATTAAAACCACAATGAGATACCACTTCACATGCACTAGGATAGCTATTTAAAACAGTGAAGAAGAAGAGAGAGGGAAACTCTCCCTCAGACACTGCTAGTGGAATTTAAAATGGCACATTAACTAAAGTTAAAAATATGGAAAGTTCAACACTCTTCTTTAAGGAGACAAACATTCTGAGAATGTACTAAGCAGTAAAATCAAACACTTACTTGTTTTTTTTTCAGTTTAAGGATCTGCTGCTCTACTTTCGCAATTTCTCGATCTACACGATCCATACTCTGTATTAACTCTTCCTTTGAAAGTTTTGAAGGTGAAGCATTTTGATCATCCCCACATGGTTGCCCAGAAATTGGAGAGGAAGGAGCTTCATGTTTGACTCCAAATGCCGGGTCCTTTAAAGAAGAAAATCAAGAACAAATGGTTTCTCACTAAAGATCAATGTCAGCATCAAGAGTCTCTTAATGGGGACTTCCCTGATGGTCCAGTGGCTACGACTCTGGCTCTCAATGCAGGGGGCCCGGGTTCAATCTCTGGTCGGGGAACTAGATCCCACATGCCACAACTAGAAGATCTCACGTGCTGCCACTAAGACCCAGTGCAGGCAAACAAATACATAAAAGAGATAAAAATATTTTTAAAAAAGCACAATGGGTTCATTAAAAAAAGATTCTCTTAACTGAAAAAAAGTGCATTTTAAAACTTAGCAAAGCCATGTGTGCTCCCTTTCTACACAGTAGCCTATAGTAGCAAGTTTCTCCCTTCTTCCCAGCCACCCTCCCTCTCTCTCACACACACACACTCACACACCACCGATGTTCACAGTTCAGACATATCACTGAAGATCCTAAAAGCTATACGGATTGAGGTGGTTAAGCGGCCAACCAGCCTTTATTACGATACTGAGACGTACAGAGAATTTCTGCAGAAATAATGATGCAATCACAACAAAGGAAGATGCCAATTCCTCAGCCATTTTGTTGTAATGTCACTCCAAAACGTCTGAACACACGCACTCTGTGTGCCCACCCAACTTAACAGCTACAAATGGCCATTCCTATCAAAAGGTTTCAGGCTTTCCAAGGGCTAATACTGATGTACAGAAGTCTGGGGAATGACCTAGAACTTTTGTTGCTTTGATCACCCTCAATAAAGAGCAACTAAGCCTGCCCGCCTCACAGAACATGTAACATCTCTCCAGCCAAATGCACCTCCTCACTCCAGCTCCATACTGAGCAGGGACTACAGTAGACTGAAGCCCTCCACCCAAAACCTACCACCCTGCCAATACATGCATGCACACTCGCACAGCCTACTCATCCCCAGTACAAGGTGAAGATGTGAGCAATACTGCAAAGCATATGAATTTCAGATTAAGACACTGGTTCTCTTTAGGCTGTAAGAAGTCTAGAATAAGCACAGTTCATAAGACCAGAGGGCCCTCAATGTATTAAACAACAACTAAGTAACTGTGAGAAATCAATAGCTCTAACCAAGAATGCACTTAAATATGTCCAGATAGTTGTTCCAAAACACCATAGAACAGAGATTAACTAAAACATAACATGTATATTCCTGAAAAATCTGATATTATGTAACATAATATAGCTAAATTAAGGCTTCTGGGGAAAATGGAATTATAGTTATTAAAACCTGTAAACTTTGCAAGCAGAGCATTAACAAAACAGCAATTCTAATAAAATAGTACTGTCAAAGCTCCAATACCATTTGCATTCAGACTACAGTCAATCCTTTGATAACTGTAAACCCTGTAGTTTATGCTTCCTCTGTTAATCCTTCAGGTCATTTGCTTCCAGTTCAAAATAGCACACTTCATCATAATGTTAATAAAAATCAGATTTGCAGTATAAAGACTTTGCTGTTGTTTAGTCACTAAGTCATATCTGACGCTTTGCAACCCCATGGACTGTAGCCCACCAGGCTCCTCTGTCCATGGGATTCTCCAGGCAAGGATACTGGAGTAGGTTGCCATTTCCTTCTCCAGGAGATGTTCCTGACCCAGGGATCGAACTCATGTCTCCTGAACTGGCAGGCAGATTAACCTTTAAAAACATAAAAGGACAGGAAAAAAGGTCTCACAGTTTCTTTTCAACATTCCAATCTTCATTAATTAGTTTAACACTGAAAAGCAGAGCAGTTCTTGAATTAACTAAGCTAGCTACTACCTGCACTAAATGAAAACCACTGATAGATGCAGACTTTTCAAATCTTTTAAGGTCTTCATCTATCTAGAAGGCTAATTCTTAATTATGAAAGCTTGATCTTGAGAGCTCTAAAACATTCATGTCCAACAATCATTCACCATGGATTTCCATGTTACATTAACATCATTCTCTTACATATGCATATGAGATCATTTGTGTTACAAACACATGTAATACCAAAACAGATTACATTTCGACTCGGCAGATTTTGAAAATGCTCCTCAGGTGATCTGTCTGACCTGTGCCCTAACAACTACTATTACAGATCAATATTTCCCACTGACTTCATCTCTAGTTAAATATTTAACAAAAAATAAATTCCTGTTTACAGTGCCTATCATCTGACAGGCACTAGGCAGAAAGGTAAACAAAACAGGCTTGCCATCAAGGAGTTTATAATTTTGTGCTGGGACATTCTGTTAGCTATTTGAGGGGGGGGAGTTAAATTTCTATCCCACATATCACAACGAAAGCCAAATAATAATATTTATATGAGATTTATTAACAAATCACAAGTAGCCTCAAACAAAAGGTATTCATATTATACTGAGTACAGGAAAGTCAACAGCAAAAGACATTAAAAAAAGATTGATGAATCAAAATAAAGAACAATTTTCTCTTTAACAAAATAGGAATAAATTTACAAGGCAAACAGGAAAAATAATTTGCAAAACGTGAACTCTAACAACTCAACATAAAATAAAAAACACATCAACAGAAAACTAGGCAACAGATATGAAAAGCAATTCGTAAAACAGGAAAAAAGGAAAAACAAATAAAAAATGTTAAATTTTAATAACAAGCAAATAAATGCAAGTTAAAAATTTATCATACTAACAATGATCTTTTTAAAGACAGTAAATATGTGGTTTCAGTACAGACACACAGCTACTGGGTGCCCTTACATCATGCTGTCAGCAGCAAGAACTGGTTTTCCACCTTTTCAGGGCAAACTGGATACACCCAGGAATACCTTGAAATACACTAACAGGAATTTACCTTAAGGAAGTAAATAAGAATGTAAACCAAAAAAATAAACCTAGGGAATTCCCTGGTGGCCCAGTGGCTAGGCCTCCACACTTTCTCTGCTGAGGGTACAGGTTTGATTTCCTGGTTGGGGAACTAAGATACCACAAGCTGCACACAAAAAAGAAACGAACAAACAAAAAATCAAGCTAAGAAAAATATGTCATTATTCTAATGAACAAGCAGGTAACCTACATGTGTGACAAGTAAGTTATTTTATATCCATATATGGAGTATGACTGAAAATACAACTGTAAACTTAAGGACACAAAATGAACGCAGAACGTATTTAAGCAAAAATAAAGTCATACACAAAGCACAAAATAAGCACAATAAAATATGCACAATTATTAACGACAAACTGGTGAGACAAACTTTTTCCTTCAAGCTTATCCAATTTCATTCTTCTATAAGTGAAGAAAAAACCAACAAATGCTAACCCTTTCAAAATCCCAACTTCTAAAATAAAAGGAAAGTCATGACTTACACCTTAGGCAGGAAAGAAACAGGACTAGGAATCAGAGGTCATTAGTTTTCATTTCAACTCAGGAAACACTACATAGGTCACTTAGTTTTTCTTAACATCTGTCTTCTCTACTATAAAATGGAAATTAGCTATACTCTCATCTAATACAAATGGATGAAGTTTTAAGCTCTCTGCCAAAAAAAAAATCTATAGCTATAAATTACATTTGTGTTCATTTATTCAGCCTTGCAAGAAGACCTTTATTCACTTCTTTCTTTCCTTCTTTGTTAAATGCTGCAAACATTCCTTATAAACCCACAGACTGTAATACCGACATGGTGAAGTGGGTCCCAATATTCCTAGAAGCTTAGTTCATTTCTAGCTCATCACAAAGAGCTTTACCCACCCAACTTACTATTTTTAAAATTTCAAACTTACATAAGAGTTGAGAGACTAGTATAATGGATTCAATTACCCTTCATCTAGCTTCACTAATTGTAACATTTTGCTGTATTTGCTTTATCTCTCTGTATACATATACATATACCTACCTTTTTTTCCCAGTTGATCTATTTGAGAATAAAGTGCAAACATATTTATTGTTTTTTTTTTTTTTATTTAAATCACTATTCACTCCATAAAAACTCAAAGAAAATGTGTGGGTATTCAGTTATCTGATATCAGGGTGGAAAGGGCCACTAGCCCTAAAGGTAAACAAACATTTTTGGAAAGAGATTTAAGAACAAAAAAGCAACGATAAAGAGATATTAATATATGATAGTAAAAGGGTTAATACTTTCTGTTAAAAAAGCATTTTAATGAATTAGTTTATTCTTTGTAAAACAAATATTTATTCTGTACCTACTAAGTGCCAGGTAATTCCTGATCTGAAGATCTAATGACAAGCAAGATAGTTAAATACAATAAACTGAAAAGTATAATACAGAAACATGCACGTCACCAAAGAAAGTCAAGTAACAATAAACAAAAAAGGAAAAGAGGTATGATCTTAATAGAACATGCTCATAAACCCACAACACATATTGTTTGAAATATCCTGAGATCACTGGAAGGACTGATGTAGAAGCTGAAACTCCAATACTTTGGCCACCTGATGCGAAGAGCTGACTCATTTGAAAACAGCCTGATGCTGGGAAAGATTGAGGGCAGGAGGAGAAGGGGACAACCGAGGATAAGATGGTTGGATGGCATCACCGACTCAATAGACATGGGTCTGGGTGGACTCCAGGAGTTGGTGATGGACAGGGAAGCCTGGCGTGCTACAGTTCATGGGGTCACAAAGAGTCGGACACGACTGAGTGACTGAACTGAACTGATTGCTGCTGTTTAGCCACTCAGTCATGTCCAACTCTTTTGCAACCCCATGAACTATAGCCCACCAGGATCCTCTGCCCATAGCATTTCCCAGGCAAGAATCCTGGAGTGGGTTGCCATTTCTTTTTCCAGGGGATCTTTTCCCAACCCAGAGATCGAACTGGCATCTCCTAAATTAGAAGGATTCTTTACCACTGAGCTACTGTCTGGAAGCCCGTCATGAGATTATAGCTCATATTAAAAGTAGTTATCGCTAAGAGAATAAAAATTTTTCTTTACAAAAATTATAAGCATAGTTAAACCTTACCTAAAACATGTCTTCTCCCATGTAGTAAGTTAATAAACTGCAACTGAATTTAAGGGGATTATTTAAAATTCAATTTAAAAGAACTGTGACAGTCTTGAGTAGCTCTGACTACATTTTACAGCCCAGCAAACCAGTACAAAATGCTTGAGAGTCATTCAACAGCAATTTTTCTTTACAGCAGTCCTCAGATTGTTTCTCATTTACCAAAAAGTCAAAAGTACTGACTTTAAAGTCTGGAGTATTAAGTCTGTGGCTTTTTAGTTTTGTTTAAACAAAATTTTTACTTTCCCACAGCACTAACCTTTGGTGAATGGAATAACTGGTCTTTCTTTTAGGCACTGTGCCTGAATATGGCTAAATACACATTTCAGACCGACAACTCCACAGGGTAAGAGAACAAATATTTACCTTCTTAGCATCTGCAGAAGACCTCAACCCTTCTGGCAATGTATGCACTAAAGGTAAGACCGCAGCGCTGACCCGCTGGAAATGGGAATCAGAAAGCTGCTCCAGACGCGGTCTCTTGGAGTCCAGCGAATCATGATCCCCTGGGGAAGGGCCTGGGTGAAACTGCTCATATCCAGTTCTCCTCTCTTGAGGCCTAACACACACAGAGAAAAGAATCACTCAAAAATGTTTAAGTAATGTACAACTTCCTGCTAATACCCCTGGTTGAACTTTGAAATGAATGAGCAGTTACACTTACTTTCAAAATGAAACCACCCCTACCCCAGGAGAACACATACCTCACCATTAAGTCCTATTAAAGTTCTGATTCTAACAGAAAAGTTTCTTCTTTTCTACTAGAAAAGGGGAGGTAGGAGTAGAGGTGGTAAAGTAGCAAAAGATGCAATAGAAGATTCAACTTGCAGAAAATTTAAAAGGTGCTAAAGAATATCCATAAAATAATTATTTTTAAACCCATGCCATAACAACTGAAGTAATATAATCTAGACTAGAAGAGCCACCCTTTTCAATCAATAATAAAAGCAAGCAGGGAAAAAGAAAAAAAAATCTTTCAGCAACTGCCACATGGAAAAGATAAATGCCTTGAGTTGTGAGGTATTATCAAGACTTAAAAACAAGTGTCTTGAGTGGGAATACAATACTGCTTTGAACACATAATTCTGACCCCCAAAACATGCTTTCTGTCTAACTTCCCCAAGTACCTAAGTATCTTGAAGGTCAGGATTCTGGTTTCAATTTCCTTACACGATATACTGTACAGAGTATTTACAAAGTATTTCCAGACGTGACATTTTACTTGTGGCCAAGGTTTAAATTAACATCTCACAAAACAACTTTTCATTTTGAAGTTAATCATGGGGTTTTGTTTTTAGTATAGGTGATAAAACAAACCCTGAGGTTGATAATTTCATAATACTTCAAAAATCTGAAATCTCATTCAAGACATAAGATCCCATTGTCTCCTTAAAATTCACAATGATATCACAAAAAATACTGCAATAGAAAGTTTCAGGAATAAGACAAGGATGAGTTTTAGCCACTTGTATTCAATATCATATTGGGAGTTCTTATCAGAATATTAGGCAAGAAAAATAAAGAAGCATCCAAATTGAAAAGGAAGAAGTAAAGTATTTCTATTCACAAATGATATGATCTCATATGTGGAAAACTCTCAAGAAACCACAAAAAATGTTAGAGCTAATAAATGAATAGGGTGAAATTATGAGATTAAAAAAAATCAACATGTAAAAATCAGCTGTATTTCTATATGTTGACAATGAATAATCTGGAAATGAAATTAAGAAAACAATTCCCCACCAAAAAAAATTCCATTTATAATAGCATCCAAAAGAATAAAACAGGAATGAATTACACCACAGAGGCCCAAGACTTACACACTGAAAAATCACAAAACATTGCTGAAAGAAATTATGGAAAATTTAAATAGTAAGACATCCCACTTTCATGCACTGAAAGACAATATTGTTAAGATAACAATACTACACAAAGCTAAGTACACATTCAACATAATCTCCAGCAAAATCCCAACAGAGTTTTTTTGAGACATTAAAAAAAAAAACATAAAATTCATGGAGATGGGAATTCCCTAGTGGTCTAGTCGTTGACTCAGTGTTTTCACTGTCATGGGCCCGGGTTGGATCCCTGGTCAGGGAACTAAGATCCCACAAGACAGCTGGCGCAGAAAAAAAAAAATTCATGTGAAATTTCAAGGGATTGCAAACAGCCAAAACAACTGTAGAAAAAATATAAAGTTGGAGAACTCACATTTTGCAATTTCAAAGTTCACTACAAATATACAATAATCAAGAGCATGGTACAGCCAGAAGGGCAGACCTACAGACCAACAGAATACAACTAAGAGCCTAGAAATAAACTCTCACATCTCAGTCAGCCTCACCAAGGCTGTTGAGACTCTCCCACAGGGCAAGGACAATCTCTGCAACAAACAGTGCTGGAGAACGGAATTTCCACACACACAACAATGAAGTTGGACTCATAATGGATTAAAAATCCAAAACTTAAAAACTCCTAGAAACAAAATATAGGGAAAATCTCCTGACCTTGGACTTAGTAGTGAATTCCTGGATATCACACCAAAGGTAAGGCAACAAAAGAAAAATGTAGATAATTGGACTTCATCAAAATAAAAAATTTTAGTACATCAAAGAACACTATCATGAGAATGAAAAGACAAACCACAGAGTGGGAGGAGATATTTGAAAATCATGCATTTGATAAGGCTGCAGTATCCTGTCTGATGCCCACATTCCTTCTCCCCAGCGCTCTGACACATTCTCCCTGCTTCAGTCTATGCACCTCAAATCCACCCTCCACAGAGCAGCCAGGGGCAATCAGATAAAGGCCATGCTCCTGGATGCAGCACTGAGAACCAAGGCTGCTACTGGCCTACTTGGAGATTTTGTGTGGAACTTCTATAAGCAAATGCAACCCTCTGGGACCCCTAGCTGCGTCCCCCCAACTGGGCACCGCTGTTCAGGACACAATCCACAAAAGCTAACTTCCAAGGATCACATTTTACCTCCAGCCACTCTGCCTGGGAGACTGACCAAAGCCAGTGGGTGAGGTGTACTCACAGCTGGAGGAGAACTCCAGGAAGCCAGGGCACAGGACAATAAGAAAAACAGAGTATTGAAAGCTCTCACTCCATCAAGAAATCAAACTATTCCCCATTTCAGCTTGCCAATTCTTTTTACAACAAAACTACTCATGCATAAATAAATACATAATTTACCATTTAAAATTTCAGAAAAAAATTTAAATGAACTATGAAAATCTTGGTGAAAACAAATACAATTTTATACTGGGAGTTAAGCATGAAATACGCATCTTTAAGAAAGTACTTACCTTTTAAAAACTAATACTGTATGATGGCGTGGCCACTTTGTACACAGTCTGGTAGTTTCCCAAATGGCAAACAAAAGGGGCCAGCACCTAATCCAGCAGTCCCACTCCTAGTATGTGACCAAGAACTTCCCAGGTGGTGCTAGTGGTAAAGAACCTGCCTGCCACCGCAGATGACGACGCAGACAGGGGTTTGATCCCTGGGTGGGGAAAATCCCCTATCCACCCCAGGATTCTTGCCTGGAGAATCCCATGGACAGAGGAGGCTGGTGGGCTACAGTCCATGAGGTCACAAAGAGTCAGACACGACTGAAGCATGCACATGGAGTATAAAGGGGTATATGCTGTTGCTGCTAAGTCGCTTCAGTCGTGTCTGACTCTGTGCGACCCCATAGACGGCAGTCCACCAGGCTCCCCCGTCCCTGGGATTCTCCAGGCAAGAACACTGGAGTGGGTTGCCATTTCCTTCTCCAATGCATGCAAGTGAAAAGTGAAAGTGAAGTCCCTCAGTCGTGTCCGACTCCTAGCGACCCCGCGGACTACCAGGCTCCTCCATCCATGGGATTTTCCAGTCAAGAGTACTGGAGTGGGGTGCCACTGCCTTCTCCAAAGGGGTATATAGACAGCCACAGAAAAATCTGTGCTTGGATGTTCACAGTAATAGTATTCACAACAGTCACAAAGTACAAACAACTCAAATAGCTATCAACTGATGAACAGAAAAATAAAATGTAGTACTTCCAAACCAACAACAACAAAAAAACACCCCACCAGATTTCACACTAAACTATCTCTGCAGACTCTTAAATTTAAAATTTCCTACATTTTACTGACTTTCATCATCTCTTAGTACCATCTTTAAATAGCTTTAAAGCAAAATTATCAAATGGATTTTTTATTGTAATAAACCTTCACTTAGGGGTAATATAAAGTTCATAGTTATTTAAAATACTGGCCCATGAAGATCAATCAGAATTATAATTTATTGTGTTTATTCCCAGCTGAGGGAGACTCTTGTCCAAAGCAAAATTAATTTCACTTAAATTTTAAAATGTATAAATATGAGTTGACCTCTGAATTTGATTCTCTGAAATTCTCTTTTACAGTATCAGAGAAATCTGATTCTCTGATTCTCTTTTATAGTATCTGAAACTACCTCAGTTGTTCTGTACCTACTTAATTAAACATCCAAATACTTTAGATGTTGTGTGTTAGTCGCTCAGTCATGTTCGACTCTTTGCAACCCCACAGACTGTAGCCCACCAGGCTTCTCTGTCCATGGAATTCTCCAGGCAAGAATACTGGAGTGGATTTCGACTCCCTTCTGGGCTAATTTTTCCAGTGAAATCTAGAAAACATGATGAATGATATTCACACAGAAATAACTCTTTTTGTGAGTGCTGTGTTTATAAAATAATAAACATTTGCTAACAAAAAAATTCCAGGAATATATTAACAGAACTAAGTAGCAAATCACCCCAAATCCCACCACATAGCAATAGCTGTAATCAGGGGTGAGTTTCATTACCAGACATCCTTTATTTCTACATACGGATGTATGGACATACAGGTTAAAATAAAACAGAAGAATCACATACAGTGTTTTTTAAATACAGAATATTTGATTTATTTTTATACAGATACATATATGAGAAAAAATGAAATAAGGTTTAAAAATGGAAGGAATTACTACATTCCAGTTAAATACTCCTTTACTGCAAGAAATCAGTTCCTTAAAAATTCTTTCTAAAGGGTGAAAGTGAAAAGGGTAAGGAAAATAATTATGAAAAGCACTGAGAAGAATTTCTTTTAACCTGTTTTCCTTTTTAGAAGTCATCAAATCACTCCAGGCACACTTTTCAAATGCATATCTTTAAACATTCTCCCAATACTTATCGTATCTCTGATTTGGGGCACTTATATTATTTTACTTTGTCAAAATTTAGTACTAACATCCGCTAAGGAACCATGATTCCATGATTCCTGGAGATGTCTCATATGGAACCTCCACTTGAATGGGTTTACGGCTACTGTAATCCTTTGACCATGGCTTCCATTCCTTATTCAACTGGATTCCATCTCTGAGAAATTCTTCAAGAAGCTTTAAATACTCAGTGTTTTCATGTCTAAAAATGTCTGCCTATTGCTTTTAAACATGTCTGATATAATATTTTTGGATCTCAATTTCTTCTCCTCAGAACTTTGTAGCTATTGCTCTGTCAGATTCTTTTCTCTTATTGAGGACTTGTTCTGCTTGCTGGATTCCTGATTGTTTTACTTATCCTTAAACTTTAATAATAATTCAACCAGGATCTGTCTCAGTATTGATCATCCTGTGTAAATTTTTCCTGGAGCAAGGTATGTCCTATCAACCTACAGATTTCTTCCCTCATGTTAAAAGGGAAAAAAGGTGTTTTTTTTGTTTTGTTTTGTTTTTAATTATGAGTATCATTTTCTTTCCCTTACTAGGTTCTCCACCTAGGAAACACATGTGCTTATGACATGTTGGATGATATTAATTTGCCCTCCGTATTTATCCACCTCTTTCTAATTGCTTTGATCTCTCTGTCCTTTTCTTCTGCCTTTACTCTGATCATCTCAAGACCTTTCTTCCAGAACAAAGGTCTGACTTTCAGCCACATCTATCTTATCCCTTGTTCCTTCTCCCTTTATACACAGAATTTAAAATGTGGCCCTGGGGGCAAAGGAATGTCCAGTCTCGCTTTATCTGATAAGGTTGTCTTATTTTGTTTCTAAATACTTCATTATTAATTTGAAATTCTTAAGTGCACAGCATTCATGGGGCATGTTCTTTGTTTTTCGTCTTCTTACACACAAGGGTTTTTGTTTTTGGAACAGTGCATTGCTTGAGTCTTCCTTTGCAGGAGTGTGCTTTCCTGGTTCATGGCATCCTTTACCCTCCTGCTCAGGTAGACTATGAGCAGCCTTACACAGACTCTCTCTGTGGTACAGAATAGGGGTTGGGGGTGGGGGTGCGGTTTCCTTGCTCATCTCCACCTTGCCTGGTATGCATTTATCTACAGATGGAGGACTGGATATGGCTTTCTATATAATTCTCTACAGCCTAAGGAAACAAGAGAAATGGAGCGAGTCAGGGGAAAACTCAACTGGGGCTGTGATCCTTAGCCTTGGCTCCACCAGTCAGCCATGTAACCAGTTCTGAGGGCTCTGGCTCAGCACTTTGCAAAGTGGCACCTATAACTATCCTTACCACAGGATGGCATAATGAGGATTCCTAAGTCAACTGATCACCACATCACCACTTGCACTTGCATTTTCCCAAATCAGGGGGAATCATGAGAAATCCTAGGACTGTACTAACCTTTCTTTCTTCAACACTGCTTCTTTGACAGTAGAAGCAGGAATTAGGAGGCCAAGCTGTGCAAGATTCTTCTCATTCCTTCCTTGAATAACACTCTTCCAAGTTTATGGCAGTGGCTGCATCCTTTCCTTCTTTATGTTCAGGGTGCATTTTTAGCCCTTTCTTAAAAAAACTATCTTCGTATATTTGCTAGACAGCAGAGGAGAGTGATCTGATTCCTCTCCATTATCTTCGCCAAGAAATGCATTTTACAGTGATTTTAAACATGGCTGAATAATTTCAAACTTTTTACCATCTTAAAACCTAAACAATAAACATACTTTTTAAAATAGGAAATCAGGTTCTTTATAAAATTGCTAAAACGAGGACTCAAGAAAGGTGATTTACTAAAGACAGTTATTATATTTCAAGATACTTTAGATTAAGAGCGAGAATGGGGAAAAAAACACAGGGCGGGGAGGCGCGGAATTGAGTAAAAGACCGCAGAGACAGTAAGGACACTGGAGAGAATGAGTATCTGACATGGATGAGACCAACATTAGCTGACAAAATACCCACTATCCTTTGCAGACAATGCCTTGTTATCCTCATTTTTACAGGTAGAAATCTAAGGTCTGAGGAGTCTAAATCACTGACTAGCAACCCTGGCTGTGAATAAGAAAGACCTGGGCCTAATCCCCGAGACTAATTTAATTATTCTGAGATAAGATTGGGTATCAAGTTCTTAAATCTCCCCAGGTGCTCCTAATATGTAGGGTGAATTGAGAACACCAGCTTATACAATGTGAGCAAGGCCCCAGGAGCTGACCAGGATTCAAATCTAGGTCTATTGGACTGCCCTCTGTACAGCATTAACTCTGAATTCTGGAAACAATGTTTTAAGAGTTTATAAACTATTATTGAAAACTACTCCAAAAGGTCAACAAATATAAAAGCACTCAAAATACAACTGTAAATGACCAATCACAATAAGACTATTAAGACTAAATATAACACTGAATTGAAAGTAATAAAATAAATGACACACGTGTGGAGTTTCCATATACTCCCCAAGTTCAGTCTTGGGTGAAAACACGAAAGAGAACCTGTTACCTGTCAGAACCCGGGTGAAACTCTGAAAGTAGGGAAGGCCTCCTGCGAAGCTGCTGCTGCTGCTGCTGCTGCTGCAAGAGCTGTGACGCCTGACTGACTTCAAGATGAGAAGAACGGTAATCAGGGACTGCAAATTCCTGGTAGTAAAATAGTCACACAGTAATTATTAACCAACAAGCAAAAAGCATCATGCAGCCAAACCAAGGGCAAATGTACAAAGACAGTTACAGTCCGATAAGCATGGGAAGAAGCAGCAATGGTGATTTCAATGCTTCACTGACCTAATTCTCTTCCCATAACCTAACCACAATTAATCAACATTAATTGTGTATCACTCAAAAGAATTCAAAATGAAATTTCGTGTTCAACCTGTGTTTGATTTATTCTTCTAATAACGAATCACAGTAACTCCTAATCTGTATTATTTACTTAATAGGATCTCAAACCCATGTGTGCAATATGAAATCCTAAAAAGTATTCCTATCTTAAATTTAAAATGGATAAGCTGGAAGGGTCAGAGAAGCCATCTAGTTAAATCCATGCATAGTCACAAGTGAAGAAACAGAGGTCCAGAGATCAGCATGCTAGTTTAGAGTAACAGTTTCCCTCATTCTAGGTGGGTGTTTTTATGTTTATCTTCCTATTTTTTGAATGACACATGTAAAGGGCAAATACAAGCAAAGACAGCACTGAGGAATTTTCTCAGAACACAGTAGAGCACAAAGATATAGGAATTACAGAAGAAAAGTTAGAAATCTCAGCTACAGTGAAAGGCTCTAACATTCAATATCCATCCACAGGTGAGAGGCAATATTCTAAGAAATAAAAAAGCAGCATTTCTCAGAAGTTAGAAAGGACTCAGTCCTCTCCTCAGGTTTCAAAGGGCCTAAGAGAAAAGTTGAGCATACTTTAAACATTAAACCAGAATGTTTTAAAATTAAAATTAAATTTAAAATTAAAATCAGAATTTTAGAAAACCAATGATAGAGAGAAAACTATCAGTCATAAGACAGAAAAACTTGGTTTCCTACAAAGTAAGAAGGATCATAATTGAAAAAAGACTTCTCATCAGCAACACTGAATAGAACGAAACAGACAAATACATATTCCAAGTTCAGAGGAAAACAAATCTGGAACCAAATCACCAAGGGAGTTAGAGAATGATTTCCTGAAATATGAATTTGGGTTCCCTTAAGTGCTTGGCTGAATTCCAACCTGTAATGCATAAGGAGAGCACAGTCCTGTCTTTAAAAGGCTGGACCAAGAACAACTTCCGAAGAAAGAACTATTGGAATGATAAAACAAGCAATTCCCAGAGCTCCCATAGGGCCAGTGAGAGTGAAAGTCGCTCAGTCCTGTCCGACTCTTTGCAACCCCATGGACTGTAGCCTGCCAGGCTCCTCTGTCCATGGAATTCTCCAGGCCAGAATACTGAAGTGTGTAGCCGTCCCCTTCTCCAGGGGATCTTCCCAACCCAGGGATCGAACCAAGGTCTCCTAGATTGCAGGTGGATTCTTTACCAACTGAGCCACCAGGGAAGTCCTACACATGGCCAGAACTCATTCAAATTTCCTCCAGCCAGAGACAAGAAACCTCACTGAATACAGAAGACATTTAGTAGATACCCCAGAAGAGAAAAGTTCAGAAGTGGAGAATAGGGTTTTCCTGGTGGCTCAGTGGCAAGGAAACCACCTGCCAATATGTAGGAGACATGAGTTCGATCCCTGGTCTGGGAAGATCCCACATGCCCCAGAGCAACTGAAGCCCAGGTACCACAACTACTGAGCCTGTGCTCGAGAGTCTGGGAACCACAACTACTGAGACCTCATGCCCTAGAGCCCATGCTCCATAACAAAGAACACTGCAATGAAAAGCCTGTGCACCACCACTAAAAGTAGCTCCCACCTGCCACAACTAGAGGAAAGTCCATGCAGCATCAAAGACCCAGCAGAGCCCAAAACAAACAGATAAAATTAGTTTTAGTTTTTTTAAAAAAAGAAAATACAGGGAGAGGGAACATTTCCCAAGCTAACACTCCTAACAGGCTGAATGCTGTCCTCTTAGGATCAGAAACCAGGCAAGAACGTCCACTCTCACCTTCTACTCAACATGGGACTTGGGGGGCTGGCGGGGGGGTGGGGTGGGGGGGGGTGCTTCTAGCCAGTGCAATAAGTAAGGAGGAGAACAGACACCTCGTGTGGAAACAGAAAAGCAAAGCTGTCTTTATTCTCAGGTTACAGTATCATCTACACAGTTAATCCTGGGGCATTCATAAAAAAGCAGGAAGTAACAAGTAATTTTGCAGGATACAAGATTAACATACATAGCAGCAGTGAACTGAAGACTGAAATTTAAAAAGCAGTACCAGTTACAACCCAACAAAAATACTAAATATTTAGGAATAAATGTGACAAAAGAGGTTCATGATCTGTACACTGAAAACTAAGTGACTGGATATATACACAAATTGTGGTATATCCATATCCAGCAATAAAAAGAAATTACCAAGATGTGCCCAACACAGATATATTTCAAAAATATGAGACAGAAAAGAAGCCACTGACAAAAGCGTTCATATGAAATTCAAGACAAAGGGAATCTGTCTGATGGGAAGCAGATGGGTATCCTGGGAGCTGAGGTCTGTAGGAGGTGGGGGAGGGGGCCTGAGCTGGACAGGGAAAAAGGGAACTTCCTGGGGTGGCAGAAATGCTCTCTCTCTCCATTTTGGTGGTAGTCTTATAGGTGTATGAAGCTGTCAAAATGTACACATACAATGAAATGTTATTATATATAAACTAAACCCAAAGTTGATTTAAAAACAGCAGCAGCAACAATAAGCTAGGAAATCAGTAATCAGATGAACAGCATTGAGGCAGTAAGGACACACAACCCAAAGTCAACACCTAACCACGGTTAAGAACCCCAGCGAAGAGTAGAGAGTGACTTCCTCAACCAAAAAGGGCATCTGCAAAAAACGTGAAACTAATGACCATTTCATCTCTTCCCATCTCTTTTTTCAAAGCTTACACCCATGGCCCTGGCCTGCTCCAAGCTGGTAATTTCATCTTTTTCACAAGGTAAAACAATCACACAAACTCATCTTCCTACCATCAAATCTCTCAAGAAGGTAGAAGTTCTTTAATAGGTCACAAATAATACCAGTAGCTACATGAACACACATATAGAAAATCTAAGCTCAAGACCTGGCTCTCACTCAAGACACCAAGTCTTCCATACAGCTTAATGCTCAACCAGAACCTGGCACATTTACATAGGTCTTAACTTAGAAACTCTAGGTCATTGACATTCTATCAACAACTCCTACCATCAGAAGCAGAGACATGGCCAACTCCTGGAATCTGGTATAAAGCCACACTAAGAAGATAAATATAATTAATCCTTAACCTTTGAGAATGGTTCCTGCCATTAAATATATACACACACACACATATATATAATTGTGTTTGGTTTCTGATCAACAAATGTATTATATAGGAAAAGTAGAGAGAAACATAGAATACATGTGCAATTTGCAAAATGTCTGTTCCTTACCTGCTGGTGGCGGGTGCTGGGAAAGGTGTACTGAACAGAGTGGGGAGGATACCGACTTTGTTCTGTGCTGAATGCTCCTTGATTGGGAGGATAACCTGAACTTGACATTATCAGTAAGGATGTCCTCACCAGGTTGTGAGATCAAGTGCAACAAACATTCATGCTTCTAGGAAATCACCTGTACAGGATGGGGAAAAAACAGAAATGATAAGAACTAACTCACCAAGAGTGCTTCTAATAACTTAAAACCATAGCTGCATAAACAAAACCACTATTATCAGTAAAAGCTTTCTCCCGTATATCAATACTTACTCAATATAACAGAAGTTACAAGGGCTTTAAAACCAGCAATGGGTCTTTTCCTCTATACTGAGAAGAAGGTTCTTTAACATATCACAAATAAAACCAGTAGCTACATAAAGTGAACACATAAAATCTTAGCTCAGGAGCCAGCACACAGCAGCAGCTCAGTAAATACCTTTCTTTCAATAATTATCTGAGACACAAATATTAAACATTACAAAAACAAAAATCTATGGCTGTAAAACTGTAAAAAGTCAATTATTAAAAGGATTCAGGAATAGTTATAAGGTTAAGTGTTTGTGCAGAGGAAATATTGTCTTTATTCAATAATTCGGCCCCAGAATGACAGCCTAAGAAGACACTAGGGATAGAAAAGCTTTCAAGGAAGAAAAACGAGAGCCTATCACTTCAAGAAAACTACTGCCCCCTTTTTTTTAAATTAGAGTTTCAAAAAAACCTGTATCCGCCACCATTAGCCTGACAGCTTCCCCACATTTAAAGACTTTTCCAGCAAGACTGGTGGTGATATTAACAAATGTTGAGGTTTTGATATTACACAATGAAATTTAAAGATCTGCATAACTCAATGAATCAATATTTTCCAAATGACCAATATAGAATTATAAGATTATGCATAAATAAAACATTTTAAGTCAAAACATTTTACCACAATAAGTTTCAAGACAAACCAATAAATGTTTAATGTGACAGAATATGAAAGGTTTACTGATATGGCTGCAAATTCCACACAGTAATTAACCTTCAAAACCTTACCACTTGTCTGGTTTGGGTATGATATCAAAGAATATCCACAGTTATCTTAAAAGGCTATTAAAATACCCTTCCCTTTTCCAACTATATATCTATATGAGGCTAGCTTTTTTTCATAAGCTTCCATCAAAACAACGTATCACAGGACTAAAACACAGAAGAAATGAGAATCAAGCAATCTTCTTTTCAGATACTGAAGAAGTCTGCAAAAATGTAAAACAATGTCACTCTTCTCAAACTTTGCTTTATTTTGGAAAATACATTACATTAACATTTGGGCTTATATTATTTTTAAATAAATATCTTTTGAATTTCCCCATTTTAATAGCTAATATGGTAAATATCAACATATATAATCCACATAAGCAAAAGCTCTTTGGAGTCCCAAGTAATCTTTATGGGTATAAAAGGAGTCTTGAGACCAGCAAGTGTGATGGTCGCTGGCCTAGAGAATTAGGTCGTCTCCAGACAGACTGACAGCCACAGAGGTGGGTCGCGCCAGGTCCCTGACTCCTCCTAGAGGCCCTGGCCCTGTCAAAGTGTGGCTTCAACCCAATGTTTGTGTCAAGTGAACCACTCTATGGGGCAGGGTTGTATCAATCAGATTCCCCTCCAGGTATCTGAACTGAGGAGGTCAGTTATTGCCAAGTGGTCAGAGTGGGAGTGAAGATGAGCCAAAGGACATGTCAGAGCAGTTAGAGAGGAGTGGAGGACGTCAGCCTAGACACGGGCCAGAACAGGATGCAAAGAGCAGGGGTGCCCCCGAGACACACCAGGAACTGCCTCCGACACTGTGCTCCAGAATCAGCTCGCAGGAGGAGGTACTGTGCTTCTTTCCTTCTCCCCGGATTCCTGTTCAACTGCCTACGTAGTCTCACAGTGAGTCCTCTTTGCTTAATACAGGTGGAATAAGTGTTTACATCTTAATATCACAAGATCTCAACTTAAGTCCCCAAATAACTACACAAACCTTGGAATACTCTAAATGTAAGGTCCATCAACTGATGAGGAACTGATAGATAAAATCGGGTATATTCACAAAAGGGATTATTATTCTGCCATGAAAAAAAAACAAAGCGTGATACACGCTATAGCTTGAACAAATTCTGAAACATAATGTTAAGTATAAGACACCAATCATAAATGACTGTGATTCCTTTCATACGAAAGTCCAGAACAGCCAAATCTATAGTGACAGAAAGTAGATTAGTGGCTGCTTAGATATACTGATATATATATATAAGAAAATAAGAAAAAATGATCACAACAGAAATATAAAACATGAAAACATGATAGAATTATGGGATTAACAAAAGAAATAAAATTAATGAAGGCAATCTGAATACAGATAAGAAAAGTAAAAAACAAATTGGCAAAATATTTAAAAAAATAATGCCTAGTGTTGGTGAGGGTTTGGAGGAAAAGGTAGTTTCACAACATGACTGTTGTGTTGGTAAATTGGGTACAGACTGCTTTCTAAAGAAGAATAGCAATTTGTGCAGTATCAGCCCTGAAAATATGCACATTCTCTACCACAGCAACTCGGCTTCTAGGAATTCTTTTGGTTATTCAATAGACATATCCAAGATGAATGCTTGAGGCAGTTTCTCAAGAAGCTGCCCTAAATATACAAGAGCTTAGAAATTTGTTTTGTAAGATGTTTAACTAATGAGGGACTTCCCTGGTGGTCCAGTGGTTAAGAATTCTCCTTGCAATGCAGGAGAAACAGGTTCAATCCCTAGTCAGGAAACTAAGATCCTACATGCCTCAGGGCTACTAAGCCCACCTGCTGCAACTGCAGAGAGAGCACGCCACAACCAAGACCGGACACAGTCAAAAATAAGTATTTTTTAAAGTTTAGCTAATGAAAAATTTTACTTACAACGTGACACAAAAAAGTTCTTATAAATGAGAACATTTTGTTTTATAAAAGTATAATTTGCATACACCACTACCACTTGATTTTTCATGTATGTCTATCATATCTTCACAAGAATTTAAGGTTAAAGGCAGAAACATCATGTACATATTCAGCAAACATCTACTGAGCTGTATACTCTGTACGTCAACACTGCTCTAAATGCGGGCACAGAACGGGACCAAGACAGGCATCTTATTTTGAGGAGACACAGACATGAAGTAACCACAAGCACTATGATAAAGTGTTATAAATAAGACAGGATTGGAGAAGGGGAAGGGAGACATGCCTGGCAGGTAAAAAGCCAGGATGACCACATGCCGCAATTTTCTGAAACACCCAATTTACAACTACTGTCCCCGTGCAGTTATTAACCATGTTCCATTTCCCTCTCAAGACTGTTCCAGTTTGGGTAACACATTATATTCTAAGATGACTTTTGAGCCCAAGCCTTGAAAAGACAAGAGCATTCAGTGGAGAGAAACTAGAGAAACCCTGAGGCGAAATGAGGAGGCAGAGGAAGAGTGAGGGAGAAGGTGACTGAGGCCATGGGGTTCTGCTGGCCATGTGTGTGACCTGCATGGTACAAATATTTTCTTTTGGCCTTCCCAACTCATTCCATCTTTCCAAAGACCTTTTCTACTCCAAATTTTAAAAATATTCTACTATATTCCCTTCTTACCCTTTCTTAAAGCTTTTAAAAATACATTCATGCTCCTTAATCATCAGAATGGGTCAGAAGATGGCAAGAGCCAGCTGATTGCTTCCTGCCTGCTCCCGCCAAGGTCCAAGGCACGAAAGTTAGAAAATCTAAGAATTGGGAGGTTTTCAGGTTTACCCAACTAACACTGATTTTTACAGATAAGGAATCTGAAAGCACAGAGAAATTTTAAAATTTCTCTATATCACAATCATCAATGGCAAAAATGGGAGAAGCTAGTGTTTCCTGTGTCGCTGTGCTGCTTTCTCACAGGGAGTGAGCTACTCTGAGGAGCTGAGATAGATAAGACCACCCTCAAGACCACCTGGGCAGCGCTCTCCTCGGATACACCTGCACTTGCCAGTGGAAGGGGAAAAGCCAGCCAGGGACAGGGGAGGTTGTTTTGGTTTTGTTTTGGGGAATATATATTATATGCATGATCTCAGAGTTTCTCAAAGTACCACAGAATACAGAAGGGAAAATCTTCTCACCCCTGTCCCCAGCCTCTACTCAGTTCTCTTCCCAGAAGGCAACCAAAGTTGGTAGTTTCCGAAGTCTCCTTTAAGAATGCCTACACACACACTTTGCCCCCTACATAAATGGGACCGTGGTGGATATGTAACTGTCCAATATCTTGCTCTTATTACATAAGATCTTAACACATCTTGACAATCATTTTCATGAGTTCATAAAGACCTTCATTCTTTCTATTGCTGTAATGCATTTCACTGTATGAATGTTCACAAATATTTTATGTTTTCCAAGTAATTCTGATCTGCACCCCTGCTTATGAGATCTGAGGTCTCTGAGCTCTCCTTCCAACTCAGACATCCCAAGTAAATAAAGCTATAAATGGAATGGAGACGCAAAAGGAAAGATCTTAGCTCAAGGTCATCCAAACTTTTTTCCAACAATGGCTTACATGACGAGAAATCTATGCTGTATGGTGTTGTTTTGAAGTTGTTTTGTTTTTATTTCCAGCAATGGTGAGTCCTGAGTACAACACATACTCAGATGTATGTAAAATAATTGGTCCGTGTTTCCCTTTTATCATAACCAATCCTTCATGACATCCTATTTTTCTGATGTGGTTTTAGTGAAGTTTAACTTGAAATACTTTAAAGATCAAGTCAGTTACTATCGACCCAACACAGGTGGGTAACAGAACACCAGCAAAGCTAGAGATCAGCCCTTACCGGATACAAACTTACGGGTCAACGGGCCCCACCTCTGGTCACAATAATTGCAATTTGCAGCCTACTCTGAGCTGACCTCCTTCCTCAAAACTGATCCATGAGATGTACAGCAATAGTTCAGACCTGTTTGTTTTTTAACCAGCACTGTCTCCTCAAAACCTTACATGGAAGCCAAACGTATAAAATACCCAAAGAAGAAATACTCAGATTCGGAGAGAACAGGGAAACTAGGTCTCTTTTCAGCCTCCTCATCCCCGTCCCGCCTCTGACCCTCACTCCAGTCCTGGCTCACCAAGACACCTTCCATAGAACACTGACAGTTTGCAAACAAATGAAATAAAAGAATCTGGCTGAAGGGGAAGGGAAAACCTTAAATGGCAGTTTCCAATTTTAAGCTCAGTTCCTAGCTTCAAAACTCTAACTCAGTTACATGCTTAATTCATGGACTGTAAAAATTCTGTGAAATGTTTAAGAAACCTGGTCAAGGTTTTATGTGCAACTCCCTCATATCAATACATTTAATTGTATTTTAGGGTGAAAATAAAACTAGATGTCATTGTGTAAGTGACAGAAGCACATTTTATCTGAATTTTAGAGAGAAACTTAGAACTAGCCTCCAATATTTCACAAACAGGTAATAAAATACAGTAAAATGAAGTCAGTCTATTAAATTTCCTTTGAATCTTCCCATACTAATGTAATAAAGACACACTCACAAACACAAAAACTGACTCAACAGGAAACTGATCTTGCAAAATAAGATTTCAAATGCAACCCTAAAAAAAAAAAAAAATTCCTTCTCCCCAGGAACTCCTGGCTTTTGGCCTACAATCTTTGCATAACCAAAACGTACTTGGATAGGTTTTCAAGGTGGCCTAGGCTATCTTGGAAAAAGTGCTAAAAATATACCTCGCTGTGGCAGGACTGCAGAGGCCTCTTCAGATGAGCAAGAATGACTTCACCAAGGGTCACAACAGAGGTGAAGTCCGTATTTCACCAAAGCAGATAAAGGACCCTATAACGTACACAATTCAATTTTCTTTTAAAGGATCAAATAACACTTTCTGATACAAAAGTGTGGCAGGGGGAATGACCTCTATGACACCACAGACGCAGATTCTAAACTGAGGTAAATCAGGTATCACTGATTCTCACAAAGCAGCTCAGCTCAGCCCAACTCCAAATGCACATTAGGCAAGGAGAGGCTAAGACGGCCCCCTGGGGTACCCAACTACCTCTGAGAAAGCCCATCTGAGCCTATCTCTGGTCCAGCCTCCAGGAGAGAGGATAGCTAGAAACCATCCCAGTGAGCTCTGTCATTGGTTCCCAACCAAACAGGATTTCTCCTGTAAAATAATCTAGAACATTCTTCCTTCTAGAGAAAGAAGCTACTCTAGGGGAATGCCATTAACATGGTGTTTTATTTTTGGCCTCTCTGACATAATGACATCTCACCTGAAGACAGATGAAGGGGAGCTAAAGCAAAAGACCTTTTAGTTTAGACTACCCTATGCCCAATAAAGTAGGGCACTGAGACGAATGCATTAATATGGGCGTAATCATTTCATTAATCTTAAGATTCCAGATGTTCAATAGATAATTCTGAAATGAAAACACCACCACTACTCTATCCCTACCAAGGCGAGAAGGGAGAAGGTTCCCCAGACAGTGAGCGGCAGGAGACAGCACTGGGGAGCTGAGGACTCTGCCATGTGGCTGCACTGTACTGACCTAATTCTCTAAATTGACAACATTCACTCCTGCCGTGAAAATTAATATATTTCAAAGTCAAAATGGACAACATTTGCAACCCTCTCCTCCATTAACACAAAGAACAGAGGTTTGAGATCAGATGCTTTCACTTTAGCTGCTTGACCAGGATTAATCAAGACGACACTCTGAAGGGGAGTAATAAGGTGGCCACTTACCAAGTCTCTGTTGCATCGCAGGCAGAGCACTAGCAGTGGCGAGCATGCGCTCACCTAAACCACAAGCTCCACGATTCTCCTGAGTGAAGCTCTGACGAGGCTGAGGAGCTTCCCCGAGACAGTTTCCTATCTCAGGGTGATCTTAAAGATCACGTATTTTGCTGCCTCCCACTGAGAGAGGCTGTAAAGGTTAGGAAGCAACACAAAACAGGGCTAACGAACAACTTCTAAGGTAGATACTAAAAGAAAGTAGGGTAAATGAGAAACTGACTTAAATGTACTGCTGCTGCTAAGTCGCTTCAGTCATGTCCAACTCTGTGCGACCCCACAGACAGCAGCCCACCAGGCTCCCCCGTCCCTGGGATTCTCCAGGCAAGAACACTGGAGTGGGTTGCCATTTTCTTCTCCAATGCATGAAAGTGAAAAGTGAAAGCGAAGTTGCTCAGTCATATCCGACTCTTAGCGACCCCATGGACTGCAGCCCACCAGGCTCCTCCGTCCACGGGATTTTCCAGGCAGGAGTACTGCAGAGGGTTGCCACTGCCTTCTCCGTAAATGTACTGAATTCTATACCAAAAAAAATGCAAACAAAAAATAAACAAAACCAGAGACCTGTGAAGGTAGCGGCCATCTCTTCTTCTCCCACATGGCTCCCCACCTAACAGTTCTTTCTTAGCTCTCAACACACCCACTCCAACAGCAAGTCCTACCCTTCCTTCATGCCCCCACCCACAGCCTCCCAAGATCCTCCAGCCCCACTACCCCCAGTCTCATCCTAACCAGACTTCCCACTTCAACACTTTCTGCACTCAAAAAGCCAAATGTCAAAAAAAAAAAAAAAAAAAGCTAAATTTAGTCTTTTAAACCATCATTCAGAACATGTCACTCTCCTGCTCAAGACTCCTTGGGGGCTGCCATTCACTACAGACAGAACCGGAACTCCTCACAGTGGCCCAGGAGCCCCCGCTGACTGGCCTCTTCCTCCCTGACTGCTCAGGAGGCCGAAACTCGAGCTTCCCCCCAGCCTCTCACTGGTGCCAGGCCCAGTCTTGCCTCAGCCCTTTGTCCTTCTGTACTCTCGGCCTGGAATGCTCTTCCTGGCTCGCCATGGGGCCTAGGACTCCTCAAACTTAGGTCTCAGTTTCAAATGCCATCTTCTCAGAAAGGCCTATCCCAGCCACCCTCCAGTTACCCTTTTGTTCCTTTATAGGCTAATCATAATCTGAAATGCATTCGTTTGTTCTACTTCCCCCACTAGAATATAAACTCTCTGCTTGATTCCTTACTACATTTGTTGGACAAAAGAAGTAAGAAATGTGCAAACTTATTTGAAGGAAAATTTGAAAATCTACTGAAGAACATAAGTCATTTGAATAACAGGATAGGAGTTATTCCTATGACTCCTATAACAGGAAGTACACAAGGTGTCAACTTTCCTAAAATTAGCCCATGAATTCAATACTGCCAATCACTATTCATAAAAACCTCAGCAAGATTTCTTTTTGAACTTCACAGAATGATTCTAAAGTTCATCCAGAAGAATACACAGACCAGAATTGTCAAAGTCTGGAAAAAAAAAGAGCAATGAACAGATGACTAACCCTATCAGTATAAAAACTATAAACTAGTAATTTAAAGAATATCATAACATATAACAAGAGACCAAAAAAAAGTTCTAAGTATATTTAGCAAATGATAAAAGGCACAAATCTAGTAACTGAGGCAAAGGCTGGATTATTCACCAAATGGTGCGAACACAACTGGTTATTTCAGGGAAAAAACATACACACCTCCTATCCCCCCCAGAATATACATCTACCTCATTTCCTATACTAGAAATAAATGCCAGATGGAGCCCAAAAATTCAGTTGTTGTTTTTTTTTTAAAAAAAGGAAAAGAAAACTGAAGAGAAAAAGAAACCTTTAAAAATTAAAATCTGAGGACTTCTTTGTTTTAAAAATGCATAAAGGTATCCAGTCAAGTCTTCCTCTCACTCACATGCCTCTGTCACTTAGCTCTCCTTCCTACAACAACCAACAATACTAGTGTCCTGGGTTTTCTTTCATAAACATTCTATGATATAAAAGCAAATGTGTATCCATTAGTTTTCCTCTTTAAAACAAGCAGTGGCACACTAGACTTAATACTTCTCACTTTGCTTCTTCAGTTTAATAGACGGATGAATATTTTAAATCTTAGAGTGAGGAAGGTCTAAGTAGAGCATGAAACCCAGAAGTCGTATACAGACCAATGATGAAGACACTTGCCTTGTCCAGTCTCTATGTTAAATATCATTTACATTATCTCCATTTCATTCTACAAACAAGGAAATTAAGGCTTACAGAGGTTAAGTAATGTGCCCAAGGTCACAGAACCAGCACAATCCCAGCTGGTTATACCTGACTACAGAATACTACAGATAATACTACAGAATACTGCAGATAATAATACTTACTATACAATACTGCAGTGGGCTATACCTGATGACAGAATACTACAGTTAACAATACTATAGAATACTACAGATAATAATACTTACTACATAATACTGCAGCTGACTATACCTGACTACAGAATACTACAGAAGGATGGGTGGGGGATAGGAGGTGTGCACAAATATGTAAAACGTAAACACCCTAATACCTAAAGAACCGAAAAACACCAATAATCCAACCAAAAAATAATTAAGAATAAAGGCAGATAATTTCTAAAAGAAATACAACTCCCTCCATTTAAAAAATGTTCAACAACAATAGTGATTGATAAAAGGCCAATTAGAATCACTTTTTTCCCCACTTCTTAAATTGACAAAATATTTTAAAGAGTAATTTTCAGTGCTGGTCAGGGTCTGAAAGTGAAAGTGAAGTCGCTCAGTCGTGTCCAACTCTTTGCGACCCCGTGGACTGTAGCCTACCAGGCTTCTCCGTCCATGGGATTTTCCAGGCAAGAATACTGGAGTGGGTTTCCTTCTCCAGGAGATCTTCCCGACCCAGGGATTGAACCCAGGTCTCCCACATTGCAGGCAGATTCTTTACCATCTCAATCACAAGGGAAACCCACCTGTCTTCTTTCATAAGTGGAATACTATGTAGCTATTAATGACCAAAGTAGCTCTAAAAACACCAACTAGGAACAGCAGAAGAGCATATTAAGGTCTCATAATATAGAACACTACATAACACATGGGGAAAAAACCTGAAAGAATACACAACACTTAGCAAATTACATCTAGGAAGTGATGCTTTCACTTTCTTTATATCTTAAAACTTCCATGTTGAACTTCTGTAAAAATAATGTATTGCTTATAATAAACAGAAAAGACTTCAAAATAACATATCCTCCTTCACTCATTAAAATGGTTCTGTGTAAATAGAGTGTAACTTCTCCTTCTACCCCTCCCCTCCTGCTCAGTTTATGCCCCACCCCATTCACACACATAGACACACACCATTAATGGACTACACACTCCCTACTTCTGGCATATTTACACTGTGCGTATTTTAGGCTGTAACTCCTAGAAAGCACAAGCTTTGGTTTCATTTCAAATACATAAAAGTCATTGTTATTCGAAGCTCAATTAAAAGAACTTAATCAAAAGTAATACAAAATTAAATGTCTTTGAACAAAAGTTCAAAGTCATGACGATTACTACTTAGAACAAAAATTTCAAAATTATACAAATCCATATGCTACTGCCAAGGGAAATGAACTGCCAAAAACAGACTACTGACTCTAAACCATGCATGACAACAAAAATGTGAAAACAGCTTATCAGTTAAAGTATGGGAGGGAGGTGCAACCTATAACCATAAAGGTGACCCTCCTAACAAGTCAAATTTTCCTAGAAAAATGTAACCTCAATTTATTCTGGTTTAATTTCGGTTTATTTATGTATAATTGAGTAATTTCAACTCTTCTCTTCCTTCTATCTTGACTAATCTACTCAAAAATTTAATTTTTGACATAAAATTAATCAAGTAGTATTCTTTCAAAGAGAACCCTTCAAAGGGATTTTATAGTAATCCTGTAAACCCACCATTCCTACTTCACATTTTTTTCCCTAGCACCAAAACAACTCAAAAATCCCCTGCATATTTAAGTTAACACATTTTTGTTCTAATATTATCTGGAAATACAAATAATCTGAGATGAACTAATTCCCCACTTACTTTCTCTTTCTCCCAAGAATTCAAGAGAAATATTTTAAGAAATGCTTTAATAATAATTCACTGATAACACATGTTTTACCTGACACCGGTGAGTTTCTACCTGTTTATTAATTTCCAAAAACTATTCATCATAAAGTTCCCATATGTGCATATCCACCAGCTTCCACAGCTGCACCAAGTACCGCTAGGCTCCTTCTTATGCATTCAGCAGATCCTTACTACACCTTTCTCAAGAACAGAGAGTTATTCTGGGAGCAGGGGCAGAAGAAGGATCAAAAAATAAGTGAGACATAGACATGTCCACAAGGGGCTTATGGTATACTCTACTAGGGATTAAATGGACATGTATATAAGTAACTATGATGTTATAACAGAGGTTTAAGTAAAGTATTAAGAATTTTCAGACCAAAAAAAGTCATCTTCAGATAAGAGGAAGGAGCAAGGAGACTTCCTGGATGAAGTGGTATGTGATAAACACCTCTCAAAAAATCAGCAATATATATATGTGGTAGTATGGAAGTGTAAGGTAGGGAAACAGCATTCTGGAAAAAGCACAGAATGGGAAAAAACAACCCTTCTTAATGCAACCCAAAATAGGCATGTTATTTAACAGCCCAAATGGAATTTAAAACACACAAACATGTCATGCTTCAGTATTCATGTGAGGACATTAGTTTAAAAAGAAAACTATGCCTTTTCCTTTAAAATAAATTTTATGGCATGAGTACCTATAGAAAACTAACATTATATATGAAGCTTTTCAACATGACATTAAAAAGACAGTTCATGTTCACACTACTTATCTACGCTTTCATATTAACAACTGAAGCTTCTCATACTTAAAAAAAAGTAGCAGTTTGAAAGTGAAGCAAGCAATAACTGATACATAACCTAACCTATCAAATTGTGTCTCTAAACCACTGGCATAATAAAATTTCCATCACAGTAACACTTAAATTCCATGAAATGTCAGTAGGTCCAGATAACCTTAAAGGCCTTTTTGTTTAAGAAGATATTCATCATAACAGATTAAAAATGAAACTAGTAATTCCCAGTGATCATATTACTGATATAGATCAACACCAATTTTTTTCAAACTATCTTTTCCCTGCAGAAATGTACAGTTAAGGAGGTATATTACTGAACTCAAATTCAATATCTCAGCTGAGTGACTGACCGCTCATTCTCCAGCCCACCCCCTAATTTTTGTTTTCAGTTGTGTCAACCTTTACACCGAATCATCCCCTGATGATAGTGTGACAGCAGGAGCTACTCTGGACGGCCGAGGACTGGATTCTGCTGCTGGCCAACAGCAACAGTTCAGGCCAGATCTGTTCCGTTCACTGACCTTCAGTATACTCACCAGTAAAACACATGTGGTTAACCTACATGACTCTATGTTCTATAATTCTAGAAATAATGAGCATTTTGTTTTAACCAACTTCGATTTGTCTTTGAGATTACTGTTAAGTGACGGCAACAGCAGCACACATAGAGAGTCAACCTGAAGACTCCCCCAACACCCTCATGGCTTTGTATGCTCTCATTTTCATATGCAAAGAGGAAATCCCCTTCCCCCCAAAAAAGCAGGTTGTATCTGAAAACAATCCAAGTAATATCCAAGTAATATTTTGACCACACAAGCCTCTGGGATAGAAAAAATGGTAGAAGAGTAAAAATATTCAAGGAAAACCACCACCACAAGAATACCAAAATAAAAAACAGATGCTCTACATACAGTTCTTGCTACATGACAGAAGCTCTGGTAGCTTTTCAATACTCCTAAGGAAGTTCTGAGAGAAAAACAATGTTTCCTTAACCTTCTCTCTGAATGTACTTTTGCATTCTGAAACCTGAAAAGGACAAAGTCTCAGACAACCTATAGACTGAGTTGTTTGTGCACATAATTGATCCCGTCAACTTTATACTTTTATAGCACTGGCACGCCACACCAGCTGAACAAGTGAACGAACTACACAACATAAGTCCATACATAATCAATTCTGACCAACCTTTACTACTACTTTATACTGCGTTCCAGTAAAACTCAATCTCTGAAGTAAATGAACACATGGAAATAACTAAGTATTCGAGATCTCTATTATCCTCAAACATGAGTTACGAATTTGAAATTTCAGTTAAGACAGATTACAAAATACAATTAAAACTGAGTAACAAACACACAAAAAACTGAGTAAGAAATAGCCTGACATTAACCTACATCAATCCCTGGCTTATTTAAAAGCCTCTACTTTCTCCCAAAGATAGAAATGGCAAAACAAACTCTCCAATCCACAAAATTTAGAAGAAAAAAAAAGCTTAGAAAAACTTGACTAATCTGTACTTAGCCTTGGAACCAATTTTACTCAATTAAATTCAAAGAAAGAATTAATTTTTAGCATTCTACGCTTTTTCAAAAAAATGGGTGGGCAGGCCAAATTCTTACGTTTTACTATATGAAGTCCAGCAAGACACTCAGTTAAAAATATTTATTCCTCAGAAGTCATGAAGAGAATCACAACTACACAGATCTGTGACAGCAGATCAGCAGGTATACTCCATAAATTGTAAACTGTAACTGTGAACACAATTTTCTAATTAGAATACAATGTTAATCCACTCAATAAACATTTGCTGTGTCAATACCTTCTGGCAGTGCCTTAAAGTCAGAGAAGAGCTTCTCCTGTCCTCAAGAGTAGATAAGACAAGTAGGTACCTAAATGCAAGGCAGAAAGAATAAATGCCGTGAGAGATGCGCAGATAAAGCATTTCAAAAATGAAGAGGAAGCTGTTACTCTCACACAGAAATATAACCTTTTGATCTTTGTAAAGCAATTTCACAACTATTAATTCTCCTAGGCTCACAGTAGCAACCTAGGAGAGCAAATATTTTCCTACTAGCGTAGACGAGGAAACTGAAGCAGAGAAAGGTTGATCCTGTTCCAAAATGACACATGGCTAAAGACCAATCAGGACTCTTTATTATATTTTCTCTGAGGGAGGAGTTCAACATATTGCAAGCCTTTTGTAAAAGGAAAGAGTATTTTCATATTGCAAGTAATCATATCCTTAAGTATGTATGTGCATATTATTCATATACATGTGTGTGTTAACCTTGATTTCCATTAACAGGTGCGCTTAAAGCACAGCAAAGCAACTGTGTACTATAAATATTAAAATAAATAAACTTCCACTGGAATTTAACAGAATGAGCAAATAAAAACAGTACTTCTTTCTGCAACAACTTGTGAAATAAATAAGATTTCTTCCGTAATTTTTACCCATCTCTAAATAATATTCTAAAGTTGGTCTGCTCCTGAGACCAGGCACGTTGGTTCTGCCAATAACTATCTTTAAGGATACATTACATTTTCGAAAACTATTAAAAACTAAATAATGCCATCAACTCTTCGGCTATCCAAGGGAGACTCACATGTGACGCATCAGCAGCAGCTATTGATCAAGACATGCTGAACGAATGAATGATGTGCAGGCATTTTAAAATCCCTGGCCTGTTGCTCTTTACGAAACGTTCTGCCTCCCATCTCTGCCTCACCAGGGTGCACGCAAGGAATGTAAATTTCAATACAATTAGGATCTAATTAGGGAAGCAAATCTGATGCAGGTGAAAATACTAATCCCAAAGATTAGAATTACCCACACCGCCACACCAAGGTTAACTCTGTCGAAGCGGGACTGGAGCCCGCAACGTCGGTGAAAAGAAAACTGACACGTTCTGAGCACATACTTTTACTAAATATCACTTATGCCCACTCACACCTTTAATATACGACTATACCCCTAATCCGGTTAATTCGAAGAATTCTGTCTCCTCGCCACTAAGACTGACTTCTCAATGATAGTTTCTCTAATCCCTCTTCCCCCCAAAAGAGAATCCACGTTAAACAGCCACGATAAAAGCCAGAAGGTACCGGGTTCCCATCTCCGCCGTCCCCCGCCCTCCCTTCGCCATTACACCCCAAGCGGTTTGGTCGCAAAGGTGAACTAGTTTGCTCTTCACGCACTTGTCCACCGCTGTCACCCGCCCTGACCCCTTGCACACTCGCGGGCGGCCACCAACTCCGCCCCGGAGGGAGCGCGGGCCGCCACCTGCACGGGCCCCACCCGCCGCCCCGGCCCCCGCAGCCCCCTCCCCGCAGGACACCCCGGGCGCCCCGGCCCATTCTTCCTCCAAACTCCAGCAGCCTCCCCCACTCGACCGGCTCCGCTCCCCGCCGCACCCTGCTCGCCCGGCCGCTGAGGGCAAGAAGCCCGTGGCTGGGCGGGTCCCGAGACGCCGGTCCCGCGACGCCCCTCGCCGGCCGGGAAGGCATCCCGGCGGCGAGCGCCCCCGAAGCCCTCGGCGGCCCCGGGCGAGCGGCGGCCCGGAGGCCGGGCTGCGGGCGCCAGGCCTACTCACCGGGAGCGGACGGAGAGCGGCGGACGGCGCGGCCCCGGGCCTGAGGGGCAGGACGCAGCCCCGCGCGCGGCCCTGCCCGGGCCCTGGTCGGCGCGGCGAGCCGGGAGCTCACTCCAGCCGCCGCCGCCGCCGCCGCCGCTGCTGCTTCGCCACCTCGGCCGCCATCTTGACTCAACCCCTCTCCTCCCCCCCGGCCCGGCGACCGCGGCTGAGGCGGCTCCGGCGCCGGCTCCTCCTCCTTCCGGAGGCTGGCAGGCCGACTCCCTCCGCTGGCCGAGCTTCCCGGGTTGCCCGTGTCCGACCCCCTGGCATCCTGCCTCGATCCGGCGACGGCGGCGGCCCCAACGCGGAGCCGTCGCGCCCGGGCCTCCCCGCGGGCGTGGGAGAGGGAAAGACGCGGGCCTTCAAGCCCGGGCTGCCAGGGTCGCGCGGCCACCAGCCCGCTGCTTCCCGGGCTCGGGCTGCGTTCGCAGCGGGCCTCCCTGAAACACCGTGCGCGGCCGACCCGCCCGTGATGCCAGCCCTCCCTCCGAGGATCCCGGGCCCCCGCGCCCGCCAAGTACGCTCTCGGCCTCACGCTCCCAAGGAACTGACCGGACGGACCTCGCCACCGCATACTGTTCCTTTAGAGAAGCCGCCACTCCACATCCCACAATTAGGGAGGAGAAACACAGTCGGTGTCCACCCGGATAGTTACGAGAAAGCCCAGGTTTTAAGAAACGAGTGATAAAAAAAGTGACATGAAGAGAACTCGCACTCAAGAGGTTGGGGGTTCTTTTCAGACGCTTCCCCTTAAGTTCTATGTGGACGGCAAGGAGGTCGCTCAGCCCTAAAGCCGAGCGGGCATGAGAGCTCGTAAAGGCCGCTTAAAGTAGCGAGAGCCCGTGAAGAGGGCCTGGGAGGCGTCCGTCTATGAGCACACAGCCCGACGCTTAAAACCTCCGGCCGTTGGGGAGGCCGGCGGGACGGACTTACAGTCGGAACGGGGTTTCCGCGAGCTCGGTTTTCCCGCCGGAGTCGGCCCGGCGGCAGCCTCCCGGTCTGCGCAGGCGCACTTTCTCCTCTTGGGGCATGGAAGTGGCGGCGCCGCTTCTGTGTCTGGCGGCGGCTGTCCTGGTATGGGGCGTTCTCTGGGTTTGGGGCTCCTGGGAGCGAATGACAAGGCCGGAGCAGGCTGGCCTGCCCGGAGGCGGAAGCCGGACACTTCTGGTGACGGCGCACCCCGACGATGAAGCCATGTTCTTTGCTCCCACTATTCTAGGCTTGGCCCGCCTGCGGCACCAGTTGTTCCTGCTCTGCTTCTCCGCAGGTAGGATGCTGTAGGCGGGGCGCGGGGACTCGGGGCGGCGGAGATAATTCAGGCGCCGGCCTGTTTCAGTCAGCTTCTTACCGAAGAGGTTTCTGTCGTAGGCGCCAGGCGAATGAATACACTGAAGGAGGACCCTTTCCTGGGGCGAGAATCCGTGATCCCAGCCAGGGTCGGCTTCCCGGGGTGGGGGCACGTGGGCCGCATGTGAGCCAGGCTCCCCGCTACGGCGATTGGAGAGCATTTGCTTCCGATAAATACCTACATCTGCGCTGGGAACTGTGGCTGTAATCAGTATTCTGTGGAACCTTTTCATTAACAGGAGGGCCAAGAATAACGACCAAACAGAATCTAGGCCGTGTCATGACTGCTCAACTCTTCATTCTGTGCTAGAAAATGTACATGTCAAACCGAGGGGAGAGCCCATTAGACAAAAAATCTTACAGGTCGTTTTAGCGGTCCACTCCACCCAGCTTTAACTGAAGGGACCTTTCAAAGAATGAATCCTCCTTTACCGTACAGAAAAGATGGGATGAGAAAACAGAAATTGACCATTATGCTGGGTTATGGTGATAATTGCACAGCTGTATAAATGAAATAACTAAACTGTACATATACAGTGGGTGAAATGGATGGTATGTAAAAACCATACCTCAATAAAGCTGGTTGTAACATGCCCAATGAGCTCTTTTCCCATTTGGTTGTGTTTCATACCAGTTCTTTTTCTATACAGATTTTTCTCAATAAGCATGTTTTATACGATTTGTCACAGAATATTACTTTGTCATTAATTTCTTAAATATTTATTAAAAACTTTTGTGTACTAATCACTATTAAAATAGGCAGGGAACTTCCCTGGCAGACCAGTGGTTAAGACTACAGGCTGCCAATGTAGGGGGTGCCGGTTCCATCTCTGGTCAAGGAACTCAGGTCCCACATGCCAAACAGCACGGCCAAGAGATTAAATAATAATAATAAATGGCCAAAATCCAGAACATTAACATCACTAAATGCTGGTGAGGATGTGGAGCAAAGGAATTCTCATTCACTGTTGATGGGAACACAAAATGGTGCAGTCACTTTGTAAGGAAGTTTGGTAATCTCTTACAAACCTAAACATACACTTATCAGCAATAACCCTCCTTGGTATTTATCCAAAGAAAGTGAAAACATGTTCATCCAAAAACCTACACCCAGATGTTTAAGGCAGCTTTATTTGTAATTGCCAAAACATGAAAGCAACCAAGATGTCCTTCAGTAGGTGTGTGGATAAACTGTGGTCCATTCAGAGAGTGGAATATTAGAGCTAAAAAGACATGACCTGTCAAGTCATGAAAAGAAGGAATCTTACATGCGTATTACTAAATGAAAGACGCCAATCTGAAAAGGCTTTGTACTGTATGACTCCACCTACGTGACAATCAAGAAAAGGCAAAACTATGGAGACAGTAAAAAGTGGGGATCAGGGGCTGGGATGGGAGAAAGGATGTATAGACAGAGCACAGAGGATTCTTAGGGCAGTGAAAATACTCTGATACTATAATGATGGATACATGGCATTGTATGCATGCTCATTCACTAAGTTGTTTCTGACTCTTTGCAACCCCAGGGACTGTGGCCCAACAGGCTCCTCAGTCCATGGGATCTTCTAGGCAAGAATACTGGGGTGGGTTGTCATACTTTTCTCCAAACCCACGGACTGTACAAGACCAGGAGTGAACCTAATGGGAAGTGTGGACTTTGGATGATGATGGTGTCAGTGGAGGTTCACCAGTTGTAACAAATGTACCATCCAGTGGGAGATGCTGATAATGGGGAGGCTGTGGAAGTGTGGGGCAGGGAGTCTATGGAAACTCTCTGTATCTTACCTTCAAGTTTGCTGTGAGCCTAAAACTTCTCTTTAAAAAGTCTTGACTAAAAAAAAAAAATTTTTTTTCATTAAAAAAAGTCTGTCTGCTAGGATGTATACTCTGCCCTGGGAATAAAACTGAAACGAGTTAGGTAATGAACACATCTTTCTGAAACTTTTAATTTAAACATTTATCCATATTAATTAGAATTAGGTATATAGCCTTTTAAATGGTTTCATAGGGATAAACCTTAATTTAGTTTGTTATTGTTTAGTCGCTAAGTCGTGACCAACTCTTTTGCAACCCCATGGACTGGACCCCATGGACTGTAGCCCGCCAGGCTCCTCAGTCCACGGGATTTCCCAGGCAAGAATACTGGAGTGGGTTGCCATTTCCTTCTCTAGGGGATCTTCCCAACCCAGGGATAAAGCCCGTGTCTCTAGCATTGAGCCACCAAGGAAGTCTTTTAGTTAGTCATCCCTTCAATTCAGTTTAGTCACTCAGTCATGTCCAACTCTTTGCGACCCCATGGACTGCAGCACACCAGGCTTCCCTGTCCATCACCAACTCCCGGAGCTTACTCAAACTCATGTCCATCGAGTCAGTGATGCCATCCAACCATCTCATCCTCTGTTGTCCCTTTCTCCTGCTTTTATCAGGGTCTTTTCCAGTGAGTTGGTTCTTTACATCAGGTGGTCAAAGTATTGGAGTTTCAGCTTCAGCATCAGTCCTTCCAATGAATATTCATGACTGATTTTCTTTAGGATTGACTGGTTGGATCCCTTTACAGTCCAAGGGACTCTCAAGAGTTTTCTCCAACACTAACACCACAGTTCAAAAGCATCAATTCTTCGGCGCTCAGCTTTCTTTATGGTCCAACTCTCACATCTATACATGACTACTGGAAACACCATAGTTTTGACTAGACAGACCTTTGTTGGCAAAGTAATGTCTCTGCTTTTTAATATACTGTCTAGGTTGGTCATAGCTTTTCTTCCAAGAAGCAAGTGTCTTCTAATTTCATTGCAGTGATTTTGGAGCCCCCAAAAATAAAGTCTGTCAACTGTTTCCAGTGTTTCTCATCTATTTGCCATGAAGTGATGTGATGCCATGATCTTAGTTTTCTGAATGTTGAGCTTTAAGCTGATTTTTTCACTCTCCTCTTTCACTTTCATCAAGAGGCTCTTTAGTTCTTTGCTTTCTGCCATAAGGGTGGTGTCATAGGCATATCTGAGGTTATTGACATTTCTCCTGGCAATCTTGACCCCAGCTTGTGCTTCATCCAGCCTGGCATTTCACATGATGTACTCTGCATATAGGTTAAATAAGCAGGGTGACAATGTACAGCCTTGATGTACTCCTTTCCCCATTTGGAACGAGTCTGTTGTTCCATGTCCAGTTCTAACTGTTGCTTCTTGACAGGCATACCGGTTCCTCAGGAGGCAGGTCAGGTGGTCCAGTATTCGCATCTCTTTAAGAATTTTCCAGTTTGTTGTGATCCACACAGTCAAAGGCTTTGGCATAGTCAATAAAGCAGAAGTAGATGTTTTTCTCGAACTCTTTTGCTTTTTCGATGATTCAACAGATGTTGGCAATTTGATCTCTGGCTCCTTATTATTGTATGTATATTTAGAAGTTTTTTTTCCCCCAGTTTATCTCTATTACAAATAACCTCTTTATGTATACTTCTTGCTTTAACATTTTTTTCCTCAAAAAAAATTTTTATTGGCAGTAAAGATTAAACCGTTTTTCATATATAATGAGAATTTCAATCTAAGCACTTTTCTCAGTTTGTTATATTAAAGATAATAATTGCAAATAGATGCAAGTAATGGTCTCTTTTTTTTTTTTGCTTTTATTTATTTTTTTTTTGTTTTTTTTTTGCTTTTAATTTTATGTTTTTATCAACTATGGAAATCAAATTAATATAAGCAAAATTTATTTTGAGATGGTTGAATTTTATTTACAAAGTATTATAGGTACAGGGGATTCTTTACTAAATTTCTTCTTGTTTTCTAGTAGGTTGAGGCCAGAAATCAAAATTTTTTCAAAAATATAAGACCTACCAGACTCTGGACACATACTGATATATTAGTATCTGTATTGTTGTCTTTCATTGTTTCCTCTGCATCTAACTTTCTTTGTAGTTTTTAAAATTACTTTTAAAATCCCCAAATCATTGAAAACATGTATGGATTAAACATTAGCCACCTTCCTGATTTATTCTAACTTGAAAAGCAGGAAGTTAATAACTTGTTATATAACATAATGAAAGCTGTAACTGCATGACAGAGAAAATACTGTGGACCCAAAATGGGGAAAAGCATGAATTTTCTTTTCACAGAGTTGGAGTAAGGAAACTTTGAAAAGCTTTTCTTTTGAGCTGGTCTTTTAAAATAGGACTTAGGTTCACAGGAAATAGGGCAAGTCATTCAGAGAAATAGTAAAAACATAAGTAAGTCTGGGACTCATTTGAATGCTTCAAAACTCCAGTTCTGAGGGGTAGGGAGAAGCAGGGGGGGAAATTGTATCTTATTAGTGGCTCATATAATCCTCTCAGCAATCCTATGATAAGCATTAAATACACAGAATGGTACACATGTATATAATTTGTCCCCCCCCCCCCCCGCACCTTTTTTTAAACTATGGAATCTAAATCACAAAAAAGTAACTTAACCAAAGTTAAGAGCTAGGATGTGGAGGAACCAGAACCCTGTGGGTCTTTGCAGTTCTGAGCCATTACATCCAATCCGCCTCACACGTCTTGTAGCTGTGACAGTTAAGGAATAACTCATTTGATTCCCATTGTATGTTCCAAGAAATACCAGTTCATCAAGCTGCTATTTAAAAAAGTTAATAACGTGACCCAACAAGTTTAGGGAACTTTGAATCAGATATGCTATCCCCAACCCCCCTGCTTTAAAGCTGTATAGTCCTTGTTAGACTGTCCACATCTTGGTGAAGTCTTGCTATAAAAAATCCTATTTAGTTTAGTTTAGTCCAGCATTTCTCCAGTTTATGTAACCACTGAGGTGTGCGTGTTTGTGTGCTCAAGTCGCATCTAACTCCTTGAGACCCCACAGACTGTACCACACACCCCCCCACCACCCCCCCGCCCCCCCCCCCCCCAGCTCCTCTTTCCATGCAGTTCACGTAAGAATACTGGAGTGGGTTGCCATGTCCTCCTCCTCCTCCAGGGAATCTTCCCAACCATGTCTCTTGAGTCTCCCTCATAGGCAGGGGGATCCTTTACCACTACCGCCATCTGGGAAGCCCAACCACTGAGATATCTATTCATATACAAATGGGAGAAAGCCACAGTAGACTGTACGGTGTTGTAAAATACATTTGGTGGAGAATTAGCACAGACAGTTTTGTATTTTAGAAAGCTCGTTCCAGTGGCATATGGAGGACAGTTTGGAGGGAAAGACTGGTTCTCCCAATCAGGAAGTGGAGCCTGTTTCTCTCCTTGAACCTGCATATGACTTGTGACACCCTACTGTCTACTGACAGGGTGCACTGTTCTGGAGGGTCATAGCCACTTACTCCACTGAAGTGCCTACGTGTTTACCAGACCTAGTGAAAACACCTCAGATGCTCTCTGACTTCAACTCCGTAACCCCTTCTATGTTCCTCAGTTCAAACACAAAGCAATAAAATCAGCTCCCCAAGCAGTTTCTCATGACCAATAATCAGAGTCTAATGTGTTCGGCCTCAGACATCAGGAATCGCATCACTATTGTAAGTTAGGCTCTTAGTACCAAAGATAAGCAACCTTGAGACAAAATAGGAGAGGGGAACCTAAAATATGATGACTGTCACAAAATTGACAATTTCTGACTCAAAAATTTGTGATGAGTACAGTACAAAATGAAATTGTTGTCTGGAGTCTCTTGGGGGTTAGTCCTTCTGTCAGATACAACATAGCGACTGTCTCCTATCTGGGTTCAAAGAGTTCAAAACTCACCCTAGAGGAACCCCTGCAGCAGTGGAAAGGTTTCACTTGGGAGTTTCTGAGTTTTCTGGGACAGGAAGCAGAGCCATTCTCCACTCTCTCCGGGCCTCATGAGTGCCTGCAGGGTGCTGACACCAGGAATGAGACCGAGGCTTTTAAGGTCAAAGACATTTAGGACTTATTCATCAGATCCCAGAGGAGAGCTCATCCTTCTGAGCAGAACACTGGAAACGATTACTTGCCAGGGAAAAATAGCAGAAGGCATACCTGTGGCTGATTCACACTGATGTATGGCAGAAACCAGTGCAATATTGTAAAGCAGTTATCCAAAAAAAGAAAATAGCAGAAGGCTTCCCAGAGGGATTGGCATTTGATCTGGATGATAACGGTGGATTGTAATTCAGAGGGAAAGGAGAGGAAAAGGGGGAATGTAAAGATAAAAAGTCAAAGAAAAGGGAGATTAACTCTGAGAACCAAACCAGGTGGATGTGTATTATCACATAATCTTCAGGAAAGCCTCAGGAGAAGGCCATCGTCCCCACTTCACAGCTAGAGAAACCAATGGCTCAGGAAAGTTAACTAGCACAAAGCATATACGCAATTATCTGCCGGAGAGTTGGATTGAGGGGTGCAGCAGCCAGACAACTGCTCATAAGTACAGTTTGTGTGCTTAGCCACTCAGTCGAGTCTGAGTCTGTGACCCCATGGACTGTATCCCACCAGACTCCTTGGCTCATGGGATTCCACAGGCAAGAATACTGGAGTGGGTATTCCCTTCTCCAGGGTGTCTTCCAGACTCAGGAATCGAACCTGCATTTCCTACACTGGCAGCTGTGTTCTTTACCACTGAGCCACCAGGGAAGCCCGAAATGCAATTTAAGTGGTACCAAAATGTCACTGTAAGTTATTTGTAAGGATACAGAGCAGTTACTGGGAAGTATAGTGGACACGACTGACGCAACTTAGCAGCAGCAGCAGTGTATGTGTCAGGAAAATAAAGAATTTATGAGCTATTTAGGGTGCTGATGTGGTCCAGATCCCCAGAGGCATGCTGGAATAACTGGTTACCAAATTCCAAAGGAGGATATTTTCCTAAAATACTCAGGAATGGCAGCCTCTTTAAGTGTTTAACAGATATTTGAAGACTATCAATTTAAAGGGGCCCAAATGACATATACCCAGACAACACTAATTCAAAAAGATACATGCTAGGAAAGATTGAAGGCAGGAGGAGAAGGGGATGACAGAGGATGAGATGGTTGGATGGCATCACTGACTCAATGGACATGAGTTTGAGCCAGCTCTGGGAGTTGGGGATGGATAGGGAAGCCTGGCATGCTGCAGTCCGTGGGGTCGCAAAGTCAGACACACCTGAGCGACTGAACTGAACTGAACTGAACATGCACACCTGTGGTCATAGCAGCATTATTCACAATAGCCAGGACATGGCAACAACCTAAATGGCCCACAGAGGACTCGATAAAGACAATGTGGGAAATATATACAATGGAAGTTACCCATAGGAAAGAATGAAAAATGCCAGTTACAGCATCATGGCTGGACCTAGAGATTATCATACTAAATGAAGTAAATCAAAGAAAGACAAATACCACATGAAATTACTTATATGAGGAATCTGAAATATGGCACAAATGAATCTATCTGTAACAGAAACACACAGACATAGAGAACAGACTTGTGGTTGCCAAGGAGGAGGGAGTTGTGGGGTAGAAGGACTAGGAGTTTGGGGATTTACTCGAGGTAAACTATTACATGCAGGATGGATAAACAGCAAGGTCCTACTGTATAGCAGAGGGAACTGTATTCAGTATCCTGTGATAAACTGAGTTGGAAAAGAATATAAAAAAGAGAATGTCTATATATGTGTGTATAACTGAGTCACTTTGCTGTACAGCACAACATTCTAAATCAATTATACTTCAATTTAAAAAATAAGATTAAATAATAGGCCCAAAAGAGTAGTGTGTCTGGATATCCTACTTATTCTGAGTGGTTACAGAAGAGTCAGTCCTAAATCTGCTAACTGCAGAGCCAGTACGCAAAGCCTGTAGCATGCGGCTGAAACACAGACAGGCAGACAGACAGACATATGGATAGACAGAGATGGAGAGGAATTCAATGGTGATTATAAAGATTGTGCTTCACAGGTGTGTCTGACAGTAGTAACCCTAGTGTTGTGTTTCTCCAACTTTTTATCACAACCACAAAATTTTCAGATAGTTTAAATCCTTTAGGGAACAAAATGAGAATGAGTGGACAATAGATCTCCACTGATAAAGAAATGGACGACCATGTATTTGTTATCCTCAGGAAATTACTACAATCAAGGGGAGATCCGTAAGAAGGAACTCTTGCAGAGCTGTGATGTTCTGGGGATTCCCCTCTCCAACGTAATGATTATTGAAAACAGGTAAATTTATCTTTTAACAATGTGGAAATTCAGTGGCAATAAATGCACAGTGTACACTCAAAAGACAAAAAACTCATGTGGGTGGGTAAGAACATTCTTATTTGAGAAGTCGCCTGAATATAGTTTCACATTTGTTTTCAAGTGGCAGTGTAACGCAAATGAATTTTTTCAACTTCTGTTCAGATTTTGTCTTAAGATAGCTACTTTTTTAATCTTTAAAAAAAATATAAAATATGTCAGAAGTGTAAAGAACAGTATTATGAACCCTCACATGCCTGTTGTCTAAGGCCAGTAATTATCAAGCCTTTGCTATGCATGCATGTATCCCCATATATCATTTGTGTGTGAAGTTTTAGGGGTTATTTTGCAGTTATAACTTAGCTGTGTTTTTTCTTTTTATTGGAGTATAGTTGATTTACAATGTTGTAGTTAGTTTCTGCTGCATGGCAAAGTGAATCTATTATACATATATATATCCACTCTTTTTTCAGATTCTTTTCCTATATAGGCCATTACAGAATACTGAGCAGAGTGCCCTGTGCCGAACAGTAGGTCCTTACGTATTTTTATATAATGGTGTGTATATGTCAATCCCAGTCTCCCAATTTTTTCCTCCCATGTATGAAGTATTTTAAAAATAAAACCCAGCCATCAGTACATCAGGTTATTCTACCTTATGTACTTAAGGATAGATCTCTTAAGAAGATAGACTTTTTTTCATGCAGCCACAACGTCATTAGCAACCCATCAAACAAAATTGATAGTAATGGCAATTCCTTGGTTTGTCAAACACCCAGTCCATTTTGAGCTGCTCTGAGTAGCTCAAAAGTGTTTTTTCACAGTAGGTTTGTTCAAATCAGGATATAAACAAAGTGCACACATTATAGCTGGTTGATATGCTTCATATCCCTTCCCCCCCCCAATGTCATTGATTGTTGAAAAAACTGAGGCAGTCGTCATGTAGACAACTGTCTGTTGCTTCTTCGTGGTATTGCCTCAGTGGTGGTTTTATCCTCTGTATTTCTTGCAAACTGGAAATGGACACTAACTCAGGGACCAGAAGCCGTTCCATGTACTCCCCGTTCCATCATTTCAGGAGACGTGTACTGTCTCACTTTCAGTGATCCTACAATCAGCTGGTGCGTTTACGTGGTAACGGCCATTCCTTTTCATTGTAAAGACCCACATCAGCCTTTCATGTAGTGCTTTCATGATGAGTAATCATTAATTAAGTAGAGATTGCAAAATGGTGAGTCTCTAAATATCTCCCGAGTTCCAAATATACCAGCTATAATTCTTCTATAAAGCAGAACTTTATCAACTGGGGCTATTTAGTTACCCTAATATATATAGTTTGACTCCAAAAGACAGGCTAAAATGCTTCTTTCCCTTTTGTTGCCATTTTCAGAATAGGAGTTGATCCCCTACATACCTGACCAGTAACCAATTATTTGTTGGTTTGTCGGATGAGGCAGGCAGGAACTTACATGTTCGGTTTTTCACTTTAAATCATTATGCTCTTTGATACTGCAATCATCTCCTCTTTGGCCATTGAGCCTTTTCATGTTGGCGCATATGTCTTTTTGATAAGAAATTAAGAATCTGACTTAACTTATTATATTTTATATATCCAAAAGATCATGCAGTTTCAGCAACATCCCCTACTTGTAAGATGCTACTCGTAAGAGGAGTCATAAACATGTTAAAAATAAATAATTCCACAGCCAGTTTGAAGATTCAAGGAAGCCAGGTGTCTTAGTCTGCTCAGGCCACCATGGCAAAATACCAGAGTCTGGGCAGTTTAAACAACAGAAATGTATTTTTCTCTCACAATTCTGGAGGTTGAAAGTATAAAATCAAGGTGCAGCAGGGTTGATTTCTGGAGAGGGTTTCCTTCTTGGCATGCAAATGGCCATCTTCTCCCTATCTGCTCCCAAGCAGTGGGGAGAGGGAAGTTTCTCTCTTCCTCTTCTTACAAGGCCACCAGTCCTATAGGGTTGCTGCTGCTGCTACTAAGTTGCTTCAGTAGTGTCCGACCCTGTGCGAGCCCATAAACAGCAGACCACCTGGCTCCTCTATCCTTGGGATTCTCCAGGCAAGAACACTGGAGTGGACTGCCATTTCCTTCTCCAATGCATGAGAGTGAAAAGTGAAAGTGAAGTCACTCAGTCGTGTCTGACTCTTCATGACCCCATGGACTGTAGCCTACCAGGCTCCTCTGTCCATGGGATTTTCCAGGCAAGAGTACTGGAGTGGGGTGCCATTTCCTTCTCCTCTATAGGGTTAGGGCTTATCATTATGACCTCATTTAACCTTGTGCACATGCATGCTAAGGTCACTTCAGTTTTGTCTAACTCTTTGCGACCCTATGGACCATAACATAGTCCGCCAGGCTTCTCTGTTCATGGGGATTCTCCAAGCAAGAATACTGGAGTGGATTGCCATGCCCTCCTCCAGGGGATCTTCCCAAGCCAGGGATCGAACACAAGTCTCTCATGTCTCCTGCATTGGCATGCGGGTTCTTTACCACTGTCACCATCTGGGAAGCCCCTCACTTAACCTTAATGACCTCCTAAAGACCCCATCTCCAATACAGTCATATTGGGGATTAAGGCTTCAACCCTCAGATTTGCGGAGAACACAGTTCAGTCCCTGGCAGCATGCACTTTTCAGTCTTCCAGCCTCTAGTTTCCTAACCGAGCAACGCAGAGCTCTGGAATCTTGCTCTGGGTTATTTAGACGAGTCAAAGGGAAGGATGAAGGGGACGAAGGGAAAGGAAGGTTTCGCAGAAGGCCCACATTCAGAATAATCCTGGTAACTATACATTCAGTTCACTGTCAGTGCCAAGGACCTCGCTAAACACATGATCTTGAAAATAATCCAGTTACTTCCCCAGGTTATAGATGAGAAACAGAGGACTAGTGAGAGGTTGAGTCATCTGCCCGGGGTCATCCAGCTGACACTAGCAGAGTGTCAGCTTTGCAGCCTTGCAGCCAAGGCCATCTGGTCACCGCGCCCTGACTCCTCCAAGCCTGACTCACAATTGCACAAAGGTCACCTCATTCAATTCTTCAACTGACTGAACAAAGACAGGTTTTTTTATGATCCTTTTTTAGTTTCACACAAAGAAACTGCAGCTTAAGAGACTCCTCTGAGGTCAGACGTTTAATAAATGACAGTCAGTGCTAGGATTCAGAAACAGAAAGGAAGACGGAATTGATTCCTGATTTTCTGCAGGAAAGTAGGTCACCACTTGATTAGGGTAAGCGAACGACCAACGTGTGCTTAAGAGAACATCTGAGGTTGTGTACTGTCAGTGCTGTCTTCCATTGCTCTGAACTTTATGGCTTGATTCCAAGGAGGCTTTTAGCCATAGGAGCTCACCTAAGTAAACCCCTTAGCCAAAGCCTTAAAGAGAGAAAACAGTTCCATTTTCAAGAGAAGGCATCTGAGTCATTAGACAACTAAGTGGATATGCTTGGTAACCTTACCCAGTTCCTTAATACTTGTAGGTTCTGCTAATTTAAAGGACCATGTGATGTTTAAATGAATGTGATTAACAGATACAGATTAAAGCTCCTGGAATGGGCAAGGCACCGTGCTAGAGGCTGAAGAAAAAGAACAGTTCAAGGTCCAGGAACTGGATAATGGGTGTTGGTCTGATAGGCACCACTGCTGTGTTGGCACAAATGGTGGTTGTGCACGTGCTGAGGTTCAAGCCTAGAAAAGGGCTTAGAGGCCCTCTTCCGGACACTTGGGAACTGAATGTGACTGGGAAATGCAGCCTACAGACTGAGTATTCACTTGTTGCTTTTGTGCTGGAGTCCATAGAATTGTTTCATTTACATTTCAAAACAAAAAGCAATATATACATTTCTGTATGTATATTCTAAAAGAACACACACCAGATTTGTCAATAGCCACTGCTCTTTAGTTGGGCCAGGGAAGAACACTAGCACTTCTTAATTTTCACAGAATTCTGTACAGTTTTATTTTGCTTTTGTTTGTTTTTTTTCTTAAGGAAGCCTGTATTACTTTTTAAAAGACAAACAGACTTCAGAGATACTGCAAGTACAGGCCCAGACCACCGCAATAAAGCAAGTCAATAGGAATTTTTTGGTTTCCTAGTGCATATAAAAGTAATGTCAACACTATACCATAGTCTATTAAGTATGCAATAGCATTATATCTAAAAAAAAAAAAAAAATAACATACATACCTTAATTGAAAAGTAGATATCATCTGAGCCTTCAGCCAGTTGTAACAATAACATCAAAGATCACGGATCACATATCACCATAACTAATATGATAATAATAATGAAAAAGTTTGAAATATTGCAAGAATTACTGAAATGTCACACAGATACACAAAATAAGCAAATGTTGTTGGAAAAAGGCCCCCAGTAGTAGACTTTGCTGTCATAGCTCCACAACCCTTCAGTTCATTAAAAATGCAGTATCTTCGAAGCACAGTAGTGAAGTGCAATAAAATGATTATATATTTTTAAAGACTACTACTACATGACTAATAAAAATTCTTCCCTCTGTACTCAGCTTCTATCCATACAAGTGAAGGCTAAATTAGAAACAATTCTGTATACATTTTGGTAAGTTCAAAGCATAGAATAGAGTTCCTTGAAAAGACAGTAATGATTTTTAAGCCTTTTTATAAACACTGTGGTCTTCTCAGGGCCTCATTTTGAAGGACCAGTGGGCAGAGGGTCAGATATGCTGCTCCAAAGGGCTCAGGCTGGAAATGGGGGGGGGTTTAAGGGGGGCTTCCCTGGTGGCTCACATGGTAAAGAATCTGCCTGCAACGCAGGAGACCCAGGTTCGATCTCTGCATTGAGAATATCCCCTGGAGGAGGGCAGGGCAACCCACTCCAGTATTCTTGCCTGGAGAATCCTCATGGACAGAGGAGCCTGGAGGGCTACAGCCCATGGGATTGGAGAGTTGGACACGACTGAGCGACTGAGACACACACACACACACACACACACACACACACACACACTGATTGTAATGAAATAAAGTAGACCTTCCAGTCATAACCAGGCCCATAAAAATGCATCAGGGCCCAACAACCAACCGTTGGGAGAAACTTTTGGAGTCTCGGAGGTGATTGTGGTCTGATCCCTGCTCCTAGCATCCCATACCTGCCGTACCCACATCACATCTATTCCCACCACAAAAGCAGAGGATTCCCAGCACCCCAGTCTGTTCTCGTATGCAAATCAGGCTGCAAACCCACCAAGCTTTCTTCTGCATCCACACTCATGCATGTGCCTGGCCCTCCTCTGCCTGCTTCCTCCCTTCCCAGCTCCCCACATCCTGGCTGTCTAGCAAACTCCTATTCATCCTTGAAACCCCAGCTCAAGATTACCTTCAACTCTGCAACATCCATGATTTGCCCAGATTTTCTTGGGCACTTTGGCTACATTGTCATTGTCCCATCATATCCCAATATATACATCATTTTTTTACTCCACAAGCCCCTCTGTATCTTTTCTTCATGTATCCCCAACCACTATCCTAACACTTGATATATAGTTGCTCAATGCATGTTTGTTGAATAAACAGGCTACTTGGCTCACACCAGAAGCTTCCTTCCTGTGGCACCCCATAAGTGTGTGGTCTCCAACCCCCTTTCCTTGATTTTTTTTTTTCATTGACTCAGAAATGGTGAATAGCAAACCAATTCCTGAGACTTCAGTAAAACTGTTTTCAATTTTTTTTTTTTTTTTTTTTAAAGAAAACAGTCTTGATCCCTGAATTGCATGGTTATTTTTAGCCTTTTGGAAGTCCTAAGTGAGCACTTAGGTTTGGGAGTATTTTTCTACATCTTGATTTTCCCACCCTGTCAGTTTGGCTCCACCATCCTAAGGTTTCAGCATCTTTTCTCCTACTGCTCGTCTCAGTGTCATCCTGGCATTAACAAGCCCAAGACCTTAACAGACTGATTTAAGTTGAACAAGGAAATAGAATCCAGTACCCACTAGGCAACATAAATGAGCCTGGCCCGCTACCAGTTCCTAGAAGTCTCTGTGTTTTCCAATAAACGCACACAAATCAGTGAAAGGGAAGCCACAAAGCAGAGAGTCTGGGGCTGCTGGGGTCCCCTTGGTAACTAATCCCCTCTCCTCTTGAGACCCTGTAAAAGCCGGCCCCTTCCAGAAACCAAAACAGACCATATGCCAAGTGCCAAAGTGAACGTGACCAAGCATCCTCTTACTGTAAAGAGATAAAACGAAGCTCCTCGCAGGGCCTTTTCTCCAAAGACACAAAGAAGTGACTGGGTACAGTGAGAGGGCAGCGTTCCAGCCCCAGTTGGCAAGAGCAGGGCAGGGCTCCTGTCCTTCCAGAGGGCACAAAGGACGACGTTTCCTAGAAAAGGAGCCATGGGAGGAGACTCCAGTGGACCAAGCTGATATGGAGCAACTGTGCCAACATGGAAGGCTGCTCCTGTGCTACTTCAAAGGCAGGTTATCCTGGGAGCTGGAGGGAGGCTGGGTCATCAAGTTTCGTGTCAGTTTAGAAGAAGAGTGGGACCAGGGAGGCTGGCCTCAACAAGGCATGTATTTGTGGCTGATTCTGCTCCTTGAAAGAGGCTGTAAATAGACCACAAAAATAGGAACCAAGGTGACTGTGTGATGTGATACTCATTACAGCAAAAAAAATTGATAGCAACCTAACGTAGCACTAGGTGATTAATTATATAGCCATGGTCCAGAACATTAAGCCACAATTTAAAAGTTTCTTTTTAATATTTATTTATTTGGCTGCCTTGGGATATTCCTTACGTCCTTTGGGATCTTTTGTTGCAGTAGTTGCAGCACTTGGGCTTAGTTGCCCCACGGCATGTGGGGTCTTAATTCCCTAACCAGGGATCGAACCCGAGTCCCTTGCATCACAAGTATGCAGCCTTAACCACTGGACCACCCGGGCAGTCCCACACAATTCAAAGTTTTCCATGCATAGTTCATAATCTAGGAAGATGTTCCGGATAGAATATTGAGTTTAGAAAGCAGTATATACTTCCTTTACACTCTTCTGTATTTTCCTTAGTTTTGATAATGAGCATATATCAGTTGTAAACTGGCAGTTTCACTGAATTTATTTTACAGTATATTGTTTCTGGGAAGGTGAGGCTTGATTCTGAGGCACTTCCAAATCCTGTGGGAAGTGCCAAGGTAGAGCACTGCTGGCCAGCTGTGCACCCCTTTCTGGGGCAGATCTCACCAGGCGGGTATGTTCCATGTCCTGTGATTTTCTGATATGGTGGTTTACTTGCTTCATCAAAGTTGATGCTCTGTAATTATTTCGTTTGCTGTTGTTCGCTATGGAGTTTGAGGGAAGAGAGTGAAATGAAGATGTTGCTAGTATAAGTGGAAGTCCGCGTTTCAACTTAAACAGATTCCTGCTGGCAGTTGAAGAAAAGGTGAATATGAGGAAAATCAAGACCAGAGAAAAGAAAAAGGGAAGTACAGTGTGATGGAAGAGCTGTCATCCAGGAGTCATGAAATTTGGCTTCAGCTTTTAAGGCTGTGTCACCTTTGGCAAATAATGCCCTCTCTCTGGGCTTCTCTCGTCTTATATGTGCAACGACTGGATGAGATGGTGACTTTTCCTAAAGCTCCTAGATCTTCTCAGGGGCAGAGCAGAATGTGTTTAGATGTGGTTGTTCTATAAATGGAGGGTCATGTGCTCAACTCAGCAATGTAGCTGATTTAAGTGCTTACCATTTTACTGAGCTACATTTCATGACACCCATGGCAGACTATGTCCCTTGTCACACACTTTGGTCCTTTTCTTGGGAAGCAGAGTAGGGATTTTTTTAAATTAATAAATTAATATTTTTATTCTTATTTATTTGGTGGCACCGGGTCTTAGTTGCAGCATGCATATGGGATCTTTTTTAATGTATATAATTATTTGCTTACTTATTTTTGGCTGGGCTGGGTCTTCGCTGCTACACAGGCTTTTCCCTAGTTGCGGCGAGTGGGGACTACTCTCAGGTTGCTGTGCTTCTGCGTGCTGCTCACTGCAGCGGCTTCTCTTGTTGAGGAGCACGGGCTCCAGGGCGTGAGGGCTCAGTAGTCCTCAGGCTGTAGAGCACAGGCTAAATAGTTGTGGCGCGCAGGCTTTGCTGCTCTGCAGCAGATGGGATCTTCCCAGATCAGGGAACCATGTCTCCTGCATCGACAGGCAGATTCTTTACCACTGAGCCACCAAGGAAGCCCTGAATAGGGATATTAAAAAACTAAGTAGACCCTTTAAGAACCAAACTGAGTTTAGCCAGCTCACCCTTACCTCCACTGTCATAGTCCATCTGGAAAACTAGAACAAAAACACCACAGACTGGGTGGCTCGTAACAGAATTTTGTCTCACAGTTCTGGAGGCTGAGAAGTCCAAAATCACAGTGTCAGCAGATGAAGTGTCTGGTGGGGCCGTGTCTCCTGGTTCACGGACTACCGCCTTTTTGCTGTGTCCTCACGTGGTGGAAGGACCAAGGGAGTGCTCTAGGGTTTCTGTTCTAAGGACACTAGTCCCATTCAGGAGGATTCTGCCCTCGTGACCTCATTACCTACCAGAGGCCCCACCTCCAGATACCATCACATTGGGGAAATGGGTTTCAACATATGGATTTTTAAGGGACACAAATGTTCAGTCTATAGCATCTGCAGTAATTGCAGTAGGAACCAAAAACTCTGGATGAGAGGCAACTAATTCTCTCCCACTCAGGCCTTACAGACAAAGTGTCTGTGCCCAGAAGAAAGGTTACGGGATCAGCCTTTCAGATTATTTCGCCACCACACCAAGTTCCAAGAAAAAAGTCTTAGTCATATGGGGGATGAGAGCCTTAGGACAAGAAACACTGCAGCTGCCTGTGTGTGTTGCAACATAAGATGATGTGGTGGTCCTCTGGCAAAACTGTCATGGTGAGACAGGCCTGGTTCTGCAGGGCTGCATGCCTGTATGCTCAGTCACTCAGTCATCTCCAACTCTTTGACACCCCCTGAGCTATAGCCCACCGGGGTTCTCTGTCCATGGAATTCTCCAAACAGGAATACTGAAGTGGGTTGCCATTCCCTCTTCCAGGGGCTCTTCCGGACCCAGGGATCGAACCTGGGTCTCCCTGCATTCGCAGGTAGATTCTTTCCCGCTGAGCCACTTCGGAAGCCCCATAGCTTAACTAGCCAGTTTCTGTACTAGAAGGATTTATAGGGTTTACTCTTTCAGGTTTTCTTTTTCTTCTTTTTTCCTTTTTTAATAATACTGTCACCCTCACATATATAGTCAGTTGATTTTCAACAGTGCTGCCAAGACAGTTCACCAAGGCAACATAGTCTCTTCTACAAATGGATATCCACATACCAGAGAACAAGCTTCCCTTCCCCTCCACTAAACACAAAAATTAGCTCAAATAGACCCAAATAAGAAGAGCTAAAACTATCAAACACTTGCAAGAAAATATAGGAGTAAATCTTCATGAGTTTGGGTTAGGCAGAACCTTCTTAGATATGACACCAAAAGTATCAACCACTAGCAAAAGGAAAAACAGACCAAATTAAAATCTTTTTTGCTTGATGCATACCATCAAGAAAATGAAAAGACAACTCACAGAATGAGAGAAAACATTTGCAAATCATATATCTGAAAAAGGATTAATATCCAGAGATCAATATAGAGAAATGTAATATATCCTTATATATTATATAGTATATATGGGCTTCCCTGGTGGCTCAGCAGTAAAAAAAAAAATCCACCTGCCAATACAGGTGAAACAAGGGGCGTGGGTTCCATCCCTGAGTCAGGAACATCCCCTGGAAAAGGAAATAGCAACCCACTCCAGTATTCTTGCCTGGGAAATCCCATGCTACAGTATATAGGATCACAAAAGAGTTGGACACGACTGAAGGACTAAACAACAACAATATAGTATATATAACATATAAAATAATATATAAAGAACTTCTATAAGCAACAACAAGAAGACAAACAACCTAATTTTTAAAATGGTCAAAGTACTTGTATAGACATTTCTCCAAAGAAGATACACAAATGGCCGATAAGCACAGGAAAAGATTTTCAACATCATTAGTTATTACAGGAATGAAAATCAAAACCACTGTGAGACAGTACTTCACACTCCCTAGGTTGACCATTTTTTAAAAAATAAAAAGGGAAATGCTAAATGCAGGCCAGGATACAAAGAAATTGGACCCCTCAGGCACTGGTGGGTTTGTGTAAAACAGTTTGCCAGGCAGTTCCTCAAAAATTTAAATACAGAATTACCTTTACCCAGAAATCTTACTCCAACATAAATACCTAAAAGAATTGAAAACATTCAGATGAAAATGTGTACATGAATGCGCACAGCAGCACCATGCATGGTAGCAAAAGGGTAAAAATGACTCAAGTGTCCATTCACAGATGAGTAAATGAGTAAAGCATGGTCTGGCCATACACTGGACTATTATTCAACCACAAAAAGTAGTGAAGTCCCATCACATGCTACAGACTGCATGAACCTAAAAAGAAGCCTGTTAACAGGCAGCCACACAGGGTATGATACCTGTGTGGGGATCATTATCCCCACACAGGGGATTATCTGAAATACCCAGGGCAGGCAAATCCACAGAGACACGAAGTAGATCAGTGGCTGCCAAGAGTGGGGAGGGAAAGGGAGTGGGAAGTGACTCATAATGGGGTTTATTTTCTGAGATGACGAAAATGTCCTAAAATTGCAATGACAGTTGCACAACTCTGTGAACATACCAAAAAAACCACCACACTGAATTGTGCACTTGAAATGAGTGGACTGAGAAATTATGTGAATTATGTCTCAATCAAGCTGTTCTAGAAATAACAGTAATATTTAATAACACTATTTATGATGTGCACTATAAAAACAAATAGTACAAAAATATATCCAGTGAGGAAAAACGAGTATCTCCCTCCACATACGCTCCTCTCCTCAGAGAAAATCACTGTCACCTACTCAATGTGTAACCTTCCATACCTTCAATACTTTACAAATGCAGATTTACATACAGAAACACAAATATAGTTCATTTTTTCAGTGAGGCATACTACTCCATGGGATACCTGTATCATAACTTACTTGACTAATAAAACCATCCATCCCGTGGCTTTGCTAGAATCATCATTCAGTTCAGTTCAGTCGCTCAGTCATGCTCTTTGCGACCCCATGAAGTGCAGCATGCAAGGCCTCCCTGTCCATCACCAACTCCCAGAGTTCACTCAAACTCACGTCCATCGAGTCAGTGATGCCGTCCAGCCATCTCATCCTCTCTCGTCCCCTTCTCTTGCCCCCAATCCCTCCCAGCATCAGAGTCTTTTCCAATGAGTCAACTCTTCGCATGAGGTGGCCAAAGTACTGGAGTTTCAGCTTTAGCATCATTCCTTCCAAAGAACACCCAGGACCGATCTACTTTAGAATGGACTGGTTGGATCTCCTTGCTGTCCAAGGGACTCTCAAGAGTCTTCTCCAACAACACAGTTCAAAAGCATCAATTCTTCAGCGCTCAGCTTTCTTCACAGTCCAACTCTCACATCCACTCATGACCATTGGAAAAACCATAGCCTTGACTAGACAGACCTTTGTTGGCAAAGTAATGTCCTTGCTTTTGAATATGCTATTTAGGTTGATCATAACTTTCCTTCCAAGGAGTAAGCGTCTTTTAATTTCATGGCTGCAGTCACCATCTGCAGTGATTTTGGAGCCCAAAAAATGAAGTCTGACACTGTTTCCACTGTTCCCATCTATTTCCCATGAAGTGATGGGACCAGATGCCATGATCTTCGCTTTCTGAATGTTGAGCTTTAAGCCAACTTTTTCACTCTCCTCTTTCACTTTTATCAAGAGGCTTTTGAGTTCCTCTTCACTTTCTGCCATAAGGGTGGTGTCATCTGCATATCTGAGGTTATTGATATTTCTGCCAGCAGTCTTGATTCCAGCTTGTGCTTCTTCCAGCCCAGTGTTTCTCATGATGTACCCTGCATATAAGTTAAATCAGCAGGGTGACAATATACAGCCTTGACGTACTCCTTTTCCTATTTGGAACCAGTCTATTGTTCCATGTCCAGTTCTAACTGTTGCTTCCTGACCTGCATATAGGTTTCTCAAGAGGCAGGTCAGGTGGTCTGGTATTCCCATCTCTCAGAATTTTCCACAGTTTATTGTGATCCACACAGTCAAAGGCTTTGGCATAGTCAACAAAGCAGAAATAGATGTTTTTCTGGAACTCTCTTGCTTTTTCCATGATCCAACGGATGTTGGCAATTTGATCTCTGGTTCCTCTGCCTTTTCTAAAACCAGCTTGAACATCTGGAAGTTCATGGTTCACGTATTGCTGAAGCCTGGCTTGGAGAATTTTGAGCATTACTTTACTAGCGTGTGAGATGAGTGCAATTGTGCGGTAGTTTGAGCATTCTTTGGCATTGCCTTTCTTTGGGATTGGAATGAAAACTGACCTTTTCCAGTCCTGTGGCCACTGCTGAGTTTTCCAAATTTGCTGGCATATTGAGTGCAGCACTTTCACAGCATCATCTTTCAGGATTTGGAATAGCTCAACTGGAATTCCATCACCTCCATTAGCTTTGTTCGTAGTGATGCTTTCCAAGGCCCACTTGACTTCACATTCCAGGATGTCTGGCTCTAGGTGAGTGATCATACCATCGTGATTATCTTGGTTATGAAGATCTTTTTGTACAGTTCTTCTATGTATTCTTGCCACCTCTTCTTAATATCTTCTGCTTCTGTTAGGTCCATACCATTTCTGTCCTTTATTGAGCCCATCTTTGCATGAAATGTTCCCTTGGTATCTCTAATTTTCTTGAAGAGATCTCTAGTCTTTCCCATTCTGTTGTTTTCCTCTATTTCTTTGCATTGATCACTGAGGAAGGCTTTCTTATCTCTTCTTGGTATTCTTTGGAACTCTGCATTCAGATGCTTATATCTTTCCTTTTCTCCTTTGCTTTTCACTTCTCTTCTTTTCACAGCTATTTGTAAGGCCTCCCCAGACAGCCATTTTGCTTTTTTGCATTTCTTTTCCATGGGAATGGTCTTGAGCCCTGTCTCCTGTACAATGTCACGAACCTCTGTCCATAGTTCATCAGGCACTCTATCAGATCTAGACTCTTAAATCTATTTCTCACTTCCACTGTATAATCATAAGGGATTTAATTTAGGTCATACCTGAATGGTCGAGTGGTTTCCCCTACTTTCTTCAATTTAAGTCTGAATTTGGCAATAAGGAGTTCATGATCTGAGCCACAGTCAGCTTCCGGTCTTGTTTTTGCTGACTGTATAGAGCTTCTCCACATCATTAACCATCGTGAAATAAATAACACCCCACAGCTGTTCACACTGGAGTGATACATAGAGTAAGAAGCTATTTAGTTACACATTAGGGTTTGCAGTGTGGGCTTCCTGTCCACCTCCAGGATAAGACCTTGACCCTAGTGAGGTGAGAAACCTAGATTTTGCATTTTTTACAGACTCCTTAGATGATCGTAAAGCACAGTAATGTTTGGGAACCTCTGAGCTGCTATTTCTGAGTTGCAGCTCCCATTTCCTGAGACAGAGAAGTGGAGTGGGCAAGCCTGGATCAGGTCATCCGGGATAGGGGAAGCTTGGATCAGGTCACCTGGGAAGGGGAATTATTTGGTCTTTTTGCTTGGAGCATAAGTATAGGAGCAAGTTTTCTCATAGGAATGCAAGAGCAGGAAGGACTCAAAGTGAGGAAGAAAATTCTGGAGTCTCTAGTCACTGGCATTCCTGGGGGGACCTCTGTGTGTCGCCCAGAGCATGCAGTCCCCCGAGCCTAAGTACCAATGACACAGCCTCAGCTCTGAGCTCAGCCACATATCACGAGACCTCGGAAGCACTGGCTGCTTCAGAAGCCATCCACGAGGAGCAGAATCTCTCACTTAGGACTCACCACTCTCAGCAGAGATGTTAATCTCTATTAAGCAACCAAACAGTGAGACTTTGTAAACACTTTACCTCACTGATTATATAAAAGTTCTCACTGAACTATTACAAAGTCGGCAATTAATATTAATCCTGTTGAATTAGAGTAAGAATACACTGCTTAGAGCCTTGTCCCATCGTCCCACCTCCCAGCCTGTCTGCTGGGGATGCCCAGGACCCCCTGCAGGCCAGTTACAGCTTTGGGGTCATTCCTGACACTTGCTTAGCTGTGCCTGGCCAGCAGCTGATCTCACCAGGCCCTTCTTGTAGCTGCTGAAACTCGTAGGGAGGATGTTAGTGTACCTCCCTGTAAACTTGGATGGCCACCAGGACACTCCCGTTTTGTAAATCATTGGGCCCTGTGCCCTTCGTGCTCATGACCAGCACCCAGCCTTCCCCTTGGTGCTGGGGTGTCCATCCAGAGTCATCAGGCAGGCCACTCCCAGCTTCCCCATTCTGCCAGCCTGGTCACTGTGGACCCTCCTAAGCTTCCTCACAGTCCTCTTCTGGCAGCCTGAGCACTCACCTCTGCTGACCGCACCACTGCCCCCAAGGTTGCTGTGGAGGGTGCCCGGGACCTCTCAGCTCCCTCCCCTGCTCCCGCTCAGCCCTCCAGCCAGGTATCCATTTTGTCTCCATCTTTCTACCCCCACCCTCTGCGTCTAGGCTTCTGCAGAGAGGTCCTCTCATTGAAACACAAGTGGAATCCTCAGAAACCTTTGAAGACCCCTGGGTCTAATCACACAGGGTGTCTGCTGCTGACCGCCCTTCTCTGTGGCCCAGCACCCATCACCCCTTTCCTTTCTTGGCATCAAATACCATCCAATCCAGAGTCAGCTCAAGAGCTAACCTTTACAGGACCCTGACCGCATGCCAGGCTCTAAGTGTCCATCAGGTTTTATCTCGTTTTATCTTCCCCACGGCTGATGACGTGGGAGCTGTTAGCCCTCCTCAAGTCTGCAGCTCTGCTCCCTGCTTCACACGTCCATCCTCTGTGGCCAGATCGCCCGGGCCTTACCTGTCCCCTCCTGTCCCACGTGGGTAGCTTGCTCTCTACCACCATGGCTACTGGTTTGCTGCATCCTCAGACATCCTCGCAGCTGCACAAACCCTTCCTGGCCTCCCAAGTCCCTCAGGCCTCCCTCCTCTTTCTTCCTCCCAAACTTCTTGAAGCTCCTGGCGCTCTCTCACCACCCACTGGCCCGTCCTTCTGCACCACCTGCCCCTTTTCATGGGCGCTGCTGCCAGGGCCACCCATGGTCTCCCCGAGGGGTGAAATCCAGCAGCCTTTCCTTCCTCAAGCCCCGCCAGCATGGTCCCGTGGACTGGTCTGCTCCGTCTCTGCCCCACCAGACCATCCCTCCCTTCTCCCCCAACCTGACTTGAGCTCACCAAGCTACGGTTCTGGTTCCTGCTCCCTTGAGGCTATTCCTGGAGAGCTTCTCCATGGCTACAGCTCCTTCATGAGAATTTTTTTTTTAATGCACTGTTTTAATTTCGACAGTCTTAAGACAAACCAAAAAAAGGAAGCCCCAGTTGACTGAGCTGTCTGTAGCTGGGTAGCACCAGTTTCAGTTGCCCCTCCTAGCACTCTGCATTATTACACCCAGTGATGACTAAATAAAGTGACACCTCTGACATGGGTTTCCCTGGTGGCTCAGACAGGAAAAGAATCTGCCCACAATGTGGGAGACCTGGGTTTGACCCCTGGAGAAGGGAATGGCAACCCACTCCAGTATTCTTGCCTGGAGAATTCCATGGACAGAGGAACATGGTGGGCTACAGTCCATGGGGCCCCAAAGAGTCAGACACAACTGAGCAACTAACACTTTCTGACTGTAAGGAAGGCACCAGGCAAACATGAAGTCCTCGAATGTGATGCTGGAGTCACCTTCAGTGGCGTTTTCTTCCTTGCTCTTACCATCCAGTCAGGCACTAAATCTGACAGTCTCCTTCCATAAATGTTCTGGGCGCCTTTCTCTTTCCCATCCCCAGGGCCTCGTCTTTGGTCCGGACCCTTGCCGAGGCCTAACTGTGCTCCACCCCCAAGTTCACCCTTCACTTTCCCAGGTTGACATCCTAAAGCAAACCCGATCCAGCCACTGCCCTGAGGAAACCTCCCCATGCCCCTCCCTGTATGACGGTCTCTACACGAGACAGGTGGTGACTTCAGTCACGGCACCACACTCACCCCACACACCATGGCTCCACTCTTCTCTTTCTAGAACAATAGCCCCTGTCCGGAGGCCTGTTCATCCTGACCCAACACAGACGCCGCCACCTACATGACTCTTTCATCCATACTGTACAACCTTAACATTTCCTCTCTGAACCACCACAGCAACGTGTTTGACTGTTTCTTGCAGTGACTTTTGCCTTGGACTTCATTATTTGAGCACTGGTCTGATCCTCCTGCGGTGCCTTGCAGTTCAGTGGAACCTACAGTTATGGTTCCCTTTCACCCTGAGATGCCCCAGGGGCTCCCTGGTTTGGCAACCCCCTTCCCACACTGGGACTCCAGGGTGTCCTAGTGGGCGAACTGCACTGCCCACGAGGACTCCACGTCCCACCCTCTGGCTTTGCTTCTGCTCTTCTCACTTGGTTCCAGGTGTGTGCTGAAGTCAGGGATGAACCCCTTCTCTGACATGACCCTAAATTTGGCTTTTTTTTTTTAAAGGGAGTAAGGCGGACATTTCAGGTACCAGAAGATTGAGAAGTGTCCGAAGTCTAGGCCCCGGCCCTTCTATCTCTGTCCTGAGCAACACTGCACAGCCTCTGCTCAGGGGGGCCCTTGGGAGTCCCCTGGGGAGAGGGGAGGGGTGGGGACGGAGACCTGGGCCTCCCAGCTGAGCCCTGTGACTGCTGAAGTGAGCTCAGTGAGCAGTTCTGTTTCTCGGTTGCCACGTAAGACAGCAAATTGGCAATTTGGGGAAAACGATCTCACAAAAACTTCACAGGATTTACACACCTTGATGGGGTACTGATTAATGTAAAATGCGCGTCTTCCTGAGAAAGGTGAGCTACAGCCCTGACCTGCAGGTCCCTTTTATGTATGTGCCTGAGGAGGGCCAGACGCCTCTGTGGACAAGGATCTCCTGGGACACGTGGTCGTTGTCCACGCTCTTAAATTGCTTGCGAGGGTGGGATGGCTGGCAGCCCAGATGTTTCACAGACACCAACTGGTCTGTTTCAATCTCTTCCTGGTTCTTGGTCCCTTCTTTCCTCTTCGCCTTTCCCTATTTCGTTTCCTCTCTCCTCTTGGGCTGGTCCCTGGCGATTCCCGGACGCGACCCCACCCCCACCCCCGCAGCAGCCCAGGTGACCCGCCTGCGCCCCGCCCACCTCCGGTGGCCCTGAACTCGGGTGACCTTTGCCCGCCCGGAGGTCTGAGGAAGTCCTCGGTTTAGAAATATGCTGGAGTGGGGGATGGAGATGGGGTGGAGGACGAGCCACAGGCCCAAATAAGGGCGCGCATGGCGCCCGCGGAGCGCGGTGACTGTGCCTACCCCCGGGTTCCCAGGCTCGGGAGGAGGGGAGAGCCCACCGCGCCCCCCACCCTGAGGCCACGCCTCACACGGCCGGGGGCAGTCACTACAAAGTGCAGAGCAGGTCAGTTATTCTGAATCTCCCGGGCCGAGCGCAGAGGTCCAGGGCAGGGCTAGGTTTGGGGCCTTTTCCAGTGGAATTGAGGCCGTGTTCACTCACTGCACCCCCGGGGTGCCGCATCCTCTGTGTGTCCGGTCGCGTCCAGAGCGCCCGTCCCAGCCCCTCGGGGGTCGCAGGGCCGCGGCCCCACGAGGTGCCCCCCACCCCCGCCCCGGACCCTACATCCGCGTTGGTGCCCAATCCACGCTAGGCCCGCGGGTAAAGGTGCAGAAATCCCACGCTCTAGGAGCCCTGCCCCATTCTGCCCTCGCACAGAATCCTGCAAGCGTTGTCGGCCCTCAAGATTGGTACATCCCTCTTCCTCCTCCCGGACGGACGCGTGGCTCTGAGATGCTTTTCTCGCGGTCCGGCAGCCAGCCCGCGGGACCCCGAGCCAGCCCGCAAGTCTGCACAACCTCGCCTCCTCCTGCGACTGCCCTCCCGCGCCGGGTCACAGCCCCCAACAGGCTTTGCTTTCTGGGGAGCCCAGGCCAGGGTATCTGGACTCTTGAACCCAGAGCCCTTTATTTGGAAGTTCTCTCACAGAAGGGCTTTGTTTCCAAAATTCAATTCCCCTAAATAGATTTCCTCTTTCACATGAGTCTCAAGTCAGGAGCAAAACTAAAGTTTAGTTACCGGAGGGTTTTTTTTTTTTCCCCAACTTTGTTTTAACATTCCTTTCCTTGGGTGTATTTAATTTTCTTTGCTTTGACTTTGAACATACCCTAAAACTCTTGTGTTATCTTTGGCATTTTTCAAAAGCCACAGTTCAGGAAGTTAAAGAAATTGTTCCCTGGTGGCAGAACTAGAGAACTGCAGCCTCTTTCCCTCTGTAAATGCAGTCAAAGTGGTGTCTCTGCCTGAGAGGACTTCCACTGTTAGGCTGATTACTTCCGTAGAGTCATTTCTAAAAGGGTCAAAGGGCACAATCGGATAGCCAAACAACCTTCCGGCACAGGTGCAGCCGGTAAACTGGCCCCTTCCTGTGAGCCCTCCTCCACACCATGTCCTGCTTTAATTCTGCATTTGTTTGACTCCTGAGAATTAGACGAATATATGTTGGTAGCTTGCATTTCCTGCTTTGTAAAATGCCTCTTCAAACAATCTTTCACAGGTCTTTATAATGTTTTAGTCTCCAGGCTTGCTTTGTAAATGACCTTGGAAATTCTGCCCTCATTCCTTGTTCTCCAGGGCCGGCTTCCTATCAGGAACCATCACCTCACTGATGAGACGTAGAGCGACCACAGGTCTCTTAATCAAGAGTCTAGGTTCAAGGTGTGACCTGCCAGACACTTCATTTCTGAGCTGAAGGGCTCTGCGGGTTACAGTCCTCCTGCAGGGGGTGGCTGATACAACCCCTGCTTGTCCTTGTCCTCAAGTCTTCAGAGGTGTCATCTCTGCTCTACTTGGCAAAACCTGGCCAGAAACCTGTTTTCAGCCACCCTATCCCCTGTCTCATCCAGAAAGAATTACTCAGCTTTCCGTGTTAGCAGAGCTACTCAGGCACACCAGCACTGGAGGTATCTCCATATACTTTTATTAAAATTGCGATAAAAGCCAAGAAGTAGCTTGCTAATAATTGAAGGAAGTTTCTGGGACCTCTTGGTAACTTTATTACTGTTTGCCATGGGCCTGCTCACATCCAGGTTTGGGGAGAGCTGGGAGCAGCTTCAGAATCCTTGTCCACGGCTGAGGCAAACCCACCACGTGGTTCACACATACCTCAGGTTGGGTATGGCAAGTCCAGATGTCCCTTAAATATGAAGCCTGACTACTCTTACGGCTTGGCCTCGGTTCTTCTATTGAAACAGCAGGGAAGGGGGCCAGCACAACACTTTAAAGAACCACACAGCCTGAAGACACGACAGAAACTAATTAGAACCAAATAGATCCAAAATGGCCAACCCCTCGACTTCCACTAGACCTTGAGCCTCAGTATTCATTCGTTATTGTAACACATGAGCAAACTAAGTGACGCACCCACAGGCACCATGACAGTTCTCAGGCCAACCATAAAGGTCCAAAAGTGGACAGTGGCCCCATTCCTGCAGATCCCCACCCCTTCCCCGAAATAGCTGGAACACTCCTCACACTCAGTAGCTCATGAAATTACCCACCCCTGTTGACAACCCCCTACCCTGTGCCACTCTGGGCTTCTGAGATGGCGCACATTCTGTCTGGGGTGTGTTTCTCTCTAAATGAATCCACTTCTTACCTATCACTTTGTCTCTCACTGAATTCTTTCTGTGATGAGACATCAAGAACCTGATCTTCAGTAAGTCCTGAGACCAGGTGTAGTGGTCTCAGTTAAAAGACCATGAGTTCAAGTCCCAATTGGACCTGCACCATTTCACTCTTATTGCTGAACGACATCCATGTGATTTCCCAGGAGAAGGGCTGGTTACCAAGATGAAATGGGGCTCCTGACAACACACATGTTCCACTACAGCCCCACTCAGCCAGCCTCTAGTGCCTCTCACTCCACGTGTAACTCATTCCCTTCCAACCAACTCTCTCCAGCTAGAGAAAAATGTAAATGACTGGCCTTTGCCGGCTTCCCTGGTGGCTCAGACAGTAAAGAATCCACCTGCAATGCAGGAGACTTGGGTTTGATCCCTGGGTTGGGAAGATCCCCTTGAGAAGAAACTGGCAACTGACTCCAGTATTCTTGCCTGGAGAATTCCATGGACAGAGGAGCCTGGCGGGCTACAGTCTGTGGGGTCACAAACAGTCAGACGTGACTGAGTGACTTCCACTTTCATGAGTCATAAGGATAAGGAAGTAGGTATAAAACACCTGAGATTTTTAGGAGGCATGGAGCTCTGATAAGAGTTGTCCCTGTTTGTCTTTCCCTCCAGCCTATGAAGTACACTGCTCTTTCTCTCTCTGTGATGTTGTTCCTGGTGAGTTAACCCACTTTCCACTTCCTCCTCTTAACACTGCTCCTCACAGGGAGATCTGTAAGGTTCTCCTCGCTTCATCTCTGACTCCCAAGTGACATCTCTAGGATTTTATCCCAAGAAATATTGAGAGATTCATATGAAGTGTTAAGTATAACGATGCTAGTTACAACTTTTTTCAATAATAAAAATTGGAAACAACCTACATAATCAGTAAAATAGAGGCTTTACAAAATGATGGCATATCTAAATCACGATCTGGTTATGCAGCAGATGACAGAAAACCCACAGTGACTACAACAGCTGTGATAGGAGATGCACTGGCTGGGGCTCAGGTGGAGGGCCAGGGCACCTTCCTTTTGGCAACTTTACTCTGCCTCGCTTTCAGACCTAAGTTACTTCATGCATCTCGATGGCAGCTTCAGTTCCAGTCCTCCTCCCTGACCCCAGCCAGCAAAACGCAGGACAGCACCAAGAAAAATAGGGCAAAGGCCGTTCACCAACACTCCCTTAAGGAGGGGCCGGATGGCTGACTCACACTTGTGTTCACACCTCTGCTGGCATGTTTATCTAAGGCGGGATTGTTAATCCATCAGAGAAGAAAGGAACTATTGCAAAAGTTACTACTTGGACCCAAGCCTTGAGTTGATTAGGGCTGAACTTTAGGCAAAAGTCTTCCCTGCTGGCTCAGATGGTAAAGAATCTGCCTGCAATGCAGGAGACCCAGGTTCTATCCCTGGGTCAGGAAGATCCCATGGAGATAGGAATGGCTATCCACTCTGGTATTCTTGCCTGGAGAATCCCATGGACAAAGGAGCCTGGGGGGCTACAGTTGATGGGGTCGAAAAGAGTCAGCACCACTGAGTGACTAACACTTTTACTCATAGGCAAAAGACAACTCATGTTGTTGATCTCACAGGCGTCACTTTTTCTACACTTAACTATAGTTTAATAAAATATAAAATTTTATATTTTCCTGCCTTGAGAGGAAGTGGTCCCCTAGGGATGCCTTATTCCCCCTGCAATTCAATTTTTTCTTTTTTCTTTTTTTTTCACTTATTTATTTGGCTGCACCATGTCTTAGTTGCAGCATGTGAGATCTTTAGTTGTGGCATGTGGGATCTAGGTCCCCAACCAGGGATCCAACCCAGACCCACTGTCTTGGAAGCAAGAAGTCTTCGCCACTGGACCACCAGGGAAGTCCCCTTTTTTCCTTTTCGCCTCTAATCTGTTCTTATAAATTTTACTATCTTTTAAAACTCTTATTTGTATGTTTCAACCTCTAAAGGCAGGTATAGCTGCCTTTGGCTCAGTCAACCAATCAAGCACTTTAATGCAGCGCCTGGCATGAGAAGACCCTCCTCCAGGGGATCTTCCAGACCCAGGGATCGAACCTGCATCTGTTGTGTTCTGTACTGGCAGGTGGGTTCTTTGCTACTAGTGCTACCTGGGAAGCTCATCCAAGGCCCCTGCTGCTGCTGCTGCTAAGTGGCGTCAGTCGTGTCCAACTCTGTGTGACCCCATAGACGGCAGCCCACCAGGCTCCCGCGTCCCTGGGATTCTCCAGGCAAGAACACTGGAGTGGGTTGCCATTTCCTTCTCCAATGCATGAAAGTGAAAAGTAAAAGTGAAGTTGCTCAGTAGTGTCCGACTCTTAGTGACCCCATGGACTGCGGCCCACCAGGGTCCTCCGTCCATGGGATTTTCCAGGCAAGAGTACTGGAGTGGGGTGCCATTGCCTTCTCCACCAAGGCCCCTACTCTTTCCTAAAAACTACCATCCACCATCAGCATTTCAACCTCACTCAAAAATTGCATATGACACAAAGTCCTAGACATCAGGGCTCTCAGGTCACCAGTGTGGCCCAGGTCCTCCTAGCTCTAGGGATGACTCAGCACAGGCCCCGAGCACCTGGTAAGCAGGAAACTGGAACTCGTGTGTTCTGTCATCCGACCTGGCATCACGATGCCTGCTGGTGACACTGGGCCACTCTGATCATAGGCAGAGCTCAAGCAGAACTGCTGGGGTGGAACTGCCCACCAGCCGCTGCCCTGTCTTCCCTGAGCCTGGACTCCTGCTTGCCCAGCAGTGACCTCCGTGACCTCCCTGCTGCCCTCTGTACCTGGGCAGCTAGTGGCGACTGCATTCCCAGAAGGGCAGACTGCTGCTACCCTTGAAGGTTTAGGCTCAAGTCTGGGGCACAGTTGACAGCAAATGTCCACTGGGCACTTGCTTGGAGTGCTGCCAGACTCCTGGACTGACGGCAACCATGCTTCCTGCCTCCCTTGCCAATTAACTGACTTCTCAGTAGGTCTGACCAATAGTTGGCCATAATGGGAGACTGGAAGGTCTCCCCACTCCTCACAGCACCTCTATCAGCAGCTGAATGTTTTCTGGGCCTCCAGCTGCTGCCCTCGTAGTTCCTGCCATCAACCACTCCCGTTCCTAGGCTCTGATGTCTTTCCCTAGAGGCGACAGTGGCTTCTGGCCTTGCCAACCTCTGATCATCTCCTTGTTCTCTGGTTTCCAAAATGACGCCTTGGTGCATTTATGTGGGCCTCCCAGCCAGGGGGACGTGTGTAGTTGTTCTCACTCCTGGGTTGCTGCTGCTGCTAAGTCGCTTCAGTCGTGTCCAACTCTGTGCAACCCCATAGACGGCAGCCCACCAGGCTTCCCCGTCCATGGGATTCTCCAGGCAAGAACACTGGAGTGGGTTGCCATTTCCTTCTCCAATGCATGAAAGTGAAAAGTGAAAGTGAAGTCGCTCAGTCGTATCCGACTCTTAGCGACCCCATGGACTGTAGCCCACCAGGCTCCTCCATCCATGGGATTTTCCAGGCAAGAGTACTGGAGTGGGGTGCCATTGCCTTCTCCGTCACTCCTGGGTATTCCTGGGTATTTCCTGAATTCCCTGGAAAATTCCTGAATCTCTTCCTGCTCAAGCTCAGTAGGTCATGTTCTCCATCCCATGTTCAGCTCGCTCCCCAGGAATGAGGCCTAATGAACTTCATCCTGGTCCCTGTCTCTCCCTTCCTCCCCATCCAGTCCCTGCTGCCAACCAAGCTGTCTCTCCTATAGAGGCAGGAGCATTAGGGGGCCACTGGGGGAATGATGGCCAGGATGGTGCTTTCAGAGTCACCCTGGCAGGAGGCTCCCCAGGGTGTGGAAGAGGCAGCCAAGGAAGCACAGAAAGTCGCTGTGTTGTTCTGCCCTGAGATTCATGTCGTTTTCCTCCTAAAAAACCTTCATCACCTCTCCTTTGACCATAGTCCTAAATGAGTCTGATAATGACCTGTGTCCATGGAGAGGTGACATCTACCTCCTGGTGGGAATCAGGGGGCCCTGTCCCCCCAGCATAGGTGGGTGGCGCCCAGGACCTGAGGCGACAGAGATGGCCATCTAGTTATAAGACTATGAATAATGTCTTCACACTGGAGTCAGACCAGCAGGTGGTGGTGATAAGTGGACAGAAACAAGGCCCAGAGTGGCCTACAGAGACCCCTACCCCTGGGGGCACCTCCCCGGGGCTGAAACTTCTCCCCTGTAAGTCAGAAAACCTGCATCAAACCCAACCCTAACGGCCCTGCAACACGCAGGCTACTCACCTGTATCGTCCAGGCTCCTTCATAGCTGTCTTGAGGTTAAACGAGAACTGAGGTTAACTTGAGTTGCTTTTACCAAAGTACTGAGTACTTTTACCAACAAGCCATTCCCGTGACTTTTACCAAGACACATCCGAGCTCTGCCCCATGTCTCAGCTCTTGGGGGCCACACCTGTCTCCCAGCTTGTGGACAGATCTGCTTCCCTCCCAACTGCCCAGCCATGACATGAGCCAAGATCCCCTGAGTGTGCTGTGTTTGGTCTGTACGTCCTCAGCACCCCACATGCGCACACACCTACCAGAGCTGAGGGGAGAGCCTGCACCCCGTTAGAAACAGTTTCCAACGTGCACTTCTTCCTTCCAGGGATTTCCCAGATGATCCAGACGTGCGCTGGGACCCAGAGCGGGCGGCTGATGTCCTCCTCCGGCACGTAGAGGCCAATGGCATCAAGCTGGTAAGGGTACACGCCCTCCTCTCCAGCAGAGATCTGGCCTGTCTCTCTGCACCTTTCCTGAGTAACCACAGAGTAGGGGGAGGCAGAGATTTTCCCAGACTGTGCCCTCTTCACCCGCCCCCCTACCTCCATGCTGCCCTCTGAAAACCCAGGTCCCCACGAGCCTATGCCTCGACGCGCTGGCACAGAACAAGCATTTTCATGTTAGGGTGTCACTGTAACTCTGGCGGTAAGTGTTGTCCTAATGCTCACCTTCATCGAGGAGACTGAGGTTCCCAGAGGCTCAGAAGCTGCCCAAGGTCGGCAAGCATGAAGCTAGGGGTTTGAGCCTCCATTTTTCCCTCCAGAAAATGCGAGGATAAATCCACAGCTCCTGTGGGGAGAACATTCCTGGTTAGAGCTCCAGTGGGCATTCGATTCACCTGTAGAAGCAGGAGGCTCAGGAACACCCACCTCTACGCTCAGGCCTCGCCAGCCTGCATCCTGCCAGCAGTCCATCTTAAGGTGCCAGGAACGTCTAAAATAAGAATAACCCTTCACAAGTTAATACCTAAATCCTACCATTTAAAGCCCCAGCCGCTGGCTTTTAAGTTTTGATTAATCCTTGTTAGAAGGTGAACCCCACTGTCAGGCTTCTTATCAGTGATGCATCCTCCGAGTGAAATGAGTTATTAGGCCATTGTTAAGGGCAGATTTTCGTGGATTAGTCAGACTGCCTTTGTGCTCTAATGACATAAATACAACGGGCACCTCGCCAGCTGGCTGTGAACCACACGGAGCTGTAGGTGCAGGGGGGCCACTGGCCCCACCAGGGATCTGCACTGGCTTTGCACTTTGTTCTGGCCGGACGAATGGTCACCAACAGCTGCAGGCCCACCCCTCCTGGATGTACCTTGCTTCAGGGTCTGAGGTGATAGCCGGCCTGGCTCCTCTTGCCCTGCTTTTCCCAGACCACACTCAGACCCTCTCAGGGTTCCACAGCCTGGTGGTGGACAGAGCTGGTCCTCAGGGCCGTCTGGGGCACAGGGCAGGGTCTGTGAGGTATGCTGCAGTGACCCTTGGTACCCCGTCTTTCTGGGCAGTGACATGCCCACAGCTAGTCCCCTCTCCTCTCTGGCTAGTCTCCTCTCTGGCTTTGGTTCATTGGAACAACTGGTCTTCAGTCAGTCCTGCTTGTGGGATAAACCCCCATATTTGTGAACTTGGCCACCTCTGACCAGCCCTCCCAAAGGTGCCACTGGCTGGTGAACAGGGCTGGAACTCACTGAGGGGCCGAGTTCGTGTTTAGACCACATCACAGCCACAGCTCTGAACATCTAGGGAAGAGGTCAGGGCACAGACACAGAAGAATCTCCCAAGTTTGTTTCCCTGAAAACTGACTTGTGGTCCAGGCCCAGCTAAGACCGCCTTCTCCCAGAAACCCTCCATGACTTCTTCAGTCCTCTTTGGGGCAGTATTTGCTGTGTGTCTTGCCCTGGTGACAGGTGTTGCTATTTATCCTTCACGGACCATGTCCTGTGAGCCACTGTCTTAGAGAAGTGAAAGCAGCCTATTGTTTACTGGGGTCCAGGGAAGACTTCATTTGAACAAAGGTTTCCGCAGTTTAGGGGGGAAGGTGGACAGACGCCATTGCTGCATGAGACCAGGGGGTGGAGACAATTCAGCTCAGCCCTCCTCACAGCAGGAAGACTCAGGGCTTGTTGGAAGGTGTGGGATAAACAGGAAACAAGACCTTGGAGAATTTTAAGTGATGGGGATGAACTGCAGTGGCCCCAAGCCCCCAGACCAGGGAGTGTGCCCCGGCTGGCCTGAGACAACCGCGTCCCAGAGTCACCTCAGCGAGGGCAGCGGACACTCAGCTTGGGCTGCTGTCCAGGTCCTACACGTTCCCACAGGGCTTCATTTGACCTTCACCTGACCCAGAGAGAAAGGAGGGAGGCCTCACTCTCCTGACCTCACAGATGAGAAAACCAAGACACTGAAGATGAAATCGCTCCCAGTAGCGACATTCTATGATATGCCCGAAGGTCAGGGTAACTAGGTCAGAGGTGAGAGTGGACTTCGGCACTCCAGGCTTGGCTCCACAGAAGGATGGGATCAGAACGGGGTACCTGGGTTCTAGGGTGAAGTGTTTTGTTTTTTTTTTTAACACACTATAGTTTCCAGAGCAATGTTAGGTTCACAGTAGAACTGGGCAGAAAGTATACACGTACCCCTGGCCCCATGACCTGTTACAGCGAGTGAATCTACACCAATATGTCATCATCACCCCAGGTTCACACTAGGGTTCACTCCTGGTGCTGTATGTCCCGTGGGTTTTAACAAATGTATGACACGTATCCATCATAATGGGATCTGTTTGTAAGCCTTTTTAAAAAAAATTTCCCCCTGTGGAGAATTTCAAGCATGCAAAAGTAGAGCAAAGAGTATAATGAAACTCATGTTCCCATCATTCAGCCTCACTAATTATTAACTCAAGATCAACAGCATTTTTCTTTAAATGTCGGCTCACCTGCCCCTGCTCCTCCATAATCCTACTCTCTTGGCTGCCTGGTCCCCTTTCCATCCCCCTCAACCAGCCACACCTGTGCCTTTCTCTGAGTCCTGTCTTCTTTCCTACATTTTTTTTTTTTTTTTTTTTACTTATTCCAGCTATTCTTTTACATTTATTATTACTCAAATTATTCTTTGGATTTTTTAACTCATCTGTGCAGAAATGAATCTGGAGCCTAGGCTAGGCTTATAGTTGGAGAAGCAGACGCTGGTCTGAGAATGTGGACGCAGAGGCAGCCTACGAGGAGCCACGGGCTTCTATGAGCCCCAGGGCATGGTGGACACTGTCCCCTAGCGCTTTCATGCCCTCAACACAGCACCAGGAAGAGGGACCAAATCATCAGACGGCATCGACATGAACAAAGGTCATGCAGCAGCCACTCGGGAAACCAAACGTGCTGCTAAGAGGCCAGGCAGATAAGAAACACAGACATGCTGAACCCAGGTTTCTCTCGTGGCCCAGTTCCACTCTGCTCTGCTGTCCAGGAGCAAGAGAAGAGTCAAGCCCACAGCCACAGGGCTGAACAGCAGTCACATACCACTGACCTGCTCCCAAGTCAGTTCTGATGCACTCAGAACACGAACAGGTTCAGGATTCTGGGTCCTCCTGTCTGTCCCAGGCGGTGTGGACGGAGGCGGGAGAGACTATTCAGACAGTCTGGAATGCAGCTCTGTGTCTCTGCAGGTGGTGACCTTCGATGAGGGGGGCGTGAGTGGGCACAGCAACCACGTGGCTCTGAATGCAGCTGTGAGGTACGATGGTGCGCCAGTTCCCTGGGCGGCTGGGGTGGGCGGTCTCCTCATCACTCTCCACCCCATGGGTCATCTCACCTCATCCTCCCAGGAGCAGGTGCCCAAGTCCTAGAGTTATGACCTTGCCTCCTAATAGCTGAGTCTCTCTGTCCCCAGATGCAGCCAAATGCAGGAACTGACTGGATTCCTCCCTCTGCTTTGGCCTCAGGAAATGTTAGAGCCAAATTTCATCTCCTTGTAGCTCATGGGCAGGTCTGAGGGCTGGGATCGATGAATGGGCATCCTCCTGATTTCAGATTTTTCTTTGGAGAAGGAGGATGTGCACGTCATTTGAAATCTCACCTGTTCTTTGCAGCCACTGCATTTTACTGACATGCATCTGCATTTAGGGCTTCCCTGGCAGCTCAGTGGTAAAGAATCTGCCTACTGATGCAGGAGAGGTGGATTCAATCCTTGTGTTGGGAAGATCCCTTGGAAGAGGAGATGGCAACCTGCTCCAGTATTCTTGCCTGGGAAATCCCATGGACAGAGGAACCTGGCGGGCTGTAGCCCACTGGGGTTGCAATGAGTCACTCACGGCTGAGCGACTAACAACCACTACCACGCAACTAACAACCACAACCACCACCTGCATTTAACTGGTTAAAAAAAAAAAAAAAACCTCACAGATTTTGAGGGACTTCTCTGGGGTCATACAAACCTGTAGCTTATGTCCTGATCTCTTGAGCCTGCTCCTCTTGGGCCCAAAAGCAGCTTGCTGGACCCAGCCTAGGGAAGGGAGAGGGCAGCTTGAGGTCAAGGACTGACTCTACACCCTTCTTCTGAACGTGCCCATTCTCTTCAGGGCTTGAAGATGTGTCTCCAGGGTACCTCTCTCCTGCCCTTAGATCTGCCTCTGAGCTCTTTCCTTGGAGTTCATCCCCAGGACTACACCCAGAGTGCAGGATGAGCTGCCTCTGAGCTCGGCATTTTCTATTTCTCAAGCTCTGTAAGTCAGGCCAACTTCTTGTCTTTAATCCCTGCTCCTGAGAACCCCTTCCCCATGAGTCCATATGTCTGTGTGTTGGGGTGTGGGGGAAGGGGACTCTTTGTCCCATTGCCCACCTGTCAGCTTCCGAAACAAGGATTTCATTTTCATATTGCTGTTGGACTCAGCTCACCCCTCCTCTTAGGATACATGCTTTTTTCTCACCACACTGTACAGCATGTAGGATCTTAGTTCCCCGACTAGGGATTGAACCTGTGCCCTCTGCAGTGGAAGCACCAAGTCTTAATGACTGGACCCCCAGGGAATCCCCTCACACCTCCTCTTAGGGCAGTGAGCACAGAATGGCCTCTACTGCTAAGAGGTAGTACTGCAAGGGGAGAGGACTGTCAGGGAAGAAATACCAATGAACACTTTACATATTTTCCCACCACACTCACATCACAATCTCATAAAGGAGAAAAACTCTGAAGAGTCCATTGTTACTTTCATCTCTGGTGGGCACAGCTTGGACCAGGGCACCTCATAAGCCACTGGTCATCTCCAGATTGGCTGACCTTGGATGAAGGACCCACCCTAGCTCCTTCAGCCGTAGCCAGAGCTATGGAGTCCAAGGCATCTCTGTGGTGACTTATGCTCAAGAACCTGCCTGGAAACCTACGTGGAGGGACCCCAGGGTGGGGCAGGCCAGGCTCTGACAGCCCCTCCCGTTAACTGCAGAGGGTTCTCACTCGCACTCTCTCCGTTTCCTCTGCCAGGACCCTGCATGCAGAAGGGAAGTTACCTAAAGGTAAGGCCGTGCCCTGTTGCAACAGGTGGCTGCCACTGTCCCTCTAGGGTGAGAGTGCTAAATATACAGAGAGCTGCCCTTGGCCCAGTGGCGGGAGTGGGGCGGACAGGGAGGCAGGGCCACACTGTCCTGACTCAGCCACTGTGCCTGTCACAGTGGGGTCCCCAGGCCTCACGGTCAAGTTGTGTCCACTGAGAAGTATCCTCTGTGTGTGAGGGAGGAGGGGGTGTCATCAGGGTTCTCTAGAGAAACGGACCAACAGGAGATGCAGATAGACAGATGTGCTCCTGTATATATTATACACATACAGATGTTTACACAGCATCACTGACTCAATGGACATGAGTCTGAGCAAACGCCGGGAGAAGGAAAGGACAGGTGAGCCTGGCTTGCTGTGGTCCATGGGGTCACAAAGTGTTGGGCACGACTTAGCAACAGAATAACAACAATAATATATAAAAAGGAATTGGCTCACACGATTATGGAGGCCAAGAAATCAAGGATCCGCCACCTGCAAGCTGGAGGCCTAGGAGAGCCAGGGCGTCCTTTAATCTGTCCGAGTCCAAAGGCCTGAGAACAGGGAGCCAATAGGGTCAGTCTTGATCTTGGGCAGACGAGCAGGGTCCAGCTCTGCAGTCGGACAGAAGAGGACAGGTTCTCCCTCCCTCCAACTTCTGCTCTGCTTGGGCCCTCCCTCGATAGACTGGACGAGACCTACCCAGGCCTTCTGCTTTCCCCAGTCGTCCAGTTCAGATGTGAAACCCACAGACACACCCAGAAACAATTTTGACCAAGAACCTGGGACCCATATGGGCTGACACAGGATGTTAACCACCTCCGTGGGCCTTGCTCCTCGCCTGCCCGGCTTTCTCCCTGGCCAGCTCTATCCCACCTCTAGTGTCCTTTCAGGATGTCCATCCAAGCTCACATCTATCCCCCAGGTAACTGTCCAGGCTGTAGGTGACTGCTGGGTGCTGGACAGGTCTGAAACACTTCCTAACTAACAGGAAGGCGTCTGACCGCCCTCACCTCCCTGAGCCAGTTTCTGTCTGGACATGCACCCCTCACAGGAGAGCCCTGGGGACGGAATGATGGACCCCCAGGCAGCATGCCCTCTCTGGGTGGGCTTCTGGCTGGTGAAGCTGCAGGGGCTCAGGAACATAGCTCTGGTGTGTTTGCTCAACCCTGGAAGACAGCCCTGGTGGCACTAGTGGGAAAGAACCCACCTGCCAATGCAGGAGACAGAAGAGACCTGGGTTGGGAAGGTCCCCTGGAAAAGGGAATGGCAACCCACTTCAGTATTCTTGCTTGGAGAACCCCATGGACAGAGGAGCCTGGCGTGTACTCATGAAGAGTTGGACACGACTGAGCAGCTAACCACATGGCACGTGGGAGACAGGCAGGTCCCACACTCACCAATGACCAACAACCCATCAAACAGACGAGAAACTTGAGGCTCACTGAGGTGAAGGGACCTCCCCAAGCCCATGAGTTCTCCAGTGACGCAGGAGCCAGGCCTCTAGCCTCCTAAGACAGAAAGTCTGCCTGTACCACTCCCCCCTTGGGTTTGATCCTGGCCTCCAGCAGCCAGTCTCTCCCTGCTGGGGGCACAGAGCACACAGAGGGTGGCCTCCAGGTGTTCTGGGCCCTTTCACCCTCTTATCTGTGAGAAAAATGGGCAAAGAGCAGCTCTGATGCTGCCCTGCCCTGAGCTCAAAGGCAGGGCACGTGCGTGGGGAGCTCAGGAAAACCAGCCTGGAGCTGCAAGTCTCCCCGCCCTCCCCCGCCCCCGCAGGGTGCTCAGTGCTCACACTCCAGTCTGTGAACCTGCTGCGCAAATACCTCTGTCTGCTGGACCTACCCTGCTCCCTGCTGCTCGCCCGCGACACCCTCTTCGTGCTCACCCAATGTGAGGCAGCCCAGGCCCAGGTGAGGACCGCCCCTCGCCCCCACACCGCTCCCCCGGCCCCATCTCAGGTCCCCCAAAGCCCCTCACCCAAGGCCTTCCAAGTGGTTCTGTCCCCAGGGCAGGCCCACAGCCAGACACTGGGAGCCGTAGACCTTCAGGGACTTGCACCTTGTCTTCTGAGTATAGAAACAGCACAACTGGAAAAAAAAAAAGTAACAATATAGGCTTAGTGTGGAAAGTCTGGGAGTAGATACATAAAAGCAAGTCGAAAATAAAAATCATTCATCAAAACTACCTGTAACCCCATCCCATACAGGTAATCACTCAAATACAAGAGTATTGACATATGTATGTAAAACGGGGTGACACAGAGCCTGCTGTTTGAAACCTACTTTAACATCTTGACCGTCTTCTCTGACATCCTTACATGTTCAAATCTTAATGGCTGCCTGTGTTCCCTCGCACGGACATGCCATAAAACAGTTCACAAACCCCTGAAGATTGGACATTTTGATTTATGGGTTTTTTACTGTTATACGTGGACCAGGCTTCCAGCTTGAGTCTTAAGAACTCAGACCTGTCAGGAGCCTCAGTAAAGACCAGTGGGCAGCCCACTGTTTGCCTGTTGAGGAGTCAGGCCAGGTGAGGCCCTCTTAGTGGAAAAGTGGTGGTCGGTGGTCTGAGAAGCACTGGGCTAGGGACGAGGCTGCCAGGAGTTCTAGTCCTTAACCCTTTGCATTCTTGCCATGGAAGTGGAAAGGGTCAAGGCCTAGAACTCATGTGGAACTCTGAGAGTCATTTTTTTTTTTAATGTTTTAATTGGAGGATAATTGCTTTGCAATGTTGTATTGTTTTCTTCTGATCAACACCATAAATCAGCTATATGTCTACACATGTCCCCTCCCTCTTGAACCTCCCTCCCACCTCACACCCCATCCCACCCCTCTAGGCCATCACAGAGCACCAGACTGAGCTCCCATTATCTATTTTACAGATGGTAAATGTATATGTTCCAATGGTACTCTGAGAAAAATTTTTATTTAAAAATTTTGGTTGTATTTCCTGTTGAAACTACAGTATGTAATATTTTTGCCTGAATATAGTGATGATTCTTATTATCAGCTTCAAGCTTATAGTCATCACGGGGTATTTACATCTCTAAAGCCATGGATGTTTGAACGATGAATATAAAATGAGTTTTTTACGTAAATGTTTGCAATGATACTCGCTTAGATTATAAGCATTAGTTATGGTCCTTACAGAAAAACAGGAACTGTATTTATAGGGTCTATCTAGTTAAATCAGTTGTTATGATCTATTCTATTTAGAAACCGAGCTACATTAGTTCTGAATAATCAGATAACATTCCCCCACCGGATGGCAAAGAAACCCCTGGACCTATGGGTACCATTTCCTTTCTTCTTCTCAGAGTGGCTGTATTTACCCAACTTAGCTGATTCAGAGGAGTCTGGGCAGAAAACAGCCCTGCATGAGTCATATACATGGGGTAACAGGGCCAAAGGATGAAGAATATAGGCAAGGCAAAGGAGTGAAGAATGTAGGCTCGAGTCAACCTGAGGGCTCTGGGTTCCAATCTCAGCTTTACTACCTGCTTGCTATTTGAGATGGATGAGTTTCCTCATCTGTTAAAAAAAAAAAAAAAAGCAACAGTAAAGCCCTTCGCTCACAGGGTTGTTAACTGAGATTGTGCTCGGCTGCATCAGCACCGGCTGGTCTTGTCACGGGGATGTCAGGAGATGGAGGGGTGGGGCGGGAAGCAGCCACTAGAGGCCAATCCAGGGGATTTCGAAGGTTACAGGGGAAGCCAGGTCCGGCTGCGGCTCCGAGTGCGCAGGTGGGAGGAGGCAGATGGAAAGAGCAGAGCCACCAGCTCCAGAACCACTCCTCTTGTCCCCCCAGAGAGCCATGTCCTGCCACCGCAGCCAGCTGCTCTGGTTCCGCCGCCTCTATATGCTGTTCTCCCGCTACATGAGGATTAACTCTCTGAACTTTCTCTGAGCCAGAACGGGCTCTCGGACCAAGAAACCAAGGGAAAGACAGCCAGGGAGCCCAGGGCCTGTCTGGAGCAGGCTTGTCTCCCCGAGTCAAGGACATCCCAGCGTCAACCTGAGTTCCAGGGCCCTCTCCTCCAAACTGCCCAGGCTCTAATAAAATGGGAGCTGTGCAGACCCAACAGGCTGCCAGACCTGAGCGTCTTCCTCTGGGCGACAAAACCAAAGCCACCAAACACAAACCAAGCCAAGGACGACAGCTACCTTGCTAGCTTCTCGAGTTCTTGTGTGGAAGAGTTCACACAATGACACAGTGTCTGTGAACTCCCTAACACAGACCTGCGATTATTATAAATAAACATAAAGGTCTCTGGAATCCCGTCCTATGTCATGTATTTTCATGTTTTTTCCAAGGCAGGCTCACCCCCCATACACACGCAGAACAGTCTATACTGAATTTGTTCAACCATAATTCCATGGATTTATCTTTGTGGACTATACATCAGATTCAAATCTAGGGAAAACGCCTCCACAAGGGGACCTCCCAGGTGGTCCAGTGGCTAAGACTCCGCGCTCCCAATGCAGGGGACACGAGAAGAGCAAGATGCTACCAAACAAACAAAAAAAATGCAAGTTGCAAAACAAAACATACAGAAGCTGCTGCTGCTGCTAAGTCGCTTCAGTCGTGTCCAACTCTGCGACCCCATAGACAGCAGCCCATCAGGCTCCCCGTCCCTGGGATGCTTCAGGCAAGAACACTGGAGTGGGCTGCCATTTCCTTCTCCAATGCATGAAAGTGAAGTCGCTCAGTCGTGTCCGACTCTTAGCGACCCCATGGACTGCAGCCCACCAGGCTCCTCAGTCCACAGGATTTTCCAGGCAAGAGTACTGGAGTGGGGTGCCATTGCCTTCTCCATACAGAATCTAGTAGTAAAGAATTCGCCTGCCAATGCCAGAGACATAAGAGATTTGAGTTTGATCCCTGGGTGGCGAAGATCCCCTGGAGAAAGGAATGGCAACCCACTCCAGTATTCTTGCCTGGAAAATCTCATGGACAGAGGAGCCTGGTGGGCTACAGTCCACAGGGTCATGAAGACACGACTGAAGCGACTTAGCATTTGTTTTTAGGAGACACAAAACTATATGTTTTATATGCCACTGCAAGAGGGAGGCAGGTCAGAGGGGATGTTCACTGCACCAGAATATACTCCTGTTTCACCTGTAGAATGTTTTACCAGCTCCTTCCAACCTGCCTTCAGCTGATGTGGTGACCACACAGAACCCCAGTCCATCTGGATGTCCTCCTCCTGCTCTTTTTTCTGGTCTACTCTCCCTCCCAGATAATTTCATAAGTCACTTTCCTAAAGCAAAGAGCAATACTTACTATGCATTTGCCATTATGTATGTACATATACACCCAGTAGTTGGTAATGGAAGGAATGCTTTAAGAAAGCATCTTATTGTAATAAATAAAGCACTGATTATGATACGAAGCTACATGGAACACGGAGGGTGGGGCAGGGTACTGGTCGGAAGACTGTTTAGAGCCCTCAGGGCTTCCCAGCACATATAGGACAGAGCCAAGATGCCACAGGCGGCTTCTATTTCTTTCTGACCCTCTATTTCTTCCCACCACAAGTCTGGCTTTACCTTGTGCCCACACCTCTGTCCACAGCTGCTTTTCCCTTCTTTTCCCAAATCCTGCTTCCTTTAAAAACATAGGCTCAAAGTTATTGTTGATGGGTAGAGGGGGCTCAGTTTTGCAAAATGAAGAGCTGTGGAAATTGGTGGCACAAAACCGTAAACATACCCAGCACCACTGAGCTGTGCACTAGAAATTAATTTTGTGTATTTTACCACAATTGGGGGTGGGGGGGGGGATCAGAAGCTGATTGACTTTAAAAAAAAAAAAAGAAACAGGCTCCCATCACACTCCCCCAGAGGTCTTCCACAACTACCTCCTTCTCCTCCAGACTCCTGGGTTCATGTTCTTGTCACAGCTTGGGTAGCTTGTGACCACTCACCAGCTCTCATTTGTCCTTTGACACCATGCCCCCCGCCCCACCCCCCAGCCAGGCCATGGCTGCAAGAACCGTAACAGTGCTCAGTAATTACCTGCCACTGAACCACTGGCCTCGGAAGCAAAACCAAAGGACAGGGAAGACGATAAACCAGAGGAACCGCTTTAATGTTAAAAATATTTATTTCTCTAGAAGATCGCACAAAAGTCAGGAAGGGGGACAGAAGGGTAACTAGCCTATGTCAAAATCAGCTAGGGGAGGACAAGAGCTGCCTGAAGACACTGGTGGCCGGAGCAGACTGCAGAGGCCGTAGGCCCTTCCTGGACAGGAGGCGTGGGAGCTCATTCCTTGGACATGTTCTTGATGGTCTTATGCTCCTTCATGGCCTTCTCCCAGTCGCTGCCATTGAACTCTTCCACCACCACGCTGCGCACGGTGCCCTCGTCCAGGCAGTGGGGGGCAATCCCTGCAGGGAGGTGGGCGTGAGAGCCGGGCAGGCTCTCAGACAAACCCACCCCACAGCTCACCACGGCAGCTCCTGGCTCACTCTCCTTCTCTCAAACGGGGCTCAGGGGTGGCCAGGGCTGACCGTCATTCAACATTGAGCTGAGAGGACAAAAGAGAAAGGCTCGAGCCTGGAGCCACCTCTGCTGGGCAGCCTGAGGAATTCACAGGCCTCGTCCAGGGCACTGAGGGGTAACTTTCTCAGCTTTAAATATGTCCCCATCCGTACAGGAAGGCAGGCGGGAAACACACTCCGTGTAGCAGGAAAGGAGCAGGCAGGAGCTCTATGGGAAGAAGGGTAGGCGGGCAGGGTGACGTCAGGCCCCCCCAAGGCTCGAGACAGCTGGCCCATGGCAGTCCTGGAGGCTGCAGGCTTCCAGAAGCAGCCTCCATGGCTACTTCCTACCCGATTTGCATAGCGGCTGGCGTCATTCTTAACTGTCTAAGGGTGGTTTTGCCCCCAGATCCAAGAAGAGGGACCTGGGGTTTCCTTGTTTGTGTTTGAACAAGCCCAGTTTTACTGGCATCATCACTGCTGTTCATCCTCACCTCCTTCACGCGCCACCCCCGCCACCCCAGGCCCATGTCCTCCCCCTGCAGTGGGCCCCCCCAGCAGCATCCAGCTCCCACCGCAGCAGGAAATGCGAGTCAGGACCGGAGGGTCTCTGGAGGCCCAGGGCCAGGCTATGCCGTGTCTGCAAAGAGTTCAGCGGGCGAGCCCCGCTCCTCTCACACACGTGAGGGAGAGGCCTGGCCAGGCAGGAGGCTGGCCAGAGACTCCAGCACCCATTCCAGAGTGCGTCTCACCCCAGGTGGCCACAGGGCGTTGGTGCCCCAAGCTTGCCCCCATTCCACTCACCGAAGCCTCCAGGGTTAGAGCGGGGAGAATAAAAGCTCTGGACGCCACAGCGCTTACAGAAGGTGTGCTGTGCCTTGTGGGTATTGAAGGTGTACGTGGTGATGCTATCGGCTCCCTGAGAGACACAGACAAGGAGCTTCAGTTGTCTTTTACAGAAATAAACCCTGTAAAAACCTCAGTGGGGAACGCCCTCTGGCCAGGCTCCCAGGGTCACGAGGACACGTCCTGTCTGAGGTTGGGGCCCATCCTCAAGACCTGGAGACCCATCAGCCTGGAGCATGACAACTCAGGGCTCCCTGCACACAAAACCTCTGACCTTGAGCTCCCCACTGCGGCCCAGGCCTAAATGAGGAGGCATCAAGTGAGGGACTGGGTCCCTGTGTCCCCAGACAGCACCGCTCAAGGCCTTGAGAACATGCTCGCTGGAGTCAAATTCATCTACAAAGGACCAGGAAAGGACATCACAGGCTAACATCCCTAATGGAGACACAGACAGGAAACCCAGCAGAGGACGTGCAGACAGTTCAGAGAAACCGGAGAACAGGTCTCTCTTTAACCTTTGACACGATATCCATGCTCACGAACAGCAGTGAGGTATGCTCTTCATTGTCCCGGGGAAAAATCACCAACTGAGCTTACTCAGAACTGCGTGTGTAGAGAAACGTGCACTCCTGGATGTGAGTCACAGGAGTACAAATCCACCACACTGGATAACATCTGCCAACATTGCAAAACGCACATTTTCTCTAACCCAGCAATGCCACTTCTAGAAATGTATCTTGCAATTAAAACTCTGTATTTTATCCAACCACGTGGATATAGGTGTTAACGCACCATCTGTAAAGGCAAAACCTTATAAAAAATGGAAACTGTCCCACAGAAGATTAAAGGAATCAAGTATAGACATTAGAATGGAATCTCTCCGAGTTTTGAAAAGAATGAGGCAATTCCACTTAGAAATACTAACAAGCAGACAATCTCCAAGGTTACAGAGGGAGCTGAAAAGGCGAGGTTTGAAACAATTTGTGCAGTACACTACCATTCCTATTTTTAAAAAGCACACACCCTGGCACGCACTTTCAAAGAATAACTGAGAAAGCAGCAGTTTATCTCTGGAGACACTGGGTGCCTGAAGGGTCAAAGGTTTCCACATGTCTTCCCGACCATCACCGTGGAGAGGGTCCCTCGGAGCCACACAGAGAAGTGGCTCCCTGAGGGGCCTCTTCTCAACACCCCCACCCCCGACCTCTCCTCCACATACAGGCAGCAGGGAACAGTCACGTGGTCCCCAACCATGTAAGGGTATCTGATCAAACACTTCCCCTCAAGAAACTCACAGTCTCACGGCCTCCTGGGTCTCATCAGCATGAGGGCCCAGTGCTGACACCAGACCCTGTCCATGCATCCAACCACCAGCCTGACCCACCCTCGAAATTTCTGCTGAACACATGGCCCATCTAAGTTGTAATGCCCTGTACATTCAACCTCCCTGCTCACTTCTGTCTCCCTGCCCTGTCAGAAATGACCACCATGACGACAGACCCATGGTCAATTCTCCCGACCCCAGGGGTCACACCCTCTGAGCCTGACCAGTCCTTCCATTCTAAGGATGCTCATTTCCAGCCTGCCCACTGGTCTGCCTCCACCCTCTGGCCACGAAGGCCAACCTGCAGCTCCTTGGACATGCAGAGTGTGCACCCCCAACAGCCTCATCTCTAGGGGTCTGCCCGAGCCCACCAAGACTCGCCACCGGTCGGCCTCTGCCACGCTGCCCTGCTTAACTCTCCACACGGCACTTCTAGGCCTCTTATTTCTCTGTCTCCCCTTCATAAAACATAAGCCCTGAGGGGACAAGGGCCTCGTCTGCCACATAAACTGCTGGGTTTCAGTGTGACAGAGCCTGGCACACAAGAGGTGCTCATAAACACTGCTGAATCAAAGAATGAGTTCTGTACTTAATTTTAAAGGACAAACAGAAAATTGCTCCTTCAACAGGCTGGGTCAGAGAAGAGAACAGTGCAGTAAACACCAGGGCAATGACTGGCGGGCGGGCCCATGGAGGGGACAAAGTGGGTAACTGTCAACTCTGAAACCGAGGGCCCCTGGCCGCCCATGTGTCTTCGGGGACCACCTGTCTCAAGGGGTCGGGCCACAGTCTCTAGCTGGCACCCAGGGGAGGGGGTCTCGTGGGAAAGACAAGGGCAGGCTTGCTGCCCACTGGCACCCTCCTCCCCACATAAGACACCCATTGGAAAGATCCAGGGCAGACAAAGAAAAGCAGACAAACTGACCCAAAGTGCCCGGGATTAAATCTCAGCTTCTCCTTCCAGACGCTCACTGAGGGGCCACTCATTGCCAAGGCCCTGGGGCCAGGAGTGCAGACATGACCAGATGTGCTTCCAGGAGGCCCTCCTGACCCAGGGAAGGAGACCTTCGCACAGGTCACAACCCCAAAGCAAAGACACTCATCAGACCACAGCAGGCAATGGGACCCGAGGACCAATCACAGCCCCATCCCACCCCGTGAGCACAGAGTGCCAAAGCTTCTGTCCTCTTTGACCAGAGATTTTACTTCCAAGAGAACTGATCCAAAGAAACAATTTCTAAATTATTAAAGACTTAGGCACAGGGAGATTCAAGATAGCACTGCACTCAACCTAGACGTTCAAGTGTAGAAAATCACTTGTGGCACATTCATATAACAAAAAACACTACAAATACAGCCATAATTGTATAAGTAGAAAGTGGCTATGGCCGGGGAGGGGGTGGAGGGGAGGCCAGGGGCCAAGGGACAGTGGCAGGAAGGCCTTTCTCTCTTTTACCTTGCAAAGCTGGGACCAAGCACAAAATATTCCCCCAAAGAATAAAGTTAAAAATCTTTTCAGTCATTTATTTTTCATTGGGAAATGGTAAGAGTCAGTTGTAAAACAGAAAATGAGGTAAAATTCTGTGCTGAGAAAAACGCATATATTTAGACGTATTCATCCATGTCCAAAATAATGCACAAGGACACACACCAAAACACAATAATGGTTACCTTTGATTGATAGGATCTGGGTGATCTTAAATTTATTTTTTGATCCTCCATGTTTATACATAATGGATCAAATATGTATCCAAAATATAAACGAGAAAAATAACATAACTTTTTAAAGAGAAGCATGAAACCTGGGTGACAGGGAAAGTAAAGCCCCCGAGAGGCCCAGGAGGCTCCCGGCCCCCTGTAAGCCAGGGCAGGGCCCCCCAGCCCCGCTCAAAACACTCACCTTCAGAAGCTTGAAGCGAGAAGCTGGGACAATGAAGTGTTTGTTCTGCTTCTTCTTGCAGATGCTGCAGCTACGGAAAGACACAAGCAGACCCCGGACGGTGAACAACCCTATGTGCCCTCTGGGTTTCCCAGTCCCAGGAGCCGGCTGACCATGGAGGTGAAGGCCCTCTCACTGTCCTCCAAGGAAGGGTGGCTCAGGCAGGCAGGTTGGGTGCCTGGGGGCCTCTGCTCCGCAGGTCCACAGCCAGCAGTGCAGGCCACACAACCCTAAGAAAACCAGGATGTGCAGAACCACGTTCCCGCTCCCCACCCCCACCCCCACCCCTGGCTTACGAGCGACGGGAAGGGTGGGTTTTGGAGACTCACAGAAAACTAGCATCAGGCAGATCTCTGCTCTCCGCCTCAGGATCCACATCCCCCGCAGAAACGGACAAGGAAGCCTAGGTCCCCTGACCTCCTCTGCACATCAGAGGAAGCCCAGCTCCACGGCCCACAGGTCCTCAGAAGTAAACCTAAGTCCCTTGTTTTAGTCCCCCCTTTTACGAAACTCTAATTCCACACGGGGTCCTGTAACAGCTTATTCCATAGGGCTGCTTCTTCCATCTGTTAGTACTGGGTCAGGTCCCCGCGGGAGGAATTCCATGGAATTTATTCATTCTTCACATATAACCCAGGTACCACAGCACCAAGGGGCAGAAAGAACTGGCTATTGTTGAACAGTCAGTTACACACCAACCACAGGTCAGAAGGCGAGCCTGGAGGGCCTGACCTATCACAAGGCGGGCAGGTGCTGACAGCGGGCCCTCTGCTGTCCCTGGTAGCGTCACTTGCCTCACCTAGACAGATGTGCCAGGTGGCCTGGGGCATAGCAAGCTTCCAGGTGTGCATGCACTTGCCTCACCCCACCCCATTCTGTGGAGTTCTGCAGACTCTGCCCAAGGCCTTTCATCCAGCATCCAGCCCAACCATCTTCAAGGTACCACTCTCTCCCACACACAGCTGGCACTCGTCTCTGAGAAACTGCCTGGCCCGAGTCGAGGGACCCCTCCATGTCCCCAGGCTGTGCTGCAGGACTGAGCTGTCACACACACAGCAGGCTGTTATTCTTAGCCTCCCACCATCTTTTAAATTTTTAATGAAAACGTCTAACACACACAAAAGGAAAAAACAGAACATGAACCTTTATGTACCCATCACCTGACCCAAACTCCCTGCTCACGGCCATGGTGGTTTCACCTGGATCCCAACTCCCCAGACGATGCTGAAGCGCCCTCACGCGCTGTGTCCTCTGAAACAATGTAGGAAAAGACGACACTCACTTGCAGTCAAAGATGTGCAGGTCAGCCGAGGCCCAAACTTCAAAGCGCACGGCCCCACAGTGGCAGCCTCCTGTGTGTTTCACCAGGCCCTGGTATTCGCTGGAGGGAGCAGAAATCAGAGAGATTAGGATTCCTAAGCGGTCAGGCCGCAGTGGAAAGAGAGCAACAAGATGGAACCGGAGTCTTCACAGGACAACGGGGACACGTTTCTGCTTTTGAGGTGCCCTCAGTTTTATAAAAGGATTCAGTGCCTTCTGTGTCTACAAGCTCTTTTTTCCACTTCTATTTTGTTAAGTCGCAGAATAAATTATTCCCCATGATGGAAAAGAGAGAACTGGGGTGGAGATCCTAAACCAGCCACCTGAACATTTTTATTTATATGGCCAGTACTAATTAAGATTTTTTATAAGCAGGGCAATAAAAAAACAAGGGACAGTAGACAGGGTCCCGGCCTTAGGGACCTTGAGCAGCCATTACACAAATTACTGAATATTTACATGACTGTGAAAAAGGGTGTACAGGCTGCTGAGAAAAAGAAAGACAAGAGGACCAGGCCGAGTCCAGTGGTTCAGAAGAGTCTCTGAGAAAGTTAACAAAAGGCTCCTATAATTCTGCTGCATTTCCCTCCAGTATTTTGCATACATGTGAATTTTTACAGAGCTATCTGTACACATTATGTTCAACTTTAATCCCTTTAAAACTTGTAAGTCAGGTCCTTCATTGGACATTATTAAGATTTGATAAATATCATCCAAGTACTTTCCAGAAGGGCTAAACACTTATCAGTAATGAATGAGAAAACATTTCACTGAATCTTCTCAAGCAATAATTACAGGAAAAGGATCTTGCTGCAGCTTTAATTTGCATTTATTTGGTTACCAAGACTGTATGCTTTTTCATGTTTCTATACAAGCTGACTCCATTAATTTGATGTATTTTTTCCCTGCATACACAATGCTTATGGTAAAAAACAAACCTTACAACATTGGACAGTGCTAAAGATGAGCCTCCTAACACCCAGAGGGGCCCACAGTTAACTGTTTGCTCTATGATCCTCCAGATTTATACAATAATGTTTTAACAGTAACAGTGAAGTTACATATTCTTTCTAATTTAGTTTTTCTTTCTTGAATGAATGTAACTTGCGCCAATCTGATAGGTTAAAAAAAAAAAAAAAAAAACTCATCCTTTCACCTCAACACTTTGAAATCTTTTTTTTTCTTTTTTTTTTTTTTTTTTTTTGCCATTTATCAGTTTGTTTTAAAGTCTAAATTTACTCCAAATCTGCGTTTTACGACACTGGGCAGTAGCTGGCACACTTTAAGGGCTCAAAATTGTTGGATGATGTAGATTTTTAAATGTTCAGCCTACAGTCCAAGATGATAAACCAAAAAGTGAAGCAAACGGAAAACCCAATATTTCATCTCTGAGAAGCACTCGCCTAACGAAGAGAATTTCTTACGGACAAAAGACAAAAAAAACACTTTTAAGAAAAAGAGATCCTCAAGTTGTTATGCAATTGTTGGGTTGTTTTGTTTTTTGGGGGGAGGGGTTCTAGTGAAACACGACTGACAATGAAATATTAAGGGTGCTACAGGGCAGGGGCCTCATCTAGACGACGAGGCGCCCCCCGGAGCTAACAGCTCACTGCGAACCCCACGGACCGTCCCAAGTCCTCCTGGGGCCGCTGGGAAGCCGGGGGTCCTTGGCCCGCGGTCGCAAAGCTGGGGGAAGCAGAGCCCCGGGCCTTGGAGCGCTCGCGGAGGTTCCGAACCCAGCGGCCCGCTCGGTCTTCCCGCCGCCTGGCTCCGCGCACTGTGCGCGCTGTAACCGAGCCGCCGGTCTCCCCGGAGGCTCCGAACTGTCCCAGCGCCTCTCGCCCCGTCCCTGCCCTCACAGCCGCTCTCCAAACACACATGCACAAACACGAAAGGGGCCCCGGGACCGGGGAGCCGCGCCGACCCTCATCCCGGGAAGGCTGCCGCCTCGGCGCGCAGCGCGGGCCGGGCGGAGGCCTTTGTCCGGCCGGTGCGCGGCTCGAGCACCGTGGCGACGTTAGGGGCGCCGGCCCGGCCGCGCCGCACTCACTAAGTGTCCAGCAGCAGCTTGGCGGCGCCCTCGAAGCTGAGCCTCTGCCGCTTTTGGAAGGTCTCCCAGCGCTCCCGCTGCTCGCCCAGGTCCAGCTCGGACGCGGTGAGCGCCGCGGGCGGAGGCGGGGGCAACGGCGGCACCGGCGGCGGCTCCCCGGGGCCCGCCTCCTGCACCGGCGGCGACCGTCGCTTGGCCGCCGGCTGCCTCGCCGCCGCCCGGCTCCCGCCCCCGGCCTGAACCGCGGGCCGCCGTGCGCGATCGGCACTAGGGGCCGAGGCAGGGGCCCTGGAGGTCCCCGGCCGCTTCTGCCCGCGTGGCTTGGTCGCCCCGCCGCTTCTCGCCCGCCGCATGGCTCCCGCAGCCTGGCGCGCAGGCCTCTCCGCCGCGCGTCCCCGCTCACCCGCGCGCCCGCAGCGCCCCGCGCGCTACCGCCGTCCGCGCGCGCCCGCCGCCCCTCTGGCATACGGGGTGCGGCGCCCGCCCCGCCCCGCCCCGGCCGCTGTCCGGCCTCGGCCCCCGCCCCGCCCGCACCTGGCCACCGCGAGCGCACCCACCCCTGCTCGCCGCGAGGCCCGCACCTGCGCCGCTCCAGCCGGCAAGCCCTGCGGGACCGCGCCTCGGGCCTCGGCTCCCGACACTCGGGGCCCGTTTGCACCTGCCGCGAAGCCTCCTGGCCCCCTGAAACCCATGAGTGCTTCCTCCTGCCTTCCTGAGGCCTGGGTCACCCTGAATTCCCAGTCACACGCGAGCAGGCACCCCGGGGCAACTTCATCTCCGATGAGGACAGCACCTGCCTGGCAGGAGCCATCGTGCGCCCGAATGAGCTAGGTAATGTGGATAAATGACCTGCCTCTCCGGGACAAGCAGCAGCTGAAATCAAAGTTCTCACACTTGGGCTTTCCTGACAGATTATAAAACAGCGTCTTCAGGAGCTTGATAGTCAACAGATTTTTTAAATTTAATAAGTGAATGAACTCCACACCAAATGCCATTATTATGGTTCTATTGATCACAGCACCAATTTAAAGACAAACTAACAAGAACCACTGATGGAACTCAAATATTTTCCAAACCTATTTTGTTGCCCTATTTTATTCAGATCTTGAAAGAAATAACATTTTCATATAATAACTTTTAACTAATTTTTTGTGCCCTACTTCCTTAATTTTCACCTTCCTTTGTTAATTGTTTTTATCTTATCATTAGTTTATTGAATTAAATACAGAGGTTCTTTATTTTTAGTATTTTTTGTTGTTCAGTCGCTAGGTTGTGTTTGACTCTGCGATCCCATGGACTGTAGCACACCAGACTCTTCTGTCCTCCACTATCTCCTGGAGTTTGCTCAAATTTATGTCCATTGAGTCAGTGATGCCATCCAACCATCTCATTCTCTGCCACCCTCTTCCCTTTTTGCCTTGAATCTTTCCCAGCATCAGCGTATTTTCCATTGAGTGGGCTCTTTGAAGCAGGTGGCCAAAGTATTGGAGCTTCAGCATCAGTTGTTCCAATGAATATTCAGGGTTGATTTCCTTTAGAGGTGACTGGTTTGATCTCTTTGCAGTTCAAGGGATTCTCAAGACTCCTCCAACACCACAATTGGAAAGCATCAATCTTTCAGTGCTCAGTCTTCTCTGTACATGACTACTGGAAAAACCATGGCTTTGATTATATGGACCTTTGCAGGCAAGGTTAATGTCTCTGCTTTTTAATACACTATGTTTATCATAGCTTTCCTTCCAAGGAGCAAGTGTGTCTTTTAATTTCAAGGCTGCAGTCGCTGTCCACATTAATTTTATTAATGACTATAAATTTCCCTCCGAGTACAGCTTTAGCTGTATGTATTAGGGGTTCATTGGAGGTGTATAGTTTACACACAGCAAAATGCACATATCTTTTGTCTTCTACTTTTTTATTGAATACTTTTAAAAATTAAGATGAAAGTGATATAACAGACATTTTAACGTGTACAGTTCACTGACACTGCATTCGTGGTTCTGTACAGCCATCACCTCGATCTAGTTCCAAACTCTTATTTTTTTTTATATTACATTTATACCTTGCTGGTAAATAGAAAATTCACTGAGCTAAACACTGTTGTCGATTTCCCTCAGCAGATAACTGACATTTTACTAAATGATTTTTTCTTTTTTAACAAGGCTAGCTAAAGACACTCCATCTGTATTAACTCTTTCCTAGGCTGCCACCTTTGGGCCAATTTATGACTCCTTCATTCAGGGTAAATTCCAAATGAATCTGATTTAACTTTTTAACAAGTTTGCTTTAAAATTTTTATACAGTAGGTATTGGAAAAAAGGAAGATAAAATAATTGACACTTTGCTAAAGTGCAATTTTTGTGACTTTTTTTGGAGGGGTTCAATTTTTTTTTTGAAAGTATAGTTGATTTACAAGGTTTCTGGTGTACAGCAAAGTGATTCATTTATACATATATATATATTCTTTTTTGTATTCTCTTCTGTTATGATTTATGATAAGATATTTATATTCCCTGTTTGATAGGACCTTGTTTATCCATTCTATATATAGTAATTTACATCTGCTAACACCAAACTCCCAATCCAACACTCACCACTCCGCTCCCCCTTGGCAACCACAAATCTATTCTCTATGTCTGTGAGTCTGTTTAGTAAACAAATTCATTTGTGTCATAGTTCAGATTCCACATATAAGTAGTATCATATGGTATTTCTCTTTCTGACTCAATTCACTTAGTATGATAATCTCTAGGTCCAACCATGTTGCTGCAAATGGCATTAGTTCATTCCTTTTTTATGGCTGAGTAATATTCCATTGTATATATGTACCCCATCTTCTTTATCCATTCATCTGTCATGGACAAGTAGGTTGCTTCCATGTCTTTTGTAAATGGCTATTGTAAATAGTGCTGCTTTGAATACAGAGATGAATGTATCTTTCTGAATTATAGTTTTGTCCAGATAAATACCCCGAGTGGGATTGCTGGATCATATGGCAATTCTACTTTTCATTTTTTTTAGTGCTGTTCTCCACAGTGGCTGTACCAATTTACATTATCATTTGAATGTGTGGGAGGGTTCCATTTTCTCCACCCTCCCCAGCACTTTTTGTAGACTTTTTAATGATAGCCATTCTGACTGGTGTTTCTCTAATAATTAGTGATACTGAGCAACTTTTCATGTGCCTGTTTGCCATCTGTATGTCTTCCACTGAGGTTTCCTGCCTATATTTTGATTGGGTGTTTTGGTTCTTTGTTCTTGAGTTGTATGAGATGTTTATTTTGGAAATTAAACCCTTGCTGGTTGCGCTATTTGCAAGTATCTTCTCCTTTACCACAGGTTGTCTTTTCATTTTGTTTATGGTTTCCTTTGCTGGCAAAATGCACGTATCTTAAATATACAGCTTACATAACCACCACCAACTCAAATATAGAACATTTTCAGCAGTTTAGAGAGTTTCTCTCAGGTGAAAGAACAGAGGGGACCAGTATTTTGCCTTCTATCACCAGAGGTTAGTTTTACCTATTCTTGAACCTTTAAAAACAGCATATCTGACATCTTTCACTCACTATAATGTTTTTGAAAATCATCCATGTGGTTTTGTGTACCATGATTTTGTTTGCTGTTATGAAATTAAAAGACGCTTACTCCTTGGAAGGAAAGTTATGACCAACCTAGATAGCATATTCGGAGAAGGCAATGGCACCCCACTCCAGTCCTCTTGCCTGGAAAATCCCATGGATGGAGGAGCCTGGTAGGCTGTAGTCCATGGGGTCGCTGAGTCGGACACGACTGAGCGACTTCCTTTTCACTTTTCACTTTCATGCATTGGAGAAGGAAATGGCAACCCACTCCAGTGTTCTTGCCTGGAGAATCCCAGGGGCAGGGGAGCCTGGTGGGCTTCCGTCTATGGGGTCGCACAGAGTCGGACACGACTGAAGCGACTTAGCAGCAGCAGCAGCAGATAGCATATTGAAAAGCAGAGACATTACTTTGCCAACAAAGGTCTGTCTAGTCAAGGCTATAGTTTTTCCAGTGGTCATGTATGGATGTCAGAGTTGGACTGTGAAGAAGGCTGAGCACCGAAGAATAGATGCTTTTGAACTGTGGTGTTGGAGAAGACTCTTGAGAGTCCCTTGGACTGCAAGGAGATCCAACCAGTCCATTCTGAAGGAGATCAACCCTGGGATTTCTTTGGAGCGAATGATGCTGAAGCTGAAACTCCAGTACTTTGGCCACCTCATGCAAAGAGTTGACTCATTGGAAAAGACTCTGATGCTGGGAGGAATTGGGGGCAGGAGAAGAAGGGGCAATGGCACCCCACTCCAGTACTTTTGCCTGGAAAATCCCATGGATGGAGGAGCCTGGTAGGCTGCAGTCCATGGGGTCGCAAAGAGTCAGACACGACTGAGCGACTTCTTTCACTTTTCACGCATTGGAGAAGGATATGGCAACCCACTCCAGTGTTCTTGCCTGGAGAATCCCAGGGACAGGGAGCCTGGTGGGCTGCCGTCTATGGGGTCGCACAGAGTCGGACATGACTGAAGCGACTTAGCAGCAGCAGCAGAAGGGGACGACAGAGGATGAGATGGCTGGATGGCATCACTGACTCAATGGATGTGAGTCTGAGTGGACTCCGGGAGTTAGTGTGGACAGGGAGGCCTGGCGTGCTGCGATTCATGGGGTCACAAAGAGTCGGACACAACTGAGCGACTGAACTGAACTGAATATTTGACATGAATACATCACAATTTATTCTCCTGTTGGTGGATATTTGGGTTGTTTCCAGCTTGGGGGCTATTATGAATAAAGCTGTTATTTTCATTTGTATACAAGTCTGTCTGTGAACTCATTTCGGTATATACTTAGGAGTGAAATTTCTGGGTCATAGATTAGCAATATGCTCTTCCAAGAACTACTAAAGAGCTTTCCAAAGGCCACAGCATTTTATACTCCACCCGTGTATGCGAGTCATGGGTATGCTATACCCTCACAACATTTGGTATTGTCAGTCTTTTCAAATTTAGCCTTTCTGGTGGGTTTTTTTTTTTTTTTCTGCATGTCTTTGACAAGCAATGATGTTGAAAAACCTTTTCATGTGCTTATTGACCACTTGGACATCTTCTCTCTAAAGTGTCTGTTGACAGGCACTAAACTGGTTTGTTTGATATATAAGACTTCTTTACGTCTGGATGTGAGTTCTAGGCCAGACATATATATTTAAAATATATGCAACTAGAGATTATCATACTATGTATAAATCAGAAAGAGAAAGACAAATACCATATGATATCACTTATATGTAAAATCTAAAATATATCTACAAAACGGAAACAGACTCACAGACATAGAGAACAGACTTATGATTGCCAAGGAGAAGGGGAGCGGGGAGGAGAGGACTGGGAGTTTGGGACCGGCAGAGGTAAACTATTGATATAGGATGCATAAACAACAAGGCCCCACTGTATAGCACAGGGAACTGTATCCAGGATCTTGTGATAAACCATAATGGAAAAGAATATAAAAAAGGATATATACATAACTGAATCATTTCATTGTACAACAAAAACTAACACAACATTGTAAATCAACTATATACTTCAATTAAAAAAATTTCTTTAAAGAAAGGTAGGAACTTTCCTGGTGGTCCAGTGGTTAAGACTCTGTACTCCCAATGCAAGGGGCACAGGTTAGATCCCTGGTCAGGAAACTGAGATCCCAAATGCCATGTGGTACGGCCAAAATAAAAAGGAACACAGCCTGACTGACACCTTGATTTTATCCAGTAAGATCTGCATTGGACCTCTGACCTTCAGAACTGGAAGATAATGGCTACTTTTAGCCATTATATATACACATGACTTCCCTGGTGGCCAAGTGGCTAAGACGCCAAGCTCCTAATGCAGTGGATCTGAGTTCGATCTCTGGTCAGGGAACTAGATTCCATGTGTCACAACTAAGATGGAAGATCCCAAGTACCATACGCAGTTAAGACCTGGCGCAGCCAAATAAATAATAAATAAATAAAATTTAAGTGGGCATCTTTTGGTTCTAGTCCAGCACCTAAAATCAACATAACGAGGTCTCTGGTGACTCAGGATGTGGATAGACCCAGAGTATAATGTGCTGGCATAAAGATGACAGGGAACACTCAACTTTAAAAGAAAAACATGAAAACCCTTGGCAAATCTGCACACGATTTTAGGAAAAGGGAATCTGAAAATAGAACAGTGTATTCGATTTGCTTTTTTCTAAAGCATAAGTTCCCATGATTTTGGCCAGAATTGCTAGAAATATAGATGCATAAAAGAGTAAATAATATTGCCCTCCAAAGGCAAGCATGCTTTTCTGATACAGTTTGTGCTTGAGACTGAAGGTTGTTTTTGTTGTTTAGTTGCTAAGTCATGGCCAACTCTTGTCACCCCATGGACTGTATTGCTTGCTTGCTTGCTAAGTCACTTCAGTCATGTCCAACTCTGGGCAACAGTATGGACTGTAGCCCACCAGGCCCCTCTGCCCATGGGATTCTCTAGGCAAGAATACTGGAGTAGGTTGCCATGCCCTTCTCCAGGGGATCTCCCCAACCCAGGGATTGAACTGGCCTGGAGTCTCTTACGTTTCTTGCGTTGGCAGGTGGGTTTGTTACCACTAGCGCCACCTGGGAAGCCCCATGGACTGTACAGCCTAGGCTGATTCAGCTCCTTGGAGTGTGCAGAATCCACACCTGCCACCAGAGGGCAGGAGTCCCTGTGACACACAGACCAGGCAGGTGCAGCCTCAGGGGGTTAGTGCCCACTCTTAGAGGCATCATTTTGTACCCACGGGCAGGCTTGAGGCAACCTGCAAGCTTTCCGACTACCTGCAGGTGCAGAAAGCACCTAGCAGAGGTTAGGGTGGGCCAGCCTCACTGTCCCTCTCAACCACAGGAGGAGTACCCAAATCTCTCTGGTCCTGTGACAGGCTTGTTGCTGTCCCTGCTGCTATTTATATCAATTTCTCCTCCCTCCTACGGACATGCCAATGGTAACTTCTGTTTTCTGAGGATTTGCGAGGCCACCACTAACTTCTGTGCCGATCAGAACATGAAGTCTCCATTCTGGGCAGACACAAGCTGGCAGGCATAGGACCTGGCAAGCTGACTGACTGCCCCTGAGTTACCCTCTCTCTGGGCAATTCTACGTGGTCGGTGGTCCTGAGCACCAGGCACAGTGCCAACAGGTGTTTCACATACTGTGTCTGACGGTACTCAGGCAGGCACAGTGAGTGTCCACATTCTCCTGATGTGGAAATTGAGGGTGTAGATAACTCGTGCTCACACAGCTAGCTGGTGGGAGGGCTCATGCCAGAGGGAAGGGCAATGACCTTGGTTGCCTGAAACTTCCTCCCACACCCACTGCGCTCACTAGAACCCCAGCTAATGCCCCTCCCAAATGAGCTCCCTGCGTTCAAGTCTCCTGCCTCCCCTCCTACTCCCTCACAGCGGCAAGAGTGATTATTTTTTTTAGCTCCTTAAGCTTTTTTGTTTTGCATGTTCTTTTTTCCAAGGAAGAAGCTGCTCCTTTCTTAACTGACTGGGTTTCACACGGTACCAAAGGCCCCCACCCAGACCCCTCTCAGGGCCCCGCAGTCCCGAGAACATCCCGTGTTGGGTAGGGGGCGGGCAGCCCTCCACTGCCCAGGGGTGTGGTGGGCATACCTTGCTGCCCATAAATACCCTTCACAAATACAGCCCAGCTGTTTCCAGGTAAACAGGCTGAGCTGCAGCAGTCCCAGGACCTGGCACCAGAGGACCCTGCTCCGAGGACAGGCACCGAGGCTGGCACCTGCACCCACACCTGCTGGCAGTCCCACCCCAGAGCGCCAGGGGGCAGAGCTTCCTCATGGCAGTGGTCCCAGTGCCTGTGAGCCGCAGCTCCTCATTGTTACAGAAACTACAGAATATATATGTACAGGTCAAATTACATTAATAAAAAGAATGTCCAACTAGATTAACAAATGGAGCTTTCGTCCATTTTTCTAATATTCCCAACATCCTCCTCCCTGCTCCCTAAGAAGTAACCACCACCCTGACTCGGCTGCTTATCTGATCACATGTGTGGTGGTGGTTCAGTCATGTACGACTCTTTCGACCCCAAGGACTGTAGCCTGCCAGGCTCCTCTGTCCATGGTATTCAGCAGGCAAGAATACTGGAGGGGGTTGCCATTTCCTTCTCCAGGGGACCTTCCTGACCCAGGAATCAAACCTGGGTTTCCTGTATTGCAGGCAGATTCTTTACTGACTGAGCTATGAGGGAAGCCCTATCACCTGTGTATGTACATCTAAATGGGCTTCCCAGGTGGCTCAGAGGTAAATAATTCGCCTGTAGTGCAGGAGACGCAGGTTCGATCCCTGGGTTGGGAAGAGCCCCTGGAGGAGGAAATGGCAACCCACTCCAGTATCTTTGTCTGGGAAATCCTATGGACAGAGGAGCCTGGCGGGCTACAGTCCATGTGGTTGCTAAAGAGTCAGACGCGACTTAGTGACTAAACAACAACAAACAAGGTACATGTATTTAGACGTTGTTTAGTCTTGTTTGGTTTTGAATTTTATGTAAGTAAAATAGCACTGTATGCATTCTTCTGAGACTGTTCTTTTGTGAATCATCCCTGTGGCCATGTGTAGTGGGAGCTGATCCATGTTCACTGGTGCACAGTATTCACAGAATGAACATCCCACAATATCCATGTCACTGGTGACAAAGATACAGGTTTAGATGTTGCTACTATGATCAATTTTGTTCATATCCCCTGGGGCGGGTGTGCAAGTGATTCTCTAGGATATAGTGTTTAAAAATCTTTTCAGATAACTTAATTATTTGAGTACATGCCAAGGTTTTATTACAGTCTTGCTATAAGAACAAAGGGCTCTGACAGACAAGGTGGGGGTGGGGGAGGGGGCGGTCCTTTACCAAGGAATCCTCCAACACCAGCTAGGTGTCCTAGAATTTAACTAAATCTGATGCCACCTGCCTGGAGTTACCATCAGATCCCAAAGGTTAAAGGCTCAGTCCCACCAGACTGTCCCCTCACCTCCCCCTTCCCAGACACCAATTCCAAGTCCAGGCTGTCACCTGTGCTTCTGACCCAGGCCCACGGCCTCCTTCCTCATGGAGTTTGACTGATGTGTTCAACCGGCTCACAGACACCAGGAAAACTGTTTACCCATCAGATCCCCAGTCTATTACAGAGGACATATCTCGGGAGCAGACACACAGGGCCATGAATGTGGGAAGGGATACAGACCCTCCATTCCTCTCTGGGACCACTCTCACCACCACTAGTCCCAGCTCCACTGTTCACCGTCACAGGCTCTCCAAACCCCGTACTTTAGAGATTTGTTTGTAATTTTAATTGGAGGATAACTACAGTATTGTGATGGTTTTTTGCCGTAAGTCATTATGCAGGCTTCACTACTTAGGCGTGATTGATGAAATCAGTGGCCACTGACGACTGATTCAACCTCAAGCTCTTCTCTCCTCCCTAAAGGTAGGGGAGGAGGGCTTAAGCTTCCAACCTTCTGACAAACAGCCCCCAAATTTAAGGCCTTTCCAAAAGTCGCCTCGTTAACACAAACTCTTGGAAGGTTGAAAGGTGCTCGTTACGAATAACAAGAAATTTTTATCACTCTGACCACTTAGAAAATTCCTAGGGTTTTAGGAGCTCTATGATAGCAATGAGGATGAAGACCAACTTCTTACAAACTCATCACCACAGTAATCTCTGTTAGACTGTGTATAATAGAAACATCTAATTAAAGATATTTAGACTCAATAAATAAATAAATAAAAAGATCTTTAGACTCCTGGGGACTTCTCTGGTGGTGCAGTGGTTAAGACTTCCAGATTCCAATGCAGGGGGCACAGGTTCAACCCCTGACCAGGGAACTGAGATCCCATGTGCCATGAGGTGCAGCCAGAAAAAAAAAATCTTAAGACTCGAATTAAAGTATGGTATCTAGTATCTCAGAAGAGATCTTATTTTGGTATTTTGGTTATAATCTATCATAAAATTGCTCAAATATGTTATTAGGAATGCTACCTGTTTGTGAATTATGTAAATCCACAGGACAGACTGAGGATAATTTTTCTTCTATGATAACTAAAGTGATATTGCTGGATCCAGGAAATATTCTTGCTCAATTTTGTTTTCCAAAGGGGTTGTAACAATTTAAACTCTCACCACTGTGGATATTGTCTGACTTTTTAATTCCTGCACATCTGGAGGTTATGAAGTAGTATCTCACCATGGTTTTGTTTATTCCCGATCATCTTGAGCAACTTTTTATGTTTGCATACATGCTCAGTCACTTCAGTCCCGTCCAACTCTTCACAACCCCAACTGTAGCCCACCAAACTCCTCTGTCCACAGGATCCTCCAGGCAAGAATACTGGAGTGGGTTGCCATGCTCCCTCCCAGGGGATCTTTCTGACCCAGGGATCGAACCTGTGTCTCTTACATCTACATGCACTGGCAGGCAGGTTCTTTACCACTAGTGCCACCTGGGAAACCCCAGCTTTTTATGTTTATCCCATCCTATTTCCTCTTCTATATTCTTCATATACTCTGCTGCTGCTCAGTCGCTTCAGTCGTGTCCAACTCTGTGCGACCCCAGAGACAGCAGCCCACAAGGCTCCTCCATCCCTGGGATTCTCCAGGCAAGAACACTGGAGTGGGTTGCCATTTCCTTCTCCATATACTCTAGATCTGTGCTATCAATATGGCAGCCACTAGTCATTTGTGACAACAATTAAAATTAAATAATTTAAAACCGAGTTTCTGGGCTGCAGCAGGAGACTTTGGCGCAATGTCTCACACCATCTTACTGGCACAGCCTACCAAGAGCCCAGAAGGCAGAACTTATGCTATGAATCTGTGAATGAGTATATGGAAGGTGTCTGTAAAATGTATGAAGAACATCTGAAGAAAATGAATTCCAACAGCCCCTCTATAACATATGATATCAGTCAGTTGTCTGATTTTATTGATGACCTAGCAGACCTCAGCTGCATTGTTTACAGAGCTGATACCCAGACATACCAGCCTTATAACAAACATTGGATTAAAGAGAAGATCTACATGCTCCTTCATCACCAGGCCCAACAGGCTGGGAAACAGTTGAGTTTGGAAGCATTAGGGGGATGGGGGTGGCTTGGAACACAGCTGTGTGCAGTGTGCTGTAGTGGAACTTTTGTATTATATTTATCCTGTTTCCATTTTGGTATACCCTAGCCAGAATTGAATGTATTATGTGATGATCTTGTTCAATCTGCAACTGCCTTTGCCCCCTCCCCCCCTTTTTATTACTTAAACATTTTTACGATGATTTACATGGAAGTTGGTTTTTGTCAGTTAACGTTGGTTCCAGTCCCTCAAACTGTTCATACTTGCTTTATAAATTTATAACATCCACTGTACTAATCCTCCTTCAAATTGGGGTGGGGAGTGGTGGCGCAGTTTAGTTACGTCCTCAAGACAAAGTCTTGGTGAAAAACAAATAAATGTTCTTTAGTTAAAAATAAATAAAACTGAGTTTCTCAGTTTCACTAGAAGTAATTCAAGTGCCCAGTTTTAATGTAGTTGAATTTATGAAAGCTCTACCAAAGCTCTTTTCCTTGGTCATGAAGATATTTGCCTAGATGTCCTTGTAAAAAATATATAAAGTTTTGCCTTTCACAGTTAAGGCCTAAATCTGGCCATAATTTAGTTTTTGGTGTGGTACTGAACAGGGATTTATTTTCATTTTTTCCAATAGTCCCTTCTTTACTGAATGTATATTAGGCTTTTTTATATACATGGCTTTTTCTTTGAGCTTCTAGTCTGTTTTACTGATCCTGAGCTGATCACACTGTCTTATTATAACTTTAAAATGTAATAAAGGCTTGATATCTTGGTTCTTCAGGAGTGTCTTGACTGTTCTCAGACCTTTGCACATCCATATAAAAAAATTTTTGGGGGGGGCTATTCCAAAGGTATGCTGTGTTCCCCAGCCAGGGATCAAACTCACACCCCTGCAGTGGAAGGGAGGAATCTTAACCACAGACTGCCGGGGAAGTCACCATAAAAATTTTTGATTTGCTGTTCAAGTCCCCCATAAAATCCTGTTATAATTTTGATCAGAGATGCTTAAATCTACAGGTGGATTTGGGAAAAACAAACAAACAACTCTACTATCTATGTGCCAGGTCCTGTCCATGGCCCTGGGGATATAGCAGTGAGCAAGAGAGACGAAGGGACGTCCCATCAAAATTAGGGTAAAATCCAAACTCTTCACCATCACCTATGAACCAGTCCACACAAGACCTTCCCCGACCCCCCGCTGGCCTCTCGCCACTTGCTCTCACTCTGAGCTCCAGTCACAGCTTCCTTTGCATCCCTGGACCTCAGCAAGCATTCTCCAGCTGTGTTTTTGCCAGAATCCACTCTCTACTCTCTGCGCCTTACTTGTGTGACAGGCTCTTTCACCTTAAGCAGGTGTTTGCTCAAACGCCCACCTTTTCAGAGAGGCCATCGTGCTACCTAATAGAGCAGCACCTCTCTCTAACCTTAGCTTTATTCCATAGCCCTCATCACTACCTAACACGTTAAAGGTCGTTTTGTTTTGTTGTCTGCCTCCCTACGAGAAACTGAGCTCCCTGAACCAGGAACTCCATCTGTCTTGTTCATTATCGCGTTCTCAGGGCTTTGACCTATGCCTGGAACATTGTTGTTTCGTTGCTAAGTCGTGTCTGACTCTTTGTGACCCTGTGGACTGCAGCACGCCAGGACTGTAAGCAAGCACTCAGTAAATTTGCTGAATGAATGAAAGAAGCAAGATCAGACAAATTATCAGGCAGGTTTGGAAAAAACCCAGGCAAGCTCTCTGAGTTGGTATAGCTACCCAAAGTTTTAAAAATATAGTGCTAATCAATTTTTTAAAAATGGCCACACTCCCCAAAGACTTCCAGGGAGAATAGTATTTAACCATCTAATGATTTTAGAATCTGATTTGCAAGTATGTTATCATCATATTCCTATATGAGGGTTTGGGAGATAGATTTTATTTTTTAAAATATTTATTTGGCTGCACTGAGTCTTAGTTGTGGCTTATGGGATCTAGTTCCCTAACCAAGGATTGAACCTGGGCCCACCACACTGGGAGTGCAGAGTCCTAGCCACTGGACTACCAGGGAAGTCCCTGGGCAGATAGAATGTAATTAATTCCAATTTATCAATGTTTTATTTTACAGATTACATTTGTGGTATCATAATTAAGAGGTCTTTACCTAATTGAGGAACACACACAAATATTTTTTCATTTAGATGTGACCAAACAGGTCACTGCCCTGCTGATGTCCACTGGGGTCTGAGGGACAACGCTGTGCGCTGGAGCCCATTGTCTCCTGTACCACAGTGCCTTCCAATGAGCCTGGACATTGACCCACTTGGTCTGGGCGGGAGAGTTACAGCCTGCAGATGCCCACTGAGCACCTACTGTGTGCCAGGCATCAGTCTGGACACCATGATAACACAGTCTCTGACCTTCTGGACTTCCAATGTACAGGAGGTGAAAAATGAGTGAGCACAGCAAGCTCAGGCATCAATAAGTGTGCTGAAGGCAAGAACAGAGTATTCCAGTAGGTAGGACAATGTGGTCAGAGAAGACTTCTCTGAGGAGCAGACTCCTGAGTTGAAACCTGAATGATAGGATAAAAAGGAAGAGCAGTCCAAGCAGAAGGACGAACACAAGCCCCAAGAGCAGCAAGGGCGAGATGGGTCTGGGAGACGGAAGGAAGGCTGTTGGGGGAGGATTAGAGGGACTGAGGGAGTGCAGTGGGGGCGGCACTGAGCAGGAGGTTCCCTCTAACCTCACTGGGCCTGAAAGCCACAGCGAGGACTCTGGATCTGATTCGGGAACAACAGGAAGCAGAGGAGTGACTGGCAGTGAGTGAGCTGCTGGATTCTCCAGCGATGGACACGCCCATTCGAGACCACTCTGTGCTCAGCCTGGGGCCTAGAGGCCAGAATGTAGATGAGACATCAGAAAAACCATCTTCTCCAATACCTGGCCCAGGAATAGGAGCCAAAGAATTTTATATGGAATGGAATTACACCGTCTGTACCCTGTACCCTTTTTTGTCTGGCTGCTTTCATTCAACATAATTTTTTTGAGATTCATCCAAGTTGTTTATATATGTATAAATACTTAATTTATTTTTAATTCTGAGTAGTACTCCCATGGACGGAGGAGCCTGGTGGGCTGCAGTCCATGGGGTCACTGAGTTGGACACGACTGAGCGACTTTGCTTTCACTTTTCACTTCCATGCATTGGAGAAGGAAATGGCATCCCACTCCAGTGTTCTTGCCTGGAGAATCCCATGGACGGGGGTCCCTGGTGGGCTGCTGTCTATGGGGTCGCACAGAGTCAGACTCGACTGAAGTGACTTAGCAGCAGCAGCAGTACTCCATTGCATGGCTGTACTACAACGTATCACAAGGACTCATCATGTATATAATTGATTGTGTCTCTCTCTTTCCACACTGGTTGGGGAAAAAAACTACCAAAACCATCTGTGGCCCACTTCTAGCAAACAGACTGACTTCAAAGCCAGCATTTTCTATACTTATCTCACTCCTCATTTTCCTTTTTTTCTCCTTTGTTATAAGCTCCCCATCCATTTATCTTTTATTTTGTTACACTACAAACATTTAGGTCAGTCATCTAGGTACTACTCTGAAACAAGGATAAAATAACAATACTTGTCACCCTGCTTGTTTAACATTTATGCAAAGTACACCTTGTGAAGTGCTGGGCTAGATGAAGCACAAGCTGGAATCAAGATTGCTGGGAGAAATATCAATAACCTCAGACACGCAGATGGCACTACCCTTGTGGCAGAATGCAAAGAGGAACTAAAGAGCCTCTTGATGAAAGTGGGAGAGGAGAGTGAAAAAGCGGGCTTCAAACTCAACATTCAGAAAACAAAGATCATGGCATCTGGTCCCATCACTTCCATCACCTCATGGCAAATAGATGGGAAACAACGGAAACAGTGAGAGACTTTATTTTCTTGGATTTCAAAATGACTGCAGACGGTGACTGCAGCCATGAAATTAAAAGACACTTGCTCCTTGGAAGAAAAGCTATGACCAACCTAGACAGCATATTAAAAAGCAGAGACATTACTTTGCCAACAAAGGTCTGTATAGTCAAAGCTATGCTTTTTCCAGTAGTCATGTATGGATGTGAGAGTTGGACCATAAAGAAGGCTGAGCACCAAAGAATTGATGCTTTTGAACTGTGGTACTGAAGACTCTTGAGAGTCCCTTGAACTGCAAGGAAATCAAACCAGTCAATCTTAAAGGAAATCAGTCCTGAATATTCATTGGAAGGACTGATGTTGAAGCTCAAGCTCAGATATTGACCACCTGATGTGAAGAGCTGACTCATTAGAAAAGACCCTGAGGCTGGGAAAGACTGAAGGCAGGAAGAGAAGGGAATGACAGAGGATGAGATGGTTGGATGGCATCACCGACTCAATGGACATGAATTTGAGCAAGTTCCAGGAGATGGTGAAGGACAGGGGACCCTGGCACGCTGCAGTCCATGGGGTTGCAAACAGTCAGACACGACTGAACAACAACAATAAATAACAGTGCTCTGCTTTGATTTGACTAGTTCTTTCCTGCTGCTTGCTTAGGGATGCTGAGCTTTGTTGATCTGGTCTATTCATAGATGCTCAACATCTCCTACTTGGCCAATGGCCACCACATCTGGAGTGCTGGTCTCTGATCTCATCCCCTTTCTATGCACCTGCTATGATGTCACCTAGTTATCATTCTACAGTAGCAATCTGAACATGTCCTTCCCATGCAGAACACCTCCAAGAAGAATCTAAAGTCCTCAGCATAGTAAGCCAGGTCCTTCATTAGTCATTCATTCTTTCAACAAATATTTACTGAGTGCTGACCATACACTAGGCTGCATGCCAGCTGGCTAAGAGTGGAGGTATGGTGATAAACCAGAGGGACCTGGTCTGTACCTCATAGAATTTATATTCTAGTGGAGGAAACAAAGAGATAAACAACCATGTAAGCAATACAATTATGGATTATGTAAACATGAACTCATTTTGAAAGAAATAACCAAGGTGCTGCAGTTGAGTACCGGGAGCAGGAATGGGTGTTAGAGAAGGCCTTTATGAAGATATGATGTTTACACTGCATAAAGTAGGAGACAGCAAGAGCCACAGAAGAGTTCTGGGCAAAGAAAACATCAAGTGCCAAGGTCCAGAAGTGGGAAACGCCTGGGACAGCAGGACTGCTAGAGGTAGTGAAGCTGCTGGAGTGTTGAGCTCTGCCTCCTTCTCTAGGCTTATTTTCCACCTGCAGTCCCCCTAAATCCCAGACACAAATACGTAAACACCCGTTCTTTATCACACTATGCCTTCTCACTTTTCACCTGCTCCTCTCTCTCTGGACAATCCTGACTCCTCCCTGAGATTGGGCTTCTAAGTAATTCCTTTGTGGTAACTTTTGGGTTGCTCTGCTACCCTCCTCCAGGCAGCTAGACAGCTCCTTCCTCTTCTATGCCCCAGAGAAGTCTATGTACTTCTCCTTGTTTGTGCAGCTAACATTTACTGAGTGCTTCCTGTGTACCAAAAACTGTTCTAAGCATTCTACCTATAGAAACTAACCTTGCAAGGCAGGTTCATTCAACCCTCAAAAACCCTGTAAGGGGGACCTCCCTGGTGGCCCAATGGTTAGGGATCCACCTTGCAATACAGGGGATCTGAGTTCGATTCCTCGTCAGGGAACTAAGATCCCACATGCTGCCGAGCAACTAAGCTCTGGCGCCACACAGCAAGTTCCTGCATGATGCAATGATGCCAAATAAATAATTTAAAAAAAAAACCTGTAAGCTAGGTATTATTACTATCTCTGCCCTATATACATGAAGACACTGAGGCCCAGAGAAGTTGAATAACTCACTGACAGTCACAGTGAGTAAATGGTAGAGTCAAGATTTCAACCCAATCCAGTCTGTGCTTTAACCACTAAGCCATTTTTGCCTTTCAAGATTGACAACAGTAGCTAGCATTGATCAAGCACCCCCTATAAACTGGGCTTTCTTCTCAACCCTTTACATGAGTTAACTCATTGAATCTTCCAACAACTCATTAGGATAAATACTCTCAGGATCACAATGATGCCCTTTATTCGCACTAAAACCATGACCCCACTGGGTGGGGGCCCGTGTCCTACCCAAGTCAGCAACCCCAAAGCCTTCCATACCCAGAAGCTGCTGGACATGTCTGCTGAATGAGCAAAGAAACCAACAAACCTAGTTTTTCTCTTGGCTCAACATTAAACTTCAAAGGACTGCCCTGGTGATCCCGTGGTTAAGAATCTGCCTTCTAATGCAGGGGACACGGGTTCGATCCCTGGTCGCGGAACTAAAATCCCACACACTGCAGGACAATTAAGTCCATGAGCCACTACAAAGATCTGGAGTGCTGTAACTAGGACCTGATGCAGCCAAAAACAAATAAATATTTTTTATAAAAACAAATAAACAGAAAAAAAAACAAATAAACATAAAATAAAAATTTAAAATTATTTTAGCATTTTTGTTTGTAACAGTGAAAACTAGGAATATCTTGATGTTAAACTGTGATATCTTCACATAGGAGAATACTACACAGCAGCTAAAGCAATTGAACTAGCTTTATCAACACAGCTAAGCCACAAAAAACAATATTAAAAAAGGGAAGTTGTAGAATGATAGCTAGAGTATGACATCATTTACATAAAGTCTAAAAACAGGTGTTTTAGTCTGTTCAGGCTACTATAACAGAACATCACAGGCTGAGCAGCTTATAAACAACAGAAACATATTTTATTTTTTTCACAGTTCTGGAAGCTGGGAAGTCAACATTAAGGTGCTGGCAGATACAGTGTCTGGTGAGGGGCCACTTCCTATGTCCTTACATGGGGCAAGGGGGCTCTCTGGGACCTTTCATAAGGACACTAGGCCCATTTTTAAGAGCTCTGCTCTCGTGGCCTAATCACCCACAAAGGCCTCACCTCCAAATATCACACTAGGATTAGGTTTCAACACGTGAATTCTGGGGGGGTCACATTCAATCTACAGTAACATTTAGTATTTATGGAAACATTAATGTATGTTATTAGTTTTAAAAGGTTCCTGGGATTGACAAACAAAAACAAACAAAAAATTAACACAGATCCATACAGGTCCAGCCAACTGAGTTTTGACAAAGGCACAAAAGTAATTCAATGGAGGAAAGACAGTGTTTCCATGGTGAAACTGGAGAATTTGACATCCAAAAGTGAAAGAATGAACCTCAACTTAAGCCTCAAAATGAGTCATAGATTTACATGTAGGGAAAACACAGACAAAGTCTTTGGGATCTAGGGCTGAGTGAAGAACTCTTAGACATGACACCAAAAGCACAATCCATTAAAGAACCAACAAATTGGACTTGGTCAAAAATTTTAAATTTTGCTCTATGAAATATGCTGTGAAGAGGAGAAAACAGGGAACTGGGGAACTGCAGGTCTTAGAAGGTTTACAGAGCGGATGTAACAAAGCAGAAAGATAGGTAGATGGGCAAGAGGTTGGGCTCTGAGAGTTGAGTACTGGGGTTTCAGGAAGCAGAGTGCGATCGTTTTAGGTGATGTCGAGGTTTGTTGCTTGGGTGAAATGGAGGTGATTGTGGAAGAGATCAGGTAAGCATAAGACAGAGTGTTAAGACATCTCAAAATAACAAACTTTTGTACTTCAAAAGACACCACCAAGAAAGTGAAAAGACAACTTATAGAATGGAAGAAAATACCTGTATTTTCTAAGAATTTGTATGTAGAATATATAGCGAACTCTCAAAACTCAACAGTAAAAAAGGTAAACAATCCAATTACAAAATAAGCAAAAGAGATGAACAGGTATTTCAGCAAAAACAAAATCCACATGGCAAAGAAGCACATGAAAATACATGCAACATCATTAATCATTAGGGAAACGAAAATTCAACATCTAAACACTGCACAAGAATTACATAGCTAAAACTTAAAAAAAAAGTGACAATACCAAATGTTGTGAGGGTGCAAAGAAACTGCATCTCACAGACACAGGGGGTGGGACAGTAAATAATACAACCCCTCTGGAAATGGCAGTTTCTTAAAGACCTAACCATACACATACCTGATAACCCAGAAATTACACTACTGGGCATTCATCCCAGGGAAAGAAAAACATCTGCTTACATGAAAATATACATGAATGATCAGAGAAGCTTGTGTTTTGAGACAAAATGCCCAAAGAGGAGTTACTTGTGTCAGGCCCCAGGGAAACAATCTAAGACTTCATTCCTAACCCAACTGCAGTTACAAGCTTCCCCCGGAAACTGACCTTTAACCAGACAACCTGGAATGTCCTGGTCAGCACTAGGATCCATCCCTGTGATCAGGGGATACCTCTGCCCTTCCCCTTAGGCAAGGAAGGCAGCCTCGCCTAAAAACAAGGTATTCTTTGCTAATTCTTTCCTTTTTTCTGCTTCCTCTCTGCCTTTAAAAATCTTTTCTTTACTGCAGCTCAACAGAGCTCTATTGCTAGATGGGACGTTTCCTGATTTACAAATTGTTGAATACATTCATGTGATCCTTGTATTTATTCAGTTGAGTTTTTGTTACTTAACATTTGTAATAGCCAAAAACTGGAAACATCCCGAAAGTCCATCTGTAGGTGAATGAATAAACCAACTGTGGGACACATATACCACAGAAAGTTATTCAGCAGCAAAAACGGATGAACTCTTCATATATTCAACAATTCAGATGAATTTTACATGAAAAATGTCAAAAGGTTACATACTGTATGATTCCATTTATGCCACATTCTTAAAATGACAAAATTATAAAAGATGCAGAATGGATTAATGACTCCCTGGGCTTGTGGGGAAGGGGTAAGAGAAGCTGTGACTGACCATAAGAGGTTATCCTTGTAGTGATGAAAACAGCTCTGTACCTTGACCGTGGTGGGGTGACATGAATCTACTACCCACGTGATAAAACTGCATACAACTGCACACATACTAAAGTGCATGTAAAACTGCTGAAGTCTGAATAAGGTCTGTGTGTTGCACCAATGTTAATTTCCTGGTTTTGACATTGTACTACAACTGTGTAAGCTGCTGTCATTGGGGGAAAATGGGTGAAGGGTACATTGAGACATCTCTATATTTTTGTGAGTTCTTATGAATCTGTAATTATTTTTATATAAAAAAATCATTAGGGAAATGCAAATCAAAGCCACAGTGAGGTGTCATCTTACACCCATGGGGGCAATCATTTTTTTTAAATAACAAATGTTTGTGAGGATGTGGAACAATCAAAGTTGTACACTGGGGAGGCATGTAAAATGGTGGAGTTTCTGTGAAAAACAGTTCAAAAAAATTAAAAATAGAATTACCTTAAGATCCAGCAATCTCACTTGTAAGTGCATATTCAAAAGAACTGAAAGCAAGATCTTAAAGAGATATTTGCACAACCATGTTCACTGTAGCAGCTCATTATTCACAAAAGCCAAGAGGTGAAAGCAATCCACATATGCATAGATAGATACACAGATAGACAAAATGTGCTGCATACATACAAAGGAATACTATTCAGCCTAAAAAAGGAAATTTTGTCACACTCACAAATACTGTATGATTCCACTTACATAACTTACCTAAGATAGTCAAAATCATACAAAGTAGAATGATGGTTAGGGGAAGGAGAAATGGGGAGTTGTTATTTAATGGGTATAGAGTTTCAGATTGGCAAGAGGAAAAATTCTAGATATGTTATACAATAATGTGAACACAGTTAACACTACTAAACTGTACATTTATAAGTGTATAGTTGGTCTGTGGGCTGAAACCAATGAAGCCCAAGTGCCTAAAGCCTTTGCTCCACAACAAGAGACGCCACCAAAATGAGAAGCCTACACACTGCAACTAGAGAGTAGGCCCTGCTCACCACAACCAGATAAAGTCCACGCATCAACAAAGACCTAGCACAGCCGAAGATAAATAATATTTTTTAAAATGTTTTTTTAAAAGTGCATAGTTCGTAAGATAGTAAATTTTATACCCTATGTTTTTTTCACTAAAATATTTTTAAAAGCTTAAGCAAAACAGCTTTTGTTATTTTGTTAAGATTAACAAAGTTGGGTGGTGGTTATATGGTGTTTGTTATATTATCTCCAACTTTCATATATGTATACAATCTTTCACAGTGAAAATCTTTTTGAATAGCTATTCTTTTAAAAATTTTTACTTATTTGGCTGCTCTGGGTCTCAGCTGCATCACTCCAGATCTTCAGTCTTTATTGAGGTACTGGAATCTACTTCATGACCAGGAATCAAACCCTGGCCCCCTGCATGGGAAGCCTGGAGTCTTAGCCACTGGACCACCAGAGAAATACCTTGAATAGCTATTTTTAAATGGACAAATTTTAAAAATGTTGAGGACCACTTTTAAGACAATTTAGAATTTTGCTCTGTGTTCATTTGGGCACTCAACATCAAAGTTTCTAACTTGCTGGTAAGAAATCAGAATTAGTCTCATAATTCTGTTGCAATACACTGCCAAACAAGGAAATGACAAACCACAGAATAACTCTGTATTTTAAATGTCAGCTGATAATGTCAAGAAAACAATTGTGAATTTGTAATTGGAAACAGTGTTCTCACAGATTTTTATTAAAAGACATCTAGCGAAGTAAAAAATCACTTTGAATCTTAGAATCAAATTCTTTCTTTCAAAAGGGAACTGCCTAGGCAAAACCATTTGCACATGGTTATTAAATAAATACTGTCTTTTTGCTTTGTGTTTTAAGTGTCTAAGGCTGTCAACAGTTTTTTCCCCCTAGTTGAACAAAAGGGAAACTACAGTTCACTGAACAAACATTTATTAAGCACAAGGCCAAGTACTGTGCTAGATTTTCAAATTTGTGATTTCAGGGATTTTTGTCGGTCTATTCTTTAATGTGTTTACAGACTACCTTTTACAATCACCAGAAATGACGCTATTGTTAAAAGTTTCATTAAAAAACACACCATAAAAAAAACTCATCTTGTCTATTAAACATGGCACGCATACGCCTGTTTTCTGAAAACATTTTTCTGTGCTGAGGTTACCAAATGCCCTTTGTTCAAACATTAAACCAGGAAGCTGTATGACTAACTTCTGGCAACTGCTAGAATTCCCGGCCCTGCAACCATATCAAACCATGAGATCTCCATTCTAGATCATTTCACCAATTCACAGGGATGACTTAAGAGGAGCTGTCAGTTAGTGAAACAAGCTCAGACTACTGACTGTCAGACTAACAAAAACGAAAATCCATACTTTTTACCATAAACGTTTTATCAACTACATCATCGACCAAATTATTTTCAAGAAACTGTTTATTTCTATCTCCTATCATTCATGTAAAAAGATTTTAGCAAGTCATAATAAATTTATCACCGTCTGGGCGTTAACTCAAATGCTTGTCACATTGTACCTCCTCTTACTGTTAAGCGTTGAAGGATTGTCATTTAGACTCACGACCTTCTCTAAGTGATAACTAGCCACTCTGTAGTAAGGTGCACATCTCCAGGTCTCCTAACTTCGCGAGGTTGCTGCTACGCAACAGCCACTTCCATGTTTATTTACACCCCCACCAGCATGACTCAGCCGCCGGGCTGCGTGGCTGCGGACCCAAACACGTCTGTCTTAGTCACGTTCCCCCGGTTATCTCGTTGCTGACCAGCGGCCACACCCGCGGCGGGGTCCTAGCTGGTTAAACCACCCGTAATGTCGCTGGCACAACCAACCTATTGATGGAACACTAAAAACGCTAGTGTCGCGAATTCTCTCGTGTGTGAATTCTGTCTCTCCATGTGGGTTGTCGGGTCCCCGATCCACATCATCTTTCACTCGGGGTCTGGACAAACAGCAGTGAAGGAAAGGGATGTGCGGAGGCATTTCTAAGCACGGCCACCGGGTACCTGGAGCGGGGATTGGGGGGAGAGGGAGCTGTGCAGTGGAGCGGTGGGCAGTGTGGGGACTCCGCAATGAGGAAGGGGGAGAAGGCCTCCACCGCGGGGGGTGGGGGTTCGTGGCGAGGAATGGGGAGTTGGGGGAGGCCTCCGCGTGGGAGACGTTGCGGGGAGGAGTGCCCCGCGTGGAGGGAGGTCGGGAGGAACCTCCTTGTCAGGGGAACGCCTCCGCGGTGGAGGAGGGGTCCTCCTCGGTCGGTGGGGCGGAGGGGTTTGGGGGATACTCGGGCCCAGCACGGAGTCCCAAGTCTAGATTTCGTCTCCTCAAAGCACTACCAAAGCACCCTAACTGTACAACGTGACTAAAGTTCCGCAACTGTGCTCCAGACAACAAAAATAAAACCGGCCGATGTAAGAGGGGCTTGTGCCTCACAGCAGACACCAGAAAAACTGCGGGCTCCGCCGCCTACCTCCTGGGCATCTCCAGACCACCACTTTCTCGGGAAAATCACCGCAGAACCCGCTATATTTTGACCTAAAACCCAACAACACATTTGAGAAGTCCGGGCCTAAGAGGCGGGAGGGAAAGACCCCCTCCTCCACCCCCAGCCGGAAGTATGCTTCTCTAGTGAAGGCGCGCCTGTGCCGCGCACGCGCTCTCAGTTACTAAGCAACGTCGTCGCCGAATCACCCCAGCGGGAGCCCAGCAACAGCCGAGCCACTGCCTTCCCCACCAATCAGAGCCCGGCTCGCCGCACACCCCCTCACCAATCAGCGCCGGCGCTGCAAGGAAGTTTCCAGAGCTTTCGAGGAAGAGCCCCTTAACTCGAATTCATCCGCCCGATAATTTTCCTACCTTTTCCTAAAGGAGAAGAAGGATCATCTGGAGGAGAGAGGAGCTGATTTGTTAGGATCCTTTTTTCCGGTTCTGAGGAATTTAGAGCTCAGTCGAAGGACATAACTGCGTCGCGAGAGGTGGGGCCGGGCGAACTACTTTCAGCGGCGCAGGGGCACTAGGCCTACGTAAGAGTGATAAGTGACGCAACAGACGTTGTATAAATATCGGCCCCGCCGAGCCGGAGCGCTTAGACGCGACTGGCATTGTTGGGTTCCTGTGTCGTCTTGGCAGTGACTCTGCGTGATTGAATTTGCGGCATCTTCGCATTCACTCACAGGTACTGGCCCGCAGCCATGAGCGTTGGGAGGAGCGGAGAAAGGGGCTTCCGTGAGGGCGAGCCGCAGAGGCCTTGGGAGTCCGCGAGACGAGGCGGGTGGGAGTGGGGGAGGGGAAGCGAGGTGACGCGGCCCCGGCCTTTCCGGAAGAGCGGGCCTTGTTTACGTGTCGGGAGCGGGGGCGGTTGGCGCGGGCGCCCGCCGGCACAGGTCAACGGACACTTAACCGATGGAGATTCCATCGCGTCTGCTTCAGGGGGGAAAGGTGGAAGAGAGGTAGTCGGTGGGGGCTTCTGGAAACGTTTTTAATTCGAATTCTGCCGTGGAGGAGGTGTAGGTCCCCAGTTGCGTTTAAAAAAGTTTTTTATCTAAATGCTGACATGATGACTAGGTTTGGGGGGAATTGGGCGGGATCTTAACGATGTACCTGAACAGTTCTGGATGATAATCTCGGAAAGTACTTTCGAGTCTCCAGCCTGTTAGGGAGACCTCTTGACTAAGGAATTTTGCCTTCAGTGATTGATACATTGTCTAGTAAAAGAATAGGGGAGATTTGTGAGAGATCTTGACGTAGATAAGGCGTTTTAGAATATAATCTGTTAGTTTTAAAGAACCAATTAACTATGAAAGCGGTAGAAGATTCTGAAAATGACACAGTAACGTTTTCCTTTTAAACCTTATAGGTCAAAATGCAGATCTTCGTGAAAACCCTGACCGGCAAGACCATCACCCTGGAGGTGGAGCCCAGTGACACCATCGAGAACGTGAAGGCCAAGATCCAGGATAAGGAAGGCATTCCCCCTGACCAGCAGAGGCTCATCTTTGCCGGCAAGCAGCTGGAAGATGGTCGCACTCTTTCTGATTACAACATCCAGAAAGAGTCGACCCTGCACCTGGTCCTCCGTCTGAGGGGTGGTATGCAGATCTTCGTGAAGACCCTGACCGGCAAGACCATCACCCTGGAAGTGGAGCCCAGTGACACCATCGAGAACGTGAAGGCCAAGATCCAGGATAAGGAAGGCATTCCCCCTGACCAGCAGAGGCTCATCTTTGCCGGCAAGCAGCTGGAAGATGGCCGCACTCTTTCTGATTACAACATCCAGAAAGAGTCGACCCTGCACCTGGTCCTTCGTCTGAGGGGTGGTATGCAGATCTTCGTGAAAACCCTGACCGGCAAGACCATCACCCTGGAAGTGGAGCCCAGTGACACCATCGAGAACGTGAAGGCCAAGATCCAGGATAAGGAAGGCATTCCCCCTGACCAGCAGAGGCTCATCTTTGCCGGCAAGCAGCTGGAAGATGGCCGCACTCTTTCTGATTACAACATCCAGAAAGAGTCGACCCTGCATCTGGTCCTCCGTCTGAGGGGTGGTATGCAGATCTTCGTGAAGACCCTGACCGGCAAGACCATCACCCTGGAGGTGGAGCCCAGTGACACCATCGAGAACGTGAAGGCCAAGATCCAGGATAAGGAAGGCATTCCCCCTGATCAGCAGAGGCTCATCTTTGCCGGCAAGCAGCTGGAAGATGGCCGCACTCTTTCTGATTACAACATCCAGAAAGAGTCGACCCTGCACCTGGTCCTTCGTCTGAGGGGTGGCTGTTAATTCTTCAGTCTTCTATTCATAATGTTCAATGATGGCATCCTTCTGCACTCTAGCCATTTACCCCAATTTAAGTTTAGAAATTACCAGTTTCAGTAATAGCTGAACCTGTTCAAAATGTTAATAAAAGTTTTGTTGCATGCATTTTTGGTGTCTGTTGTGAAATTACATGGTAATGGTGGGTACTCAACAGGTTAAAATGGTATTCAAAGAAGGCATTTGAGGTTTGTGCGACCAAATTTTAAGTCATTGGCAAACATTCCATGTGCCAAGGTATAGAACTTTGTTAAAGGTCTATAGGATTCTGGTATAATTAAATTTAAATTTTAAATTTAAAAGTATAATTAAAACCATTTCAAATTGTAAGAGTATGGAGGCATATTGAAGGAAAGCACTTTCCTGCCTCCTCAAATAGTGGGTAACAAGACTTATTACAGAGAAATGAAGTTTTGAGGCTGTTCAATTGTGTTCTGAAATCTTGTAATTATTGGTTGGCTATTGTCCTTTTTTCCTCTGGTGCTTTACACTTACAGGTGTTTAGCCTTAGATAATAGAACCATAATTTTCTCTTAAGTGAACTGGGCCAAGAACAAATGGAGCCTTGGTCAACAAGGGTAAGGAGAAAAATTGAGCTACGGTGGTTACTAACATTGGTTCCTAATGACAACAGCTTTGCCTCCTTGTAGAGGTGAGATTGCTCCAGTGAAGGAGATTCAGTAACCTGGGTGGTAAGAATCTCAGGGAAGCCCTACACAGCATATTTTGTGTTCCTATCCCAGGTGGCGCAGTGGTAAAAAGAATCAACCTGCAGGAGAACCAAGAGAATGCAGGTTGGATCAATGGGTCGGGAAGATCCCCTGGCGAAGGAAATGGCAACCCACTCCGGTATTGGCTGGAAAATTTCATGGACAGTGGAGCAGGCTCCACGGGATTTCAGAGTTGGGTGTGAGTAAGGGTGTAACACGGTTAAGCATTAGGAAGTATACTCCCAGTGCTAGTTGAAGGTGGTGTAAGAATATTTGGGGGCACAGCCCTCTACCATTCCCCCGCTTCATAAATTTCTTCAGTGGTGGTTTTCAACTGAAAATAGGAAGGGGAGGGCCTGGGTGTGGAAGTAAAGGGGGAAGAGTTGGAAGTCCTGGTTCTCAGCTTTACACTGCTAAGAAAATCACTTCTGGTACTAAAACTAGTGTAACCACAAGCATAGCATGAGGGGTAAGAATCACCCAGAGATGTGATACACAAATGTAGAAAGCCAAGCCTCACAGGAGTCGAGGTGTACCTGAGAACAGCTTGGTGCATAACTTTAGGAACTCTGTTTTAGCAGCAAAAGCTGTTTCAACTTTTGTCCTAGAAACCCACTGAATTTTGAACATACACTAAATTGGAATACTTGACTGATTTTCTTGGGTAAGTTAGAGACTGGAAATAAGCACTTAACTTTAGCCTGTTAATGCTTCAGCTTGAGTGGTGGTAAAAACTTTAGGCAAAAAGAAACTATTAAACCAGTAGAGGTGGTAATGAAACCTTAAGCCTTTTAAAAGCTTTCCTTAGACTTAAGGGAATGCATTAGATTTGCTGTCAGGTTGGAAGATTATATCCTTCCCAGTCCAGTGTTTGACTTGCCCAAGCCCCTAGTTCTTGTTACAGGCCAGGCAGGGATTGGGATCCAAATGTCAACCCTCACAAAGCTCAGAAAATGCCTGAAGTTTTATTCGGTTCCTTCCCCTAACCCTTCAGGATGTCCCCAAACTAGTGCTTGCTGAACAAGTCTTGCTTGAATTTTTAAATAGGCCTTTTGCAACTAAACCTGAGTTTTGAAGATTAAAAGTTCTACACGTAACCTGAGAGAAAAGCATTTCACCAGAATAGCTGTAGTGAAGACTAGTGCTGATTTGGGCAATAGGACAAGAATGTCCTTTTCCCCCAAATCACTACCTGACCTGACAGGCTTTGAGGTCTGCACTCCTGTGAATTCCCTGAGGGAAAAAGTTTTCAGCTGTTGCTCTAATTCTCTCATGGGATTTCCTCCTGTCTTTGGGGATCCCTCAAAGTATTCACGGATCTCAGCAAACTGCACACAACCAGAGGTCTGAACAAGGAAACCTCTGTGTGGTCTTCACCAACCTGTGCTATCAACTGGGAATTGTCCTGTTTCATTCTTTATGGAGACTATATCTCATGAGACTTACCCAATTTCAACAGGCTGCGTTTTAGATATACTCCGTTTATCCCTCAATCCGAAGGGGCAAAGGTATGGTGCCCTTTCAATCAAGCCCAGCCAACTCCAAATGGAAGCTGTAGGGACTTCCCTGATGGTTCTGAGGTCCCAATGCAGGGGACCAGGTTTTGATCTCTGGTCAGGGAACTAGCGGAGAAGGCAATGGCACCCCACTCCAGTACTCTTGCCTGGAAAATCCCATGGATGGAGGAGCCTGGTAGGCTGCAGTCCATGGGGTCGCTAAGAGTCGGACACGACTGAGCGACTTTGCTTTCACTTTTCACTTTAATGCATTGGAGAAGGAAATGGCAACCCACTCCAGTATTCTTGCCTGGAGAATCCCAGGGACGGGGGAGCCTGTTGGGCTGCCGTCTATGGGGTCGCACAGAGTCGGACACGACTGAAGTGACTTAGAAGCAGCAGCAGCAGGGAACTAGAGTCCACATGCTGCAGCTAAGACCCGATGCAGCTGAATAAATACTAATAAATATTTTCTTTTTTAAAAAATAGAAGCTTTAGACAAATGTTGATTTCTGGGAAAGGATCTTGCCCTTAGTGTAACGATATTAACTGCTGAAATAAGTTTTGAGATTTTCCTTTCTTTGTACCTTCTTGATCCTATCACCATCCTCTCCCCCCCACCTTTTCTGTGGTCATCAGAAGTTGAACGGTGAGGTTCACATTCCAGCTGATAGGTCTCTGCCAACCCTGTAGCTTATTCTAGCACCTATTCTTTGGACCATGTACCACCAGCCAGGACTCCTCTTAAGAAACATCTTTACTGGCAGAAACTTACGTTTGTTTTGCAAGCTTTGTCCTCTAAACGTTACAACCTCTGAGAAGGATGCTGTGGCACAGGAGCTCAGGAAGCTAGCTGTCTGCTATCTTCCCTTTTGGGGCCATCTTCAAGGCTCCAAGAAGTTCTGCCTTAGAGGAACCAGCTTAGTGTGGTTCAGTCCAGTGTGTTCCAATGTCCAATTTCACTTTTTCTTTTTTTCAATTTCCTTTTCAATCAGTTACCATCGCTCACACTTTGAGAAACCTTGTTTAAGCCACAACTCCTCACATCCACATCTCCTTGCCCAGCACTACTGATTGTGCTTTGTTCCCAGCCTCTGCAGGACAGAAACCTGCTGCCATGGCCTCAGAGACTGCCACAAACTGGGCCTGGAAATGCTACTGCTAAAATAAAGCAACACAGGGACATCCCTGGTGGTCCAGTGGCTAACAGCCCACACTCCCAATGCAAGGGACCCAGGTTTGATCCTTGGTCAGGGAACTAGATCCCACATGCCACAGCTAAAGATCTCGCATGCCACAATCAAGACAGTGCAATCAAAAACAATAATTTAAAAAAATAGAGCAACACAAAAACAGAAGAGAAAAATATAAATGAAAATATTTTTCAAACACAAGGAGATGGATAAAACTTTCCAGGTTAGATGTTTCTTCCATAAGTTGTTCTTAGTCAGGTGGTACCTACTATAGCTTGTCTTCAAGCAGCTATTAACAGAGAAAATACTAGTAAATTTTGGACGTGGTTTTTAATTTTTTTTCTGATTTTTTAAAACAAAAAGGTGATGCAAACTCAATAAAAATACATCTAATGATATACAGGAATATCCAGTAAAAAGTGAAAAATCTCTTACCTCTTTCACTCCCCAGAGGAAACCACTGAAAGACTACTTATCCACTCATCTATTAATTCAACAAATATCTACTCTCTTTCTCTGATGGTAAAGAATCTGCCTGCAATGCAGGAAGTCCATGTTCTGTCCCTGAATTGGGATGATCTCCTGGAAAAGGGAATGGCTACCCACTCCAGTATTCTTGCCTAGAGAATTCCATGGACAGAGGAACCTCGTGCGTCCATGGGGTTGCAAAGAGTCAGACACGACTGATCAACTAACACTTTCACTGTTTACAGCATTGGAAATGCAGCAATGAGCAAAGCTGACCAAGTCTGTCCTTACAAAACTTAAAGAGGAGAGGAGACCGATAGATAGATAAGTACATCGTTTCTTAGGCAATGGAAAGTGCTATAGTGAAAAAACAAAGCAGAATACAGGGCACTGGATGATCGGGGAAAGCCTTGCAAATAATATGACATTTGAGCAAGGTCTGGAGAAAATGAGGGACTTGCCTCACAAATCTGGGGGAAGGGCAATCCAGACAAAGGGAACATAGTGTGCAAAGGTCCTGGAAGAGAAGAAAGCTTAAGTTCAAAAGCAGTATGAAGGCCAGTATAGCAGAAACTTAGCAAGGGAAAGAGTGCCAGTGGTTAGGACTCCATGCTTCCACTTCAAGGGCCATAGATTCCATCCCTGGTCAGGGAGCTGAGATCCCATATCCCTCATTGTTGGTGGTGTTTATTCACTAAGTCATGTCCAATTCTTTTGTGACCACATGGACTGAAACCTGCCAGGCTCCTCTGTCCATGGGATTTCCCAGGCAAGAATACAGGAGTGGGTTGCCATTTCCTTCTCCAGGGGAATCTTCCCAATCCAGGGATTGAACCCACGTCTCCTGCTTTGGCAGGGGGTTCTTTACCACTGAGCCACCAGGGAAGGCCATGTTGCACAGTGCAGCCAAAAAATAAATAAAACAATGCTGCAATGGACATCTTTGTAAATGTCTCATCTCAAATGCAAATATTTTTTCAGGTTATAACTAGAAGTGGAATGATATCAAAGAATGCCATCACTGAAATTTGTGATTACTACAAAGTCACCCTTCAAATTTGTACCATATGCAATGAAATATTATTCAGCCCTGAAAAAGAAGGAAATTCTGACAGGACTAAGCGACTTCACTTTACATGTTCACATCATTGCCTGTTCATATTGCTAATTGGTAATGTTGCTTTATATATTCTAAAAAGTAATCATTTTTCTTTATGATTGCAATAAATAGTGTCTTTCAGAGTGTTGTTTCACCTTTTGTTTATGGTATCTTTATAAAAACCTAAGTTTGGAATTTGAAAAAGAATCTGGCAATCTTTTTCTTTAGGATTTCCAGGCCAAAGAAGAGAGGGAGCAAAGCTGAAAACTAGCAGACTTCCCTCCCCTCAAGGCCAGTGTTTGGGAGGCACAGATGACGTGCTGAAGGAATGGAGGTGCTGGGCATGCACCCTGCCCCTCAAGCAGCAGCAAGTTCGTGGCGCCCACAGCACGCTCTGGAGCAGGAACAGGGATGGAGGGTCTGCTGAGCCTGCCCGTGTCCCAACCTCCATTCTTCAGACCTGCTCTGCTCACCCTGAGGCAGAGTGGAAACTACTGACCGTTGTGTCCAGAAGGCGATGCTTCCGTGTTTGCGGGGAAAGAGGGTTTTGAGGGGTCTTCCACAGAAGGCCTCACTTCTCAGGGAGAATGCCCCCCGCCCACCAACCAGAACCCTCAGCCTTTGCACACACCAGGCTCCCCCCAACCCCTTGGCAAGTTAGCTGGCAGCTCCAACCCTCCTGCTTGCCCCCGGCTTCTGAGAAGCAGTGCCCCGTCCCCTCCACTCCTGTGAAAGCTGTCTTTCTGAACATCAGGCCTGAGCATAATCTCCTTTAGAAGCTGAAGCAGTCTGCTCTCTTTTTGCAGCCAATACTTTAACTCAGACACTCTTATGGCCTGTTAGATAATTCTACTTCTCTCCCAAGCTTTTCCTGGAAGAAGCTGGCAAAGTTGACGGGAATGTATGGCTCCTGCCCCCATGCCAGCCAGGACCTCTGGAAGGAAGAAGGCCCTGAGTCACCCAAGGGCCTGAGCAGGGGGCTCAGAAAGAGAAAGAACTCCAGAGGCCAGAAGACAGGTGGTGATGGGGGAGGGGCAGCAGGGGGCTAAGGAGGGGCAGCAAGGACTAGGGAGGCAGCAGGGGCTGAGGTGTGGCAGCGGGGGCTGAGGGGGGGCAGCAGGGGCTGGGAGGGCAGCAAGGACTGGGGAGGCAGCAGGGGCTGAGGTGTGGCAGCGGGGGCTGGCGGGGGGGCAGCGGGGGCTGGAGGAGTCCGCACTCTCATCCTCCACTCCTCCAGGTCCTCCCCCAGCTGCTGATACATCTGCTACCTCCCCCCATCTTCTGTAAAACCACAAGAAGGCAGGTGGAGACTGCCCGATTCCAGTAAAGTGCTAAAGATTTCCTCTAAGGGGCTGCCCACCGCCCCCCCGCCCCCACAGACTCACGTCACCCACCCAAAATAAATCACTTGTCTCACTTCCAGCTCTGCCCTCCCCACTCCTATTTCAAGCCAGCGCCGTGCAGCATGCCTCCAAGCTCTGACCAGTGGGCTCAGTGAGCAGGTGTCTTAAGATGAGTCTTCTCATGTGAAAATTTATGGGCTTCACAGGTAGCGCTAGTTGTAAAAAACTTAACTGCCAATGTAGGAGACTATCAGAGACCTAGGTTCAATCCCTGGGTTGGGAAGATGCCCTGGAGGAGGGCATGGCAACCCACTCCAGTATTCTTGCCTGGAGAATCCCATAGACAGAGGAGCCTAGAGGGCTACAGTCCACAGTGTCACAGAGTCGGACACAACTGAAACAACTTAGCACGCACACATGTGAAAATTTATAGTGAAATAAGGGGCCCATGCCTAAAGATATACACTCAAAGTACATATAATACGTATGCAGGCTCTCCAGGGTGACCCCGGAACACAGAAGGTAAGAGGCAGAACCTTCTATGGGACACGCTTTGGGTTTGCCCAGAAATCAGCAAATATAACCCCTTTCATCTGGGAAGGTGGGCCAAACAGCTATGTGTAAATCTGGACCCAACATCTCCTGAGGATGAGAATGTTATTCTGAGCCTTACTCTAAAGCCTCATGGTCTGTAGAAATAAAACTGGTCCTTCTTGCAGGGAGGGAGAGGGATGGACTGGGAGTTTGGGATTAGCAGATGCAAACTATCATATATAGCATAGATTAACAACAAGGTCTTACTGTATAGCCCAGGGAACTATATCCAATCTCCTTGGAGAAACCATAATGGAAAAGAACATGAAAAAGTATATATATAACTGAGGCACTCTCCTGTATAGCAGAGATTGGCACAACACTGTAAGTCAACTATACTTCAATTTAAAACAAAAAAAAAAGGAAGGAAAAAAAGGGAGGGGGGGATTGGTCCTTCTTACTCTAAGCAAAGTGCTGAGGCTGCCCAGACAAATATGCTTTGTCATGGAGCAGAACAGACAGGTAAACGGACATGGTGATAAATACCAAGCCAGGTCACAGTCAGGCACCCTGCGGGCTCCTCCCCAAGAGAGGAGAGGGTGTGAGAGTCTACAGGGTGCTGGGGACAAGGAAATGGAGGACTGGGTTCTGTACTCCCCTACCATTCCCTTAGGACCCATAGGACCTGCCCCATACCTGCAGGGACTCTAATCTCTGCTCCAGGCCTTTGGAGTCAAATCAGGGCAGCCCAGATCTCCTGTGTTTGGGAGATACTGGAAAAAACAGGTCAGGACCCCACTGATTTTGCCAGTTGCCTAATCATCTCCTGCTCCAAACACCCAGACCTGGGGGATGACGTTGCAAGACAGAGTCCCTCTAATGCTGCTTCCCTCTGGAGAGCAAAGTGTGAAGGCAGGCCTGGAGGGCTTGTTCTGTGGGGTGAGGAGTGGCTGGCTGCTTCTCTGGTGCCTCCCTCTGGGGCTTATCTGTTCCCCACGCACTGCAATCGTCAGGACCTATGGACAGAACAGAATACGCCCCAGAGGATGTAGTACGGCAGCCTTCTCTGCTCTCAGTACTTCACTTTTGACTTCAGTGACACCAGCTGGGAGACATTGACTTGGAGACAGTGTTAGATCTCACGGGTTAAGGGCATCACCACTTTCAGGAGAGAAGTTACACACTGAATTATCTTCAGAATAAGGATTTTTAAATTAGACTAATGAACATGTTAAAAGATATAAGGAAGAAATTGGAACTACAAAACAAGAACACAAAAACATCAAAAAGAACCAATAAGAGATACTAGGTTAAATATATAATAGTTGGACTAAAGAACAATATTCAAATATTGTGGGACATGTCCCACACAAAGTTTGCATCTCCACCTTCTGCCCCTTACCTTTTGTGTTCCAGGGTCACCCTAAAGAGCCTGCACACGTGTTACATGTACTTTCAAGGTATGTCTTGAATGGATGAATTAGCTGAAGAGTGAGTTAATGAACTAGAATGACAGAAATTCCCCAAAAGTAAAAAAGAAAAAAGGAACAGATAATATAAAAGAGAAGCTAAAAGATACAGAGGATAAAAGTAGAAGCAGTAACGTACAGACAATAGGAGTCCTTGGTAGAAGGTGATAAAAACGGAGGAGAGGAAAAGCAAAGGAAATAAAAGCAAAAATAAACAAATGGGACCTAATCAAATTTACAATCTTTTGCACAGCAAAGGAAACCATCAACAAAAAGAAAAGATAACCTATGGAGGAGGAGACAATATTTGCAAATGATATGATCAACAAGGGTTTAATTTCCAAACATAAACAGGTCGTATAGCTCAATAAGAAACAAACAACCCAGTCAAAAAATGGGCAGAAGACCTAAATAGATATTTCTCCAAAGAAAACATACAGATGGCCAAGAAGAACATGAAAAATGTGCTGATTAATAATGTTGCTAATTATTAGTGAAATACAAATCAAAACTACCATGAGCTATCACCTCATACTGGTCAGAATGGGCATCATCAAAGATTCTACAAATAACAAATGATGGAAAGGGTGTGGAGAAGGGGAACACTTGTACACCGTTGGTGGGAATATAATTGGTGTGGCTGCTATGCAGAACAGTATGAAGGGTAAAAAACTAAAATAGAGGTACCATTTAATTTAGCCATCCCACTCCTGGGCATATATCCAAAAAAGATGAAAACTCTAATTAGAACTGAAATCCCACAAGCCACGTGGTGAAAATTATATATATAGCTAAGAGCAAAGAAAAAGAAGAAATATTTCCATAAAACCAACCCTCAAAGTCAGAATTAGGACTTCCCCGGTAGTCCAGTGGTTAAGAATTCACCCGCCAAAAGAAAAAGAGAAGAATCCACCTGCCAACACAGGGGACACAGGTTTAGTCCCTGGTCCAGGGAGATTGCACATGCCTTGGGGTAACTAAGCTCGTGCACCACAGCTACTGAAGCCCTCACACCTACAGCCCCTGCTCTGCAACAAGAGAAGCCAGTACAATGAGAAGCCTGTGCACCACAGCCAGAGAGCAGCCCCTGCTCACTGCAACTAGAGAAAGCCCTGCACACAGCAATGAAGACCCAGCACAGCCAAAATCAAATAAATAAATAAAATTTTAAAAATAATAAAGTCAGGAGGGAGGTGGGAGGGGAGTTCAGGATGGGGGACACATGTACACCCATGGCTGATTCATGTCAATGTATGGCAAAAAAACACTACAATATTGTAAAGTAATTAGCCTCCAATTAAAATAAATTAATTAATTAAAAAATAATAAAGTCAGAATTAAACTAACTATGGCACATGTGAATTCAGAGCTGGTAGATACCAAGGAGAGGCCTTTGCACATCTGCAAGTCTGAGGTACAGACATGAACTCAGAGCCCCATTCCAGTTCCTGGCAGGAGAGCCCCTTAATTTGACAGGGTCAGCTTGAGGTTCCTTCATGCTTCCTAGGTGGAGCAGGTGGTAAAGAACCTGCCTGTCAATGCAGGAGACATAAGAGACGTGGGTTTGATCCCTGGGTCAGGAAGATCCCCCTGGAAGAGGGCATGGCTACCCACTCCAGTTTCCTGCCTGGAGAATCCCATGGACAGAGGAGCCTGGTGGTTACAGTCCATGGGGTCGCAGAGTTGGACATGACTTTAGCACAGGAGCAAGGCCCCCTATTCAGCCTTTGGAGAGCATCTTTCATCTTTTTCCTTCTCTGACATTTTCCCTGTTTCTCAGGCTCGGGCAGTTTTGTGCACCAGCTGTAATGTGGTTTCTGGCTTCTTTTTAAGAGATGCCAGGAACCCCTTGAGCTTTGGGGTATCCAGGGTCCTAGGAGCTGCTGCGCATCCCCGATGTCTGGATGGTGGGGAGGTAGGAGAGGGTCTGAATCCTCCATATAACCCCACCCTTGGAAACACACCTCTTCCTCCTTCCTAGTCACCTAGTAAAACCCCAAGCCTGGACGAGTCCTGCACCTGTCTTCCCCCACCTTCCAGGGGGAGTGTACCACACACTCAAGTTGACTGGTTTCTTTTTTTTTTTTTTTGGTGTTTCTCAATTTATTCTTCAAATTTATATGCATAAATCACATGGCATATTTTAACAGTAATTAAACCTGAATTTTCAATCAACTTCCTTGTTAGACTATTTTGAGGAACTATAGAGAACTAATTTTAAGTCTTGAAGGACATTTACTTTTTAAATTACTATGAAAATTATTTCCTAAGATATTGAGCACTAGGAAAATAGAAGAAATATACTGTCACAGAAGTAAAAGACCAACAATCTGTTTTTAAAGCATCTCTGAGTTTGAACTGATTTAGCTCTAAGTATATAAAACAAACAGTAAAAACCTTTCCAGACTAAAGAATATAATTTTTATTATTTATAATAGCAAAATCAGATGGAGGGATTTCATTTTAAAGACATACTGTGTTTTTCGTTGAAAATTTAATTAAACAATTATTTCAGCTAGGTCAGTGCAAGAAGCTATAAATACTTGCATAACTTTAAATCTCCCAATAATTACTTCAAATATTTCACCAGTACAAGTTTTCACTAATCTACTTTAAAAGGTCAATTTGTATTTTCTATTTCAGCTAAGTAACCACAACAAATTTAAATTTTGTAAGGCTTATCTTTAAGATTTCAGATAATTTTCAATTTTGCTCTCCAATAAAGCCAGTTTTCAATATTCTATAGTGTTCATGCTCATGCTCAGTTGCTAAGTCGTGTCAGACTCTTTAGGACCCCAGGGACTGTAGCCCCCCAGGCTCCTCTGACTATATTTCCCAGGAAAGAATACTGGGGTGACTTGTCATTTCCTTTTCCAGGGGACATTCACAACCCAGGGTCAAACCCGTGTCTCCTGCACTGGTGGGTGGATTCTTTTACCTGCTGAGCCACTGCGGAAGTCTTAGTACCATTTACCCTGATTAGATCATTATTTTTAGTTATTACAGAAAGGTAACTGGTAAAAACCTATTCATTAGTATCGGCAAGGAGGAGGTGGTAAAATATAGTCTCACTGGTATCAAACTTTTAATATATCTCTTTAAACAGCACATTACATTGATTCATCATTGATTTAAGTGATTTAATTAATAGAAAGCATAAGACCTTTCATTTAAACATCACATTAAAACAAACCTTTTATAGATGTTTTTGTCCCAACATAAGGAAACTTTTATGATACAATTTAAAAACTGGATTCACTAATGTAAATGCCCTTACAGTCTTAAAAAAAAAAATCAATGACTTTCCAATGCTTTATGTGAAATTGTATGCAGAATTCCAACATATAAATCACATAAAATGCAAAGCACAGCTCTGGTTGCTACACAGGTGGGATCCAGGTTACCCTCCCCAGGTCTCCCCTAGGCAGACCTGAAGCATCTCTGTGGAATGCCAAAAAACTAATCTTCTAAGTCCCTGATTTGGCTACTTAAGTATGGCTCAAAATCATCATCATGTACAGCATCTTTTTGATGAATCGAACCGTTTTGTACTGAAACTCTATTTCCTTGCCCTTTAGGTCTCTGATCCACGCTAGTGGCTGACATTGTTCACCGCAACCCGAGAGCTGCTGCTGCTGCTGCTGCAGCCGCCGCCGCCTGGGCCTCTCCCTGTGCACTCACAGCAGCTGGCTGCCGCCCTCGGCCGAGAGGCTCTTCCTGCCGCCGCCGCTCGCTGAGAAGCCAGAAAGACTGCCTCGCGCTCGGGAGTTGGTGGAAGGGGCTCGTCTCTTCCGCTTGCACGCTCCTCTTCCCCTCTCGCTCTTCACTTCTCGGGCCCACAATGGCGGACAGACTCCTCATTTTCAATTAATGTTAACAAAACTCAAGTCCTCCTCCATTTCTCTAAGAGGTAATAGGTTCTATTTCTTCAAACTTCCCACACCCTCATTCCCAGATGGTGGCCTTGACTCAACGTTTCTTAGAGAAAACACAGGCCATTGGACCTTCCCACCCTTGACCTGAAACCTGTCTGCACTTGGACCCATTTTGCCTTCTTTTCTCACTACATGAACAGATGAGTCCCTTCACTGGGGCCACCCTCTGATCTTCTCGAGGTCTCTGTTGGTGCAGGTACCCTCCCCCTGCATTGACCATTGTTGAATCATTCATTAGCGTATAAACAGAATCTGTCACTACATGGATAGCTGATCTTTAAACAGTTAATCCCTCCTACCTTGACTCCACATCTCCTTCCAGGTACTGGCCACTCCCTGCTTCCTTATATCATGAACGCCTCCAAAAGGTGGTCTGCACGTTTCCTCAATTTAAATGTCTTCGTTTTTTGGGGGTGAGGACATGGGGATGACTCCAGACTGTCTTGAAAATAGACATAATACATCACAGTCATGGTTGGTCTTCCAGTATTAAAATGGTTTCTTTCCAAATCCTTCTAAAGTGATCATAGAAGATGAAAAAAAAAAAAAAAAAAAGGTGCAGGACTCCCCAGATGGTCCAGTGGTTAAGAATCTGCCTGCCAACGCAGAAGGTTCCGTAGGCTTTGGGGCAACTAAGCCCATGCGCCACCAACTACTGAGTCTGTAAGCCCTAGACCCAGGGCTCAGCAACCAGAGAAGTCGCCACAATGAGAAGCCCACCCGCTGCAACTAGAGAAAGCACACACACATCAAGGAAGCTCCAGTGTAGCCAAAAATAAATTAACTTTTAAAAAGTATGTCAACAGGGACAAAGAGAGTGGGAGGGGAAACCAGGCAGGGCACGGCCAGCAATGTTTGGCCCTGGATGGTAGATGACCACGTGTAACTCAGTGCAGAAGCTGAGACCTCCTAATGCCCCAAGGACATAAGTTATAAAGAAGACCCTGCTGAGCTGGGGAGGGGGTCAATGAAGTGGACACCTGTCTGCTAAACTTGGAGGTGCTCAGTGAAGCCCCATCCACACAGCTGGCTTTTTGGTGCAAGACATTCAAGGAAAGCCTCTCTCATGAAAGGCAGAGTTCTCCAAAGAGCAAAGAGAAAAAGTAGACCTGTGACCAAAGGAGACAATGCAGAGAACCAAAGGAAACTCTGATGCATTAGCTTTCCTGTTCTCTCTCCAACTCTCTGGACCTAAGGGCCGCTTGCAAGCCGTGCTAGCCTGGACACCCAACCTTTCTGGACAACAACCTTTCTACTCTGATTTCTTAGCAAAGAGGCAGCCCCCAGGGCACTATACGGGTCTGAGGGAGGGTCTCACGTTCAAATCTAAGTCACTCTCCATGACTTACCCAATAAAGTCTAAATGTGAGTGGTATTTCTGAAATGTTCTAAGTGTTGTTCTGAGCTCCTGTCCCTGGTTCCTGAGTCACCTTGTCATTTCCTCTGCTATGGTCTGAATATTTGTGTGTCCCCCAGCCCAGGTCAAAATTTTAATGTCCAATATGATGGTATTAGGAGGGGGGGCTTTGATAAGTGCTTAGTTCAGGAGGATGGAGCCCTCATGAATGATATCAGTGCTCCTACAAAGGAGACTCCGTGAGTTAGGATGAGGACACCAGGAAGAGGTGCTGGCTCCATCCAGGAAGAGGGCCTCCCCAGTGTGACCATGCTGGGGACTTGACTTGAACTCCCAGTTTCCAGAACTAAGAGGAATAAACCTCTATTGTTTATAAGCTACTGTGTATGCAGCAGCAGCCTGAAGGGACTAAAACAGCTTCACAACATCCTTCCTTTTCCAGGTTTGCAGCAGCCCCAGGCAGTGAGGACAAACTCTCCTCAAAGTCTAGGGGCCTGGGAGGGGGGTCAGACACTGCCAAGGGGAACTGCAGCAAGAGCAAGACATGTGATGTGGGCCCTTAGAAGAAGACAGGATGACACAGTACGCGATTCCATTCACGTGACGTTCTTGAAAACAAAGCTGCGAGAACGGAAATCATCCTTGGTTATCAGAGTATGGCAGTGAAGGAGGGGCTGGCAAAGGAGCACCAGAGCACATTTTGGGGTGATGACAACGTTCTGTATCTTGACCACTGTGATGGTCATATGGTTATATACTTTTGTCAAAATTCTAGAACTGTTAGCTTTAAAAGTGTGTACATTCTTAAAAATTACCAAGCACATTAAAAATTTTAAGGGTGTAAGTTATACAATAAATCTTTGTGACTTTGTGAATAAAAGAGATGGGAAGGCAAAAGTTGGCGAGACTGCCTGTGTTCAAATCCCACCACCGTCACTTGCGAACTATGCTGTGATCCAGAGCAAGCCCGTTCATGTTTGGATCCCTTCTCTGAATGGAGATCACAGATCTACCTCCCAAGGTGGTCAGAGTGAAAAAGAAAACGCTGTGAAGGCCCGGCCCGAGAGCGCGTTTCCAACCTTACCCGCGTCCGGAGAGTGCGAGGCAGGTGCCTCCCCAGCCCTGGGTGCACCACACCGCGGGCGCACACCCGCTCCCCTGGAGAGAAGCAGGAGTCCCAGCCTGGACGCCCCGACTCCCTCGCTGTGCTGTGACTGAGGAGGGGAGTGGGGCGTCGGCTGGGAAGCACTGCCGCGCTCCTACCACTAACCGCGGACACTTGCGTCCTGTGGCATGTGGGGAAAAAGGCGGGACCTCACCTGGGCGGGCGCCGGAGGTGACGTTAACGGGGGGGGGGATACTGGGGGGGGGACTCCCTCGGGAAACTGGATATGTGTGAGGGGGGCGTTGAAGCGCGGAGCCAAGCCTTCGCACGATATGGGTGTGGTTGAGGCGCGGAGGGGAGGAGTCGTGGGGTGTGGGCGTGGCTGAGGCGCACTGCAGAGGCGTCCGGGGTGTTGGCGTGGCTGCGGCGTAAAGGCAGGCCCTTTGCGTCTCCCTGCTTGGTCTCCTGGTTCGCCTTCACCCCTCCGTGCTCTATCGCGTGTTCTTCGGCTCGACCTTGGACACACCCTGGGTAATCCTTTGCCTCAGTCAGGCTATCTGATGCTTCCTTGGCCCAGGCTGACTCTGCCTGTGTCTGGTCTTTCTCCTATCGCTGTCGCTGGTTCTGGCCAGACTGTCTGGATCTCTGGTCTCAGGCTGTGTCTCTCTTACCGGCCTTGACTTTGTAGGACCTTTGACCAGCGGTTCCTCTCAATGCCCCATCGTTATCTCGACTCCGCCTCTCCACTCCCCTTTCTCTCCTGTCTCCCAGACGGCAGAATATCCTTCCCTTCTGGTCTTTGCAGTAGTAAAATCGGATATCCATAAGCCAGTAGCTGGGGGTTGTTGAGAACGGGCCCAGCCCCAGCCCAAGGTCCGGAAAATTCTCCAGAGGCTGTGAACTTGGGCTCCCAGATTTGTCCCGGGGCCTGGCTGTGGCTATTCTGGGTCCTGGGACAGAGGGCCCACATCTGGGCCAGGCTGAGCTGTGCTCCCAGGGCGGGGGCAGAGACTGCTTGAGAAGAGGCAGCTTGCTTCCGCTGAGAGCAAGGATCTCCCAGGCCAGGCAGACTGCACCCACACTCGCAGGACTTCGCAGGACATCCCTCCTGCAGGAGGCATTCTTGGCCTTCCTGGCTACCTCAGCTAGTATTTTTCTCTTCCAGTACCAGCCTGCTCAACTCCAGTCTCCTCCCTTGTTCCAGGAAGCCTGTTCAGCCTCCTAAACTGGCTTATTTCTACTTCTTTGTCAGTCTCAGACACAGAGCTGCTCAGAGAGGCTCCACCTAGCCAGGTCACCGGCCCAGCCCAGGCTCTGGACCAAGTCTTGGGAGAAGCAAAGGAGCAGGCTCTGGTTGTGCACTGACTTCCCCTAAGTCCCACCTTTCCTTCTCTCTAAGGCCAGAGCAGCTATGGCCTTCCCACTCTGCACTTCTCTTTCCCACATCTCTTTAGAATTTACATTAATTATGCACAGGCTTTAGACACTTCTTGCATAGTTGAGCTGGGTTTGTGTCTTTTTTTTTTTCATTTTTAGCTCTGCAAGAGATGCCCTTTTTTTGTTTTTTAAGTCAGTGGTGAAAAACTCAAATGGTTCAAATGTTACACATCAAAAAGGCAGTTGCCTTCCCACCCTCTCCAAAGAATATCTCTGCTGAACTTGCTTTGAATCACTTGTCTTCCTTAAAATTGATTCTGAAAACAAATTCAAGTGAAAAAACATGTCTTTATAAAAAGTTACTAAGTGTAACACATGGAATTGAAACATATGGAAAGGCCAAACATAAAGACTGCTTGGGGGAGATTTTCCTCCAATGGAAACTGGACTAGATGAAGCTTCTTCAAATATGAGTTCAGTAGCATTGGGACTGAGAAAGCTATGTTTCTCTGCTTGATTCATTTCTGACTAAAAACACAGGCAGTCTGCTCAGAGGACCTCTTTTTTTTAAAGATAAAATTAAAGATATAGTTTGCCAACATAAAGTGTACAATTCAATGGTTTTTGGCATATCTACAACCATCATCACAATCAAATTTAGAACCTTTTCATCACCCTCTCCCTGCAAAGAAGCCCTGTACTGGGAGTTCCCTGGTGGTCTCGTATTTAAGATTCAGTGCTTTCACTGCTGCGGCCCAGATTCAATTCCTGGTTGAGGAACTAAGATCCTCAAAAGTTACACATAGGCACAGCCAAAAAAAAAAAAAGCCCTGTACCCTTCAGTTCCCCAGTACTCCCCACATCTGTAGGGATCTACTTTCTATCTCCATAGGCAACCACCAATCTACTTTCTATCTCCACAGAGTCCCCTATTCTAGACATTTCCCATTTCTTTTGAGTATATACCCATGAGTGGAATTGCTGGGTCATATGGTAATTCTATGTTTAATTTTTTTGAGGAACAAGCAGACTGTTTTCCAAAGCGGCAGCACTGTTGTATAATTTGCCAGCAGTGTATGAGGGTTCCAACTTCTCCATATCCTCACCAATACATATCATTATCTGTCTTTTAAAAAATTTATTGTATTCTAGTTGATTTAAAGGTAGTGTATAATCTGTCTTTTTAATTATAGCTATCCTAGTGGTGTCAAGTGGTATTTCATTGTGGGTTTTGATTTGCATTTTCCTGATGATTGATAATCTGAGGACTTTTTATAAACTTGACTTGCAATTAGGGTTGTCTACCCAACTGTCACTGAAGGACTTGAGAGTCTCCACTTACTCTTTACTTTTCCCCCAACAGCACAGTAATGTCCTCTGCATTACAATCATAATTCAAAGGTTTCTTGAGCACCACCTGGGATTAGGCACTGTGCTAGGTGCTGAGGATACAGCAAAATAAGCAAGATCTCACCTCTTGGAGAGCTTGGTGTGTAAAGGCGTGGCTCCAGATTCGAATACTTGTTCTGTCACCTCCCAGCTTTGTGGCCTTGGACAGTGTGTCCAGTCTTGCCCAGCCTCAATTCCTAATCTGTGAAATAAGGTTGCTCTGAGAATTACATGCAAAGCACTGAGCAGTATCTGGCATATAGTAACTGCTCAGGAGGCTCTTATTATTATTAAAGATGAGGCCAGACAATTAAATGTTAACCCTAATGGACAATGGGTTACTGTCAGAGAAACGCAAAGTATCATGGAACACAAGGGCTTCCCTGGTGGCTCAGACAGTGAAGAATCTGCCCGCAATGTGGGAGACCTGAGTTCAATCCCTGGGTGGGAAAATCCCCTGAGGAGAAGGAAATGGCAACTCACTTCAGTATTCTTGCCTGGAGAAGCCCATGGACAGAGGAGCCTGGTGGGCTACAAACCATGGTGTTGCAACGAGTCGGACACAACCGAGCAACTAACACTTAGTGGAACACAGAGAGGGGAACTTCAAACCAATCCAGGGTCTAGGAAAGGCAACCCAGGAAGTGATGTTTAAACAGAGAGGTAGGAATTGGCTAAAGCAAGGCAGTGTGTGTGTGTGTGTGTGTGTGTGTGTGTGTGTGTGTGTGTGTGTTCCTGACAGTTGCAACAGCTTATGCAAAGACTTGAAGGCAACAGAAGAGAGCATGGTATACTGGTATACTGGAGAGATTGAAATGTGTTCAGAATGTCTAGAGCAGGACTGTCCGACAGAATTCTCTGCTATGATGGAAAAGTTTTGTATCTGTGCTGTCCTCTACAGTAGCCACTAACCACATGTGACTATGAGCATTTGAAATGTGTAACTGTAGAACTGAATGCTTAATTTAATTTTACTATAGTTCACATATTTAAATAGCCACTGTGGCTGGTGACCTTACATTGGACAGCACAGGTGTATACACTGGAATGTCATGTGAATGGCAGGATTGCAATAAGAGATGGGGTGTGGACAAGGGTATCCTGCTGCACGGGCTTGGTATGGGGGGTTGTTTAAGCCAGGGAGTGAGGTGATCTAGTTTTCATTTTTGAAATATCACTCTCATTGCTGTAAGGAGAATGGATTATGGAGGGGTGCCAGGCAGGAGTGAAGCAGGTAGACCAGCCTGAAGGTGGCTGTGGTCTCCCTGGCAGGAAAGACAGTGGTTTGGACCAGGCAGAGATAGAGACGAATTGGGAGGTTTAGGGGTGTGGGGTTCCTGATGGGGTGGATTTTAGGAGTGAGGGAGAGGGAGATGACCTAGGGCTGGCTACTTACTAGGATGGTGGCTGTGTCCCCAGTCTGGACCAGGGCTGGTTTGGAAGGGAGTTGTCTAATTTCAGAAGCATAGCCGCCCCTGCTGGCCGGTGCTGGAAGCGCCTTTAGCTCAGGGAAGGAAGGCTGTTGCCCTCAGGCTGGGGGTCTGGGGGACTGGGGAAAGGTCCCAGGAGGTCGGGAGGTCGGGGTGGTGGGGTGCATTCCAGGGGCAGGTGCTGGGCGGAGTCCCTCCTCTCTGGGGGCGTCCACATCAGCTTTCCTTGCCCCGTCTGAGCCACATGGCCGCTGGGGGACCAGTGGTGGGGAAGAGGAGGGGTGGGGGTCAGTGTGGGGCCGAGTCCCTCCCTAACCCAAGGACCCGCCAGCTCCCCTCTCCCCCGAATAGGACCCCGCACCCAAGGGTGGCCGCTGACTGCCCCACCCCCGGCATCCGGGGGCCTCAGTGGCAGGCCGTGGGGGTGGGGCGGGGCGGGAGGCGGGGCGTGTCTCCCCAGAGAGGGTGTGGCCCTCGGTCCGTATGGTCAGTATCCCGGCCAGCGGGTCCTGCTTCGAGAGCGTTAATCCGGCTGCAGCCAGGCGGGCTGAACGTGCGGCACGCAGGGGGACCCAGCCGGCTCTCGGGGCTCCCCGCCGACCAGCGCCCCTCCCGGCTGCACTTCCTCCGCAGCCCCAAGCCGGACGCGCCTCGCGCTGCCTCCGCCGAGCTAGTGAGTCTGGGATGATGCGGGCGTCCCAGGGGCCCGGACCCCCAGGCCTGGGGGTGGCGGCTAGGAAGCCCAAGTGGGCTTGTTGCTAGCCCAGCCCTGAGCCAGGGTCTCCGCGGGGCTCCGGCTCCCTCCTTCACCTGACCACCCAGGTCGTTCCTCCCTGGGAAGATGGTGGGGCGGGGGTCCAGGCTGGGGGTGGGGGGCGGCGATGGGCAGGGCAGGGGCTGTTGGGCAGGACAGCTGTTGCTGCGGAGGCTTTGGAGCCGTGGGCCGGGAGGCAGAACGGTGCGAGGGTGGGGACCTTAGCCAGGTTAAATGGCGAGTGGCATGGGAAAGACGCCCCCGGGGTGCGCAGAAAGATGCTGGTTCAACACTGCGTCGTGAGGACTAGACAGGCCCCCGCCTCCTGTGCTTCTGTGGGAAGATGCCCCGGCGTCGCCGCCCCCCACTCCGGGGGCTGAAGCTGCAAGGAAGATGGTCCAGGCCCAGCCACTGTCCACCCTGCCACTGCTGCCCTCCGCTGCCCGTCCCCAAGTCCCCAAGCTCTGCTCCCTGCGCCCTCTCCCCACACTGTTCTCTCCACTCTCCCCACCTTGGGCTCTTTTCCCTTCTCTCTGCTCGCCCAATGGGGGGCCCAGGGGCTTCCCCCACCCCACACTGGGGCCCCACCCTACCCTGTGATGGCGGCTGTGGTTTCAGCGCTCCCCTTGAGGGTGAGGTGGAGCTTGGAGCTGAACTCCCCGCCCAGCCTGGGGCCTGGTGGGGCTGCAGGCTCGGGGCAGCTTGGGCGCAGCGAGGTGTCTCCCTCTGGCTCTGAACCCCCTAAGAGACACTAAGGCTGAAAATACAGACAGGCCCTGAAGGATTCTGAGAACTGAAGAGGAGCGGCATGGTGGGGCGAGGCGCTGCCCACAGCTTGGAACCTTGGGAAAGTCACTTCCCCCTTCTGAGCCCTGGTCGTCCTGGCAGCAAAATAAAGACTTTGATAGGCCCGTGGTTTTCCGAAGACTTCCCCTGAGCGCCCCTACTCTGCGTGGGAGGTGGAGTGACCTGCCCCCACCCGAAACTGCATTTTCATCTGCTGTGAATATTGACTGCTGGGCAGGAGGTTGTGTCGAGAAAGGGTTGTGCTGTTAACACAAACGTTTTGGGACCAGGGACTGTGGCTTCTCAAAGATCAGGAAGTCCCAGAGGGAAACTCAGGGACAGTGATGGTCCCTGTTTCTCTGACAGGGCCTCCCTCCCGGTCCTCCCTCCTCTGGCTCCTCTCCCTGCTCCTGTTGGGCTGAGTCCCTGCCCTGGGGGCTGGTCTACTTGTGTGTGCTTACCCCAAGGACTGTAGCCCTCCAGGCTCCTCTGTCCAAGGGATTTCCCAGGCAAGAATACTGGAGTGGGTTGCCATTTCCTTCTCCAGGCGATCTTCCCGATCCCAGGATTGAACCTGCTTCTCCACACTGCAGGCAGATTCTTACTGCTGAGCCACCAGGGAAAGTCTGCTTGTACCCAGCTTCTGTTAATGAGCCTTTGGTCCCAGGCTCCAACCAGCTCTTCTAGTCCTGCTCCTACTGGGAGAAGGAAGTTCCTCTGACATCTCTGTCTGCCCCCACCCCCACAGAGGTTCCAGTCAGAAGGGGCAGCCGTCTTCCCTGAGGATGACCACGCCCTCCAGCTCTCCTGCTTTCAGACTCGAGACCTCAGATGGAGGTGATGAAGATGGTGCCCAGGGAGACATAGGAAATGGGGGCGGGAGCTCCGAACCACCCCCCATGGAGTCCCGGTTTCAGAGTGAGGACCGGAACTCCTCCCCACAGATCAGAGTGAACCTCAACTTCCGAAGGTCGGCAGGTGCCAGGTGAGGCAGCAAGTGTGGATGGAGCCTGGGGCCTCACTTCTAGCAGAAGCAAACTGGGTGGCCTGGCCCAACACCAGCGCCCCTTCCCCACAGCCTGCGGGGTCCTCGGTCTGGCTCTGATGGCTCCAGGGCCGACAGGCTGAACTCTGCTCTGCTCGCTGAGGTTGCTGCTTCCAAAACCTTCCCCATTCTTGCCTTTCTGTCTTCTGGGGTTGCATTCCTCTTGGAAGGGACATATTCTTTCAGCTCCAGTTACTCAACTGAGCCTGGCATGTTCCTTGTTTGTCACAGTCCCTGCGAGGGGTGGTAGCAGGATCCACACTCCAGTCCAGAAGAGTCAAGGACATCCAGGAATGTCCTGCATGCTCCCAGGCTCCGCCGAGGCTGGACCTGTTGCCCTGGAGACGTGGACTCTGGGGATTAAGGACAGTGGGCTTATTCTTGGAATCACCTTCACTCTTACTTTCCTGTGATGTCCACTAATTCAGACCCTGGGCACCACTCTGGCAGGGAGCCCTGTGGGTGTGGGGGAGGGGTGCACCTGACATGCCCCAGGGTGAGGTCTGCCATATCTGCATGGGCCAGACAGCACTCTGCAAGAGAAGCCCCTCCGTCCTTCCCTCCTGCCTCACTCATCCCTGGGACTCTGCCGCCCGCCTTGGCCTCCCAGCCCAGAGCCCCCATCCTGTCTGTGCTGCAGGACCGAGGCCACATCCGCACCAGGGCAGGAGAGGATGCTCGCAAAGCTTCTGGGATTGGGCCACCAGCCTGAGGCAGAACCAGCCCCCCGGTGCCCTTTGTGCCCCATGGGCTTCCCTGTCCCAGGACTCTGATGCTGCCCTGTGACAGGAAGTGCCTGTCCAAATAGCCACTTCCCCTAGCCAGACTGCCCCGGGCTCCCCAGTCAGCCGCAGAGCCCTCTTGGTCATGTTGCGTCCACATGGTCTGCTGGGTGAATGATGGTGCATCAGTCATGCGATCACAGCTTAAAACACAACTGATCCCAGCAACCCCCCACTCATCAGAGCCTCCAACCCTTTCTTGGTTGATCCACTCCATGGTAGACCTGAGGGTCCCCAAAATGTCAATTAGTCCCCCCTTTGTCCCTTCATATTGGCTGGTCATGGTGCCAGGAGCCCAGAGGCGAGCTGGCCTTCTGTGAGTAGGGATGGGTCCAGGCGGGGGTACTCCACACAGCACTGCTAGACTCAGAAGGGTTACCGGCCCCTTCTGGGGATTTTCCCGGAAGTGTGGCTTCTCAGTAAAATTCTGAGTGTCTGGTTTCCATTTTGGGACCCATCTCTCTGAGGAAACTCTCTCCAGGCTGGAGTTTCTCTGGAGTCGGGGTCTGGAGTTAGTTGAGCCCTCGCCCCCCACCCCACCCCGCTGCCCCATGAATTCTGCACCATGTGACTTTGGGAAGGTTACTTTATCTCCTTGTTTGTCTGATAGAGATTGCTCACCCAGGACAGAAGTGATGGTCAGGGGGGCAGCTGCTCTGTTGTTAGTCCATGGATGGTCTGAGAAGATGAGGGGCTTTTCTTGATTCCTTGGTGGGGACCAGCGGTGCAGACAGCCCCCAAGTCTGTGGGCACCTCCGGTAGCCCTGTGCTGACCCAAACCCCAGTTCAAGGGCCATGATGAGTTCCTGTGCTGAAATGGACAGTGAGCTTGTTGTGAGACCCTCAGGGCACCTAGAGAGTGAGAACAGATCTCCCAGATGTCTGAGGTCGGAGGACGCACAGACCACAGCCCCGGACAGCCCCCTCCTCCAGGGGTCTGAGCACCTGGGGTCTCATTGGTCAGCCTGGGAGAGTGCATGCTGCATGCTAAGTCACTCAATCATTTCTGAACTCTTTGTGACCCCATGGACTATAGCCTGCCAGCTCCTCTAACCATGGGAGTACTGGACTGGGTTGCCATACCCCTCTCCAGGGGATCTTCCTGACCCAGGGATTGAACCCGTGTCTCCTGCATTGCAAGTGAATTCTTTACCACTCAACTACAGGGAGGGTAGAGGCCCTCAAGAGGCTCCCATGGGGCTCCGTGGGAAGGGGGAAGAGCTTCCCCTCTTTTGGGGGCCCAGAGCTCTCTTGCAGTATCAGTCACAAACCACATTCCCACAGCCAGCCAGACCCAAACCGCTTTGGCCGAGACCGGCTCTTCAGTGCCGTGGCCCGGGGGGCCCCGGAGGATCTGGCGGGGCTACCAGAGTACCTGCGCCGGACCAGCAAGTACCTCACAGACTCGGAGTACAGAGGTAGGCTACTGCTCGAGCCAGGGACTCACGAGCTGGGCCGAGACTGAGCTCCCTGGGTGGGTCTCGACCATGGTCAGGAGCTGAGAGGCAAGGAGGGGCAGTGCTCCTAGCAGCTCTCCTGCCGACAGAGCCCGCTCCCCTGTCCACCTACCCCACCGGCTCCCGACCTGGGCCTGCCTCGGCCACCCTCAGCCATGTCAGTGGCGAATGGATATTCCCAGGCTTCCTCAGTGTGGCCTTTCTCTGCCCCTTTTTCAGTAACAGCATCACCGAGATCTGACACGCATACCACATACTTCATCCATCTCAGAGAGTTCTTTGCCCCAAATATAAGTACCTGTAATATTTGGGCTGATGAAGAAAAGAACACTTCTGCATTCTAGAAGGTTCAAATAGTAATGAAATGTATAAAGCTGAGGGTAGAAACAGTCCATCACCCTGGCTCCTAATAATGATATGGAATACATCTTTTCAAACTGTTTAAATCCAGGGGGTGTATATTTATAGAAGTGGGGCCGTGCCATGTGTGCTGATCTGTAATGTGCTTTCCTCCTCTTACTACATCTTATAGCACGCTCCATCTCAGTGCACAGGCCTCTAACTCAGTCACCGTAACAACCGCCGGAGTTTCCCATCCTGCACATTGACCACACTTTAGTTAACTAACTCCCTACTGGTGGCCATTTAGATCGTTTGTAATTTTTGGCCTCAACACCTCTGTGTACTAAAGAATTTTGTATATAATTCCACGTGATCCTTACAAGAACCCTAGGATGGTCCCATTTTACAGTGAGGAAAATTGAGGTTAAGAGAGGCCAAATGACTTGCCCAGAAGAGACAGTTTTTAAGTGGTAAAGCCACTTAACAAACACTGCTCCAAACGTTCTTGTGTAGAGAACGTTGCCTACACGTCTTAGAAACTTAATTTATAGGGCAGAAATTGTTGCATACCAGAATATTACTCAGCCATAAAAAGGAACAAATTTGAGTCAGCTGTAGTGAGGTGGATGAACCTAGAGTCTGTGGTACAGAGTGAAGTAAGTCAGAAAGAGAAAAACAAATATCGTATATTAATGCATATATATGGAATCTAAAAAAGTGGTACTAATGAACCTAATGGCAGAGAAGGAATGGAGACCTAGACACAGAGAATGGACTTGTTGACACAGCAGAGGAAGGAGAGGGTGGGACAAATTGAGAAAGTATCATTGATGTGTATCCACTGCTGCCTTCTCCACTTAGCAGCAGTGGATACATGTCAATGATACTTTCTCAGTTTGTCCCACCCTCTCCTTCCCCTGCTGTGTCAACAAGTCCATTCTCTGTGTCTACGACCTGTATCCACTACCATGTGTAAAATAGACAGCTAGTGGGAAGCTGCTGTCTAGCACAGGGAGCTGAGCTCAGTGCTCTGTGATGACCTAGAGAAGTGGAATGTGGGAGTGGGAGGGAGGCTACAGAGGGAGGGGATTTATGTATATAATTATGACTGATTGGAGTTGTTGTATGGCAGAAACCAAGTCAACATTGTAAAGCAGCTTTTCTCCAACTAAAAAATAAAGAAAATTGCAGCCATACCTGTTGGTATTCTAATAGCTCTGGCTTGAGCCGTGTCACCCTGCAGCATGGCTGGGGTGTTCCCTGTATGGGTGGGTGGGCGGCCTGAACACCACAGTGCCCCCTCCCCTCCTCCCGCAGAGGGCTCCACGGGGAAGACCTGTCTGATGAAGGCTGTGCTGAACCTTCGGGATGGGGCCAACGCCTGCATCGAGCCGCTGCTGCAGATTGACCGGGACTCGGGCAATCCCCATCCTCTGGTCAATGCCCAGTGCACGGATGAGTACTACCGAGGCCACAGCGCCCTCCACATCGCCATCGAGAAGCGGAGCCTGGTCTGCGTGAAGCTCCTGGTGGAGAATGGGGCCGATGTGCACGCCCGGGCCTGCGGCCAGTTCTTTCAGAAGAGGAGGCAAGAGACCTGCTTCTACTTCGGTGAGCTGCCTTTTTGGATAAAGCGGACTGCAGAGGGGATAAGGCCTTGCCCATGGTCACAGGGTTAATGTGACCCTGAAACCCAGACCTGTCTGACCCCTCATGCTTCTAATCGCTCGGCTACCTGCAAAAGCAGCTTGTCTAAGAGATGTTTTACCCTTATCTGGCCAAGGAAGCTCATTCACTACACACGAGCTCAGACCAGGGCCAGGGGAGCGGGAGGCTAGCACTGGTGTGTGATGAGACTCAACCGGACAGGGCATGAAGGAAGGGACATCTGTGCCCAGCGGCAGTGGGTCTGGGCCCCGGCAAAGAAAGGAGACAGGCTTCCCAACGGGTGGGAAGCCTGGTGGGCAAGCCCACACTCTGATCCCTTAGATGGTAAAGAGCTCCAGGTCCTCTCCCTTGGGTCGGAGCTGGACAGAGCCACCTCGACCAGCTCCTGAGAGAAGGCGCAGCTGCCCTAGGCAGGGCCTGGGACCTTCTCTGCTCACTGCCGGGCCTGGCTGGGCCCAGGACCTTCCGCACTCACTGCCTGGCTGGGCTGGGGACCCTGATATAATACTGCATCTCCTCCTCTGGCTGCCTGACCCACCTCAAGGTGGTCCAGGGATCATGATGAGCCAGTGGGTGGAAGCTGAGAGACCCAAGGCCCAAGCTGTCTCCTTGGCCCCCAGGCGAGCTGCCCCTCTCCCTGGCTGCGTGCACCCAGCAGTGGGATGTGGTGACTTACCTCCTGAAGAACACGCACCAGCCCGCCAGCCTGCAGGCCACTGACTCACTGGGCAACACGGTGCTGCATGCCTTGGTGATGATCGCAGACAACTCTCCAGAGAACAGCATGCTAGTGACCCACATGTATGACAGGCTCCTCCAGGTGGGGGGCCTGCAGCTGGAGGACATGACCAACCTGCAGGGCCTCACGCCCCTGAAGCTGGCCGCCAAGGAGGGCAAAATCGAGGTGAGCGGCCAGGCCACCCTTTCCAGGAAGCAGGAGGACTCAGCCAGTAATTTTGCAGAAAGAGCCTGGGGTGGTGTCTAGCTCAGAGCAGTTTCGGCATGCACCTCTCCTACGTGTGTGTTTATTATTGATAAATTATCCAGGAGCTGCAGTATGAATATATTACATTATAAAGCAGGGATTGTATATTTTTGGGTGCACTGTGCAGCTTCCCAGATCTTAGTTCCCTGACAAGGGCTTGAACCTGGGCCATGGCAGTGCAAGCCTGAGTCCTCACCACTGGACCACCAGGGAAATCCCAGGGATTCTTTTTAAAGTCATTTGGGTTTCTTGATTAGCAAATAGCTGTCTCATATTCTTTGCTGTTGTGTTTTCTTCCTATTGATTGTTGTGTTCTTTTTTAAAAAAATATTTATGTATTTATTTTTTTAAATTTTGGCTGTGCTGGGTCTTTGTTGCTGCACACTGGCTTTCTCTAGTTGTGGCAAGTGGGGGCTACTCTCTGGTTGAAATGCAAGAGCTTCTCATTGTGGTGGCTTCTCTTGTTGAGCAATGCATGCTCAAGGGTACGCAGGCTTCTGTTGTGGCGTGTGGGCTCAGTAGTTGGGGCTCGCAGCCTCCAGAGCTCATTAGTTGTGGCACATGGGGCTTTGTGACATATGGGATTTCCCGGACCAGGGATCGAACTCGTGTCCCTTGCATTACAAGACAGATTCTTAACCCCTTGACCACCAGGGAAGCCCCATAAATGTTATTGATCATGAATATAACAGCATTTTGTTTACAATTTGTCATAGTTGCAAATTTTTCTCCCAGTTCAACATTAAAAAATTGTTATGGCATTTTTTGCTACACAGAATTTTTACATTTTTATTAGCTGAGTATAATTATCTTTTTCTTGATTTTTGCTATTGCTTAACTCCTACAAGATTTTAAAACTTTGTGTGTGTGCATGAGTATACGTGTGTGTGTGTATGAGTATACATGTGTGTGTGTGTATGCATGTGTGTGTATTCCATAGCCATATCTTCTTCCAGACTTTTCTATTGTAGTTTCAATTTTAATGCCTAAAGGTGATTTTTCTGGAAGTTATAAGTTACTCTTACAAAGAATAACCATGAGGAAATTCCCAAGCAGTCCAGTGGTTAGGACTCTGATTGCCAAGGGCTTAGGTTTGATCCTTCATCTGGGAACTAAGATTCCACAAGCTGTGTGGTTAAAAAAAAAGAATAAACATAATCTAGATTTACTTTTTTCTCAAAAAACTTTCTCATTGTCTGATCCTTATTATCGGGGGGAGCTTCATGGGTGTACAACCTACACAGTTGACACAGGGCCCCATGCTTAGAACATAGGTGTCTTTAAAGTTTAAGACCAAACTGAACATAAATGGAAGTTTTACGTTTTCTTCCTGCCCTCCAAGGCCCCTGGGGTGTAGGGACCTCCCTTTGTGTCTAGAGGCATGGCTGTGTGACCTGTGGAAGCTACTCCCCAACACAGGAACCCCCGCCCCCACTCCTCATTTGTAAAACCACACTGCTCTGAACCTGTTCAGGTCAGGGACACTTTCTAGCCTGCTGAGAGCTCTAGACTCTGGCCACAGTCATGCACACATGTGTGTAGCTGGCAGCCTCTGATGTCATGGGGCATTAAGGACCCCTGAACTGGGGGTCCTTTGGCCATAAGAGTGTCCAGGAAAGAGGCCTTGGGGCAGGAATGGGGAAGGAAGAGCCAAGGTTGCTGGCAGGCCCTGGCATAGGTGGGTAGGTGGGAGTGCCTACATGGGGCTTAGTATGTGGACGTGTGTAACAGTTCATATGCGCAAGTGCATGTGTGTGCAGGGCACATGCGTGTGTCTGCTCTGCAGGACACTGAGTCCAAGGCTTCCCATCAGTGAGGGTGGTGGCCACGCGGGTCAAGCTCAAGCTCATGTGCCTGGCCCTGTAGATTTTCAGACACATCCTGCAGCGGGAACTTCCGGAGCCATGCCAGTCCCTTTCCCGAAAGTTCACTGAGTGGTCCTATGGGCCCGTGCGGGTGTCGCTGTATGACCTGGCCTCTGTGGACAGCTGGGAGGAAAACTCAGTGCTGGAGATCATCGCCTTTCACTCCCGAAGCCCGGTGAGCCTGCGGGGCGGGGGTGTGCCTAGGGGGCCTGGCAGAGCTTCCTGCAAGGTCTACCACTTGGGTCAGCCTGCTGGACCACGTGGGACCTGAAACCAGGATATGGCGGTGTGGCCTCATGTCCTCACCCAGCCCCTGGGCACATGCTCACTCCACACACTGGTGCCACCCGACCTGGGGATCACGCCAGGGTGTCCTCTCTGTTGCCAAGCACCTGCTCAGGACTGGTCACTCTGTAGCTGTGAGGGTGGGGAGGGGTCATTTGGGGCTCCCCGTCCTCTCCCCCTCCCCTGGTGCCCCCAACTGTACTTGCTGAACCAAACGCGCCTCTGACTCTCACCTGCTGTCCCAGCTCCGGCACCGGATGGTAGTCTTGGAGCCGCTGAACAAATTGCTGAAGGCGAAGTCGAATCTGCTCATCCCCAGGTTCCTCTTCAACTTCCTGTGTTACTTGACCTACATGCTCATCTTCACCACTGTCACCTACTACCAGCCTGCCCTGGAAAAGGTAAGGCGGGGAAGGGCACGTCCTGGGGAGGCTTGCTGGAAACAACCCTGGCAGAAGACAGGGCAAGGATTATCACCCGCCCTGCAGATGCTGACCGCTGGGCGCTGCAGCCACGCGCTAACCTAGCTGGTCACAGTATGGAAGTAACAGCATAGTGGTAACAACAATAGTTAGGACTTAGTGAGTGTGCACCGTATGTGAGAAAGTGTTCCACATGACTGACATGTGTTAACATATTTAATTAATCTCACAACAAGTCTCTGAGATGATAACTCTCATCATCGCTGGTTTACAGGTGAGGGAAGGGAGGCACAGAGAGATTAAGCAGCTTCTCTTAATGGAGATGGGGCCTGAAACCAGACAGTCTGGCTCCAGAGCCCCTGCTTGCTCTGCTGCTCTGGGGGCCTCCCCACTGCTCACACTCAGAATGGGCCCCCAGCCTAGCTATCAGTGGGGGGCTGCTGGGAGGGGACCCCAGGCTGAGCCAAGTGTCTCTTCGAACAGGACTTCCTCCCACTGGAATTGACGGCTGGGAACACCATGCTGCTGTTGGGCCACGTGCTGCTCCTGCTCGGGGGGGTCAACCTCCTTATAGGCCAGGTGAGGGCTCCCCCGACCACCCCGCTCCAAACCCAGAATCCTGCTCTGAGGAGCCTGGGCACAGGTTAACCAAGTCCCTGCATTTTCAGGAGACTGAGCCCCATACCTGGTCCCGTGCTAACCAGCTTCAGAGCAGCTTTGCCTTCTGGGCTGAACGCCCTAACCCTGCTGTTCTTGCTGGGGTGCCCTCAGGGCGGCAAATGACTCCTGTGATCCCCTGGCAGTGCCAGCTCTGCTCCCCTGTGAATGGAGCTAGATGCCCCCCAGCCCACGGTCCCTTGGCTGGGTCATTCCTCACTTGAGGAGCACAGAAGGGTAGGCTAGGGGCCTGAGCAGGACATCCTCAGGGGAAGATGCTGCCAGCTTGCAGGAGACAGACTGGGCCATGGTGTGGAGACTCTCTGGGAGGCCAGGGTGGCTGGAGCACTGGATGGTCCCTGGGCAGCCAGGGAGGGGGAGGGAAAGGAGCCCCCCTCATCGTATGGAGCGTGAGCCCTCCAGCTGGATCCACAGGGAGCCAGGGGGTCCCTGGCATTGTCTGGGTGTCTTGACAGTTTGGAAACAGGGTCTGGGGCTTTCTCAGCTACCAGCCGGATTCATAAGCACCCCAAAAGTCAAAGCTGCCACCTGAGCCCCCGAGGTGGTTTTGGTCGGATTGTGACAGGCCGGCGGGCGGAGAGCATGGCAGTGGTGATCCAGCCCTGAGGGCAGTGGGGCTGTGTTGTGGCCCCCCACGTGTCACGGCCTGTCCTCCCGGCCCCCTTGCCCCCCTGCAGCTATGGTACTTCTGGAGGCGTCGTCTGTTCATCTGGATCTCCTTCATGGACAGCTACTTTGAAATCCTCTTGTACGTGAGGCCTTACCCATCCTCCCCCATCTTGGCCTGGGCACCACGCTGGCTTTGGGGACCAGGGAGCTCCAGGGGCTGGGACCAGCATGCAGGCCAGACCCAGGAGCTGGGCTGCTGTTGGGTCCAGCTCATCAATGAGATAGTCACGTCGACCGAGTCCTCGCTCTGCCTCAGTGGAGCCTAAAGTCTTTACCTGCTGTGTCTCACTGAATCCTCACTGACACCCGCCGAGTCAGGCATTGTTACTGTCACACTCATTTTACAGGGGAGGGAACTGGGGCCCTCAGGGACCTCACCCAAGATGGAGGTCAGGATGCTCAGGCCCAGTCTGGACACGGGGAGGACATCTCATCTCTGAGACCGCGGCAGGGTTGGGGGGCAGTGAGGGTCTGCCCCGGCCAGGGGAGGCCCGCGAGCTGACCGACGCTGCCCCCCCCAGCCTGGTCCAGGCACTGCTCACCGTGCTGTCCCAGGTGCTGCGCTTCTTGGCCGTCAAGGGATACCTGCCGCTGCTCGTGTGCTCTCTGGTGCTGGGCTGGCTGAACCTGCTCTACTACATGCGTGGCTTCCAGTACACGGGCATATACAGCGTCATGATCCAGAAGGTAAGAGGCAGGGGCAGCCCCGTGCAGCCAGACTGGGCAGAGCTGGACACTGTACCCCAGGGGCACTCCTTTTGGGCTCAGCAGGCAGGTGCTGACCGCCCCCGCCCCCAGCTAGGCTAGGCAGAGGGGAACGTGAGCAAGTCTGCCCGTGCCCCGTGCCCCCAGACGCTTACCAAGTGTCAGCATCAGGGCGCACATACCTGTGCCTGCTCTCAGGGTCTGCCCTCCATACGGGTAAGCACATGTGCACATGTGTGTGCTGGCAAGTGTCCACACAGGAGCACGCGCCTCCTTGCTCGCTGAAGTAGCAGGGACCAAGCACAGAAGCTCACCGGTGTGCCTGTGCCCTGGGTCGTCTGGGCACGTGGAGGTGCCTGCATTCATTCAGTCATTCAACAAACATTTAGGAAGCGGATGCTAGGTATGGGTCAGGCACTGTTCTAAGTGTCAGGAACACAGTATTTTGTTCACAAACAGAATAGATCTCGCTCTCCTGAAGCTGACATTCTAGCCGAGGAGACAGCATAAGAAAACAAATGAGAATGCTGCATTACACTAAATTCTCTGAAGGAAACATGTAAGGGGGTGTGAGGGACAGTGATGGGCGCTGTAGACCAGCTGCTCTGCGGGTCTCTTTGCAGAGGTGGCATGTACGTTAAGATCTGAGAGAATGATCCAGCCACCACAGACTCAAGGAAGTAGAAATCTAAGCAAAGGGACTGAGGCCGGAAGCCAGAGCGAGCTGGGACGGCTAGGGACAGACAGAGGCTGGGAGGGTATGGGAGGAAGTGGGGGGAAGGGAGTGGTTTTGCTGGCCTCGGGGAGGCCCCTGGAGGATTTCAGTCATGTCCAACTCTTTGCAACCCTATGGACTATGGCCCTCCAGGCTCCTCTGTCCATGGGATTCTCCAGGCAAGAATACTGGAGTGGGTTGCTATGTTCTCCTCCAGGGGATCTTCCCCACCAAGGGATGGAACCCGCGTCTCTCACATCTCCCACTTTGGAAGGCAGGTTCTTTCCCACTGAGCCACCCGGGAAGCTCAGTGACATTAAGTACATTCACAGTGTTGTACAACCATCTCCATCATCTCCAGGACTTGTCCACCTTCCCCAGTTGAAATTCTGTCCCACGAAACCCGAACTCCCCATTACTCGCCTCCTCCTTGCCCCTGGTGACCACACTATGACTTTCTATCTCTATGAATTTCACTATTCTGAGTGCCTCATCACATAAGTACCAGTTATACAGTATTTGTTCTTTTGTGTCTGGCTTATTTCCCTGGGCATAATGTCCTCAAGGTTCATCTCTGCTATCACACATTAGAATTCCCTTTCTGTTTAAGACTGAATAATACTGCACTGTATGTAGACACCACATTTAGTTTATCTGTTCATCCATCTGTGAACAATTGGGTTGTTGCCACCTCTGGCTGTTTGAACAACGCTGCTGCAAACACGGGTGCCCGGGTTATCTGTTCGAATCCTTGTTTTCCATTCCTTCTTTTGAGTGCATGTCCAGACGTGGAGCCGCTGGAGCCTGTGGTTTAATTTTTTGGCCCTGGAGGGTTTTGAGCAGGAAAATGATATGATCTGATATAGATTTTTTTAAAGACCCCCCTTCTCACTGTGGCTCCACAGGGCCTGTGTATGCACACATTGTCCATGTGCGTGTGCACCTGTGCAGGGCTGAGGCAGGGTCTGGAGTCACACCTAGTGACCTGGCCCCCCCCACCAACTCTGGGGCATATGTTCTAGGTCATCCTTCGGGACCTGCTCCGCTTCCTTGGGGTCTACTTAGTCTTCCTTTTCGGCTTCGCTGTTGGTAAAAGCCCTCGCTCCCCCACCCAGCCCTTGCCCACCCTTGAGGCTGCCTGCTGGTCTCCCCTAGGCTGAGCACCCTCTGCCTCTCTTCCCTCCGCGCAGCACTAGTGAGCCTGAGTCGGGAGCCCCAGGACACCGGGGCCCCTGCGGGTTCCAACACCACAGAGGTGGCGGGGAAGGAGGACAAGGAGGCCCCATACCAGGGCATCCTGGACACCTCCTTGGAGCTGTTCAAGTTCACCATCGGCATGGGCGAGCTGGCCTTCCAAGACCAGCTGCACTTCCGCGGTGTGGTGCTGCTGCTGCTCTTGGCCTATGTGCTTCTCACCTATGTCTTGCTGCTCAACATGCTCATCGCGCTCATGAGCGAGACCGTCAACAGCGTCGCCACTGACAGCTGGAGCATCTGGAAGCTGCAGGTACCTGGGGAGGGTCCCCATCGCCTCCTGCGTCCTGAGCCCCCGAGTGGGATCTCCCTCGTCCATTCCTTCCTTCCTGCACAGGGCTGATTTGAGGACAGATCACGTCTTGGGAGGTGCCTCGCACATACTAGGTGCTGTGTGCTAGCTGCCATCATCATTAGTACTAAGTGTTTCCCGAGTGCCCAGTGCAGGGCTAGACATGGTTCTAGGCTCCAAGCATATGGCAGAGAACGAGATGAAGACTCCACCCTCGTGCATCCCACTTCTGTACTCATCGAATGTTCAGTGGGGTTAGCTTGGTGGGCAACACATGTGGGATGCAGGGGCCTGGGTTGGCCTGGCCTGGAGGAGCTGAGGGGGAGGGCAGAGGCTGGGGTAGCTGGGAGCTGATGAGACCTGGGAGGGTCAGGGTGGGTCTGGAGAGGTGCTGCAGGGAGAGCCTTGTGGGTGAGGGGGTGCTGAACTGTGTGACCAATTCACTGCTGACCTTGGGCAAGCCACTTATCTTCTCTGAGCCTCACCTGCAAAGTTCCATGCTGCCCCCACCTGGCTTGAGTGCCAGGGGCAGGCACTGTGAAGTTCTGCACCTGCTGGAGTTCTAGAAGCTGTAGTTAAGTGACTGCAAGTCACTGCAGGGCATGCATCACCTGCGGGCTTCCCAGCAATCACCCAGGACACGTCATCCTCAGTCTCTAAGTGGGAACACATTCAGGGGACGCAGGGCTTGACACACAGGCATGTGAACTGTGGGGCTGGATTCAGATGCACGCACTTCACAGATGCTGAGTTACACTGTGAAGTGCCGGCCGCGCTGTCTGACGAATCCTTTGTTCCCAGAAAGCCATCTCTGTCCTAGAGATGGAGAAGGGCTACTGGTGGTGCAGGAGGAAGCAGCAGCGGGCAGGGGTGAAGCTGACAGTTGGCTCCAGGCCAGATGGTAGCCCCGATGAGCGCTGGTGCTTCAGGTGAGCAGGGGGGTGGGGCAGCCTGGGGGCCCTCCTGAAAAGCAGCGGGGGAGCAGCTAGGAAGGAAAGCCAGGTCTGGAGGGAAAGGCAGGGTCTGCGTGCCCGAGGACTCTGGCCAGGGCCAGCAAGGTCAGTGCTGCTAGACCTCATTAGACCCAGAGCTCCAAGGCCTGCCGCTCTATCAGTTCATCTTCCTATCCACTGACTGAAACTGAAGGTCCCTCCCCGATGGTCCTGATTAACTCCTTCAGGCCTGAAATGGGGTACAGTCAGGAGGTCAAAAGCCAGAGGCATCCTGGGGTCAGAGTGTGCTAAGCCTGCTGTGACTGGTTGGCTTTGCCCTTCCACCCTCCTCCCCCATCCTGACCCTGAGGCTGCAACCCTTCCCCCGAGAGCAGACTCTCCCCACCGAGAGGGAGCCTGGTGACAAGTGCACAGCCAGAAACACACTTTTCTGAGGGCATAGCCCAGCAAGGGGGTGGGTCTTAGGACATGGAGTAGCTGTGAAAAGACTCCAGAGCCTGGGTCCACAAAGACCCAGCTCCTCTAAACTCCTCTCTGGATGCTGGGGACAATCCAGGTCACTGTGAAGAGCCAGAGGGGAGAGACACCCGTTCCTCCCTGTGGGCCCCTGGCAGGGGCAACGGTCTGAGAGCTGGGAGCACAGGCTCAGGTGGGCTGGTGGATGGTCCAGAGTCCCGCAGAGAAGACTCGCCCTCCTTGCCCTCCTCTGGGGCAGCCGCTCTCCTGCACCCCCGGCCTCCTGGAGCCTCACAGCTACCCTGTCTCCTGCAGGGTGGAGGAAGTGAACTGGGCTGCGTGGGAGCAGACGCTGCCCACAGTGTGCGAGGAGCCCTCAGGGCGGGGCGGCCCTGGTGAGTGGCTGTGGGGTGTGCGTCAGTGTCTGCCTGGCCCACAGCACAGAGAGTCTGGGCTCCAGGCTCCATCCGTGGAGGGGCTTTGTCCCATAAAGTGGCGCCTTCCCCAGTCTGTCCCCCACCTCCTCACCATCACTTGGGCAACTAGCTCCTGGTGCACCCTCCCCTCCTGCCTCTTCCTGTCTAGGTTTCTGTCTGTCTGCTGCACTCTCCACTCATTCAATGGGTTCTGGGGGGACCCAACAGAGGAACAAGTTAGGGAGCCCCCAGTGCCCAATGGCTCCACCCCGAGAGGCCAGCCTGGCCACCCCCACACCTGACTGAGAAGCCACTTCCTCTGCCTTTGCCTCACGGCCCAGGCTTGTTCAAGGCCCCCTCCATAGAAAGGCCCCTCCATTCTAGGGTGGTGCTGGCCCCCCTCCAAGAAGGATCCCCACCAGAGGCCTATTCTGAGGACTGGCTCTCTGCAGGGCAGGCCCCTTTAGAATCCTCTGTAGCTCCCACTTCAAGACTTCTGGCTGCCCTTCTCTCCTTTCTCATGCTCTTTCCAGACTCCACCTGCTGTGCCCTGGCCCCCTCCCCACAACAGCCTCCCCATCACCCGAGAAACCTGTGTGTGGAGTCTCCTCTGGCCTCCAGGGCTCCCGGGTCCTTGACCACACGGCCCTCACTGATAACTTCCTGCCCACTTGTCTGTGTGTTTCCTGCCCTCCGAGCCCTGCTGTCCCCTCCCTTCAAGACTCTGAAAATCCCCTTGTCGTTCCACACCCCACTGCCTGCTGTGACCTCTAACTGGACATCACCATCGGGAACAGCCTTGGGGCTGCCCTGCCAGGACCACATTTGTCAGCCCGCCCCTCTTCGCCCAGGCGGGAGGACTTGTGGGTCCCTACCACCCCCTGCCTCCTGGTGCTGAGTGTCCTTGGGACTCTCTGCCCTGCCCCTTCCCTCCCACACCTGCACCCAGACCTTAGACGAGGCTTTTGGCTCCCAGCTCATCCCACTCCAGTCCCTCTGATACAGACAAAAACCACACACAGCCCCCAGCACACAACGCCTCCCACTGCCTGGAAGGCCACACTCCTCCTCCTCAGGTCAAGGCCCCAAACTGTTGTCCAGCCCCCTCCCTGCACCTCCCTCCATGTGACGACAGTCCCTCAACAGTGCTCCCTGTTCCTTTCTCTCCTTGGCTCTGTCCCAAGTGCCCTTCCATTCTCTGGGCATCCACCTTTCCCAGCTTCTCCCTGGGGTGGGTGGTCTCCTCTATTCTCTGAGCACCTGATTCTCACCACCCTCTGGCTTTTCAGCACATCATCTCAGGTGTTCCGGTTTCTAACACAAAAGCCTGTCACCTGCAGGCACTCTCAGCTCCTGGGAGGAGGCCCCTGATGGGCACGTGGTGGGGGGAGGCATTGCCGGGGACTCGCCCGCTGTCTACAGGCAGGAGTGGTGCCATAGCTGTGGCCTCCTCCTGTTCGCTGGCGCCTGCCTCCTGGGGTACACACCCTGAGGACCAGGCCACTGTGGTCTTCATCCCTTTACAGGTGCCATCACCAGCCCGGCTTTGGCCTCCCAGTCCAGCCAGGACAGCGCGGTGGAGGAAGACCACGTGCCCCTGCAGCCCTTGGAGTCCCACTGATGGATATCTTTCCAGTCCCACCTGCTGGCTCTGGGGCTCCAGGGGTCTTTGGTGGCAAAAATGAATAAATATTTTCTTGTGGCTAACTCTCCTGGAAACGTTAATTGAGTAAAGGTATTGGGCTCTTGGGCTGGTTGGCATCTGCCATTTCTCTGAGAGTTTACCTGTGTCTGGGGCCCGGCTGCTCCCTCAGTCTCCTGGGCACAGGGACCCTCACCTGCAGCCCCCCAGCTGCCCTCTTTGGGGTGCAGGCAGCTGGCCGAGGCGCTGTGCCTGCTGTCACCGCAGAAGCGCGGTTGTGGACACAGGCCAGTAGGGCCACCTCTACCCCAGCCTCCAGACACCTGCTAAAGTCACCTGCAGGACGTCTCTCAGCCCGCTCCTGGGCTGAACTTCATTCAGGCTGTGGATTACCGATTCCTCTTGAACAGTTCCCACCCCTGCAAGCCGGAGGGACCTCCCTGGGACACGAGAGCAAGGTTACCGGCCTCTGAAGGCTTGCGAGGCTCCGGGCGCCCTCGGGGTCCCTAGCTAGCATCCCCAAGCATTTCCGGACGCCTCCTGGTCTCCTTGGCATTTACACTAAATCCTTCGCGCATGACGGTGGACCTCGTGGGTCTGACCCCTAGGCGTGGGCCCCTCTACAAGCCCCCCTCCCTACATTAAAACCCCACGCCTATTTCTAAGACCCGTTCAGTAACTGATGGGTCACCACCGCGTTTCCGGCATTTTCCCTTGGGGTCCTGTGTGTTTGTTCACAGGACGTGCGTGGACGGGCTGAATGTTTTTTAAGTGGCCAGACCCGAGCCTGTTCCCACGCTGTGGGAGGGAGGAAGGCTACACCGCTGGTGAAACGCGGGCGCGGCTGGAGGAGTCCCGAAGGAGCCGGGCGGGGGGGGCGGGGGGGAGAGAGCGAGGCGGGGGCAGGGCGGGGGCGGAGGAAGGGGAGTGAGGGGAGCGGTCGGGACGCAGCGGCTGAAAGGGCTGGTGCAGGGAGGGCAGACGGCCCCGGCCCCCAGGACGAGGAGCGGTCACACTGTGTGCACGCCTGCCGCGCGCCAGCCTCTGTAGGGTTTCGAGGGCGTGATCGCATGTAACGCGCAGAACCACGGTCTGTAGCCTCCGCCGCTCCACCTTCCAGAGAAGCAACCGGAAGCTCGCGATGGCCGAATCTCTACTCCCGACCACCCAGGGGCGGTGCGGCGGGACAGTCTCCACCCGATTGGCGAGCTCTGGCTCTGCGCAAGCGCTCTGGGGCTAGCCTCGTGCCTGTGACCCAGAATTCTTGGGCCTCGGAAGAGACCATGAGCTCCGGAGGAGGGGGGAGTCCAGCCGGCGCGGCGGCGTCTGTGCCGTTAAACGGACCGGAAGTTCCCGTGAGTCTTTGCCAGGACTCCCCTCCCATCGCTGAGGAGTGGAATGTTCCGACTCCTTAAGGGACTGGGACGCAGACTCGCTGGCCTTTCCACTGCTGGTGTCACGAGCTGGTTTGGGTATTCAGTTAGGGCCTGTCCGCGGCCGCGAGGGCGCCAGAGCTTGTCTAGTTTCTCGACCGATGTTCCCGGGAAGCGTAACTGGAGTGCGGCGGGCGGCTGCGGCCAGGCGGGCCTGGGGGCGGGTGCCTTGGCCCTGTGCTCATATCTAGGGACCGAAATGGAGGAGCGCGTGCATCTTTGTCCGGCAGGGTTCTGCGCTCTGGGAACCCCTCTCCCCGGGCTCGTAGCCGGGAGTGAGTGACCCCAAGGAGGACTGGGTAAGCGAAGCTGCCTGCACCCGAGGGCGCGGGGCGAGGCTCGTAGGGGGGTCGCGAGGGAGGCTTGCTCGGCTGTCCTGATGATCCCGTAGGAAGTGCCGTCAGAAGCGATAACTGACGACTTTTACGCTTATCTGATGCGGTCGCTGACACCTGACGCTTTAGGTACCCGTATCTGCCAGAGTCTGCCCTAAATGCACGTGCTGATCCTTGTTTCAGATGGCGGCCCACTCGGTTTTGCAGACGGGAGCAGCAGCCCCTCCTCGAGGTAAGAACCAGTCTCTGTGGACTTAATAACGCTAACTTAGCTGTGTCTAAGGTTCTTCCACCCTTAAACGCACGGATATTGCTTGATGCCTTGCCGTTATCCCTTTCATGCATTTGATATAATTATGCACGGCCTCTTGACGTGTTTGGGACGATTAGGTTGCGGCCCCTAACCTGAAGCGAGTTTTGTCTAAACCGCGTCTGTGTTCAGAAGCAGATGCCTTCAGGCAGGTTTAGCCAAAGCCCAGGTCCCTGGGCCGGTAATAGGAGTGGTGAGGTGCTTGGCTGCTCTGATGAGATCACTAATAGGAAGTGCCGTCAGAAGCGATAACTGACGATAAAGTTTCCCGACTGACTGCAGTCAAGGCATCCTCACCAGTTGCAGGTGCCCAGGAGTTGGGTGGTCTGGACTGTGACCCGTAATTTCTATATTCACCCAGGTTGCCAGCTAGTGAGGCATTGCCAGCGCGTGCTCACCAGCCACCGAGTATGGGAGCCTGGACCAAGGTGAGTGAACTTTGGACTGTAGTTGAGGAGGCCGAGGTGTTGAATCATGAAGTTGCTATTGGACCATATGTTGGCAGTTTCATCTGGCTGACCTAGTACCTTGACCTTTATCGACCGAGTATCTGAGAATGATTTTGGTTTGTGTGTGGACTAGATTGCAGAGTGAGCCCCAGGAGTTCCTTTTTATGTCGTGGCTGTAGAGCCCTGAGCAAACTTTGTTTTGAGATGCTCTGAAAACCGAAAGCATTAGGTGTGTAATGTTTAAAATAATGTGACTTAATGGAATTTGAAACATCTAAAGATGGCAGTTATGACTCAGTCCCTAAGGACTGTTGAGGGGATGGATGTGCATTTGTATAGTCGTGGCTGTCAGCACAGTGGGAACTGCTTCCAATTGCCCTTGGCTGTCTGTCCACAGGTGCCTTATTCATCCCTCCAGGGTCTGAGCTCTGAAGAGTGGTGACCAGCAGAGTTTTAGAGCCGGCAGCAATGGCAGGAGCACCCCAGCCCAAGACAAGGTAAGACCTGATCTGGACCATGACCACTCTGCATGATAGAATGGATGAGCAGCTAGTTTTGTTAAAATGGTTTTGCAGAAAAGGATATCAATGATGAAATCACCCAAAAGAAGCTGGAATTACCGGCAGATTGTGTAGTGGTGAACCTATGGTTTTCTGAGGATATCTTTATGCTGTGAATGACTATTCTGGGGAGTATAAAGTAAGATTCACTGATACTTAGTTTCCTTGCAGGCTAAGCTGCAGCAGGGGCAGAATTTGGAAGTTGCAAGGACCAGTGGCAGCCATCAACTTGGACGTGGAAAATACAGGCTTCAGTGTTTTGTTTTGTGCTGAGTATCAAAGAGGACATTCTTACTGTTAAAGAGCCAAGAAATGGATCTGGCAGCTTTTTTCTAGGACAGTGGAGTCATTAAATTCATAGTTTCCTAGTATTGGCCCTTAAGCAAAAGTAGCTTTTTTGTACTTGTAAATATTGTATGCATTTGTTATACTGGGAGAGAGAAAATTCCTGAAATTTGTATCTCCATGCAGTTACCATAGATGTAATAAAAGGATGCTCTTTTGTATTAAGTTCTTAGAAATGTATATTTTTGAAGAAAAAGTCAAGTCTGATCACTGCTGACAAATATTGTTTGGTCTCTAAGTCGTGTCAATATTAGTGGTCCAATTAACTCCTTGTAACCTTCTCTTATGGTCAGTTTAAGGTGTTCTCCCCTCTTGAGACTTAGGGCAAAAATCCCAAAGCATTTAAGGCATCTATACACAGTCCTGTTCCTCTGGGCTCTGTCCACTGGCATGAGCGTCCTCTCTCCTGAAGCCCCACTCCCATTCCCACCCAGACTGCAGCATTTGAAGCCCCAGTCTGTAAAGGTCTTGGCTCTCTGGCATCAGATTAGAAGCTTCCCTAACCCTGTTTACCTGAGGGGCCCTGGTTCACCAACATCATGGGTACATGAATAATTTTCTCCAATTCAGCAATAAGCTGGGCTTTTTGATTGGGCCTGAATGGGTAGGCTTTGGGTGTAGGGAAAGTGGGGTGGAGATTTTCTTATCCTCCTCCCAGCTGTGGTTGCTCGGAGGCACCTCATCTTTGTGGTCCTGGGGTTTGGGGAATGTGCTCAAATTTTGGGGACCCCATGAGAAGGAATTTTATGAGAAATGGTCCTTTTAAAAGGAAGTAAGGCTCACTGTGGCCTGTACCTTAGCAACAATCACCCATGGGAAGGTCTGGCAATCTGCATAGAGGATGGGGTTTGTTTTCTGAGTGGGTCATATTTTGTGCATGCGCTAGTCTGCCCCAGGCTTGCTAGGCAGGCTGCCATACTGGTGGGTTTAGGGAATAGCTGGTCCCCTGGGTAGGCCCTGGGGTCACATCACAGGCTAAAAGACTTTGTAGATGATGGGAAATTTGTTTCAAGGAGCCCAGGGCTCCACAAAGAGATACCCTTTAGTCCAGATGGGGAGGGGACTCCTGGGGTCTCTAGGAGCCAGTTCCCTACCCCAGCCCTTGACTTGGGGTACAGTCAGCATCTGGCTGGGGTTTGCTGGCCTGAATATCTGTAATTCAGGATTGGAAAGTCCTGAGTTAGATGGAGGGCCTCTGCTACACAACTTTCCTAGAGGAGAGCTCTCCGGATTCACAGTAGCTCAGGCTTCCAGCATCCTCAACCTGCTGCAACCACAGGTCTAGGGAGGCTAAGGGTGGATTCCTTTCAAGCCAGGGATGACTTCTCAGGAGCCAGAGGCAGACGTGGGTGGACAGGGGAGAGGGAAAGGACCGAAGAGGAGTTATAGTGCTCCTTTCCCAGATGGCACCATCCGGCTTCCCATGGGGGTGGGGGGAGGCCCTGCCCAGGCCCACTGTGGAGCTCCCCCTCAGGAGCCCCAGCCATCCTATCCCAGGAGGAGTGACTTTGGCCCACACTCCCCTGTCACGTCTGGGTTGCACCTACAGTTTCCCTGCCCTCCTGGTCTCTGGCCGGGGTTTCAGGGCCCCCTCCGGGATCCTCTGGGCCCAGGGTCTCATCCTGGGTCTCGTGCCCACTGCCAGGGCCCTCGCCCAGCTCCAGGATGGTGGGCAGGTGGCCCTGCTTGGGGGATCGCTTGCGTAGGCTGAGCAGGAAGGGCTGGGGCAGCGAGAAGATGTCCACGTTGTTGCCCAGGTCGATCCACGTGACACTGGGGAACTTCCGGGGGTCTCTGAGGGCATCGGTGAGGTCGCGCAGCAGGGCCCGCGTCAGCCGGTTGCCGTTGAGGGCCAGCGTGGTCATCCGGGGCAGTGTGCTGAGCGCCGGCAGCAGCTGCAGAACCATGTCATCTGTGAGGCCCGTGAAGCCCAGCTCCACACTGTCCACCTGCTCCCCGCAGCGCTGCAGGTAGCTGGTCACCCGCTCCAGGTCACGGGAGGTCAGCGGGATGCCCGACAGGTCCACCGTGTTGTCCGGAGGGCTCCCGGCCAGGACCGCCTTGAGGCTGAAGGGGAGATGGGACAGCAGGGCTCGAGCGAGAGCAGGAGGCTTTTCTCAGGAGGCCGAGGTGGGTCACCTCCAGGAGTCAGCCTCCACTCATCCTTGTGACTTCAAGAGGCTGGGGACCCCAGGCCCCTTGCACTGCCCCACCTCTCAACCTGACCGCCCAGCGGGCAGAGGCTGGTGGACCCCAGGGTAGGCCTCAGTGACTAAGGGTACATTCAACAGCCAAACGTCTGGGTCTGCCCTGGATTCCTTTCTTCCTACTCGTGACTTTTAGATCCTTAACCTCTGTGCCTCAGTTATTTAGCTGAAAAATGGAGCCAACTGGGTACCACAGGTTGTCATGTGAAATAGGAATGCATTCAGGACAGTGCCCTTTATAGGAGGTGGCAAATGGGCGAGTTCCCTACTCCACCCAAGAGCAAAATAAGGTCTCGGATGCCCCTTCTTCAGGACCACCTTCAGGCCAGAAGGAGGATCCTTAGCGAGAGCCCTCAGGACAGCAGGCAGGGGTTGGGGGTGGGTGCAGGGGCCCGGAGCCTGGTGGGGGCGGCTCTCCCTCCCACTTCCACTCCCCACCTCTGCCACCCCTTGCTCTTCTGCCCTGCCTCTTGCTCTTCTTGCTCTGGACCCAGATCTCCTGGTCTCCAGGTACCCAGGTAAACCCAAGGCTCCAACCCCGGGAAGGACAGGGAGGTGGAGGGGCCCCAGATTGCAGCTTGGATTTCCTGTTGGCCTCATAGGAGAAAGAACCAGGCCGAGGTAAGAACTCACTAGGAGTTCCAGCAGAGGGACCACAAGTGCAAAGGCCCCGAGGCTGTTGGAACTCAGCATGTCTGTGAGCCAGGAGGAAGGCCACCCTGGGGGAAACAGACCTACACTCGGGGCTGAGCAGGTTTGAGTCAGGGGGACAGGGAGCCCCCAGCAGGAGTAAGGCTTCTGAATGGAGAGTGGACTGAGCATGCCCATGCCCTGGGGAGACAGAAGGCCCTGGGTCCCAGCAGAGCTCACAGCCCAGCTTCTCCCTCTGCAACCAGCTCACAAATCTGGCCTTCTGGGTTCCACAGGTCCTGTCCTGCACTCTCCCCACACTTGGCCTCACCTTGGCCCAGCTAGAGCCCCCTGTGCCTACATTCTCCCTCTGGGAGGGGCTCTGAGGAGTCTTCCCCTGGCTTGAGAGTGGGGGCGGTGTCCGGAAGGGAAGGGGGACCAAAGCTCTTCTCCGTGCTTCCCCTCGCATCCCATCTGCAGGAGCTGGAGAGGAGCCTGCGCATCAGGACCCCAGCCAGTCTGCCCTGTGATTCATCCACAGTATGTTCCCCTCCGCTTCCTCCTATGATGCTGTCCTGGCCCTGGTTCTGTGTCCCAGTGTCCCCTCTGCCCCCAGGGTGCAGGCGGCCACACAACCTCTGAGGGGCCTCACAGCTGCATGAGCCAGGGACGTGGCTGGGGTCTGGGACCCTGGGAGACATCAGGAGGGCTGGTGATGGGTGGGAGGAGTGCCTACATTCAGCCCCCACTGTATAGATCAGGGCCTGGATGCCAGTGCCTCTCAGGGCTCATGCCCACCTGGAATGCCCTCCCCACCCCCATCAATCCTTCTTCTGCAAGCAGCTTGTATCCTCTCCCCACTGCCCTGGGAGGGGATGCTGCACCCCGCAGACCCAGCCTGGCACAGCTGACTGGGAGCTGCCCTTGGAGGAGGAGGCTGGGCGGGGCGGGACTCACCAGGCCTGGGGCTTCCTCTTCACCAGCCCACGGTGGCGCCTCCACTGGGAGTGGGGGCTGAGGTGGTACGTCAGCTGCCGGCACAGCTTCTCCATGGCGCCCAGCGCATCGCCCTCCTGCAGACCAACCACAGGTCCCTGAGTCGCTGGAGCAGGTGGGGAGCCAGGCCCTTCTCCCCGCCTCCTTCCTCTACGGGACTAGCACGGCCACCCCACCCGGGCTGAGCTCATGCTGCGCTGGCCCGCGGTGGCTGCCCGAAGCAGGGGCAGGGGTTGCAGACTCATCTGCACACTGGTTTCTGTGAATTAGTTGCTGTTGTGAATAAACCTGCTGCTGCTGCTGCTAAATCGCTTCAGTCATGTCCGACTCTGCGACCCACAGACAGCAGCCCACCAGACTCCCACGTCCCTGGGATTCTCCAGGCAAGAACACTGGAGTGGGCTATTTCTTTCTCCAATGCATGAAAGTGAAAAAGTGAAGTCGCTCAGTCATGTCTGACTTGTAGTGACCCCATGGACTGCAGCCTATCAGGCTCCTCCATCCATGGGACTTTCCAGGCAAGAGTACTGGAGTGGGTTGCCACTGCCTTCTCCGGAATAAACCTGAGATTTCTATAAGAGCCTGATTTCAGGTGATGTGACAGGTGACCCCTTAGCCAGGGTCACCACGGTCCCTGCCGCTTCCCGATGCCCAGGGCTGTCCTGCTCACTGGCTCTCCTCACAAATGCCCACTGGGCCCCTCCCAGGTGCTGGACATTTGCTCTGGATGCTGGGAGCAAAAGTCCTTGCCCTCGTATTTCACAAGACAAAGAGGACAGTGACATCCTTTACCACGTCTCTTCTGCCCACATCAGCAGTGGGAAAATAAAGGAATGCAGGGCCAAGTCTTCCCCACCCAGTTCATCCCCCTTCATTTCCTGTCTGGTCCACTAGCATTTGAGCTCGAGACCCTGGGTGTTATGGCCTGAACTGTGTCCCCCCAAATTCTTAAACTGAAATCCGAATCCCCAGCACCTCAGAATGTGGCTGTATTCAGAGACAGGGCTTTGAAAGAGTAATTAAGATAAAATGAGCTCATTGAGATGGGCCCTAATCCTATATGACCGGTGTCCTCATGAGAAGAGACCAGAACACAGCTGTGTACAGAGGAGAGACCATGTGAGCACACAGGGAGAAGATGGCTGCCCACATGCCAAGGAGGGCAGCTTCAGAAGAGACCAACTCTGTTAATGTCTTGATCTTGGACTTCCAGCCTCCAGGTCTGTGAGGAAACACATTTGGGCTGTTTAAGTGCTATTTTTGTCGCGGTAGCCCCAGCAAACAAATACGCCAGGTTAGAGGACGCAGAGGGCAGATTTTAGAGACTCCTGCTCTGTCCAAGGGAAGTCAGTTCAACAGAGAGTCTCCGGCCTGAGAGACTGAGTGGCCCACAGCCTGTGCGCTCACCAGACGGTCCAGGGCCCAGGACCAAGGCCACGAAGTGCCAAGTGTGGATGCAAACCCACTTGCAGATGGCAACGTGATGTGGTAGGTCAAACATTACAGTGGCCAGTGCCCAGTGGGGCACCTGACACAGTGGGTGCTCGGTGAAGACCAGCTTGATTATTACCATTGTCATTACTCTGCCAGCAAGAGGCAGCACACAGCTCTCCCCCTTCATCTGACGTTTGGCTTTCCGAGGTTTTCGTTACTCGTGGTCAACCTTGGTCTGAAAATATTAAGTGGAAAATTCCCGAAATAACTCATAAGTCTAAAACTGCACTGTCCTGAGAAGCGTGATGAACTCTCATGTTGCCCCGTTCCGTCCTGTTGGGGACATAAATCATTCCTTTGTGTGGTGTAACCCACATTGTATATATTACCTATACCATTAGTATAGAAAACAGTTTTATGCAGTTTGGTACCATCTGTTTCAGGCATCCCCTGGAGGTCTTGGAGTGCCTCCAGGTGGCACTAGTGGAAAAGAATCTGCCTGCAATGCAAGAGACTGTAAGAGACTCAGGTTGGAGCCGTGGGTTGGGAAGATCCCCTGGAGGAGGCATGGTAACCCTCTCCAACATTCTTGCCTAGAGAATCCCAGGACAGAGGAGCCTGGCAGGCTACAGTCCATAGGGTTGCAGAGTTGGACACAACTGAAGCGACTTAGCAGACACACACGAAGGTCTTGGAACATATTCCCCGAGGATAATGTGGGATCTACCGTATTGAGTAGTTAAGAGTATAGACTTGATCCAAACTGTGTGGATTCAAATCCTTGCATTGTCACCTGTGTGACCTTGGGCACATCACTTGACCTCTCTGTGCTTCTGATCCTCATCTGTAAAGGGTTAAGTAGGATGGAGGAGCAACCAGCTCACATGGGGCCATATGGAGTTAAAGTGTCTGCCTCTAATGCAGGAGACCTGGGTTCGATCCCTGGGTCGGGAAGATCCCCTGGAGAAGGAAGTTGCAACCCACTCCAGTATTCTTGCCTGGAGAACCCCATGGATGGAGAAGCCTGGTGGGCTACAGTCCATGGGGTCGCAAAGAGTGGACACGACTGAGCAACTTATCTCACTTATGGGGCCTCTAGCTGAGGGATGTGATTGGATTTATGGGCTGGGGGTGAGGACAGGTCTGGCCTGGACACAATCACCAGCATCTGATTAAACCCCTGGCCAAGGAATGAGCAGAGCAGGCAGACAGGGGGATCAGTCAAATATCAAAGAGGCAGAGGGAGGGCCCAGGGGACATGAAATAACGGAGAAGGCTCGCCAGAGAAGCAGGAGTAAGCAGAGCCCTGGGCACCAAGAAGAACGGGCTGGTGGGCTCAGACACCCCACTGGAGACTCCAGTGAGGAGGTGCTGGCCAGCACAGGCTCAGGGATGGTGGTCATAGTGCTGGCCCGGGTGAAGGCCAACTTCTAGGCCAAAGGGAGAAGGGAGGGTGGCGCATCTAAGCCAAGGGTCTGCATGTGGGATCCTTTCACAATTCTTTATTTATTTGGCTGCTCTGGGTCTTAGTTACAGCATATGGGATTTTCGACTTTTGATGTAGCATGTGGGATCTTAAGTTGTGGCATGCAGAATCTAGTTCTTTGATCAGGATCAAACCCAGGCCCCCTGCATTGGGAGCACGGAGTCTTAGCCACTGGATCACCAGGAAGTTCCTTGTCCCTAGGACCCTTGCACATCAGGATCACCCAGAGCTTTAGAGAACACAGCTGCCTGGGCCATCCCCAGTGATGGGTTGGCACTGGGACTTTTAACGCCTCCCCCCCCCCGACCTCAGCCGAGATTTCCCCTGTGCTGCCAGGTGGACCAGTGGGGTGGGATGTGGTAGTCTGCCCAGGATCACCCCCGGGACCACCTGGGCTATTTCAAAACTGAGAAACGAGCTCCTAGCCCTAACCTTATCCTCTGACCACTTCTCAGGGGTTCCAAAATTTGGGAGCCACAGACCGTCCCTCAAACCTCTTGGCCAGAAGGAAGAAACAGAAAGTTCAGTTCTGTCGCTCAGTCTTGTCTGATTCTTTGCAACCTCATGGACTGCAGCACGCCAGGCTGCCCTGACCATCACCAACTCCCGGAGCTTGCTCAAACTCATGTCCATTGAATCGGTGATGCCATCCAACCATCTCATCCTCTGTCGTCCCCTTCTCCTCCTGCCTTCAATCTTTCCTAACATCAGGGTCTTTTCCAATGAATCAGTTCTTCGCATCAGGTGGCCAAAGTATTGGCATTTCAGCTTCAGCATCGGTCCTTCCAATGAATGTTCAGGACTGATTTCCTTTAGGATTGACTGGTTTGATCTCCTTCCAGTCGAAGGGACTCTCAAGAGTCTTCTCCAACACCACAGTTCAAAAGCATCAATTCTTCGGCGCTCAGCTTTCTTTATAGCCCAACTCTCACATCCATCTATGACTACTGGAAAAACCGTAGCTTTAACTAGACGGACCTTTGTTGGCAAAGAAACAGAAAAAGAGGCGGCAAAGCAGCCGCCGCAGTGCGCCGGCATCGCCACCAGGGCGCAGCCGCGCACAGGGCGAGGCCTCCAAGCTGGGCCTGTGCTCCTGTTTACTAAACAGGGACCGGAGAGGTGGTCAATTTGCACGGGGCCTGAGGCCAAACGTGAGCCGGAGTCGTCAGGGGTGAGAGCGCCTCCGCTTGTCTGAACTAAGATTCAGTGACTTATATTATCTACTAGACACTGGGCACTGCCTCTGGCTTCTCCTTCGTCCCAATCCTGTAATCACAGTCATCGCATGAGATGGGTGCCCCTGTAATCCGGCTTGACAAATGCGGAAACAAGAAGTCGAGGGGATGGCTGTCCAGGCGAGGTGAAGGCAGGCATCAGGACGCAAACCCCGCAGTCACTCTGAGGCTGGGCTCTACTCTGCCCTCAGGTAATGAATCTTTCTCCAAAGTGAGTCCAGGGTGGTTCTATCCTTTGCAACTAGGAAAGCCCAAAGCAAGCTCACTTGTTTTCCCACTCCAGGCCTCTGCCTGCAGGAACAGCTAAGCAGGACTGGCCTGGCGGTGGAGGAGGAGGAAGGAAGCGGGGAGGCAAGGAAGAAGGAGGATGCTGGCCTGTGTCCTCTTACTTTGAAAGCCGTGAGGCCCAGCAGCCCCTCTGTGGGACCAGACCCCACTCCCAAGCCACCGCTGACGGTCCAGAAGGGGGCCCTGGAATCCTGACTTTAGACAAGACTCCTCGGGGGCTCAACCCTGACAAGTCAACTCGGGAGCCCCAGGCAACCCTGAGACATGGGGAGAGGGGGTGGGGAGGGGGGCAGGAGCAGAGGTGGGGGGCAGGTGTCTGTGCTGGTTGGGGTCCCAGGGCCTCTTCCCAGCTTGTGCTGCTGCTGGGCCCCACGAGCCCCCTCAGTATTGGAAGGATAAGCCCTCTTCCTGGCTTGAGGCAGCCTGCATGGGCTTCTGTTACTTGCAACAGAGTCTTAACCCACAGCAGAGGGTTGTGGCAGGCAGGTTGCAGAATCTGCTCTCTAGGCTTTCCTCCCACCGGTGGAAAAGGAAGGAGGGGGAGGGGTGTGGCACAAGTTGGGGTGACCGGGCACCTGCCCAGTGCTGCTGACCGGAGGCCCCAGAGAAGACCCTGCTTGAGGGGTTCACTGACCTGTCAGGGGAGAGGCCCACGGCAGACCTGCAGGCCCCTCCAGGCGGGGTCAGGCCCCTTCCGATGCCATCTGCTGTCTTCACCCCTGACCCCAGGGCATAACAAGCAGAGCCTTCCACCACTCTGCACCCAAGGCTTCCTCATTCATTCATCAAACACGGCTGCCCTGCCTACTGTGTGCTGGACGCTGCTCCAGACACCGAGACTGTGCTGGGCTTTCTGTCTACTCCTCCCCCCATCCACTCTCTGTTCTCTGTGCTGGACAGGCTGAGCTCTTACGGACAGACCGCATCACTGGCCCTCTTGCTCCTGACTGCCAGTGTGATCAGCTAATGGGAGGGAGGTCAGAGGGCAGGAGAGAAAGGCCTGGGATTAACTCTTCTTGTTCCTGCCCTGCTTCAGTCAACCTCCAAGAGGGCCCCACAGATGCCGGACTCCTGGGCGTGTACAGCCTCCTTCCACCCGCGTCAGAGCTGATGGGACGATCCACTATGGCAGTGACGGCATGTGACGTCTGAGGCTGGCTCAGAAGACAGTGTGCTGCTCCCTTGCTCTCAGGCATCACCCGCTCTGGGATAAGCCAGCTGCCCTGACATGAGGGAGCTCAAGCAGTGGACGGGCCGTGGGCAGAAAGCTGAGGCCTCCCGCCATTAGCCATGGGGGGCGCGCCATCCCGTCAGTCCCCTTCCAGCCTCCAGACACTTGCAGCCTGGGCCAGTGTCCCGAGCCCCCAGCTAGACCCCGAGCTGCCGCTGTTCCTGAATCTCCCACCTATAGAGATGGTAAAACAATGTAAGTCCATTGTTTTAAGCCACCACATTTTAGGATGATTTGTTATGCAGCAACAGAAAACACAATAAAGTATAAAGAATGAAACAAAGAAAGAGAAAAAAAGGAGGATACAGGGCGATTTTGGGAGAGGCGTTCTCCTCCCAGCTCCGGCAATACAGCTCTGCCCACAGCCCTTCCTCAGTAACGACTTCCTGCTGCTGGTCTCTGGTGTCTCAGTGGCCCTGGTCCATGGTCCATTCCCTTCTTCCTGCCCACAACCCTGGAAATAATCCCTTATTGTTGCTATTCAGTCACTAAATCAAATCCCTCTTTGCGACCCCATGGACTGCAGCGTGCCAGGCTTCCCAGTCCTTCACCATCTCCTGGAGCTTGCTCAAACTCGTGTCCATTGAGTCAATGATGCCATCCACCCATCTCATCCTCTAATGCACAGTGGAATGTGTCACCTGCTTGTGCCAGGAGCAGGATGATTGTGAACAGGCGGACATCCTCTCTTGCCCCTCCGGAGTTTATATTTTAGTGGGCAGAGCAGCCACTAAGCCAACAAACACGTAAGCAAGATAATTTCCGAGGCCAGTGAGTGGAATGAGAAAATAAACGGGGCGTGAGGTAGATGCTGATCAGGGACCTACTGAAGGGAGGCTGGGCAAAGAAGGCCTCTGAGAGGCAATGCTTAGGCTGAGTCTGAAAGGAGGAGAGGAGAGCTGGGGCAGGAGGCAGCAGAGTCCCGAAGGTTGGAGAGACTCTGGATGCCGCAGGAAGAGAGGAGCGTGGGGGCTGGAGCGGAGTGGGAGTGATGGGAGGGGAGATTCAGGCGGGTCCAGAGGAGGGATCGGCGAGTTCCTTAAATCACAGCACCGCACAGAAGGCTTTTCAGGAGGTTCCTGGTGATGCAGTTTACCTCTGCACAGAAGGGCAGAGAGGCACGGAGCCAGGAGCGGAGCCCAGAGTCAGGAGCGGAGCCCAGAGTCCAGCTGGAGGCTCTTCCAGCAGCCTGAGGAGGAGGGCCTTGGACACGGCCCCGACACATTAGAGAACTAGGACTGCCGGGACGTGCTGACAGGTGGACAACACGGGTGCCCCGTCCAAATCGCCCAGGGTCCACTGTTTCCGACTTTGTGCCCGACCCTTCTCTGCTGTGCCCCTGCCTGGACAACCAACACCTGCCAGCTTTGTGGCAGCCACCCGCTACCAACCCACCCCACACCTGCCCCAACGGACCCCCAGCCCTCCTCGTCTAGCCCTCCACCTAGAAGTCTTGGCACCAGACACTCTGGAAGCCAGAGAAAAGGCCCTAGACAGAGCTCCAGATGGGGGTGCCGCCCTGGAGCAAGGTTCAGCCCCTGGGAACCCAGGCCAGGTGCAGGGTGGACCTGGGAACCACCTCTTGCTCTGATCTTGGTTCTACCCTAAAGTGGGGCCCGTCCCAGGACTCCTCCACCCTGCCCTGGCTTCCTGCTCCTTCCTCCTGCTACAAGGAAGCATGTTTTTTACAAACTGCTGGAAATTGAGGGATGGGAGAAAAGACACCAAACAGAGAGGAAAGCCCAAGTGGGCAGCTTCCCTGCTGTGGCTGTCCCCTCCCTGCCCAGGTCCCGGCCTGGACTGTGGAGCCAGCGGGAAGGGGAATGGATCTCCCACCCTGAGGGGCTGGGCAGCGCCCACAGAGCCTGGAGAGCCGCGGAGCCAGGCAGGAAGTGGACCTGAGTGAAGCGGGTGCATGTAAAACGACACTCGGTCCAGAGAGGAAGACCAGTGGATGTGGTGGGGAGTGTGGTGAACTGAACGGCGGGCAGGGCCGTGGCTACCCTCACACAGCACCTTTGTGCAAACTAGACAGAGCTCACCTCTCGGTGGACGTGGTCCTGCCCCTGTGCCATGGCTGGTGGGCAGAGAGAGGGCTTGGACTGAGCTGTCTCCTCCCGCCCCGCCTGCTCTGTGCACGTGTCTCTGTGCAGGATGCAAACTATGCAGCTGTACATGGCAGCCCTGGCCCCAGACAACAGGGGCGGCTACTCAGCTCCAGGCCTTAGACCCCATTTTCCAAGGGCAGCCAATATGGGGATTGTGTGAAATACTTTTAAACGTTGGCAATGAATCCAGATTTGATGCACCTGGTGGGCCGAACAAAGCCAGTACTGAGAGTGCAGGCGTGTAGCCTTTACTATGGATGCTGGGCCTCAGGTGCCTGCATGAGGGGCCTGGGCAGCATTGACCAGCCCCCCACCCCAGGCACCGGGCTGTTCTGCCCAGGAAGGCGCTCGCCTCACACCCCAGACCTGGCTGGCTCAGACCACGGCTGCCCTACCGGCTTGGGGCAGTGGATGTAGCGGGCCAGGCTGATGATGAGGTCATGCGTGATGGGGTCCACCAGGTTCCTGAAGCTGGCGTAGCGGTACAGGACGTCGTCCAGCGAGGTCGATTCCATGCCTAGGTCCTGCAAGAGGGGAGGATGGCCAGAGATCAGTGAGGCCCCCCTGCCCTGCCCTGGAGCCCCACCCAGCACACCCGGGGCAGCCTGTGGAGGTGGGTTACAGTCCCTGGGGTTGCAAAGAGACACAACTGAGCGCATTTTCACTCTGTGTGGCAGGCGAGGCTGGGAAGGTAGGAATTGGAATTCAGACTGTTCATATGTGGATGAGAGACCTCTTCCCTCTTGGGGTCTGTTTCCCCACCTGTGAAATGGGCAGATGGACTATGCCAGCAGTTACCAAACTGTGTTCCAAGGTCTTGGGGCTGATAAGACAAGAGGGAGGCCAAGGGTCAGCAAGTCTTTGGGCCTAGTTCTCAGCAGAGCTGCTCTGCTCGCTGTCCTTCAGTTTTTTTGTGTGTTTTTTGTTTTTTTAAGGCAGTTCTAATGCCAAAGTCTGAAAAACCTGGACCGGATGGCTGCTTGGGTTTCTTGGGTTCCTACCAGCCCTACCCTGTCTTCCCACCCCCGTCCTCTCCAGGCCAGTAGAAGTCATCCCATCCTGGAAGGACCAAGAAGACCCGATCTACTCACCCAGGACGCCAGGGCAGGTGTGGGAGGATGTAAGTTGTCCTTTCCCAGAGGCCCCCCGCCCCCAGGGCCATGTCCCCATCCTCTCTGTCAGTCTGGACCCCTCCCAGCCTGCTGACAGTGTCTCCGTCTCTCTGGGCAGCTCTTATCTGGAGTCATGAAACTGTTGCTGGGGAGGGGGCCGAGGGTGGAAGGAAGGAAGGGGGTGGGGAGGGGGTCTCCCCAGGAAGGCAGACGTGGCCCTGATCACGCGCTCTGGGTAAGTGAGTCACGGCCACCCCGCCCTGTGAATTCCAGCTGGGGTGGGGCTCCCGAGGTCCCAGGGCGCGGGGTTATGAGAAGCTGCAACATGGAAAGACCAGACGGGGCTGGTGCGCTTTTATTGCTTTATTTCTTTACTTCAACCCCACCTCCTGGAGGAGGAAATAGCCGCCAACTCCAGTATTCTTGCCTGGAGAACTCCATGGACAGAGGAGCCTGGTGGGCTACACAGTCCATGGGTCGCAAAGAGTCCAACACGACTGAGCAACTAACACTACATTTTCGACCCCACCTAGGTCCATGGGGTGCCTGCGCTACTTCAGAGCACCTCACACTTCCCGAGGACCCTGGGCCACTTCCAGCATCCCTGGTGTCCTCTCCATGTCCCCCACCACGCCAGTGTACTGGAGACAAATGTGTCATGACCACACTGACAGTCCTACTGACCCTGCCCACCAGGGACCTTGACGCTCTGCTCTGGCTGCATGTGGGGGTAGGGTATGGGGGGCGCAAGAATCACATCCACATGCGGCTCCTCCAGGCTGCCCTGGGCATAGCTTTGGCCTGGGAGGGGCTGGTCTGCCTTGCAAATACCAGGCAGTGAGGAGAATCCTGGCTTCCTCATTATGGGTCTAAATGGCGCCATCTTTAGGACCTGTGCATGTGAAGTTCCTCATCAGGAACCCTGGACACATCAGCAGGTACCCCAGAGTCACCGCTGTGGGCAGCTTGGCACGGAGAGTGTCCCTGGCCTGGGACCAAGTGGGTCAATGGCCAGCATGTGCCATCTCGAAGAGGTGGGGCCCCCACCTGAGCTTGAAACACCAGGTTTGGGGGCTCACTCCAGCGGGAAAGGTGAGGGGTATGGCTTTCCAAAAAGCAACCAGAGATTCACACAGCGTTTCTCAAAGCATGAGGGGTGACCCTCAAGACCCTTTCAGGGTTCTGTGAGGTCCTCTTTTCCAAATCGGCACGATAAAATTTTCTCTGTCGACTTCAACCAAAACAGCCTACTGCAAGAGATTAAACACAGAGCAGCAGGTATGAGGGTTCAGCTGTCTTCCAAGCCGGCCACACACGAGAGAGATTCACAACGCCATGAAACAATATGGCTCTCTTCACTGTATTTTTTCTTTTGGAAAATATATTTTCACAAAAATTTACTTCTTCCACATGCAAGCTTATTAACTTTATTTTTATTTATTTTTTTTAAAAGAATTTCTTCTGGGCCTAGAAACATCAAAGTCTTTTTTTTTTTAAGATTTTTTTTTTTTAATGTGGACCATTTTAAAAGTCTTTATTGAATTTATTACAATATTTCTTCTGTTTCGGGTTTTGGTTTCCTGGCCATGAGGCACGTGGGATCCCAGCGCCCCAACCAGAGGAGGTGGAACCCACACCCCCTGCACTGGAAGGAGAAGTCCTAGCCACTGGACCACCAGGGAAGTCCTGAGCTTATTAATTTTAAATGAGTGAATAAATAAATATTTAAAATGTTTGTTTTGATTTCTTCTAGGTAGACAGCCTTTATTAGATATGACCCATACACAAAAAACCTCTTTGAGGCCCTCCATAATTTTAAGAGTGTAAAGATTCCTCAGGAAATTAAAAGTAGAGAATTCCCCGGGAGTCCACTGGTTAGGACTCGGTGCTTTAACTGCCGTGGGCTCAGGTTCAAGCGCTGGTCAGGGAACTAAGATCCTGTAAGCCACACGTGTGGCCAAAAATAAATAAACAACATTAAAAACAGAACTACCATACAACCCAACAGTCACACTTCTGGGTGTACATCTAAAGGAGACGAAAACATACTACCAAGGAGATGTCTGCACGTCCATGTTCACCGAGAAGTTACTCATGACAGCCAAGTCAGAAACAATCTAAATGCCCATCAATGGATGACTGGATATGGCAGATGTGGTCTATATATACAATGGAATACTATTCATCCACAAGAAAGAAGGAAATCCTGCCATTTGCAACAATGTGGATGGACCTTGAGAACATCATGCTCAGTGAGATAAGGCAAAGACAAAGACAAATACTGCATGATTGCACTTAAATGTGGATCTAAAAAGAACTGAACTCTGAAAAACACAGTGTGCCGGGGCTGGGGGTGGGGGAATGGGAGATGATGTTGAAGGTTCGTACTTGCAACGAGAAGACAAGTAAGTCCACAGTACACTGTTAAAGAAATGCACACAGGTCAGCCATGAAAGACACCAGAAGTATAAACATCAAGCTTGCTAAGAGATAAGACCTTAAGTGTTACCAACACTAGAAGAAATGTTATTTATGGGACAAAAACAGGGGTGTTGGCTAATGCTACAATGGTAACCATACCATTATGAATGTATCAGATCAATACAGTATATGCCTTAAAATTGTTATATGACAGTTATATCTCAATTTAAAAAAGAGATAGAAAGTATAAATAGGGCTCTTAATGCCAAAAACACTTGGGGAACTGCAGGGATGGAAACAGGGGTACCCTAGGAGACAGTACAATTCACCATGGTCAAAGGGTGGAAACAACCCAAGCGCCCATCAACTTCCACAGGCACATGCATAAAAACGTGGGATATGTCTGTGATGGAATGTTCTTCAGACATACAAAGGAACAAAATATGACATATGCTACACTGTGGCTGATCCTTGAGGACTTTATGCTAAAAGAAATCAGTCACACATATGTGTGAGGGTTCCACACATATGAAGCAGTCACATTCATAGACGCAGAGTCTATGCATTCATAGATGCATAGAATGGTGGGGGCCAAGGGCTTCCGGGGAATTGCTGTTTCAGGGGATTGAATTTCAGTTTGCAAGATGAAGAGTTCTGGAAACAATAGTGTGATGGTTGCACAACGATATGAATGAGCTTAATGATACTGAAGCATAAAAATGGTTAAGATGGTAAATTTATGTGATGTGCATTTTTTTTTTTTAAATGGGCTTCCCTGGTGGCTCAGCAGTAAAGAATCTGCCTGCCAGTGCAGGAGACTCCAGTTTTATCCCTGGGTCAGGAAGATCCTCTGAAGAAGGAAATGGCAACCCAGTCCGGTATTCTTGCCTGGGAAATTCCATGGACAGAGGAACCTGGCAGGCTAAGTTCATGGGGTTGCAAAGAGTTGGGCATGACTGGGTGACTAAACAGCAACGACAACAACTTTTTAAAAAAGGTCCTAAACGCAAGGGGGCAAACACAGACACCTTCCTGGGAAATGAGGGAGAAGAAGGGGGCAAATTTATGTGGCAATTATTTTTCCTGCCTGTCCCACCTGGTTATTACAATTTTTCTCACCATGGGTATTTCTAGCTGTGGGTATTTTCTTTAAATTCTCCTTCCATGTCGGGGTCTTTCCATCTACAGACATGGACTTTTCGGAGCCTGTCTCCTCATCAGGAAAGCCGCGCTCTGAGTATCTCTGGACTTTCTCTCTTCCCGTGTTGTACCCACCGCCGTGGAGGGCCCACGTTTGCCTCAGTCACTGACCTCGTGTCCTGCAGCATCAATCCCATTCCCACTGCCCTAGTTAGGACTGTGTGCCAGCTAGCATTCTGAATCCTTGCAATTCTTATTTTCCTTGTTAATCTCCCTTTTCATCTTGCCCTGTTGTTTTCTTTCCATCTCAGCTTGGCCTCTTTTCGTGACATTCTGTGCTTTTTTCACAAAGTTCATTTCCTCCGGAACCTGCCATAGATCATTACAGAGTCAGGGTCCGGCCTCCACACATTTCCCTGATGCACAGGATTTTTTCCCCACTTGTTCACCCTTGAAGTGGGGGCGATCTAGTGAGATCCCCCCACCTATCAAGTCTAGTGTGATGCTGTGATTTACAATACATACATACTTGGGCTTTCTGGCACGGAGCTCCTAAACCCTCAGAATTTCCTAAATGATGAGAGAGACAAAGGTGCCTTTTGTTATGAGATGACATTTTAAAATGCTTTTTGTTAACAAGGTGACTTTTGGAAAGTCCCTTGGTCATCTGGAAATGGGGCTGGTAGTCAGGGGAACCAATCTTGTCATTAGTGAAAGTGAAGTCGCTCAGTCGTGTCCAGCTCTTTACAACCCCATGGACTGTAGCCTACGAGGCTCCTCCATCCACGGAATGTTCCAGGCAACAGTACTGGAATGGGTTGCCATTTCCTTCTCCAGGGGATCTTCCCCACCCAGGAATCGAACCCGGGTCTCCCGCATTGCAAGCAGATGCTTTTACCATCTGAGCCACGAGGGAAGCTCTTGTCATTAGAGGTTGGGAATTTCAGTCCAGCCCCTGACCTCCAGGGAGGGTACGGGGGATGAAGAGAGTCAGTCACCAGTGGCCAGTGAGGTCATCAGTCACGCTGACTGATGAAGCCTCGGGAAAATCTCCACAGTGCAGCGTCCGGAGAGCTTCTGGGTCTGTGAGCACGGGAGGTGTGGAGAGTGGACACCAGGGGGGTGTGGAAGGTCCTGTCCCTCCCCACAGCTGGGTCTGTGCCTCTCTCCTGTCGAGCAGCTCCTGAGTTACATCCACTGTGTTAAACTTGTGAGTAGAATGTTTTCCTGAGCTCTGTGAACCACTGAAGTGAATTCATCTGACTTGAGGAGAGGGTTGTGGGAACCTACAGCCGAGAGCTGGGTGGTCAGATGCACAGTTGACCACCTGGACCTGTGACTAGAGTCTGCAGTGGGGGCTGTCCTGTGGGACCGAGCCCTTATCTGCAGGGTCGGACACTCTCGCTGGGCGAGTGTCAGAACTGAGTTGAACTGTAGGACACCCAACCTGCGTGGGATAACTGTTCGTTGTGGTGAACCACACCCACACGCCGAACTTCTGACCTTGTTCCACGGCTGCCTTCCTGGGGGAAGAGCTGAGTCCACCTCTCAGGTTTTGGTTTGTAAGGAGGCCAGCTTGGCCGGAGGCCACATTCGGGACACTGAGCCAATGCAACTCTGACCTTGGGGAGGGGTGTCTTTGCCCATCACCATGGACTGGGTCTCCCATACTTCAAAAATGAGGTCTGCGGAAAGCCACTATGTGGTCAGTATCCCAGGACCTCCCTGTCCCTGGCCGAGCCCAGGGGCCACAGTGGACTTCCGGTGGCCACGGCTCTCGGGTTTCCTCTTCTGCCTGCCTGTTGGAGGCGGCGTCTGAGGGCCACTTTCTCTGAATACACCCAGAGAAGCACAGGGAAGGTGCAGGCAGGGGAGGACTCCAGCAGTGCTGTGTCGACCCCCAAACCGTCCGTCTCAAGGGGAAGGGTGGCCGCCTGACTTCCTCAGATTACGGAGAAGGGCTCCCTTTCCCCCAGGAGACCTCGGCTTCCTGGGGGAGCCGGGTGGCTCCGTCTGTCTCAACAGAGCAAGAGGGAGATCCTCCCAGGCTGCCCACCTGTCTCTGTTTTCAGGAATTTTCATCTTTTTTTGGCGTGTCTCCTCAGGTATTTTAGGGGAAAGCTGGGGGAAGCCACACAGGAGGCTGCCACGCACACGCTATTTTAAACCACAACCACCCCCTTCCCTTTTAAGTTCCAGGTTTCAAGCCTGTTCCCAGGAGGGAGGCCCCGCAGGAAGCGAGCTTGTTTCTGTCTCTCTCTTCCAGGCATGAAGCTGCGGCTTCTGCAGTAACACAGTCTGGGGAGGGAGCGGACGGCCGGGTCCGCATATTAACCAGCAAAAGCGGACAGCTGGCACTGGAGCCGCCGGAGCCTGTGTGCTCGTGCTCTCGTGCTCAGGGTGGGTAATGAGGCTGTGAGCAAACAGGGTCCTCCTGAGGACAGTAATTAGTCCAGAGGGCAAGCAGGGAGCCGGCAGGCTGCCGGTCTCCTCCTGGGCCCAGTGCATCAGAGGTCACTCCTCTGGGGAAGGACACAGACTGGGTACTGGCCTCGCCTGGGTGCCAGCTCTGTGTCCCCTCCCCCTTGACATTCTAGCTGCCTTGAGGATTCCCAGGAGAGGGACTGGAACTGTCGGGTACCCACCAGAAGAAGAAGCTAGAGGATCTCCACGGGCAGGGACCCCGTGCAGACACTAGGCAGCTGCTCGCTGAATGAAGACAACGGCCTCCAAGGAAGGTGGCTGTTGTTGTTCAGTCGCTCAGTCGTGTCTGACTCTTTGTGACCCCGTGGACTGCAGCACGCCAGGCTTCCCTGTCCTTTGCTATCTCCCGGAGTTTGCTCAAATTCATGTCCATAGGGTTGGTGATGCCATCCAACCGTCCTCTGTCGCCCCCTTCTCCTCCTGTCCTCAATCTTTCCCAGCATCAGGGTCTTTTCCAGTGAGTCGGCTCTTCACATCAGTGGCCAAAGTATTGGAGGAGGAACAGCAAACCACCCCAGTATTCTTGCCATGAGAACAATACAAAAGGAAGGTGGGCAGAGTCTTAAAATGCCGATGGGAATGGAGGAGACACCTGGGGCCAAGCACACACAGAGTGCGAGAAACCAAAATGGATGCACCAGTTAAACGGTAGCCCCTGAAAGACAAGTCCACACTTTTAGTCCCTGGAATGTGTGAATGATGTCTCATTTGGAAAAAGGGTCTTTGCAGATTGATTACCTTAAAGTCCTCAAGATGAGACCATCCTGGCTTATCCAGGTGGGCCCTGAACCCAACAACAGGTATCTGATAAGAGACAGATACAGGGGAGAAGGGGACAGGAACATGGAGGCAGAGACTGAAGTGATGCAGCTACAACCGTCAGCCTCAGGGGAGACTGGGCTTGACTTGAGACTTTTGGTCTCCAGAACTGTGAGAGAATAAGTTTCTGTTGTTCTAAGTCACCAAAGAGTTTCTCTTGATGGCTCAGTGGTAAAGAACTCACCTGCCAATTCAGGAAGACATGGGTTTGATCCCTGGGTCTGATCCCTGGGTCAGGAAGATACCCTGGAGTTGGAAATGGCAACCTACTCCAGTATTCTTCCAGGGATAATCCCATGGACAGAGGAGCCTGGTGGGCTACAGTCCACGGGGTTGCAAAGAGTCAGATGCAACTAGACAATAACAAGTCACCAAATTAGCAGTCCTGGGAGACAACAGATGGAAACGGAGGTGACATGTTTCTCAGTGATGCACCTGGGTGAAAAGAAAAGGTCAGGCCAAGTGGGCTGGAGCCCTTTTCTCCTCTGACTGCTGCTGACCTCAGGCAGGAGCACAGCTGCAGGCACCTGGGAGCATCACCGGCAAAAATGTCCTGCTGTTTTCACCAGTCCTTGGTCCTCTCTGGATGAATGTACCCCAACACACTCTCCCTTGCTGTCTGCTCCCAGAGGCGGGACTGGGCTGGTCAGAGATGCTCCCTGAGATGGCTCCAAGCCCAATATGAGAAAGAATATTTAAAAACAAGTGGTAAAAGAAATCAATGGGCATCCCTGGTGGCTCTGTGGTAAAGAATCTGCTCACCAGTGTGGGAGACTTGGGTTCGATCCCTGGTCTGGGAAGATCCCACATGCTGTGGAGCAACTAAGCCAGTGCCCCACAACTATTGAGTCTGTGCTCTAAAGCCTGGGAGCCGTAACTACAGAGCCCGTGCTCTGCAACAAGAGAAGCATCTGCAATAAGAAGCCGAAGCACGGCAACTATAGGGTAGTCCCTGCTCTTCGAAACTACAGACAAGCCCACGTGCAGCAATAAAGCCCCAGCATAGCCACAAAAAATTAAATAAATTATTAGGAAGAAAACATTCTGACACATGCTCCAACAGAATGAACCTTGAGGACATTATGCTAAATGAAGTAAGCCAATCACAGAAGGGGCTCAGACTGTATTATTCCACTCATATGAGGTCCCTAGAGGAGCTGAATCCATAGAAACAGGAAGTAGGATGGAGGGTGCCAGGGGCTGGGGGAGGTGGTGCAGAGTTGGTGTTTAATGTGGACAGAGTTGTAGTTTGGGAAAACAGAGAGTTCTGGACGTGGATGGTTGCACAACAATGTGGATGTGCTTAATGTCACTGAACTGTACTCCTCAACGTTGGTTAAAGGAAGTTTTATGTCATCTATGCTTTACTACAACTAAAAAAAAAAAACCAAGTGGTGAATTCACAGGCCCTGGAGGTATGTAAGAAGCAGAGAGATCTCTTAGCTCAATGGTGGCAGGATTTCTGTACCAGGAGGGAAGGGCTCTCTAAGGACTCTCTCTCCCTTCTGGCTCCCTGGGAGTAGTCGTTAGCGTGGCCTTGGATGCAAGATCCTGGAGCCAAGGGTGTGCAGCGTGCGCCGTCCAGGAGGACATCCAGGAGGAAGCTGAAGAGGTGGGGCCTCGAGGGAGGAAAGCTCTGGGAAGGACCGTGAGAGGAGCAACGACAGACAGAACCCAACCCAGAGAGGAAGCCACCCGGATGGGGAGTTGGAGGAGGAAGAGTTTGAGGGTGGGAGGTGGAGGTGGAGGACTGCAGAAAGAGGAAACTGGAGGACCCTGGAGACCACCCCCTGGAGGTGGCACTGGGCCTGTGGCTACCCTGCTCCCTTGACAGTGTCCTTAACTCGGACAGGGTTGAATCTACCAGGACATACGGGAGTGAAGCAGCTCAGATATCTCAGAAATGTGTCAATCTGGCATCTCACACATGTGTAACCTTTTAGAGGATCAAGTGGGCTTCCCAAAGAAACTGCCTGCCAAAGCAGGAGATTTAGGAGACTCCGGTTCAATCCCTGGGTCCAGAAGATCCCCCCAGGGAGGGCACGGCAACCCACTCCGGTATTCTTGCCTGGAGAACCCCATGGACAGAGGAGCCTGGTGGCTACAGTCCATGGGATCGCAAAGACACAACTGAACGGACTTAGCGCCCACACACAGAGAATCAGGTAAGTCAGAGAACCTAACAAATGAGACCTGCGTTCCAATTTGAAAGGGGTGAGTGAGTAACTGAGGTTGGGCTTATGATTTTAAGCAGCCCGCCGAGGGAGGATTTGGCCAAGTCTGTGACAGTTTTGAAATGTTTAACAGAACTTCATATCTATCCTATTTATAAGCTTAATATGTTACATTTTAAGAACTGCTTAGGACCTTGGGAAAGTCCTGTTTTTTAGGATGGCTATTTACAAATTTAGGAAAACTGGACATATTAAATTTGTAAGAACACTAAGATATCTAAATAAATTTAGTTAACGAAGTTATAAGCCTCCTACCCTTAAATGTGACCACTGAAATCTACTAGATTCATAAACAGAATAATGGCATTTGTAGATTAAACTTAAAATGTTAGGGAAATGGTAGGCTTTAAGTTTTTCAGTTCAATATATTGAATCGTAAGTGAGAAAATCAAGCACCCATGAGCACTGTGCGTATGTGTGTGTATATATATGTGTGTATACATATATGTGTGTAGGGCAAGTGTGTATGTACATGTGTGTATATGTGTATGGATGGGTGTGTATATGTAAATGGGGTGTTTGTGTATGTGTGTGCAGTTTGTATGTGTGTATATATTAATGTCTGTGTGTGTGGAGCGTGTGGTGTCTGCACAAAAAGGCCCCAAGGACCCTGTAAACCTCCCAGGGACACAACAACGAGGCCGAAGTCGGTTGGCAGGCAGCTGTCCTTGTCCTTGTATCCCCGGGGAAAGAGGCATTGAGTGTGCCCACACCCACGCCCACACACTCAGACTTTGGAAACACCAAACAGCAAAGCAAAAGTCACGAAAGCAACCTCTGCCCTGGCCTCTCCTTGAAGGAAACGTGCCAGTGCTGGCCTGCTTGCTGGCGAGCCCACTCCTGCCGGGTGCAGGAGGGAGCTGGAGCCCAGGAGATACCCACGGGCGCTGCTGGCAGGCCCCCCCGCAGGCCCTAGTGACCACTGCCCCCTGCCTGCTGGCCCACCTGGCTGAGGGGCAAGGATGGGCTCTGGTCCCATCGCAGAGCCCGTTCTCATCCCCCAGGGGTGGCTGGTGACCCCTGTGCTCCCATGAACACTGGCCCTGCGGGGTCTGAAGGTGGGCAGGCACCCCTCCTCAACCGTGACAAGTGCCCGCGGGTGTGCTCTCCCCGCCAGGACGCAGCAGGGTGGCTTCATGGCTACGTGCTGTTTGTTTTAACTTTGAAGTCTTTAAAATAGACACCCTTTGCACAAAGCAGGCCTCTGGAAAACACATGTCTGACCACTGCCAAGTGTAATTCAATTAAAATCCAAGAAGCAGCAGTAGCAACAAATAAATAACAAAAGGATGCTTTCTCTTCAGAAAATCATAAAATCAGCTGGAGGCCCAGTAGGCCTGAGGGGGTCTGCTCTGCCGTCTGTGGTCACGGGTCCACCCAGGCTCTGCTGGGGCATGATAGGAGCCCCCAGGCCCAGGCTTGAGTTAGCCCCTAGGTCAGTGTGGCCCTGGGCACCCTCCTGTCCCACTGCACGACAGCACCCCCACCTACAAGTGAGCTTGTCACCAGCTCTTTCTTCCCAGAAAGTGGGAGAGAACAGCAGAAGAGGCCTGGATCACCAGGGTTTGGAACTCAAAGAAGAAATTCAGCAAATAGCACTGCATTCCCCCCATTGGACCTTTCAGCTACTGTGCTTTGTGACTCTGAAAGGTTGGTGGCATTCCCACTATTATACTCCCCAATCTTCCTTTCCAGTCCCAACCAGCCCCGCATCTTGTGGGTCTGGGATTCTACAGAAAGACTGGGGCCAGCGGGTCCCTGAGGTCTACCGGCTCCTACACTCCGTGGATTCTTAGCACTCTGTCATCCATCCTGCATCCTCCAGATCTCTACTTAGGAAATAATCTGTCGCTGAAGCCTTCCGAAGCGCACTTAAGCCCATTTGTCTCTCTTGTGGTTAATGTTGTCCATTTTAAATGAAAGGTTTGGTCCATTGTGGAGGGAAATGTAGGTGACAAAGAGGTGGTGGGGGTGACTTCCAGGCTCCTTCTATCTGGCTCCCTGACAACCTGCTTTCCAAGCAGGACACATCTCATGGGAATAGCCTGTTTCTCAGGGTGAGAAGTCAAGGACCTGAGGGTTGTGAGCGAGTGGCAGAGATGGGGGTGAGGTGGGCCCTGGAATTTCTTACTCCACCTCCCACAGCTGCCAGCCCTTGGAGAACATATGTAAGTCAAGGTTGTCCAGAGAAACAGAACGGATAGGGTGTGAGTGGATGAGAGGGAGAGGAGGGAGGTGTAAGGAATAGTGACCATGGGATCTGGCAAATCAAACCTGGACGGCAGGCTGGGACCCCAGGAAGAGCTGCTGCCGCCACCTCCCCAGTCTAAACACAGCACCCCTACCCCCAGCCTCTCCTCTCAAGGTCTTCAACCGGTCGGACAAGGCCCACCCACATGTGGAAGGCCGCCTGCTTTACTCAAGGTTGACTGATTTAACGCTGCTGCTGCGTGTGTGCTAGTCACTCAGTTTGCCCTACTCTCTGTGACCCCATGGACTGTAGCCCACCAGGCTCCTCTGTCCACGGGATTCTCCAGGCAAGAATACTGGAGTGAGGAGCCATGCCCTTCTCCAGGGGATCTTCCCGACCCAGCGATCCAACCTGGGTCTCCTAAACTGCAGGCAGATTCTCTACCATCTGAGCCACCAGGAAAGCCTGATTTAATGCTAATATCATCTAAAAAATACCTTTGCAGTAAAATCTAGACTCACATCTCACCAGAAACTGGGTACCATGACCTCACCAAGAAGGCACATAAAATCAACCGCCCGCGCACACTGAGAGTCTTTACCACTTTACTTTTTTTATTTTTTATTTTGGCATGTGAGGGGGTTCCCCAACCAGGGGTTGAACCCAGGCCCCCACAGTGAAGGCCCCAAGTCCTAACCACTAGGCCACCAGGGAACCCAAAGGGTCTTTACCACTTTCAATCTCTAGGTCAGAGGCAAGGCCCCAGGCACAGCCTCCAAGAGCAGAGATGAGTCACACGGGATGGGAAGTCCAGCTCGAATCCAGCTCACAGTCAGGTGCGTGGCTGGGGGGGAAGTGCAGGGAGAGGAGGAAAAGGCCCCCCAGGCTCCTGGCTGAGGGTGAGCCCTGCCCATTTCCCCAAGGCCTTTTCTCTGGGCAGTGGGGAGGGCAGGAGTGCACCAGGGAAGGAGCTCTGGCCGGCAGACTCTGCCCCACCCCACTCCTCCTTGGGGCCTCACTGCCCCACAAGTGGAAGAACCTGGGGCCACAACCAGCAGCACCGAGAGGTATCGGTGAGTCCCAGAGACTGCAGGGCGAGGGCAGTGTCCCTGGGCAGGGAGCGGCTCTGCCCGTCTCGGGGAGTCACAGAGTTTGTCCTCATTTTCCAGGGACTCTGGGAGGTCAGCGGTGCAGGTGGAGGTGGGTGGAGTGAAAGGGCCCAAGCAACAGGCCCACGAAGGCCCAGAGCTTCCTGCCAGGGTCTCAGGCTCTCTCCCATCCCAGGGTCCCTGGGTTCTGCGACAGGTTCTCCTCAGCAGCCAGACTCCCTCCAGAGCAGGGCCCAAGTGCGACACACCTGCTCACACGTCCCCAGCCAGCTGCCCCTGCTCCTCTGGGTTTCCTGGCCAGCTGCCACCAGTCTTCCAAAAGCTGTTTCTCTAATTCCACCCCACTGCCCGCTCTCCTATTCTAGGCCTTCCCCCACCTCCCAGAGCCCCATGCCCCTCAGAGTGCCCCCACGTCTGAGCCCTAGCTCATGGATCATCCTCCCAATGAGACACGTCACAGCACAAATACCTTTATCAAGCTCCCCGTGCCTAACCGGGCCTATTCTCAGCCAGCAGGCGATTTCTGGAGACGTGAGAATTCTCACAACGGGTAACTTGGAATCTTCCGTGTCTGTTTCCATCTCCGAGAACCTTCCCCTCCCGATGGTTCCTAGGCTGGCAGCTGCTTGGAAACCCCGTGGGAGTTTTTACCCCAAAACACAACTCCAGGAGAAAATGGGGATGAGGTCTGCAACTGGGAATGACAGGAAGTCCAGAAAACAGGCTCATTCCAGGAAACCTCAACTGAAGGGAGTTCTTTTATCTGGAGAGGTGGATGGAGGTTATTTACAGGAAACGGGAGCATCCAGAATGCGTGCATGCTAAGTCACTTCAGTTGTGTCTGACTCTTTGTGACCCCATGGACTGCAGCCCGCCAGGCTCCTCTGTCCAGGGGATTCTCCAGACAAGAATACTGGAGTAGGTTGCCATTTCCTTTTCCACAGAGACAGGGATATAAACAGTCTGGGAAGCTGGAGGGGAATTCCTGGGTCCCTAGGACATGGTGGGGGATTGGAGATGATGGGAGCTTAGCAAAGAAGGCGTCTTGAAGGTCCCTGCGCTCCTAAGTCCTAGGGGCCTGACTCCAGACTCACTGAGGGCGTCTTTGACTCTGTTTGACACCACTGGGAGAGGCAGGAGTGTTAGGCTGGAAGAAGGTGCCCAATTGCTTCAGCTTCCCAATTGAGGAGGAGGGGGACAATCGTCCGGCTCAGAGGCAGCAATCATCCCATTCTGGCTGGTACTGCACTGCTGCCTGCTTCAGGTGACATGGGAAGGCTGTGCCCGAGGCCCACATGGGAGAAAGGCTTCAGCTGATAAAGACTGGACTTCTGCATGCCTTCACCAAGGTGGCTAAGTACGGCTGTGCAGGGTGTGCACTGCACAAGGGTGTCTGGGTGGGGTTGAACTTGCCGAGCTTTGACTGTGTCTCAGCTGACCAGACAGGTGTCTCCCACTTCTCACAAAGGCACTGTGTGGGCCTGGGGTAGCCTTACGTCTCCCTGGAGGCAACTGAGGGGATGAGGCCTCCTTGGGCCCTCTGCACTCTTCACTGAATGGCCTTCACAGCTCCAGTCCTTGGCTGCCAGGAGCAGGGGTGTGGCCACGCTCCATGGAGGGGCAGTGAGCTCATGAAACATGCCCCTTACAGGGACCAGTCTCTCTTCAGGCTGGGTTCTGCTCTCCTCTTTCTCCAATATTAATCCATCTTGGCCACCACCATCTCAACATCTTATTTTAACAAATAAGCCACTGAAAAAAGTACCAGTTAGGTCTTCCCTGGTGGCTCAGTGGTAAAGAATCCACCTGCCAATGCAGGAGATGTGGGTTTGATTCCTGATTTGGGAAGATCCCACATGTCACAGAGCAACTAAGCCCGTGCACCACAACTACTGAGCCTGTGCCCTAGAGCCCCAGAGCTACAACTACTGAAGCCCATGTGCCCCAGAGCCCGTGCTCTGCAACGAGAGTAGCCACCGCAACGAGAAGCCCAAGCGCTGCAAATAGAGAGTAGCCCCATTCTCTGCATCCAGAGAAAAGTCCATGCAGCAACAAAGACCCAGTGTAGTGAAATGTAAATAAATAAAAGAAAAAGTGCCACTTGGAGAATCTGCTGGGGGACAGATGGGGGCCAAGGGCATGAGAAGGGGTTGTGGGCAGGAGAGGCTCAGGCCTGAGTACCAGGGCCACTGGGAGGGACTGTCAGGGCAGGTGAGACAAAGCCCCACCTGGGAGCTGGTCCACTTGGGAGCCCTGAGGGAGGAGAGGTTTGTGCCCATATGTGGGTATCAGTCCTAGCTCTTGCACAAACTGGAGACAAGGGAGTGACATCAGAGCATGACAGGGACTCTGGCTCACGTGTGAATGAACGGGTCCATCCTGAGGCCACAGGAGCCTGGTAGAAGCTGTGAGGTGGTCGGGAACCTCAGTGGTTACCTCAGCCACATAGCCTCTCACTGTGCTGGTGGGCAAACTGAGGCCAGAGAAGGGAAAGGGGCTGGTGAGTTAGGGTCTGTGCTGGGACCAGGGCCAAGGGCCCCCGGTCCCCAGAGAAGGCTGCCACAACTTGGAGCCCTTTTACGAGGCCCCGCTGAGCACATGCTGGCTTCCTGATCCTCATAATCTGTCCATGAGGTGGGGGAACAATTTTACTCCTGTTTCTCCTGCCTCCCGGGGCCTAGAGCAGTACCTGGAGGGGCAGACGCCAGACTGTACGACAGACAAATCTCTTCGAGGTCTTTTTTTTTTTTCTTTGAGGTCTTATTTTGGCTCATCTGTATTTTCTCATTTTTGAACAATTGTCTCGTTCAGTTGCTCAGTTGTGTCCGACTTTGTGACCCCATGGACTGCAGCACTCCAGGCTTCCCTGTCCTTCACCAGCTCCCAGAGTTTGCTCTAACTCATGTCCATTGAGTCAATGATGCCATCCAACCATCTCATCCTCTGTCCTCCCCTTTTCTTCCTGTCTTCAATCTTCCCCAGCATCAGGGTCTTTTCCAATGGGTTGGCTCTTCATATCAGGTGGCCAAAGTATTGGAGTTTCAGCTTCAACATCAGTCCTTCCAATGAATATTCAGGGTTGATGTCCTATAGGATTGACTGGATGGACCTCCCTGCAGCCCAAGGGACTCTCAAGAGACTTCTTTAGCACCACAGTTCAAAAGCAGCATTGTTCAAAACAATGATGATGCACTGTTTTTTTTAAAAAAAGAAAACCTACCATTTCTTACTTTAAGTGAGATCCTGTCGATCTCATAGAACTATTTAAAGAGCTAAATAAACAGGAGAAAATGCTTTATGGACCGGGAAGCAGGGCACGGGCAGGAGGGATGTCCCTAGAACTTCCCCCACTCAAGGCGCTGGCCCCTACCAGACTAGACAACAAAATGACCCCCACTCCTTCCTGTTCTCACGGTCCCCGGCTGCCTTCCTGCCATGAAGGCTAGGGGGTGGGGGCAGCCCTGGGAAGCTGACCAAGATGATCTGAACAACAGAGATGCAAAGTCTGCTTCTCACCCAGGGAAAGGGAGAGACACAGAGAGGAGACGGTGGGAGGGGGAGCGGGAGAGGCTGAGAAAAGCTGGGATGCAGAGGACAGCGTGGGCGGGGGCAGCCGTGGCTGGGGGCACGGCCCTCAGGCCCGACGTGAGGCCACCCTGCAGGTGAACACTGCCCTTCTCTATTCCTGCCTGACTCCTTGTCTATACTGGTGAAGATGAAGTTAGAAACATCGAAATGCCACATCGCCTGAACAGCAGCCGTCGGCAGAACTCCATATGGCTGCAGCAGCCAGGAGTCTGAGCTAATAAAAGTTGAAAAAAAAAAAAAAGAAGGCTGGGAAATGCTCCCAGAGAGCCACGTGGGCGCCGCTTGGGCCAGCGAGTGGGGTGGGGAGGAGAGCCAGGCACTGTGAAGGCCAGCCCCCACCCCTGCCTGGCTGGCCAAGGTCACTGTGCTCATTAGGGACAGCCACCTCTTCCAGAGGCAGCGATGGAGCCTGCCATTTTTGACCACTGCCCCCACCCCAACCCCTGTTTCTCCTAATGAGAGTGGATAGGACACAGCTGGCGGGCCAGGGGAAGGAGGTGGATGGCAGGCTGAGACCCCCACTTTGGGGAGGGGATCTCCTCAGATGTGGACCCCACCCCTCAAGCATCCTGATGGGGAAGCCAGACCAAGACCTGAGTCACCTGGAAACTCTCTTGCAGGTGGCTTCTGCCTGCAGGAGGTGGGGGGCAGTGTTTTGGCGGGTGCAGGGGGAGCCCGAAGGAGGTCTCTCCCCACCAGACCTGCAGTCAGGACAGCTGGCTCAGCCTCAGGCCCTGGCGTCACTCCTGGCCACACAGAGGTGGCCGCATCCCTGGCCTTGGAAATCAGCAGAGCAGGCCCTGGCCTGGGGCTCCCCCTGCCTCGGCATCACTGGAAATGCCCAGCCTGGCCAGAGAGCAGCAGGGCTTAGAAAGGGAGGAAGCTGTCTCTCTGCGGATGGAATCAACATGATTCAGCACAAGGAGCGTGGAGGCCGGGCCCTCCCGCCAGGCTCCGCTCCCTGCTGCCACCTCAGCGGAGGCCCCAGACGGTACTTGCCACGGGGTCCCTGTGGTGCCCACGGAGCCCAGGCACCATGCCACTCCTCTCTCCAAGAACACCACTGCCTGGCGGGCTGCCAGGAACAGCCAAGCCCTGTGGACAGGGCTCCTGGGAATCCAACCAAATGAAAGCAAACTTGCCAGATCTCTCGACCGCACCCATGGGCCTGGCAAATAAGCCCCGGGGTGCACAGCCCAGACCCAAGGGCTTGCTGGGGACACACCAAGACAGCGTGTCCCTGGCACACGACTCACTGCAGCTTGCCACAACCTGTGGGTGTCAACTGCCTGCCAGGGACAGAGGTGGTGGTGGGGGTCTCCACTCTCAGGAACTGTGGGACTTAGTCTAACAAAATGGACAGTGGGAAAAATGACGTACATACGGATGGTTAAATCCATACAGCCTAACGGGCAACTGAATCTCAGAGTCCATGGGCTGACGTGGCCCAGGAGGGTGGCCTTGGAAACATAAGGAGCATTCCATGGAAGTGAGGACGTGCATCCCAGGTGGAGAAGAACAAGATCAAGGCTAAGGGTGGGGAACTCCCTGCTTATTCTGGGGGTTGTCAGATGAAAAAGGCAACCTCTTGCTCATCTTTCTGCCGAGCCTCTGGGTCCCCAGGGAGACTTATCCAGACCCCTGGGGCAGCCAGCACCCTAGGTTCCTGAGGGCTCTTTTCTGCATTGCAGGGGTGGCTTGTGTTCCCAGGTGTAGTGTGGGGCCAGCCCAGTCACCCTGGTCACGTGGCCTGAGCCACAGCATCAGGCTGACCCTAGAACTGCCCTGCCCAACAAGGCTGCACTGTATAAACCAACCCAATCAGATCCTCTTTACAGAAAAGCTGGGAGATGGGCCACTTCAGCCTGGTGTGTGCTGGGGGAACTGAGCCCCTACTCTGGTGCTCCATGAGGCTGAGAGATGACCGAGTCTGGGACCTGGGGACTCAGAGCAACCCCTGTACCCAAGAGATGACCCCCACCTCCTACATGGGCTGGCACTCACCCTCTCTCCACGACTAATGGGTCCTTCTTCCCAGGGCACCTTGAAGACTGCAAATGTGAGCCGAAGACTTAGGAAGCAACACCTGGAGAAGGCGGAGGTCTGGGGGAGGGGACCAGAGCAGCCTCTTTCATCCACAATTAGCTTCTTTCACCCCCCAACTCCCTGAGCACTGGCCCACACTGCTTCTGAACTTTCAGTGAGTTCTGGCCCAGACTGAGCCCTAGTCAGGCAGACAGAATCTAAAACCTCCTGGGCCTGGCCTGAGAAAGGGGACCGAGACCCTGCCAGCAGCCCGGCCAGACCCCAAGCAGATCCTCTTGTTCCTTGCTGTTGTTGCCGTGAGAACGGGTTTAGGTTTGCAGAGCCAACGCAATCTCACACAGTTGTAGCATCTGCTCTGCTCAGTACCTCAGATACCCTCAGGGAAACAAGGAACACAACTCACAGGTTATCGGCTGGGTCCCAAGTGGGAGCAGACTGAAGACCAGAATGCAAGCTGCCCGAGCTGACCCTTGGCCCTAGGCTCTTCTCAAGATGGCACAGCTCCTCAAGGGAAGGGGACTCCCCTTGGCTCCGTCCCTCAGCAGGCAGCTTCCTGGGAGCCTGCTTCCCTCCCCACTGCACAGCTCAGCATCCTAAACACCAAGGAGGCCTCCCTATACTGCTTGGGCAAGGGACATGCAGGGACAGGCTGGAGAGTCTCCAGTCAGGAAACTCCCCCAAATCTAAGACCAGAGAGACTCCTAGATTCAGAAGCAGAGGCACCGGCAGCCACAATCCTTCAGCCCACTGCGACTGTCACACGTGGTCCCCAGGCCCCTGTTTCCACATCCTTAGCCTGTCGCAAGTCACACAGGTGGGGAAGGAGAGGTCCCAGATGGGGGTGTATTCTGAACCTGGGGTCTGTGAACCCTCCAATATTCTCGCAGGACTGTGAATGTTGGCACATTGTTCTGGGAAGAGTGTGGAGAGATCGTTCAGGGCTACAAAGAGCTCACGGCCCATAGAGACCAGGACAACCTCCAGCCCCCTCCCACGGGGCTCTGGGCAGCCACACACATGGACAAACACAGGAGAAGGTGAGGATGACCGTGACCGTGACCATCTGGGCTCCCGTTCCCTCTGCCTGTTCACCTGTTCACCAATGCCCACCCTTGTGCTCTGTGGGGCAGGAACGGTGTCCCAGCATGACCGAGCCCTGAGCTCCGCACACCCACCTCCGCCTCCTGTTACTGATGCGCCCCTGCTGGTCCGACCCTAGGGAGCCCTGGGTGTTTCCTGTCTCTCAGTGACTGCTCATTCGCTTTCTGAACATCACCACCCCTGGCCTAGAGGAGAAAACTGGAAAGGAAAACAAGATTTGGGGGAAAGAGCCACTTCTGTGCACAGCACAGATGCAGCCCCTCATCCCTCCAAACAGCCTCAGGGTCCTAGAAAACCACCTCTTGCTTCCCACGGACATTTGGACACTGGGGCTCCCGTCCCATGCTGCCCAGGGCTCCCAGCCACTCCCTGGAGGGCCCTGATCTGCACCTTAGGCAGGTCCGTTGCTGGCTCTGCAGAGCCCACAGACCTCAACCAGAGGTCACAAAAGCCCAGGACGTGCCTGGAGCAGGAGGGCAAGTTATTCTGCTGTTTTTGCAGCAAAGGGGAAGCCTGGCTGACCTCCTCCGACCCCCATCAGCTGTGCCACTGTGTCAGGACAGAAGAGTGTCAGGACACCAATGAGACACCATCTGTCAGGAAATGCTCCCTGTCTCAGGGACGCTGTGGGTGACACAGACAGTATTAGTCGCTCAGTCGTGTCTGTCTCTGTGACTCCATGGACTGAGGCCTCCATCCATGGAATTCTCCAGGCAAGAGTATTGGAATGGGTAGCCATTCCCTTCTCCAGGGGATCTTCCCGACCCAGGGATGGAACCCAGGTCTCCAGCATTGCAGGCGGATTCTTTACTGTCTGAGCCACCAGGGAAGCCTGTGGGGGACACAGGGATGTGTCTACTCTCCAAAACCAGGGGGAAGCTCAGGTTCTCCAGGATGTGGAATCACACTCATCCTGCAGGCCCCACCCGAACGACTGGCCCTGCGAGAACAGGGGCTGCACTCTGCTTTTTCAGCCCCAGGGGGGCGTGCCTCGACCCCCACCGTCAGCCCCTCCATGGTCCCGTACCCTCTGCAGCACCCACCCCAGTGCCGGGAGACAGCATACGATCAGAGAAAGCATCTCACCGTCTGGTTGCAAATGGATATGATGGTCTGGAAAACCCATTATTCTAATAGAAAGCAAAACAGTTTCCACAGAGGCCATACCCTGGCTTTCAGTTCTTGAAAGACAAAGAAACACACACCACTAAAAAGTTACTAAGTGTGGAATGTCATCTTTCTCTGAAGATTCAGTTCAGAGATGGAACCTGGGGAAACAGCGGCGTCTCAGGTAGCCTTCTGGATGCTGTTTGGGAAAGTGGAGGGGAAAGCAGAAACCCCAGGCTTCCCAAGCCCCCAGGCCTCTGCCTCCCTCTCCCTGTGCGCACACACCTTGGGAACACACACTCCAGGGTGACCACACACCAGATACACAGTGGGGTAGGGGGCTGCTACAGACTCCAGGAGAGATGAGGGTCTGATTGATTTCTGAAGCTCCCCCCAGGAAGGCTCTCTGACGGCCTCTTTCAACAGTGATGGGAGAACTTCAGACAGGCCACCTCAGAGCCCCTTCCCCATCCCCACTGGACTCCACCACTGAGCCAGAATATGGGGCTTGGACTCAGCTCCCCTGCAAAGGTCGGCCAAGAGAACCCTGAGGGATGCAGGAGGGGCGCCTTCCTGCCTCTCTCCCACTGGACAGAATCCACGGAAGGGATGAAAAAGTGAAGAAGGAAAACAAGCCCAAGAGAAGTGGACAGCAACGGCTCCAGGGAGACCCAAAGCAGAGGGGACCCGCCAGAGGTGCCAAGGCAGTCCCTAACCAGGGGGATCAGGCTGAGGGCAGGGTGCAGGCAGCCTTGGAAGGCCCTGCGGCCAGCCGGTCCCACGGGAACCGGGCCAGCTCCCCCGCCCCACCGCTCGGCTCCAGGCTGAGCTCCGGTCAAAGTTAGTCAGGGGAGAGAAGACGTGTCTCCCACCTGAACCCCCTCTCACCCAGGGTGCCTCCCGACGAGCGAAGCCCCTGGGGGCTGGAATCTCACCAGTCCCAGAGCTGTGCCCTTGGACTCCCCCTGGGGAAGCTGACAACTGCGCATTCCTTGAGGACCCTTGATGGGATAGACTGCCAGTGGGTAGGGGGTAAGAGAAGCACCTTGGCGCAGGCAGGCGTCCCCTCCCGCCCACCGCCCCGGGCCAGCCTCCTCCGCTGCCTGCGGAGGAGAGAAACGGGGACGTTATTCCAACAGGTCCCCCTCGGCCGGGCCTCTCCGGGCAGCCTTCCTCCGCCCTGCCCCGAGGCCTCAAATTCAGAGGCAGCGCCGAGGCACCTGCGGCTAGACCGGGCCCGGTCCCCGCGAGAAGGGGCCCGGGCGGTGCCCCTGGCGCCCCGGGGCCTCCTGGGCAGGGGCGGGGCGCCCCCGCGGCCCCTCCCGGCGCTCACCTGGCGCAGGTGCTGCAGCAGCGTCCCCGCCTCCTCCCGCCGGCCCTGGCGCAACATCCGCAGCAGCTCCTGGACCATGCCGACGCGCCGGTGGTAGGGGGGCAGCCCGGCGCCCGCGCCCGCGCGCCCCGCCTTGTCCCCGGCGCGCAGCAGCAGCGACGCCCAGAAGTCGGGCCGCTCGCGCCGGGGGCCGGGCGCCGCGCCGGGGCCGGCTCGCTCCGCCAGGCTGCCCTTGGTCTGCCGGGTGCCCATGCCGCCGCCGCCGCCGCCGCCGCCGCGCTCTCCGCGTCCCCGCCGCCGCCCGCCCGCCCCTCGGCCGCCCGGCGCGCGCCTCCCGGGCGCAACTTTGGGGGAACTGTTGCGCGCGGGCGGGAGGGCGGGCGGGGGCGCTGGCCGCGCTCCTCCTCCGCGCTCCCCGGGCGCGCTCCCCCGGCGCTCGCCGCCCGCCGGCCCCGCCCCGGCCCGGCCGCCCCGCCCCCGGCCCCGCCAACGCGCGCCTCCGGGCTCGGCGCGCCCCTCCTCGCCTCGCCGCCCCTTGGCTCCGCTCGCCCGCCCTGCGCCCCCTCCTGGTCCTCACCACGTTCCCCAGATGCTACACGATCGCGCGTGGATGAGACCTACGGAGCGGGGCGGGGAGACATGCGCCCGGCGACATGCTGAAAGTTTGGAGAATCGAGGCGGAGTGGGGCTGGGGTCTCAGCCCCAGAGTCGGGTTTCTCAAAGTGGGCGCCGCGGAGAATCCGCGCCCAAGTCGTCCGAGGGCTTGTTGAGAACGCCGACTCCCGGTCTCGCCCCAGACCCGCTCAGTGAGAATCTCAGCCGTGGGACCTGGCGATCTGCATTTTTAGCCTCTTGGCTGATTCTGATGGACGCTCCTTTGAGACTCGGCCAGTGAGGGCCGGTGCTGGTGCAGAAACCAGGTGCAAGGCTGTGTTAGGCCGAGCCCGTAGCCTGCACCAGTCCAGTGTCAAAGGAGCTGGACCATCTAGGGGCAAAGAAGAGTCCTTTTCTCTTGTTTTTGCTAGCACACCTCCAGAGAAGGGTCCTGGGGGTATACCCCATGCAAAGCAGCGGGAGCATGCCTGCAAGTAGGCCCCACTGCATGTCCCTACTGTCCCCATTTACCTCCCACCCCACCCCCTACCTGGCCAGACCAACCCTCTTGTCTTTAGTGCACCTGATCACCCCCTGGCTCAGACGGTGCTTGGAACGCCCAGGACAGCCCAGCCAGAGAGAAGGCCCAGGCACCTGGGGACCTTCCCCAGACGGACCACGGACCACCAGAGGCCTGGGGTGACTGCCCTGGTCCCAGGTGGGGGCTGCAGGAGGAGCAGCAGTCATGTCTCTTGCCTCTGACCCAGGGCCTGGGTGCTGCTTTGGGACAGCGTGGGCTGTGGGGCAGGAGAGCTGGGGTCTGCTGTGTCTTGAGTCTGGAGCATCTGGCATGTCTCTTCCGTGTGGGATGAGAACACTGTGCCACGAATTGGGAGAGTTAAGATCGGGGTGGTGGTGTCAGAAACTCCGAGAGGATACACGTGTCCCACTCTGTGAGTGACTGCTGGGTCAACCCCCAGTCCCTGGAGGACGGCCCTGTGTGCCCCTCACTGGCTTGCTCTTCCCTCTGGATGTCCGGCTCCCGAATGCCCAGCTCTGCTGGCAGAGAGCATTCAGTCTTCCTGAAGGCTGGTTTCACAGGGCTGGGTGACATCTTCCAAATTAATCCCCACCCTTTGTATGTGGGCATCTCCAGAGGACCCCAGCTGGGAGACACTTCGGTGCCTCTCATCTCTAACCTGCAGGATCACAGGCAAGGTGGCCACCAGGAAACCTGCTGACCTGGCCCGTTCCCAGGGATGGTGGGCTCCCCCCACCTGGAGGCACACTGCAGCTGGAGTTGGCACATTGACTGGTGGAGGGCATGGGGCTGGGACAACACCATCTTGGTGGAAGGTGGCCCAGGCGATCCTTAGAGTGGGGTCTACTCTCTAGTTGCGGTACTTGGGCTCCCTCATGGGCCTGGTTGCTCCGTGGCATGTGGGATCTTCCCAGCTCAGGGATGGAACCGTGTCTCCTGCACTGGCAGGTGGATTCTTTACCACTGAGCCACCAAGGAAGCCCTCTTCCATCTGTTGAGAAAGGAAACTTGTAGTTGCTCCCATCTCTCCGTTACCAAGGCCCCATCTCTCTTCTTTCCTTTTGAGCCAAGTTTCTTGGAAATGCCTAGTATTTACGTCCATTCATTCCTCACACACTGTCTCTTGCCAGTGACCCAGTTGCTAAATTCAGTGGCCACTTTCAGTCTTCCTTGACTCTTAAGCAGCATCTGATCCCGTTCCCTACTCTGTTTCGAAGAAAACTGCACTCCCTTGGCCTATGGGGATACTGCTCTCCTCCAGGGACGCCCTCTGGGGGCTTCCTGTGTTAGCTGAGTCCTTTCCTCGTCACTGCCACCTGGGTGCAGGCACAGACCTCTGCCTTGGCAATGATATTTATCCTCATGGCTTCACGAGACATGCACACACTCATGACTCTAAGTCTTGCTTTCTAATTCACAAGCTGAAAAGTTAACCTGTCACTGATTCTCGGATGCCAATGGAAGACGTGACACTCCAGGATCAGAGATGTACGGCTTTCTACTCAGGCACACGTAGTGTGAACATCAGCATATATGCATCGGCTCCCCTGGCCTCCGAGTCCCACGGGGATGCTGCACCTGTCGCGGGTTTACATCACCAAGGGTGGAGGATACCCGGCTGGGGAATCTACCGGTTATATCGGAAGCAATGAGCAAGCCTGGAGGGAACAAACACAGCGCTGAGAAGTGATTCGGATGTAAGGTGGACAGGGGTTCTGGCTTCCTGGCACACGGGGCGAGATGGGAAGGAGTGAGGCAGGCCCTCACTCCTGAAGAAGGAGTCTCTCTTCCGCCAGCGGGCGCTTCATACTCTACAAACGAGCACATCTCTCTTCCAGGCCTCCTCCCCAACCTGCCCTCCGCGGGCTCTGCTTCCTGTGAGCAGCCGGAAACCCTGGAGCCGCTGTGCGCTCGGAGCACCTGCGTCTGGTGAGTCCTGGTGAAGATGCCCAGGGGGTGGCGCTCGTTTGTGCGCGTTCACTGCGGGCTCCATCTCGGGCTGTGTCTGGTGGTACGGTGCACTTTCATCCTTTTAAACAGCTGTGAGGTCAGTCTCACTTCTGGCCTGAGTTCACAGCTGAGCATATGGACTCTGGGACATGTTAGTGATGGGCCAGGCAGGGATTCACACTCAAGTCTGTCTGACCTGAAAGCCCAGCTACGAATGTGACTTGAAACATGGATCCTTGCTGGACACACATTGTTGTCGTTTTCACCCCAGTCATTACATCACAACAGCCTTCTTTTTAACTTCTTTCTAACTAAAGAGGAAACACTTACACACCACACACAGACACATTCACACACAGAGGATTCAGTGACTTATATCCCTTTCTGTCCAAACTACTCAACATGGGGGCTTCCCAGGTGGCGCAGTGGATAAGAATCCACCTGCCAATGCGAAGGACACGGGTTCGATCCTGGTCTGGGAAGATGCCACATGCCGCAAAGCAACTAAGCCGGTGCGCCACAACTACTGAGCCCACGCTGTAACAAGAGAATCCACCACAGTGAGAAGCCCGTGCACCGAGATGAAGAGTAGCCCTCACTTGTTGCAATCAGAAAGCCCTCATGCAGCAACAGAGACCCAGTTTAAATTTAAAAAATTAAAAAACAAAACAAAAATTTTAAAAATTAAAACAAAACAAAAAACTACTCAACATGCGTTGCTTCCGCCACGTGCGACGCTGTCATCATCCTGTGTTACTTACTCCTGTCCCGAGACGCTGTCTCCTGTGCCTTTGCACACACTGCACACTGCAGTATCTTCCTTCACCTCCTTAACAGATAATGAGTCTCCCTTAAGACTTGGTTTAGGTGTGCCCTCCCTGAGGAAGCCTTTCCTCAATGCCTCCCGAGCCATCCTCCATGTCACTGCAATACCCTGTGACTGCAACCTAGCATCTCGTTTGTACTGTTTGTTGGCAGGTGCTCTTCTGCCTGGAGCATCCCCCGCCTTCCCTTCATTGCTCAGCTCCTCTTCTTCCCTTGCCTCCCACCAGCTGGATAGGTGTCCATCTCATGTTTCTCCTAGTCTGACTACTTGAGCCCGATGCTGCTGTCCTGGCCTGGGATCTCCTCAAGGGCTGGTTGTCCACTGGTGGCCAGTGGAGGAGCTCAGCATAAATGTGCTGAATGAAAACTGTGTGGACCCCCGTGCATGGCGGGCGCTCAGGAACTAGAGCACTAAGATGCCAGTGGGGCATGTTAACATGGAAGCTACAGGTGACCTCCAGGAAATCAGTCTGCAGGGAATCAAGGTAAGAAAGTTGAGAGTCCTGATGTAGCTCCTTCTTTCAAGAGACTTGGCTGTGAGTTGGCTGGTGGCTGGTTGACTTGGGGCAGTTCCTTCTTGGTGGTGGTTTGTTACAAGTGAGCTGGAGCATTTATTTAGAGGGAACCCAGGAATCTAGCCTTTTGGTTGTTCTTTTTTATTTAAGCATCTAATGTTGGTAACTTGAGACACATTGGACTTTTCTCACCATCAAACCAGGAATTACAAAATTCTCATGATGATTTTTCTTTGAACATTCACTTCAGTTTCTTCTATTGTAAGATTTGAAGTTAAAATTAAAGATCTTTCAGATTATATAAATGTTTAAGTAAAAACATCTAACTCATAGATCAAATACTAAATATTTTTATCCACAATGTCAAGCTCTTATTGCTGCAATGCATTTTACACTTATAATATTGAAACCTTTTCTTAATAATCATGCAAAAATGTTTTGATAGTCCTTTTTAGAGCAGAAGAAACTGATGTTTTTAAAAAACAGAGTTTGGCTAGTGCTTCCTTGACAGTCAGAATTCAAACCCAGGTCTGCACTGCTTTAGAGAACATATTGTTGTTCAGTCACCAAGTCATGTCTGACTCTTTGCGACCCCATGGACTGCAGCATGCCAGGCCTCCCTGTCCCTCACCATCTCCTGGAATTCCCCCAAGTTCATGTCCATTGAATCGGTGGTACCTTCCAACCATCTCATCCTCTGTCACCTTCTTCTCTTTAGAGAATATAGATGGTCAATAAAAGTAAAAATTTTTATTTGAAAATGTTACGCTGGTGCTGTTTGTCCTTGAATGTAGGGAGAGGAGTTGACCAGGATGAGCACAGGAGAAGAAGCACACCTAAGCCAAGTCCCACCCAGTGGTGGGAGGTGGCCTAGGATGTCGCTGGAGGGATGAGTCTCAGACCAGCCTCAGGGAGACTCTGGCACTGATTTGGGAAAGGAAGAGGAAAGACATAAATAGTTTGCAGATGGAAGAAAAGCTGGGTGAGTAACGACCTGCTAAGATGCCTGGAAGGCAGGGCAGGGGCTTGTGGAGAGAGAGGCAGTAGGACCAGAACTGGGGGAAGGAAAGGGAGCTCTCTGGGCAGCTGGAGGGGAGCCCAGCAGGACGGGCATGACCACAGCCCTCTGCAGGTGGGAGACAGGAGCTTGGTGCAGCATCCTGCTTCCATGAGGTTTTGCTCCAGCAGCTCAAGAATTGGGGCCCAGAAGTGAGGGATTAGACCTGCTGGTGCTTGGGTTCCTTGGGGGCAAACTGGGCGACTGTAGGTCCTGGAAGCAAAGACCCATGGAGTACTGTCAGGGACGGAGGTGATGCCAGGACCCAGGGATGGGACACAATGTACGTCCTCCAGCGGTTCTCAAACTGGAGCAGGCATCAGAGTCCCCAGGAGAGCTCGTCAAGGGACAGACCACCGAGCACCACCCTCAGAGTTTCTGACTCAGTAAAGAAACTGGGACCAGCTGCCTTTGTAATGAGTTTCCAGGGATCCCATGTTGCCAGGTGGCTCTGCTCAGGGACCGAACTTTGAGAAGAGCCAGAAGAGCTGGGTGTAGGGAGGAAGCAATCAGGAGTTTTTCTCTCCTAAAGTCTTGATAAGGTTGCCAAGGGGCCAGACCACTCCTGTGCTCAGAGGAGTTGAGGGCATCCCTGAAGAGCTGACCCCAAGAGAACACGGAAGGCACATGCACGCACAATGCAGGGGCCCTATCTCTTAGTCCACTTTTCTCTTAAAGGAAGACCCTTCCCCCTTGCAGGATACTGCCAGCCCACTTCTCTGTCAGCAGCTGTTCCCACACGTGCTGAGGTCTTCAGGGCCCCTGAATGCTGCTGTGTGCTGGGGGCGAACGTGAAACCCTGTGTTTCAATCCCCAATTGCAAGCAGACCACTGGTGACATACCCAGCATGGGACCAGCTCTCATTAGGAAGCTTGAAGTCCCAGGATAACTGACCCAGGCCTTTGCTGGCAAGAACACTCTCAGATTGTCAGCAGGGCAAGTGAGAGAAGTGACCCAGGAGAGAGAAGGGCTAGCTGCATCAGGAGAACGAGCACCCAGGGCTCCACAAGTTCCAACGCTCACCTTGAAGACAGAGCTCCAGGAGGGCACGTCCTGGAATCCATCCACTCAGGGCCTCTGAGAACCATGTACAAGGCTGACTGCACACTTTCCTTCTACTTCCCTAATTGTTTCTCCATTTCTTCATGCATGGCTTGCTTTAATTTGGTTATTTAGTTATGTAACAAGCGCCCACGAGCTCCCCATCCTAAACAAAACAAAGCCAAACCAGACCCATGGCAATAAGCGACCTTTCATCCCTGTATGCCATTGCCTGACCCCCTTTCTCTTTATATTATTTTATTTAAAAAATTTTTTTCTTTATATTATTTTAATGTTTCTCTACATAATGGAGAAATCAAACACATCCAAAGCTAGAGAGACTAGTGAGTTCACATGTCCTCTTTGTCCTCCTTTAACTTCTCAAAACATGCCTACTCTTGTTTTACCCATTTTCTCTGTTTCCACGTACTTTAGGTAGTTGTATTGCATTTATAAAAGTGATAAAGTGTTAGTCACTTGGTTATGGTTGACTCTTTGTGACCCCATGGACTATAGCCTGCTAGGCTCCTCTGTTCACAGAATTATCCAGGCAAGAATACTGGAGTGGGTAACCATTCCCTTCTCCAGGAGATCTTCCTGACCTAGGGATCAAACCAGGGTCTCCTGCATTACAGGCGGATTCTTTACTGTCTGAGCCACCAGGGAAGTATGTGCTCCTAAAGCGTAGGTTTTTTTTTTTTTTTCTTAAATTTTGGTTGTTTTTAATTGTATCAAAGAATATCTTGGGACTTCCCTGGTAGTCCAATGGCTAAGACTCTGTGCTCCCAATGCAAGCGGCCCAAATTTGATCCTTGGTCAGGGAACTAGATCACATATGTTGCAACTAAGTGTTTCCATGCCAAAAGTAAAGATCCCAATGATGCAATGAAGAAGGAAGATCCCATGTGCTGCAACTGAGACCCAGTGCAGCCAAATAAATAAATAAATTTTTTAAATGGCCAAGATGGTAAATTTTATGTTATGTGAATTTTATTACAGTTTAAACAAAAACAGACAGTTACAGTCAAATTCAGTGCCGTGCCTTCCTTAAGATTGTTCTGGAATCCAGAGATTTATACATCCAGAATATGGAGTAAGGACCACAGCATCTCAGCTGCCACTCTAGCTGACGTGGCCTGTGTGGTCCCCATGAAGGCAAGAGTCAGCTCTTATACTCTTTCAAGCTTGAGCACTAGGGTAGTGTCACCTGGTCCTTCCCATTTTGGGCAACCACTGGCTGCCCCCCATTTAGAGCACTTCATGTAACTGGAACACCAGTGGGTTTCTACCTCTTGCAAAACTCCTTTCCAAAAAAGAGTGGTCCCTTCAGAAGCCTTGAATAGAGTTTTCTCCAAAGAAGACATACAAATGACCAACGGGTGTATGTAAAGATGTTCAACACCAGTAATTATTAGAGAAATACAAACCAAAGCCATGGGATACCACCTCAACCTGTTAGAAAGGTCATCATAAAAAAAAAAAAAAGACAAAAAAACCCACCCTAGTAGCTAAGTTTTCAAAAAATTAAAAATAGAACTACCATGGGCTTCCCTGGTGGTTCAGTGGTAGGGAGTCCACCGCTAATATAGGAGACACAGGTTCAATCGCTGATCTGGGAAGATCCCACATACCACAGAGCAACTAAGCCTGTGTGCCACAACTATTGAGCCCACGGGCCCTAGAGCCTGTGCTCTGCAACAAGAGAAGTGACCACAATGAGAAGCCTATGCACAACAGCTATAGCGTAGCTCCCGCTCACAGCAATTAGAGAGAAGCGCACCCAGCAATGAAGACCCAGCACAGCCAAAAATAAACAAATAAATAAATAAAACTTATTTCGAAGAAAAAAAAAAAGAACTACCATATGATCCAGCAATTTCACTGAAGGGTATTTATCCAAAAGACTTGAAGATAGGATCTCAAAGAACTATTTGTACTTGCTTGTTAATAGCATCATTATTCACGAGAGCAAAGAGGTGGAAACAAGCTGAATGTCCATGAATGGCTGAATGTATAAGGTAAATGTAATCTATGCATACAGTAGGATATTATCCAGCCTTAAAAATGAAAGAAATCCCGTCACGTCTTCAACATTAAATGACTCTTGAGGATATTCTGCGAGTGAAATAAACCTGCCACAGAAAGACAAGTACTATACGGTTCTAGATATATGAGGTACCTGGAGTGGTTAGGGTCATAAAAACAGGAGGTAGAACGGTGGCTGCCGGGGGCCGGGGAAGGGGGAGGAGAGGAGTTGTTGTTTGATAGCATTAGTTTCACTCCTGCGAGATAAAATGTGCTAGAGATTTGCTGTACAGCAACGTATCTATACATACCCAATGTTTGTTATAGCACTTTTTACAGTAGCTAGGACGTGGAAGCAACCTAGGTGTCCACCAACAGATGAATGGATACAGGAGTTTGGTACATATATACAATGGAATATTACTCAGCCATAAAAAGAACACATTTGAGTCAGTCCTAATGAGGTGGATGAAACTACAGTCCATTATACAGAGTGATGAGAAAGAGAAATATTGTATATTGATACATATATATGGAATCTAGAAATGTGATACTGATGAACCCATTTGCAGGGTAGCCATGGAGATGCAGACATAGAAAACAGACTTGTGGACACAGTGCAGGAAGGAGAGGATGGGACAAATTGAGAGAATAGCATGGAAACATACATATTACCATGTGTAAAATAGCAAATGGGAATTTGTTGTGTGACACAAGGAGCTCAACTCAGTGCTCTGTGACAACCTAGAGGGATGGGATGGAGTGGGAGAGGGAGGGAGGCTCAGGAGGGAGGGGACACATGTATACCTGTGGCTGATTCATGTTGATGTGTGGCAGAAACCCACAAAACATTGTAAAGCAATTGTCCTCCAATTAAGAAAAGCAATGTATGTATAGTAACTTCGCTGTACTGTACACTGAAGTATTTGTTGAGAGGATGTTGTCTTTAACCATTAATAAGAATAATCAAAGCGCTGTCCTTCCCCAGTCTTAGGGAAAGTCTCCCCCACCCCCCCTCCCGGCACTCTTCTTATCTGGAACCAGCTTCCTTCCCCTCCCCCATCTGTGGAAACTGCACTTAATTCATTGATGTGCTTCTCCCTGGGGACCAAGTCCTGGGTGGGCGCTTCATCAAGTGCCCCCCAGTATTCAGAGAAACCGCTAACTGCCCTCCCTGCTTCCCTCCCCAGGGAGTGCCAGGCTGGCCCTTTCTCACGAGTTGGGAATGGAGGAAATGGCCTTTTCCCTCTTCAGAGTTGCCTCCAGTTTGTGGTTTGTTTATGTGATAAATGCTCGAGTGTGCGCTGTGCACTGGGCTGGGCTCTGGAGACAAGATAGCAAACAGGAAGGACGGGACCCCGCCTCAGGGAGTTTACTTCCCAGCAAACAAAGAAGGTAACTTCAGAAGGTGTCAAATGCTGTGATGAAAATAAACAGAGGGACCTGGCGATCTGGGAGGTGCCCCAAGGAGGTCCCTCTGAAGAGAGGATGCTCATCTTGAGATGTGAGGAGAATGGAGGCAGGAGGAATGGCATTCCAGGAAGACCTAACAGTTTGTGCAAAGGTCCCGGGTAGGAAAGAGAGGCATGTCTAAAGAACAGAGGAGGCTGGTGGGAACGAGGGGAGAGTGGACTGGAGGAAAGTGAAGATGTAGCTGGAAGGGGTGTGTGCAGGGCCTCCTGGAGCAAGTTGGAGCAGGAAACGGTTAGCTACTAACAGACAAGGAAGGAACAACAGCTTGGAGGACATCCTTGGGTTCTCGCCCAGGTCTGTTACCTGCTACTTGTACGACTCTAAGTCAAGGGTTTTCAAACTTGGGCATGCATCTGAGTCAAGGGGCGGGTGAGGGGAGGGTTGTGACAACAGCCAGCTGGGCCTCATGCTACAGTGTCTGATTCGGTGGGTGCGAGTGGGGCCCACATGTATGTGCTGATCAAGTTCCCAGGTGATGCTGCTACTGCAGGTCCTTGGACCACTTTGAAAATCATGTTCTTAAAAAAAAAAAGAAAATCATGGTCTAAGCAAAATATTGATTCTGAGTCTTTTTCTTCACCTGTAAAATTGCATTTCTCTGAACTTAGCAGTTGCCAGAGAGGACTGAGGGTGGAGGGAGGGAGAGTTAGAGAGTTCAGGATGGACATCTTCATACTCTGCTATGTTTAAAATGGATAACCAATAAGTACCTATTGCATAGCACAAGGAACTCTGCTGATGTTACCTGGCAGGCTGGATGGGAGGGGACTTTGGGGGAGAGTGGATACATGTGTATCTATGGCTGAGTCCCTTTGCTGTGCACCTGAAACTATCATGACATTGTTAATTGGCTATATTCCAGTACAAAATAAAAAATTTAAGAAAAATTAAAAAAAATTTTTTTTAAGTTTTTAAAAAATTGCCCCTTTCTCCTGGTTGATGTCATTATCAAATGAGATAAAACCCTTTGTAAAAATAAAAAAGACACAAAGAGGGAAAAATCAACTTAACTTTAATAATCACCAGTGTGTATTTCCTTCACAATTTACAAAGAATGCTCATATGTAACACCAGCAGCGGGTGCCTTGGGAGCCGTGGCAGTTTTATTTTCTCTACCGGAAGGCTGGCTGACTCTCGGACCATGTACATGTTTGAATCTCACTGCTGCTGGAAGGACAGACACCTGCTTTGCCCTTCTTGGAAGAGACCTTGGGATGCGCCCCCCATTGTTCACTCCACAGACGGAGGCTTGATGATCTCCTGTGTCTGTGGTTATTTTTGTTAACCATCATCTCCTCCCACTCCTCCCCAAGAAAGGCGTCCTGTGAGTCATCCAGAGGCCCGGGAAGAAGCCATGGTTGCTCGGCTGGTTTCTGGCCATCAAGGGACAGACAGGAGGAGTGGTTGAGGTCTCCTTGACCTTTGAAGGAAAAACTCCATTGATTCATAGACTCCCAGAAAGTCAGCCTCTAGGATATGTGCCTATTATATATGTACCCTTGGAGTATTTTTATTTGTACTCACTCACAGAGTCAACAAATATGTTGACTATCTGCTACAAAGCAGGCTGAGGATACAGCCTCGACAAAACAACAAAGCGGCCCTTTTGTGGAGTTTGTGTGTGTGAGATCCATCCATGGAACGCACACTGAAAGCCTACTATGTGATAGCCATCTATGGAATGCATACTGAAAGCCTACCATGTGTCATGAAATTTATAGTCCATCAGGGAAGACAGACTTGTAATCAGATAAATGCAGTGAAGTGTAATAGGGCTTGTGATGGTGATAAACACAGGGTGGGGACAGTGAGTCATAAGGGGGAAGAGGGCCCCGAGGAGGCGTCCCCATAAACTGGCTATTAAAGGCAACTGACTAAGGGGAGGTATTCTGTAGAGAGGAAGCGGCTATAGCTTGGCACATGGGGCACCTGCCAACGGTTCTACAGATTTGGGATACAGGGTGCCCGGGATAGAGCTGGGAAGGGTGGCAGAGGTCTGGCCACAAATGGCCTTAGGTGACCCAGACATGGGGCTTAATCCTGCCTTAAGGGTATTGAAGTGTTAAAAAGCTCAGGGCAGAGAGGGAACAGTGACAGGGCTAGGCTGCGTGGGGTGATTATTCTGGAGAACGTGTGGGGGGAGCCATTGGGTGCAGAACTGGGGGTGAGGAGAGGAGGCTGGGCTCACAGATGGAAACAGGGATGCAGGATGCAACAGGGCCAGGAGAGGCAGGTCAGAGAGGGACGCTGAGGATGCAGAATGGACAAGGTTGGTCACAAGCTGGAAGAGGGGAAGGAAGACGCCGAGTGGAAGAGAAGCAGCTAGAGGAGCAAGAACGTGGGGAAGAAATGACTTCTGTCCTGCACATGCTGAGTTTGAGATGCATGTTGGCACAGCACAAGACCTAACTAGAGTGTGAGGTTGAGAACTCCACACTGAGCAGTAACTGAACCCAAGTGAGTTTGGGGATGAGGGCAAGGACAAGCAGACCAGTGGGCACTGCGTCCTTTAACACACTGGAGGAGGGGGATAAACTTTGAGGGGAACTCAGAGGAGATGTCAGAGGAAGACAGCAAAGGAGGAAGAAACAGGGTCTTGGATGACTGCTGTGGAAGTCAAGGATAGAGAAAGTTCCAGAAAGAGCAGTCAGTGGTGACAAATGCTGAAGAACAGGTCACTGGAAGGACTTGAAAGTTTGATTTCAAGAGAGTGAACTGAGACCCTGCCAAGAAATAAAAATGTATGGAATGAATGGAAAAAACTTGGGAGATGAGACTCTGAACACCATCTCCAAAGGGCAATCACTGTTGTATGGATTCACAACTTTCTAATTTTGACTCTTCTGTTTGTACCAGAAATCTCCATCTTCTAGGCAGCCAGTGAAAGAAATAAGACAGAACTACAAAAACATGGGAAATTATACTTGAAAACACACTTTCAGGTCTCAGAGACTTCAAGGAACTTCTCTACAAGGGGTGATGCAAACAGGAGCAGATTCCACGAAGCGCCTGCAGACAGTTCGGTCATCACACACAGAGGACAAGTGGAATGCCCCTCAGCAAAGCCCCACACGCCCGAGCTTTGGCAGAAGCAATGCTCTCTTGCACACGTCACGTCTGGCACCTGGCTGGGTGAGGACACCGCAGGAACCAAGACAGACAAGATCCCGGCCCCCAGAGGCTTGCATTCTAGTAGGAGGGATAGACAATAAACAAGTAAACAGATAAACCAAGTAACCAGAGTGGGATAAATGCTATGAATGAAATAAACTAGGATGAGCCAGTAGAAACAGGAGAGGATTGCTTGAGATGGTAGTCAGTTTATCTTGCTGAAAAATTTCCAACTTTAGTCACATAGCAGACTTCACGTGCCATCATATTTTATGATTGATCACATCTTGCACTGTTCTAATCGTCTCCTGTTGCATTTCAGACAACCCTCACTGGCAATGGTAGGGGTAGGGGGTGAAGATGAGAGGAAAATAATTCTGTGATACGTTCCCTGTGCCTACACCCTGATCCCTGGCTGAGCATCATTGGTGGGGACAAAGATGGGTCACTGGGAAGGTGAGTGGATCTCCACTGACTAGAATGCTCATATGGGATTGTTTATGTGGGGGCAGCCCTCTTTCTCACTGCTTCCCAAACACATCCCAGCTCCAGCCATAGCATGAATGCTCAACCCAAGACCCTCCTGGAGTTTTTCAAAATGTGTGTATGAGTTCGAGGATGAATAAACCTTTTCCATCCTGTGTGAAGAGGCTTGACTGCAGAAATCCAAAACTAAGCCAACTCCCTAGAACAGTGGAGGCAGGAGGTGGAGGAGGTGAGTCCCGCTGCTCCAGGTGTCCCGGGGGCAGGTCCACTTGCTGCTTTTCTTGAGGTTTGGTTACTTGAGTCGCCTCTTCCTTCTGCTGCCTAAGCTGGTCCCAGTTGAAGTTCTGCCACTGTCAACTCAAGTGCCCCAACTGTTATGATGCAGCTGAATCACACAGAGCTGGGCTCAAACCCCCACATATTTTGGAGTTGAGGCTGTGCTGAGCAAGGCAGGAGCCCCAGCAGAGGGCTTTGACAGGTGCTGCCCCCCCACCCCCACCCCGTTGCGGGGCGGGGCGGCGAGGGGGGGGGCGGTGCCCACACTAACCCCAGGGCAAAGATTCATCCAGAGGTCTCGGCTCCCTAAGGCTCCTAGGGCCAAAATGGACTTTTAGGGGGATGTCTGTTTTTAGCTAGGATGAGCTCAGCTGCTGCGACAAACAGACCTAAATATGCTTATTGACTCAAACACAACAGAAAGGTCTCATTCACATAACAGACTCCAGTGTGTGCTTTTAGCGACAGGGGCTCTCTCCCATATAGTGGATCCAGGATCCAAACTGAGGCTCCAGCATAGCTTGGCTGTCATTTACATCTTGCCAGCAGAAGGGGGACTGGAGAAGGAAATGGCAACCCACTCCGGTATTCTTGCCTGGAGAATCCCAGGGACGGGAGAGCCTGGTGGGCTGCCGTCTATGGGGTCTCACAGAGTCAGACACGACTGAGGCGACTTAGCAGCAGCAGCAGAAGGGGGAGGGATAGCACTTCAGGTGCTGTTCTATTGGTGAGAACCAATCACATGACCACACTGAACTGCAAAGGAGGCTGGGAAATGTAGTCCAGTCTTGCACCTTGCTATAACTCCCATTGCTACCAAAGGGGAGAATGATTTTGGTGGGCAGAAAAGTTTGACTTTCTAAGAGGACCAAATGGGAGGCACTCAAGTGTTTTTAATCTTGACAATATTGACATTTTAACTGGACACTTCTTTGAGGCGGGGAGGGAGGCTCCCTGTGCAGTGTAGAACATTTAGTAGCATCCCTCCACCCACTTCTAGTCAAGACATCAAAAATGTCTGGAGACATTGCCATCAGTCCCTGGGGCATAAAGTCATCCCTAGTTGAGAATCACTGCTCCAGACACCGAGAGCAATGTCAGAGTGTTTGTCAACCAGGGATAAAAGGCAGCAAAATTACCTGCTCTCCTCTCACTTGTCACTTGGAGATTCTCTAGTGGCTCAGACAGTAAAGAATCTGCCTGTATTGCAGGAGACACGAGATTGATCCTTGGGTCGGGACGATCCCCTGATGGAGGGGGCAACCTACTCCAGTACTCTTGCCTGGAGAATCCTATGGACAGAGGAGCCTGGCAGGCTACAATCCATGGAGTCCCAAAGAGTTGGATATGACTGAGTCACTAATACTTTCACTTTCTTCACTTGTCATTTGGGAAGCTCATGGTGTGGATGCTAGTTTTTGCTCCTGACATTGACAGATTAGCTGAGGTGCTGACTTGAAGTTTCAGAGAGAACAAAGTGATATGGACCCCAACTCTCAGACTCTCAAGTGCATGATGGGAACAATGTTAGAACATAGCCAGGGTAGCCTGCACAAGAGATGCTCTACGGCTTTCACTCAATTCAAAACCCAAATGGCACTGACTTGTTTGCAACAAACAGATTTTCTGAATTATTTGGTGCCGATTCCCTAAAATCTCTGGGAGAAATAAGATTTGTTTGATACCTTTCCTAACATGAGGCAAATTTGTAAGCACCTAGTGAGTTGTTCTGAATGGACTTGGTGAACTAGGACTGGGCAGACCCCTAGAATGTGTTTGTTTGCAGGAAGTGGGCTGTGGGGAGGATTTCTAGCAGCTTGTTTTATACCAGAAGTACTACCATCCAGCAAAGCATTAGGCTGCCAACAGTCTGCTTTCTCTCTTAGAAACCCAACAGTGCTGCTCTGACTTCACAGGAAACATTTCCTGGCTGTAGCTGATGGGGATTCCTTCATATCCCACGGAGAACTTCGGATTGTAGTCTCCAACAATGAGGTCTAGATTGGTGTGTAGCTTCCAGCGTAAAAATATTAGTTTCTTGATTCACTGGGAACATGCACCCTCTTGAACTAGTTATGTAAGTCTTTTATTTGAAAGCTACTTGAAATGAATACAAGTCATAATCAATAAAGCTCAGTTTGAAACACTGCGGAGAAAAAGGAAGAGAGAAACATTTTCTCTGCCCCTGGAGCTGCACAAAGTAACAAGTTTATGTTAGACTGAGGTTTGTGTGCAAATAGCTCAGTAGTCCTTTTGAGGATGAGCAATTTGGGTCTGAATAATTGTTTGATGTCTCACAAACCCATGCGGATCATTCTCTTTGAGCAGGCTTGAAAACACTAGACTTTCCGGCTTTTTACCAGTTGCTATTTAGCCTGGAGGGTTTCCCTGGTGGCTCAGACGGTATAGAATCTGACTGCAATGCAGAAGAAATAACAATGAAAAACCGAGTAACAAATCTGGTGCTGCCCTCTGTGGTCCAGTCTTTGCCTTGTTCTTGAGCCTTGTCTGCTGGTGTGGTCTTGCCTTCTCGGACACCTCGAGCCCAGGAGAACCAAGCACATGGGCACCCATGCACCAGGACCCCAGTGCCCAGATTTCTCTCCACCTCCCAGCCCAAACCCCAGAGCTTGATGACCATGTTGTCAAGTTTCAGGATTCAGGTCACACGCGACGGTATCCAGAAAGGCTTTTTGACTTTCACTGGTCTCTCAAGAAGAGCTGGCCAGTTGTTTCTGGTGCCCCTCAAGTCGCTGACCGGTCTTTATCACCCAGGACACACTGTGTGGATGCCTCATCCCTGCTGGACCACAAGCTCTGAGGGCAGGGCCTGAGTCTCATTCCTCTTGGGAGCAGCAGTCCCAGCACAGGATCTGGAGAAGATTTGATCAGTAAGAGCGATCAAAGAAACAAACAGTCATTTTATAGCAAATGTTATATGATTCTCCTTGCTTTTAAAATTGTGGTAAGACACACAGAACATAACATTTACCATCTTCACCTCTTTTAATTGTATGGTTCCGTGGTGGTCGGTATGTTCAGTCTTGTGCAACCATCAGTATCATGTGTGCCCAGAGTTCCTCCATCTTCTCAAACTGAAAGTCTACCCATTAAACACTAACTCCCCTTCCCTTCTTCGTTCAGCGCTAGCACCTGCCCTTTGACTCCCTGTCTCTATGAATTTGATAGAGAGGTCAAACGTTCTAGGTAGCTCAGCCAGTAAAGAATCCAACTGCAATGCAGGAGACTCCAGTTCAATTCCTGGGTTGGGAAGATCTGCTAGAGAAGGGATAGGCTACCCACACCAGTATTCTTGGGCTTCCCTGGTGGCTCACAGGATAAAGAATTCACCTGCAATGCAGGAGACCTGGGCTCAATCCCTGGGTTGGGAAGACTCCCTGGAGGAAATAGTGGCAACCCACTCCAGTATTCTTGTCTGGAGAATCCCCACAGACAGAGGAGCCTGGTGGGCTACAGTCCATGGGGTCGCAAAGAGTCACACACAACTGAGCGACTAAGCACACAGCATGTATAAGTGAAATCGTACACTATTTGTGCTTTTGTGTCTGACTTATTTCACTGAGCTCAACATTCAGAAAACTAAGATCATGGCATCTGGTCCCATCACTTCATGGGAAATAGATGGGGAAACAGTGGAAACAGTGTCAGATTTTATTTTGAGGGGCTCCAAAATCACTGCAGATGGTGATTGCAGCCATGAAATTAACAGACGCTTACTCCTTGGAAGAAAAGTTATGACCAACCTAGATGGCATATTGAAAAGCAGAGACATTACTTTGCCAACAAAGGTCCATCTAGTCAAGGCTATGGTTTTTCCAGTGGTCATGTATGGATGTGAGAGTTGGACTCTGAAGAAAGCTGAGCGCCGAAGAATTGATGCTTTTGAACTGTGGTGTTGGAGAAGACTCTTGAGAGTCCCTTGGACTGCAAGGAGATCCAACCAGTCCATTCTAAAGGAGATCAGCCCTGGGTGTTCTTTGGAAGGAATGATGCTAAAGCTGAAACTCCAGTACTTTGGCCACCTCATGTGAAGAGTTGACTCATTGGCAAAGACTCTGATGCTGGGAGGGATTGGGGGCAGGCGGAGAAGGGGACAACAGAGGATGAGATGGCTGGATGGCATCACCGACTTGATGGACATGAGTTTGAGTGAACTCCAGAAGTTGGTGATGGACAGGGAGGCCTGGCGTGCTGCGATTCATGAGGTCGCAAAGAGTCGGACACGACTGAGCGACTGAACTGAACTATTTCACTGAGCACAATATCCTCAAGGCTCATCCATGGGGCAGCCTGTGTCAGAATTTTCTTCCTGTTTAAGACTGAATAATATTGCACTTTATGGATAGACCACATTTTGTTTACTTATTCATCTATCGATAGACACCTGGGTTGGTTCTACCTCTTGGCTACAGTGAATAATGCTGCTGTGAATGTAGAAGTACAGCACCTATTTGAGTCCCTGCTTTCAATACTTTTGAATATGTACCCAGGTTGCTGGATCATATGGTGATTCTGGGTGTTTTGATGTTTGGAGGAACATACATGCTCTTCTAGGCTAGTGCTTTACATGCACCAGTTCACTTAGTGCTCATGAGAGTTCTAGGAGGGAACACTACTATTAGTCCTTTCTCATGGGACTTCCCTAGTGGCTCAGAAGGTAAAGAATCTGCCTACAGTGTGGGAGACTTGGGTTTGATGCCTGGGTTGGGAAGATCCCCTGGAGAAAGGAATGGCTGCCCACTCCAGTATTCTTGCCTGGAGAATTCCATGGACAGAGGAGCCTGGTGGGCTACAGCCTATGGGGTCACAGAGTCAGACATGACTGAGCAACTGACACTTTCATTTCTTTCTAGACAGATGAGGAAATAAAGGCAGAGAAAGTTAACTTGTCAGTTTCATAGTCAGTCAGCGGTGAGCTGGGACTGAGGCTCACATTTAGATTCCAAAGCCTGCTTTTGAGCCCTGTGCTGGATCTGTTTTCTTCCAGAAGTGGCAGGGCGGTGGGGTGGGGTGGGGTGGGGGGCGCTCCCTCACTCTGGTGGGTAAAGGGCCTGCCTTGAGTTGGGGGAAAGGACCTTCTTTTTTTTAAGATCTTAATGTGGGCTATTTTTCAAAGTCTTTATTGAATTTGTTACAATATTGCTTTTTTAAAAATGTTTTTATGGGGGTTTTGACAGTAAGACATGTGGGATCTTAGCACCCCAACTAGGGTTGAACTAGTGAACTAGTGTGTGTAAAGCACTAGCCTAGAAGAGCATGTATGTTCCTCCAAACATTAATGCAACCCCAGCATTGGAAGGTGAAGTCTTCACCATTGGGCCACCAGGGAAGTCCCAAAAGGGCCTTCTTAAATAAGAGGCATCTTGCTTGTAGGTGGTCTGGCTTTAGAGGTTAGATGTGTTCAGCTTTTCCCTAGTCCTTCACAGGCCTAGAAATTCTGTAGTGAGGCCGTAACGTGCTCTGTGGTATACATCCTAGGATGAGACCGGCTAACAAGCTCATACTCAAGTTTGGTAGTAATTACAAATTCACTGAATCAACTCTCAAAAACAACCTGGGTGCTCTGTATATCCTCTGAAGTGATGACTTAGTACAGATGGGAGGTCATTAAAATCTGGAACAGATCTCTCAGGTTTTGTAATCCAACCTCTCTCTTAGTGGTTTGGACATGAAGGAGAGAACTGGTTCATAATCTGCTAAGTCATTCAGAACTAATCAACCTGTGGTAAACTTTCCCCATCTGTCTCATCAAAGACCTGGCAGCTGATTATGTGGTAAATGGTAGTCTGCACATACCCAGATACACCCCTGGATCAACAGACATAAAACTTCCCTTGCTTAGTAGCCACTGGACATAAAGACTTGGGCAGAGAAGAATGGCCAGGGATGAGAAGGAATTCATGCTTGAGGTACCTTCTCTGCTCCAAACATACAGCAGTGACAGAAAAAATAATGAAATAGAAAACCCAGTGTTCCTAGATAAACCCAAGGATAAGATGAATAGCTGAAGATTGAAAAGATCAAGCAGAAAAGAGATAAATACACTCTTAGCAGAAATGCAAAGCAGAGCAGACTGCAGCCTGGGATGTGCTGTGCTCTGGTCTGGAAGTCAGGAGAACTGACTAGGAGTTTGAATCCTATCGGATGAAGAGAACTAAAGATGTTCCACACAAGGCTCACCGCTGGAACTGAGAGGCAGAACAGGTCCTGAAAGGAAGCTGGAAAAAATAAACAACTACTGCTGACTGCCATCTGGGGAGGTGGCATTTCTGAATCCATGAGACTGGGGAGGCAGGAACACACAGATGAGTCTCATAGCCAAGCCTCCAGTTGGCCCATTTCCTGATTCTGCGAGACTGTGAGACTAGCATGGGGCAGGGGAGGCCTGAAGTGTCGTTTATAGGACTTTAGCTGGGCCAAGGGTCAGGTGCAAACAAGTGTGGAATGCTAGGCAGAGAAGTGTGAGCCCAGAGTAACAGGGAAAGAATAAATCAAAAGCTTTCCAAGAAAATAAAAAAATAGAATGTGAATTCACTCCAAATTTACACTTTGGAATAGATTGATAAAGACTTCAAAATAAGTGTGTGTGGCATGCTCAGAGTGATAGAGAAAGGGATGATTTCCATTTTAAAAGAGAATGAGAAACTAAAAAAAAAAAAAAAAAAGCAATCAGAAATAAAGCAGAACAGGTGATGTTAAAAAGCAACAAATTGAAGAACTTCTCTGGTGGTCCAGTGGCTAAGACTCTGCTCCCAATGCAGGGGCCCTGGGTCTGATCCCTGGTTAGGGAACTAGATTCCACATGCCAAAACTAAAAATTTGTATCCTGCAAGGAAGGTTGAAGATCCTGCAACTAAGATCCCATACAGCCAAATAAATAAATAAATATTTTAAAAGTTGATAACCACCTTGATATTGGAGAATGAAGAGAACTAGATAAGAACATAGATTGATTACTATATTTTGGAGCCAAACAAAACTTTAAAATTTACCATGAGATTAAAGGCTATTATTTTTTCATTGGAGTAAATAGATTTAGTAATTAGATTGGGAAGATAATATCACGTTAGAAACACATCTATAGGTTAATGGATATATACTTTTTTGAACTAAAAGGTTATTTTTATTTGTTAAACTAAATGTTGTAATTTTAGTTTTAGCAAATGTATTTCTGTTTTTAGGGAAAGTCTGGATTTTTGTGACTATACATTAAAAAACAGCTCCTCTTTCCTCTGATGTGTTCAACTTCACGACAATCTGGGGACAGACTATAGGGGAGGGAAATCTTAGGATTTCTCACATTCAATACCACTTAAAAATTTCCTTCCATCATCTAAATATGATGATATCCAGGCAATGAAGGAAACACAGTGAGGTATGACCCTTGGCTGAAGGCTTTGCTCATACTCCATTAGATTTCTCCCAGTGAAAATCTTCTGAGATCAAAGTGGGCTGAATGATCATGTCAGTGTTTGTACATTAATTAAGAATCATAAGATTCAATCCCTGGTCAGAGAACTAAGATCCCATAAGCTGAGCAGCCAAAAAGAAAAAAAAGAGGTATTTATTTACTATGAATTTCCTACTATTCAGGAAGTTGTGTATTTTGGTGAAGAGATTTCCTTACAGTTTCTACAGTGGTAAGATCTTTTTCTAGTGAGATTTTTCAGATCTGATCTTTAATAAGATATCCACTCTGTTTCAGAACTGTGTCACATTGGGGATATTTAGAGGGTGCCCCTGTTCTGGTAATAGGGGTCCTCAGTTGACAATAAGGGATGAGCTATGATTCAAGACTTTTCATGGTTATTACATTCATGGAGCCTCTCTCTAGTGTAAGGACATGGAGAACAAAATCCACCTTTTAAGTGAAGACTTTCTCACACATTCATAAGTAAGTAAGTGTTAGTTGCTCAGTCATTTGTAACCCCATAGACTGTAGCCCACCAAGCTCCTCTGTCCATGGGATTCTCCAGGCAAGAATACTAGAGTGGGGTGCCATTCCCTTCTCCAGGGGATCTTTCTGACCCAGGGATCAAACCCAGGTTTCCTGCATTGCAGGCAGATTCTTTACCATCTGAGCCACTGGGGAAACCCATAAGGCTTTCTCCACTATAAATCTAGTGTTCGAAAAGGATTTTTGAAGAATCCTAATCATGGAAGAAGTTACCCTACTCTATACACAATATTCAGTGATTTCCCCAAGTTTGAATACTGTGATGGGAAGTAAGAGGTGACCTTTTTCTAGACACTAGACATTCAGTACACAGGTAGCCTCTCTCTGTATGATTTCAGAGTCAGTGGAAGAGATAAGCTGGGATTGAGGCATTCATGTAATTCTTAACACGTGCTTGGGAATCATGTATTCATTCCAGTATGAATTTTCTGATGATGCTTGAGAGATGAGCTCTGGATGAAAGCATTCCCTCATCCCTTACATTCAAAGGGTTCCCTGCCCATCTGAGTTTTGTGGTGCAGAATAAGATGTGTATTCTGCTTGAAATATTTCTGCATATTTTGCACTGAAAAGATTTCTCTGCTGAGTGGATTTTCTGATGTTGAATAAAATATGAGTACAAGTATTTCCCATATTCATTAGGGATTTGATATATTTGGATTCATTCATATAGGATTTGATAGTTTGCTGGAACAGCTCACAGGGAAACATCCACTTATGTTCACCAGTTTATTATAAAGGATACAACCCAGGAAGAGTGGAATGGAGAAGTTGCATGGGGCAAAGCACTCCCATCCCCACATGTGTGGAGCTTCCACACCCACTCTGGGCACATCACCTTCCAGCATCTCAGGGCTCAAGTTCCCTTTGGGCTGACATTCCAACCATCTAATCACATGCCTGGTTTCCCTGGCAACCAGCCCCCATCCTTAGGGGCTTTTCAAAATTCACCCTATTCATATAAACGCAGGTGTTGTTATGAATAACAAAGGATGCTCTTTTCATGTTTATCACTCACAGAAGCCAAATATTATAGCGAATGATGCTATTTCTTTTATCACTTAGGAAATTATAACAGTGTTGGGAGCTCTGGCCAGGACCTTAGGATGAAGTCCCAAATGTGTATTTCTTATTACATTCCAACATCACAGTTAAAACTGTAGTTAAATTTGTATGGTTGCATTTGGCCAACAGCCCAGCCAGAGCAACACCATTGCTGCTGACACGGGGCCGCTGTGGAAGGGCCCATTCCTACAGCACTGGAAGCTGCTCTGTTTGAGGCTGGACTCTCCCACTTGGAAGGGTGATACTGAGACTGAGCAGGATCCTTTGGGGCCCTAAAGGGTACAAAAACCCCTCTGTGTCCCCTGTTTCTTGTTTGTAGAAAAAGACTTTAGTCTCCCAGGCCTCCCCTGAGCTCCAAAGAACAGGCACAAGCAGTTACTAATTAGGGAAGTGAGGAAATGCAGACACAAAGGAAAAGCAGTTAAGCAAGAAAAGTAACTGATAAATGAATGCTTCTGAACTGAGCTGCTAGAGAAGACTCTTGAGAGTCCCTTGGACTGCAAGGAGATCAAACCAGTCAATCCTAAAGGAAATCAGTCCCGAATATTCACTGGAAGGACTGATGCTGAAGCCGAAGCTCCAATACTTTGGGCATCTGATGGGAAGAACTGACTCTTTGGAAAAAACCCTGATGCTGGGAAAGATTGAAGGCAGGAGGAGAAGGGGATGACAGAGGATGAGATGGTTGGATGGCATCACCAACTTGATGGACTTGAGTTTGAGCAAGCTCGGGGAGTTGGTGATGGACAGGGAAGCCTGGTGTGCTGCAGTCCATGGGGTCACAAAGAGTCGGACACGATCGAGTGACTGAACTGAACTGAAGAAAAGTAATGACAATAGGTCAATAGTAAAACAGAGGCCTAGTTCTTCCCAAGGGATGTACATAGTAATCAGATACATATCCTAGAGTTTTCTGTAGGAACTAAGACCATCCACCACCCCAAGTTGGAAGCTGAGCACAGCTGGTAGATCCCAGTCTGGATGGAACCAGAAGGTTGATAATTAAGATTCCTGAAATACCACCTGGTTACCTCCTCTCCAGCCAATCAGAAGAAAGTCATGCACCCTGCAGCCCTCGCCCCACATGTCGTCTTTAAAAACCCTTCCCAGAGAGCTGCCTGGAAGTTTGGGTCTTTTGAGCATGAGTTATCTGTACTTCTTGCTTGATGCCCTGCAAATAAGCCCTGGCCTACCCTTCACCACAGTCCAGAGCCAGTAAGTTGGCTTTGCCATGTGGCAAGCGAGCAGACACAAGTTCTGTTCAGTGACAATACTCACAAACCCTGGAAATGAGGTGAAGTGAATATCAATAATAAAATTATCTGTATACCCCACTGTCTTTAACAATTTAGCAGCAGTGGCATCAGAGCTGTGGGATCTTTACCCACTCAGTGTAAAAGACTTTAGCAAAGCCACTCCTTTGATTACCACTGATTTTCATTTGTTTTTTTTACTTTTTCAAAGCTGTCAGAGACAATGTTCCAGAATGCCTTGGTAAAAAGATTCCTACAGACATAAAGGTAAACTTTTCTTTTAGATGAAGGGCAGCTGGTGAAACAGTGATTCCACTTCATTTTTTAGAAAACCATTTTGATTTTTAAAAATATTTATTTTATTTAATTTTGGTCTTAGTTGCAGCGAGTGGGCTTAGTTGCTGCATGGCACATGGGATCTTAGTTCTCCGATCAAGAGTAGAACCTGTGTCCCTTGCACTGGAAGATTCTTAACCACTGGACTGCCAGTTAAGTCCCTCTACTGCACTTTAATTCTCCAGGATATAACCGTTTTCACAATACAAAAAATTTACATTTTAAACATTGTCTCCATTTTCTTACAAGCTTAAGGTCTCTGATACGTGAGAAATGGCGAACGTCTACATTCAATGCGCGTCAGAAATACACTGTGACTCCTCCGACTCTCCATTTCTCTGATCCTCACGAGAAAAATACAGAGGATAGGATGGCATGGTTAGGAGGCTTAACCAGATTTCAATTACTCGCTTTATTTTCCTTTAAACCTCATGGCACCCAGGGGACAGCTTCATGCTTGCTGTGTTTTCCTTTCCTGCAAACCTGCTGGCCGCCCTCCTCCCAGCTCATTTACTGGAGACTTTGCTCATGAACTCCCTCTCTACTCCAAGTTTCAGCTTCCTGCTCAGCGAGGTCAGGGTCCACAGGATGACCGACCCCCACCCAGACACACTGCTGTTTCAGTATCTTCTGGCCGCCCACCTGAGCCTTCATGCTGAGGCTGCACCCACTCGCTCCTCCACCACCAGAAACCTGCTCCTTCTGGAACATCCATGTCAGAAGCCCATTCTCTTCCCACATCAGCTCAAAAGAACTTGAGATGCTCAGGCCCTTCTACCTCTGGGGGACCTCCAGACACTGATACCATGCACCCCCCAACAAGCTGGTCACTTGGTTCCTCAGGACACTTACTTTCCTGAAATGCCCCCAACTGCCTCAAAAAATCCACATTTTTTTCTTTCAGTTTCATTGCTATATTAATATAATTAACATACAGTACAAATTTAAGGTGTACAGTATAATAATTCCCTGGTGGCTCAGACAGTAAAGATTTGCCTGTAATGCAGGAGACCTGAGTTTGCTCCCTGAGTTTGCTCCCTGGATTGGAAAGATGTCCTGGGGGAGGAAATGGCAACCCACTCCGGTATTCTTGCCTGGGAAATCCCATGGACAGAGGAGCCTGGTGGGCTACAGTCCATAGGGTTATAAAGAGTCAGACATGACTGTATGACTAACACTTTACTTTGCCTAATAATTTGACTAACATACATCATGAAATGATTACCACAGTAAGTTTAGTGAATACTCATCATCTCACATAAAACCCACATTTTAGATGAGCTCAGGGGGCCTCCTTCTATAGGCCTACATTCAAACAACTGCTTATTTCAAATTCCCGATCGAAAGACTCAAGCCAGCACACCCATAAATATGGCCATTTCCTTATGGTTGGTAGCCTGCCCCACTCTCCAGTCCTTTGCTACCAGGACTCACCTTTTCACATAATAATGGTTCTTGCAGAGCTTCTGGTCTGAAGTACAAGGTTGCAACTGACCGGCGCCACCAAGACAGCATGGAGAAAAGCGGAAGAAACTTTAAAAATGACACTTCTAAGCTTTTGAACTGTGGTGTTGGAGAAGATGCTTGAGAGTCCCTTGGACTGCAAGGAGATCCAACCAGTCAATCCTAAAGGAAATTAGTCCTGAATATTCATTGGAAAGACTGATGCTGAAGCTGAAGCTCCAATATTTTGACCACCTGATGCAAAGAACTGACTCATTTGAAAAGATCCTGATGCTGGGAAAGATTGAAGGCAGGAGGAGAACGGGACGACAGAGGATCAGATGGTTGGATGGCATCACCGACTTGATGGACATGAGTTTGAGTACGCTCCAGGAGTTGGTGATGGACAGGGAGGCCTGGCATGCTGCAGTCCATGGGGTCAAAAGAGTTGGACATGACTGAGCAACTGAACTGAAAAGACTGAAAGACACACAAGTGAGAGGTGGATGCAAAGAAGTCCAGAGGAGTGGGATTCCAGATAGCCAGGAGTGCTTCGCAGCGACCAGCCTCCCTCCCTGGAATCAAGCTGGCTAGGGTGGTGGGAGGAGGGTCTCTGCTCACTTGAAGAGGTGTCAGTGTAGGTGTTGTGTTTTTTGTTTTTTTTTTTTAGTATTTGTAAAATATCTGGTTGGCACATTGGACTGAAATCTGTAGGAACTGCAAATGCACAGTTAATTCTACCCTTGCTGAGTGTGGGCGGTGGGGCTGGTGGGGCTGGTGGTGGGTGCGAGGGACTGTCATGGTACAAGCAGATAAGAAGGATAAGAGGGAACCAGGATTAGCCAGGTGACACTGCAGAGAATGCCTGTCACCTGTGGACACCCACCTTCTTCAGTCCTGCTCCCACCAGTGTGGGGGTGGGAAGCTGCTCCCCAGTTATAAGGACTGGCTTCACATTTCTGACCCGACTCTCCATTGATTCACAGGCTGCCTCTCTTGCAGCTGCTAGAAGGAGGTTCTCTAGAAGATTCTTTTCAACACTGTGAGTCAGAGGCAAGCAGCCACTGTCTAAGGCCCCAGGCCATTCCTTTCATCTTAATTACAACCAATATCCTGCTTAGAAGTTCATCACCATCTTTAAAGGAACAGCTATTCCTGATCCCACTCTTCTTTGATGAGAAGGAGAGGAAAGCTTTTACATACTGAGGTTCAGGGAAGTCAGTCTGGTTATATATGAGTCAACTTGAACTTTATGTTAGCTAAAACAGCCTGCATCATACACCTGCTTTAACCATTAAAGGGTGCAAGGACTTCCCTGGTGGTCCAGTGGCTAAGACTCCATTCTCCCAATGCAGGGGGCATGGCTTCAATCCCTGGTCAGGGAACTAGAGCCCACATGCCGCAACTAAGAGTTCACATGCCATAGCCAAAGATTCTGCATGCCGAAACTAAAGGGACGGTCCCACACTCCAAAATTAAAAGATCCCACATGCTGCAACCAAGACCCGGTGTGCATGTTCAGTCACTTCAGTCGTGTCCGACTCTTTGGGACCCCATGGACTGTAGCCTGCCAGGCCCCTCTGTCCATAGGATTCTCTAGGCAAGAATATAGGATCCTCTTGACGCAGGGATTGAACCTCATTTCCTGCATTGCAGGCGGATTCTTTACTGCTGAGTCACTTGGGGAAGCCCAAGACCCAGCACAGCCAAATAAATAATATTAAAAAATCATAATAATAAAGAAAAGGTGCACTGACCAGAAGCAAAGAATGTCTATGTTAAAAATAAGGATGAAATGCTTCCCCTTACTCGGACGGCAATGCTGGGACTCCTTCCTTGACCAGACTCCCTTCCTGGTTCCCAAGGCTATACTGATCCGCTGAGTAGGTGCTGGTCTGTTTTAGTTGTTTAGTTTTTCTTTTTTTTCCCTCTTGGCTTCTGGCATCTTAGTTTCCTGACCAGGGATTGAACCCAAGCCCCCATGGTGAAAGTGCTGAGTCATAATCACTGGACTGCCGAGAAGTCCCAGATACTTAACTGTTTTTTTGGAAACCCTGACGGAATGTACCCCTGTCAGGTTTGACTGTTGTTCTGACAAGCCACAAACCTGTGCTGAAAACCCTGCTTCTCCAGAGCAGGTCCTCAGAGCCACTCAGAGGCCTTCTCCTGGGCCACAGCCCTCAGCTCTCTCAAATAAAACCCTTTTGTATTCCTATTATAGACTGTTTATCACCTATTTGCACTGACAAGGCTTATGCTTCAACCACCTTCAAGGCTTTGTGTCACCAGCAAAGCCCATAAACAGTTTTGGAGAAATAAAAATAGAATCTGGGTAATAAAATAAAGTCTTACCTTGCTTTTTGTCTGTACTGAGTCTGGTTGCTCCAGCTTACTGGAGGCTGCATGCAGAGGCCTCATACCCATGTCTTCGGCCCAGAGCTCCCCGTGGGGGCATGGCTGCCCTGGCACCTCAGCTACAGGCTGTAAACAGAAGCCCGGCTGGACACTCAACGCAACATGGAGGCAGTGAGCTGTGTGCAGAGACTGCACACAGCACTCAATCCAAGATGGCGGCAGCGGGCTGTGTGCAGAGTCGCTGCGCTGGGCCTGCAGACCTGGGTGGTAAACAGAGGGCCTCGCCCCCTCCCCACCCTGGAGACTCTATGAAGCAGCCCCACCATCACCTGACCAGCATGTCAGAAAATCTTGTCCTCTCCACCCTCTGACCCGAGGAAAAAAATCCTCCTTTGCTTCTGAACTGAGATGGGTCTCTTATTAGCTCAAAGCACCCTTTTTGGGCCAGACTCGGGAGGGTTGGTGACAACTGGGCAATCTCATTGCCTTAAGTTTTCTTGTCTTGGGCTTCACTGGTACCCCCACAATTTACAATTTTAAGAGAAGTCAGGCTGCCAGCCTGGAAATCAGTGGGCAGGGAGGGCCTACTTCCTTTTTTTTTTTGATGTGGACCATTTTTAAAGTCTTTATTGAATTTGTTACAATATTGCTTGTTTCATGTTTCGGTTTTTTGACTTCAAGGCATGTGGGATCTTAGCTCCCCAACCAGAGATCAAACCCATACTCCCTGCATTGAAAGGTGAAGTCTCAACTACAGGACCACCAGGGAAGTCCTGAGAGAGCCTACTTCTAATGTTTTTTTTTTTTTTTAATTTATTGTTTTTTGCTGCCCTGCATGGCATGTGGGATCTTCATTCCCCAACCAGGGATTGAATTCATGCCCCCTGCAGTGGAAATGTAGAGTCTTAACCACTGGACTGCCAGGGAATTCTCTAATGTCTTATTTCTTAACAACAAAACAAGAAATCAGGCAAATCTGGAGGGTTAAGAATTGACAAGACAGAGTAAACACTGGCATTGGTTACATTCTTCACTGTAGTTTTCAACAGAGGTTTTTAATTAAAATAATGCAAAGTGTTACTCCTTCAGTTGTGTTCAAGTTTTTGCAACCCAGTGGACTGTAGCCCACCAGGCTTGTCTGTCCATGGAATTCTCCAGGCAAGAATGCTGGAGTGGGTTGCCTTTCCCTTCTCCAGGGAATCTTCCTGAGACAGAGATCAAACCCAGGTCTCCTGCAGTTCAGGCAGATTCTTTACTGTCCAAGCCACCAGGGAAGCCCTAATGCAAAAGGGACTATAAAATATGTATGTGTGGCAGGGAAGGCTAGGTTAGAAAGTAAAGTCTGAAAAAGCTGAACAGAGTGAAAAGTTGCAAGGTGGGGGGGGAAATTCTTAACTTCTTATTTCACCCAAAGGAAACTTTAAGCATTAATAGTTTGCACCTCTGATACTAGAGTAATTCATATGAATTATGTTCACCTTTTGTTTTTATAAAAGAAATATATTTCCATGGCACCAAAAATTTCAAACAGCTTAGAAGGATTTAAATGAAAACAAATCATGCAATTGTTGGAGCAGGAACATCATATTCTTTAAATTGCTAATATAATTACTGATCTTTATCTGCTTATTTTACCAGTGACTGACAGACATATGTCACATCATCACATTATGATTGAGCTTTTATTTCTTTTCTAAGTTTTGACAGTTGTTGCTTTATGTATTTCGAGTTATATTATTAACTGAATTTCAAAGTCAGAATTTTTATCTTTCTGGTTGATTAACCCTTCAGTCATTATGAATTTTGCTCAATTCTAGCAATGCTTCCTGGCTTAAAATCTCTTTTGTCTGATATTAATATCAAGACACTAACTTTCTTTTGATTAGTGTTTACACTGTATATCTTTTTTCCATACTCTTACTTTCTACTTTTTTGTGTCCTTAAACTTCATCTCTTTTAAACAGAATAATTTCTCAAAAACCCAGTTTGACAATCTTTGTCTTTGCCTTGAAGTATTTATTCCATTTATACCACATGTAAATATAGATGTATTTGGTTATCAATCCACCTTCTTCCTATTTTTCTACTTGTCCAACCCTAATCTATGCTTCTTTTTCTTACCTCTTTTTACAAAAAACCTGAGTGTCCATCATTAAACGACTGCTTAAATATACTGCAGTACATCGGAACACCGAAGTCATATGCAACTGTGAAAAGAGGGATTAAACTATCTCTGTGATTTCTAGAGTATATGTTTATGTGGAAGAGGTGGAGAGACGTGTGTATACTAGGTTACGGTGTATCTAAGAAAGGGTGTTGACCCTTGAACAATATGGCTTTGAGCTGTCTGTCCACTTACATGTGGATTTTTTTTCCAGTAAGTATGAACTATAGTACTGTATGACCTGTGGTTGGTTGACTAAGCAGATGCTGAACAGAGGGGAGGAAGGAACTGCTGGGCAGTTGTTGCTCCTAACCCCTCCGTCGTTCAAGGGTCAATATATTTCCTCAAATTTTTAAAAAAAATAGAAGAATAAACCACAACCTTTTAAAATGGTTAGCTTTGGGGGAGGGAGAAAACTAGGTAGACAGGACAGGGATAGACGTTGGATTTCTTGAAGTACTTTGTTCTACAGATTTTACATAGCATGAAAAAACTTCACCTAATTATAACACAAAAATACAATAAAGAAAATGCAATTTTCAAATCTTGTAAAATAAAATGAAACTGTGTATATTAGTGTCTTAACACCACAGTCTGGATCGTGAAAAATGCTACCAGACAAAAGACCTAGTTTGTCCAAGAAATACATTGACAGAAATAAAAGAGAAATGTCAGAGAAGTTTACAGATTGAAAAAGACTTACAAAGCATCAGTTAACTTCAAAGTGTGCAACTCTCCTGGATCTTGAATCAAATAAACAGACTGTAAGAACGCAAAAAACAACAACAAAAAAGTTACACCAAGCAGGGATACCTAAGCATTCAATTGCTTTTTGATAATATTAAGAAAAAAATTTAAATGCAACAAATCTATGTCACTGTGTTTAAAAAGTCATCTTTAAATCTGTACACTGAAATATTTGCAGGTAAATAATATGATGCTGAGACTTGCTCCAAAATAACAGGAGGTGAGTGTCAGTGGCGGACTGTAGACCGGAAGCAAGGTCGGCTGGCTGTCCAGGCAGGTGGACAGGTACGTGAGGGTCACCGGCAGAGAGAAGAGGCTGCTGCACTCTTGGAAGGATGCGATGGTAGCGGCTATAAGGGGCTGTTTGAATAGCCTCGTCACCAAGCCTCTCGGCTCCTTAAGGGGAGCTCAGGCCGAAGCTTGGAGATGTCCGAGCGCGCGCCTCGGCGGCGCGGGCACGCCCCCTCCGTTCCGCTCTCCAGCCTGGCCGGGAGCGCGCCGGCAGGTGGTCGCGAGCCGAGGGGTAGAGTCGCCGTGATCGGCGATGCGCCTGCGTAGCGAGGCTCTGCCCGCATTTCTCAGGAACGCCTGTGCGCCTGGCCCCGCCTAGCATCCCAGAATCCCCTTCAAGCCGGAAGCTGGGCTTCCGCCCGGGACTGCTGGGGCTCCTTCTCTCGAGGTCCAGGGAGGGCGGCTCTGGTCCGAGCCCCTTCCTGCAGGAGGTATGCTTGGCCTCTGGTAATTCCCTCCCCTCAGTCTGATGGCGGCGTACCGGGACGGGCGAAGGTCACCCGCCACTGGATGAACTGCAGCGCTCGGGGCGGGCGGAAGATGGGCTTCAGGCAGAGGGGGCTTATTTAGCGTTCTCAGAGCGGGAGGGGAGGACTCAGTGCCGAGGAGCCACCTCCCTGTGGCCTGTGGGAGATAATTGAAAGGTGCAGGATCAGGGGTGGGGTGAACACTTCCCTGGCTACGAAATAATCTAAAGGCTGTGGCGATGTAGAAGGAGGAACTGTAATATGAAGAGGTAAAACCCAAACCTGATGGTCCAGGCAGTCACTGACCACATGGCTCTGAAACGTGGGAAAGATCTGGATGAGAGACCAGAATTGGAGGAGGGGGGAGTGCATCATTTGCTAGGCAATTCTCATAAAGATTTGAATTTAAAAGACTCCAGGGGATGGGAGACAAAAAACTTTCAGTGCTGTAATCTCATCAAGTGCTGACCAGTACTTTGCCAACAGAGGTCCATCTAGTCAAAGCTATGGTTTTTCCAGTAGTCATGTATGGATGTGAGAGTTGGACTATAAAGAAAACAGCGCCAAAGAATTGATGCGTTTGAACTATGGTGTTGGAGAAGACTCTTGACAGTAACTTGGACAGCAAAGAGATCCAACCAGTCCATCCTAAAGGAACTCAGTCCTGAATATTCATTGGAAGGACTGATGCTGAAGTTGAAACTCAAAAACTTTGGCCACCTGATGCAAAGAACTGACTCATTTGAAAAGATCGTGATGCTGAGAAAGATTGAAGGCAAGAGGAGAAGGGGACAACAGAGGATGCGATCGTTGGATGGCATCACCAACTCAATGGGAGTTGGTGATGGGCTGGAAAGCCTGGTGTGCTGCAGTCCATGGGGTTGCAAAGAGTTGGACAGGACTGAGCGACTGAACTGAATCTCATCAAAATAATGTAATTTTATAGAATTGTAGGTACATACTTTTTGTATTCTGAGTTTTACCATTACTTTAAAGCAAGAACTCAACCAAGTGCTGGAGCCAAGGGTTCCAATCTTTGTTCCCTCACCTGGTGTATGTGATCTGGGTGGGCTTCACCTTCCATGTCCACACAAAGGACTCAGTCCTGCAGACAAGCTTACAGACACATTATACATATCACTATAGTGCACATGCTTGCCATTTTTAATGGCTACTGTGTTCTAAAGGGGTAGTAATTATAGTGAAATATAGAGCTATGAGAGTAACAGAAATAAAGGGGTGAAAGTGCATGTACAGGTGCATGCAAGTGAATTCATACCAGAAGAGAAGAATCAAAGAACGAAACTTAATGGCATTAAGTTTTAAAGACCAAGTAAAAGTTTAGCAAGAAAAACTAGTACTTGTATGAAATAGATCCTCAGAACTCTGATTTAGATCAGCAACCTGCTTTAATGTGATGGGAAGGGAGTGTGATGAGCTCAACACAGTAAATCATCAAGACACTGCATAGTCAGACCACCACATAGTTGGTATCTACTCAGTTGCTTTCAACTGCTCTCTACTTCGGAGAAGGCAATGGCACCCCACTTCAATGTTCTTGCCTGGAGAATCCCAGGGATGGGGGAGCCTGGTGGGTTGCTGTCTATGGGGTCGCAGAGTCAGACACGACTGAAGCGACTTAGCAGCAGCAGCTCTCTACTTAACATGCTTGCCAGGTTAACTGAAAGGCTCCATCCCTCTGAAAACTTATTGCTCATGGCCTTGGCACAAGACGTCTTGTGGTTAAGTGTGTGGTTTTCCAGGTACACATAGCCCTTGTGTTCCCTCCAGTTTTGTTTGCTCAACAGGACTTATTTGCTCCCCAAATCGTTTGCCTGGATATGTAATTATGTCTCCCCATTACAGAATTAGGTATTATGTAACCGGTGAAAGAAGGGCAGAGTTGCCTTTACTGCAGACCCTTCCAGTGGTTGGAAGGACTCAGCCCACTTGCTAAGCATGCCCAGTAGCAGAGAGCATGCCCACTGCCCAGATCTGGTTTCTAAATTGCTGCCTATAAAAAAGAGTCAGGGATTCCTGGAGAAAGGGCTCATCCCATACCTGGGGTATTGACAGTGCGAGGTGAACTGGAGACAGCTTTGTCAAAAGGCCATTAAGTGCCCAGAGGTTGGAGAGGAACGACAGAGGACAAAAGGGCTACCTGAAGGTTTCTAACTGGCCAAGTCTGGGATAATCAGAGAATCTGAAACAGTGATCCTAACTGTGCAGCACCAAATCATATGTCATCACTGCCAGTGACTCCTGACTCTTGAAAAATCGGTAATTTAAGGAAAGACTTGAGCGTGATCCTGTCTCTAGTGCAGTCCCAGCTGATGAAGGAAAACTCTTCCTTACAGAGTACCAGTCAATAAATGTAGGAAGGACAGAATTAGAAAATTTCAGCAAATTTTGCTGAAATAATGGATTCTGGCAAGGATCATCATCATTGGATCCCCAAAACTGCCAGGGAAAAGGCTGCTGGTAAATAGGCTACCTATGCACTGCCTTGTCACTGCACAGGTTATCTGTTACCTGCAAGAGCAAGGACATCCTTTTAAGTTGGGAAGATGTGATCAAATTTTGCATCACAGTGAGTCATCATTTTTTCTTTTTTTTTTTGGCTGTGCCAGGCAGCATGCAAGATTCCCCAACCATGGATCCGACCCATGTCCCCTGCACTGGGAGTAGTCTTAATCACTGGACTGCCAGGGGAAGTCCCCAGTCAACCCAATATTCAGACTTTTGATGGGATGCAGTATGAAATACATCTGTGAAGTGTTAATGTATAAAAAGTGTGTAACATGAATATACCAAGCCTTTGGCCCTAACTGCTAATTTACAGAAACTACAGGAACAAGATAAACAAACCACATGTACAATCTATTAAATCCTGAAAGACATTCTACAAGTGACCTGCTCTATTTAAAGGAGAAAAAAAAAAAAAGGTCCTGGAAAAGAAACCTTAAGGCAGGAAGCTATTCTGGGTAGACGGAACAGACAAGCATCTGTATGGCTTGAAGATGGAAACACAGACTGAGTGCTTGGTAGTTGGGAGTTAATGTTCATTTTTTGAGATATGTAATGTTATTGTGGTTGTTTTTATGAGACGCATGGTTAGTGTTTAGGGGTGAAATGTCTGTAAGTTACTCTCCAGTTGTTCAGTAAAAAATATGGCAAAATGTTAATTTTTGAATCTAGGTGGATATATAGAGTTCATTTTATTTAACTTTTCTGTATATTCGAACATTTCATAATAAAAAGTGGAAAATAAGACTACCGGTTTAAAAAAAAATACTTCAAAGCATGGATCAGACAACTGTAAAAGTGGGAAAAACATGAAGATCTAGGATTCTCCACGATTATTATTATTATAAGGGCATCAACTGCCTCAGTGTTTTCAGTGGAAGACCTTATAAATGTATTATTTACATAAAACACACAAAGGTAGGAAACACGGATTAATGCAAAGAAAGGCGCTATGGACTGTAACACTCCACACTTTCTTTCCAGGAGAATAAAGTATAAGGTATGAAGTGCTGTTACAAAAATTGCACCTTAAATACAATGGTTATTTTTTACCGTAACTATGGCATGAGCATAATCTGATAATTATGCAACCTTGAGAAAACCTGCACTTTGTGAAGGGTGATTCCATGACATCGAGGTTAACTAGGAGGACAAGGGGAAAGCAGCTTCTTGAAGAAAATGCTCAAGAAGAGAACCTGGAAGATGCTGGCACTCCAGGTCTTTGCCACCTCCCCCTCAGGTCTTTCCAATATCCAAATGAAGCTGCATGGTCCACACATGCTTCCAGTGTTATTTATGGCACCAGAATTTATATCAGGTTTTCCTCACCTAGCTCAGGAAAGCTTCTTATATAAAGATGTCCCATGACTTTTTAGGAATATCCCCACTAATAAGATTTGGGGATTCTGGTTCTTCATTTTGAAGTCATTCCTATTAGTAACAAATGGCCAATATTTGTTCCACATTTCTTTGCATGTATGCACCAAAAACTATAAAGATTTGCCAATTTCACACATCAGTTACTCAACCTGATTACTCCAGCCTGACTACATATTCATTAATTCAACCAGCATATCTCAACCACCTACCAAAAGCAAGGCACTGAAGGAACACAAGCAGAAGGGAAGGTCAGCTGTCAGCACATGGTCTGAAATTCTGAGAGTACAATGCTGTGGACAGTACATACAGTAGTGGTTTCACCTATTTCTAATTGTGTTTCTAGCAGTTTTCCTTGTGTGCTGCTTGGGGCCCCACAGTTATTACTGTTTAATAATTACTGCAACAGTGATAGTTTCTGCATCATTGCTTTTTCCAATGAAATGTACCGTTATCTTAAGAGTAATCCCTATTTTACTTACATGTATGAAGAGTACCAATCACAGTGATTCTTTTGAAACCAGTCATTTCAATTTTAGTTTCTTCTTACATAAATAGGCTGGTTTGCTTTTTCATTCACGTGGCCACTCTTACTTTCTTAGGTAATCAAGCCTAGTTAACATTTCAGCTGTAAGTAGTCTCTGTATCCTCTTTTCTCACCCTTAAGTCTTTAGATATTTTTTTCCCTGACCCACTTTCTGCACTAAACTCAAACCCATTTCCCACTACTTATTTTTTCCTCATACTGTTTAAATAGCTGCTTTCATTCATTACTTTCTTAAGATAACGGGGTTGCATTTAGCAATCCATTTCAGCAGGTTCTTAGCTTCATTCCATGAAGCACTGGTTAAGATCACGTCCTTGACTTTGTTACCTTTCATTATTTTAGAAAGCTTTCTGTTGCTTCAGTCAGCTGTGACTTTCAGCAGGTAAGCCCTGGAAGGATCCAACTAGGAGGTCTGGGCCCTGAGCACAGCAGGCACTCAGGAAACATGTTTCAAAGGAAGAAACGGACTTTCTATAGTAAGACAGTCATGGGGGAGCCTTAGGGTATGATTTCAGGTGTCAGATGGGGGGAAAAAAGGAACTGTGAATTTAGGAATCAGATTGGGGGGTGGGGGGTGGGAAGAACTGTATTCTTTTTTTCTTCTGATGACAGCTGTCAAAAGCTAGTGTGTGCTCAGTTGTGTCCAACTCTTTGCAACCCCATTGCCTGGAGCCAAAATACTGGAGTGGGTTGCCATTTCCTCCAGGGGATCTTCCCAACCCAGGGATTGAACCTGGGTCTCCTGCATCTCCTGATTGGCAGGGAGATTCTTTACCACTGAGTCACCTGGGAAGCCTGTCAAAAGCTAGTGAGACTCAGGCTATTATGTTTTAGATACTAAATATACCTAAATTTTAAATTGTTTAAGTTTTAATTTTTGCCTGTTTAAGAAAATTTGTGCATGTGTCTAAGGGTTACAGACACATTAGCTTCTCCTAACAGATCATCTTTCACTAGGCTGCTCTTCCTTTAATATCTCAGTATTTAGAGGAAAGCATAATTAAACAGTGGTCAAACAAAAGTCCTTCCTTAACATACTTTCAACCATTTTCTTTTTTGGCAAACCTACTGGCTTCACGTGGCAGTTATGGCATAACAGGAAAAGGGAAGGGGGCCCTTTACATATTTAAGGCTTCAAAGCTGGGAAGAACTAAAGGCTGGAGGGCAGCTCTTCTGTTCTGTCACCCTGGGATTACCCTCTGGTGTGGAAGCTCTACTGGATGGAAGCCTTCCTGTTACAGTACATTCTTAAGGCCTCATGAAGAAGTACTTGAAACTCGGTCTGAGTTAGTGGCTAACAGGTTTCTGGCACTCTTCCTTTCCTACAGTTTCTTTCTGGAATGAACTAAACCAGTATCAAATAAAGGTTATTATGAAGTGAATGTTTTCATCTGAAATTTCACAGTACATTTAAATAGGTTATACTCCCATCACTAATTCTGATACTTCTGCTGAGTGAAAATCTAACCCATATTGCACTTCTTTTGAATAATGTTTTCAATAAGCACAGTACAAAATAAAACGTAGAATGATTAGGTTTGAAAACCTATGTGCAGTCTCCCGGATGCATTAGTTTCGATTTTTGGCACCTGTGTGGACACGCTGATGCTGGATGAGGTTCGTACTCTGGGTGAAGCTTTTGCCACATATGCGGCACGCATAGGGCTTCTCTCCCGTGTGAATCCTCTGGTGCTGAATAAGGCATGTTCTCTGGCTAAAATCTTTGTTGCATGCGTTACATTTATAGGGTCTCTCTCCAGTATGAGTTCTCTGATGCTGATTAAGTGATGAGGAATAAATGAACGCCTTCCCACACTCGTTGCATTTGTAGGGTTTCTCTCCAGTGTGAATCCTTTGATGCTGAGTAAGGTTGGCACCCTGTCTATACGCTTTCCCACATATGTTGCATTTAAATGGTTTTTCACCATTGTGAATCCTCTGGTGCTGAGTAAGGTGAACGCTCTGGCTGAATGCTTTCCCACACACGCTGCACTTATAGGGTTTCTCTCCAGTATGTGTTCTGTGATGCTGGGTGAGGTTTGCACTCTGGCTGAAGGCTTTCCCACATATGCTGCATATATAGGACTTCTCTCCAGTGTGAGTGGTCTGGTGCTGAATAAGTGTGGAGGAGTGAGCGAAGGCTTTTCCACATTCGTTACATTTGTAACACTTCTCTCCAGAGTGAATTCTCTGATGTCGAATAAGGTAAGTGCTCTGACTGAATACTTTCCAGCACTCATTGCATTTATATGGTTTTTTTCCTGTGTGGATCTTCTGATGCTGGAGGAGGTGTGTGCTCTGGCTGAAGGTCTTCCCACATTCGTTGCATATGTAAGGTTTTTCTCCAGTATGAACTCTCTGGTGATTAATGAGTGATGAGCTGTGGCTGAAGGTTTTACCGCATTCCAAGCACTTGTAGGGTTTCTCTCCCGTGTGTGTTCTCTGGTGGATGGTGAGGTGAGCACGCTGGCTGAAGTCTTTCCCACAGTCATCACACTTGTAGGGTTTCTCTCCTGTGTGGATCCGCTGGTGGATGGTGAGGTGGGCACGCTGGCTGAAGGCTTTCCCGCACTGGTGGCATTCATAGGGTTTCTCTCCCGTGTGCATCCTCTGATGTGCAATGAGGGATGAGACGTGTCTGAACTCTTTGCCGCACTCTTCACATTCGTAAGACTTCTCTTTGGCATGGCTGTTTTGGTGTGCGATGAGGGATGGGTACTTCCTGAACTTCTTCCCACACACCTTACACTTATAAGGCTTCTCTCCAGGGTATATTTTCCTGTGTACGATGCCGGGGATGAAGGTCTTGTCTTCATCGTACATGAAAGTTTTATTGTCTGACTGGGTACCAAACTGCATAATTAGGTTTGAATGCTTTTCAAAATCACTTCTATATATATCATATTTATAGTCTTCGACAGGACCATCTTCTTGTGAAAGGACTGACTTCTTCACACCAAAATGTCTCCTTTTGGTGGGAATTCTCCTGAAGGTCTCTGCCACTTGCCCCTCCATTCTGTTGTCATAGTCAGAGGGTTCTTCCAGTTTGATGAGCTTGATTCCATCCTTTTTAGGTTTAGAAACATTTTCCACCAGAGTACACTCTTGTGCTTTGGTTTCCCATTCTGAAATTAAAAAAATACATATAAAAAAGTCTTCCAAACAGAGGAGAAAGGAAACTACTAAAGTAGAAACAAAATAATGAACATGAATAAAATGCCTAAAAAGACTGTGGCTTTGACAGCCTCAACATTGTCCTCAACGTTCAGGAAAGGAGGATAAAACAGCAGAAAACAGGCCTAAATAGTTGAAGGAGGAGCAGCTCCCCTCTATTTAACACCAGCGTGGAGTTACTAGGATAGGTGAGGTCAGGCAACAGATCTAAGAAGTGAAAACAAATGATGAACAACGTGGTATGACTTTCATTACATAATCATTTATAATCATATAAGTTAATTTACATTAACACGTCATAAAGCAGGCTGGCTGTCACCACCCCTCCTTCCAATCTACCCTGGACACCATCATGATATCCTGGGCAGTTTCATGGCATGTGTCCCTGCTTTAATACTTATAGTAACTCCTATAGCCTTGGAGCAGTGGTCCAGACCCTCAGCGTAAGCATCACTGTCACCTGAAACACATCAAGTGACTGGGATCCTCCCAGACATCCTGAGGCAAAAACCCTGGGAGTAGGGCTGAGGCCTCCAGGAAGTTTAAATCACACTGAAGTTTCAGGATCAGTGGCTTAAAGGATGAAAGTTAAAGGAAAAAAAAGTTAAAATACCTCCATTCAGTTCTCAGGCCCCAAATAATCTACCCTTTTCTATTGTACTCTCCCCTCTTCCACACCTCACATTCACCTTAAAGTTTGACATTATCCACATATCTTACAACTGTGTCCTCATCATCTTCTGAAGGTGCCACTAATTCCAGACTCCAGATTTCTCTTATGACACCTTCACCTATTAAGAAAGATGCTTATGGCCCAGCTCATGTTTCTTTCTCCTTCTTAGAATCCTAAAGTACAGATTAAGTTGAATCATACAAAACTACATTGTATATAGGTCAATATGGCAGAATATCAGCAGTTTCATATAGTTCAACTTAATATAATGTTGGGCCTATGGCAGAAGTTGGCCTTACATTATTTCATAGTTTTGTGTGTTTATTTCCAACTCAGATGCAAACTCTGGAAATGGCTTATCTTTCTCTTACATTTCCTTCAGAAAAAGGCATAAGACTCTGGATATGGAGGCCACTCAAGTGAACCTGGTAAAATAAATGATGATACCTTGCTGTAAAATGGTGAACTCAAATGAAAGCATGTGCATGTGTGTGCACACACACAGGGACCCCAAAACCTGACTGCAAAGCCATCAAATATTCATTTGTTGATGCCTATGTTTCATTATGATGACGTAAAACAAATTTAAGCTACAATACCTTTGAAATCAGGTAAGAAACTTGTAACTTGAAAATATTAAGAATTATATAATGAAACATCAAATAGAGTTTATAATACAGTACAAACAATACTGGATTGTTCAGAAACTTTCTAAGATGCAGATCAAAGTAGGATATTTACAAATATATCCGTTCAGTAAACTCATCCATCAATAAAGGACTAGTTAGAATAGGAGACAATGGAAAAGTAGGTACACTGACCTGAAAAAGTGTTCAGGACATATTAACAGGAAAAAAAGAGAGAGAAAATGGTATGTAGGGAAAGATCCCATCAGTGTAAAGATGTGTATCTCCAACTCCTCACCCCAAACCAGGGCCCTCTCCCCTCAGATCAGCATTCTCTGCATGCCTGCACATACATGTGGTTAAAGAAAGGGAGACATATAGTTCATTGCTCTGCCTTGTGCTGCTTCGATTTACACACTACTTTTATTACTTTGATTCAAATACAAAAATTAGACATTACAAAACGCTTAGGAGTAATGTTAAATGAAAAAAGCAGTATTATGACTAGCATGAAAACTCATTACAACTAGGTAAATATTATCAAGATGCCAACAATGGGATTTTTAAGCTTCAAAAAATATTTTCTGATTTTCAAGAAATTGCCTGTATTTCTTTGTTATTTAGTACTACAAATGTTGATGTATTACTTTATCTAGTGGAAAAAAATTTAAAAACAACTTTCTTAAACCAGGATTTATTACTCCCTCCTTAAAAAAACATTTAAAAAAATGAGAACGTAATGGAATGCATGGGAAAGTGTGTGTATGTATGTATGTGTATGTGTGTGTGTGTTTGTGTATGTATGTGTATATATACATACACAAACACACATATATATGGCTTCTGAGGTGGCTCAGCAGTAAAGAATCCACCTGCCAATGCAGGAGATGCAAGACACAGCTTCCATCCCTGAGTTGGGAAAATCCCCTGGAGAAGGAAATGGCAATCTGCTCCAGTATTCTTGTTGGGAAAATACCATGGACAGAAGAGCCTGGAAGGCTACATTCATGGGGTTGCAGAGCTGGACACAGCTGGGCGACTGAGCACAAGCACAGGAGCAGTGTGTATATAAAGACAAGACAGTCCCAGAAACTGGGTTTAGCTTCTGTGTGATCAGAATCAGTCTATGACAGAATGTTCCATACACCTGAGAAGGAAGTGCTAAAGTTATAATTAGGGACTTCCCTGGTGGTCTAGTGGCTAAGACTCCTAGGTTCCAAAGCAGGGGGCCTGGGTTCAATCCTTGGTAAGGGAATTAAATCCCACATGCTGCAAACTAAAGACTTGGTACAGCCAAATAAATAAATAAAATAAAGTTATAATTAACAAGCTTAAAATAACAAGCCTGAATGATGACAACAAAGAAATGGCTATTATAAGCATACATTCTTAAACCAATGAGACCACTAAGCAGGGCTTAAATATGTATATATAACTAACCAGAAAGAATGGACTAAAAGCATAAGGTATCACACAGTGGTGTAATATTTCTAGCAGGAGAGATCAGTGTTGATCAGGCTATCAAGGGAGAGATGTCAAGGATGGGGGGAGGTCTGGTCTGAACCTGAAGAAATAGGTGGTCCTGTATGATGTAAAGAACCATTGAATTCCAAGACAGGACTGGCCATCAGAGACCAACACAGATGCTTGAACTGTGAGTTGTCAAAGTTCCCACTCCTCAAACATGACTGATGAGATGTTGTAACCCAAGGTTCAACTTACACCTCTCTGAGCCACGAAGAAAGTAAAACCCTTAGAGGCCCCAAATCAAGTAAAAGCAGAAGACCGGGAGTCTTGGAAGTTGACGTTGACTGCCGGAAAAACTCCTCCATCCTGTTGATGGCCTCCAGCTGCCCATTAAGGGTGCAAGGCGTTTGGGGGCCAGAAGACAGAGCTTGTAGCCAACCAGGAGGGGCAGGGGGTGGGAGCCTGTATGCTCTGTGCCACACCCTCTTTATAGAGGATGGGCTAGAAAAACAAACAAAACGCGAAAGCTCACCTCAACTGAAGGAGAAGAGGAACTTGCCTTTCTCAGTTTTGTGCTCTTTGGTGGGAGCAAAATCCGCCCCCCCAGTAGGCCCCCTTTTGGGGGTTTGTAGCCTTAATTCAACCTGAATCGTCTGAAAAACTGAAGTGGCCCCAAAGGGGCAGTGCCTCCCAGAAGGCTGTCCTGACTGCAGTGCGGGGCTAGTGCCATCCTGCCACATGTTTTCTCAGTATTCAGACTGTGCTGAAACCACTCCCTAAAGAATTTGTTGTATATTTTGTGTCACTCTGCCAACTAAAGCCAATAGGCCACAAATTATAAGAAGAATTAGTTTGTCAAGTAGCACCCTTAAAATACCTGATGATCAGATAAAGTTAACTTTTTTAAAAAATGAAGCAATCGGCTCTAAGGGAGCATATTATTCTCTGTGATTACTATTTAATTTACTGTTACTACTATATTCCAGCATTGATATTGGTAGACAACCAGAAGTCAGTGCCTTAAAAAAGGAGGGGTGGTGGATAGGAAAGGAAATGCAAATGAGTACAATGTACTTCTTTTCTACACAAAAGGAGAGCTAAGCCTATATTTATGATTTATCTCTGCAAAGAGAAACACAGGAAGGATAAACCAGAGACAAGTGAACAGAGTAAACTGCACAGAGTGGGTTGGAACAGGGCAGGAGGGAAGACAGCACACGCTTTTCTCTACAGTTTTGACTTCCGAACCATGCTAATGCTTTTATAGACTCAAAAATATAAGATTAAATAAAAAATAATCAAGAAATAAGAAAATACTAAAACTGAACCCAAATGGAATCAAACAAGCTTAAATGTACATCGAACTGTTAAGAAAACCAGAAGGGAAGAATTCAAGTAACTCGGAACCCAGCATCCTTGGTGGATACCCTTGTGTATCCTTGGTGGAATATTTCCTGAGGACAAGAAGGCGTTCTGAATATTACCTGAACAGTCTGTTATTTCAGCGATATAATTCTGAAACCATTCTTGTGTGTATTATTATGACAGAGCAAATGAGTAGACAGATATACTGATGCTGGGAACCAGGTGACTCACTGTGGGAAAGGAAGTAGAAAATGGATACGGGAAGGTACAAGATGGACCTTGTGATACTGAACTGGAATTTGAGTTACCAGTATGAATCCAGGTTTCAAGAAACCTACACACACAGCTCTACCTACTGAACTGATCTAGAAGCAATGATACCCAGGTTAGTGAACACCCTCATTGCCCAGATTCTGGCTTCTCATCACTAACCTCCACTGCAATGAACCACTGTTCCTCAGAGAAATTCCAGGTCTAAGGTGGGCATGAGGTGTGCCTACAGACCATCCTCTGCCAGGAAGCCAGGAAACACTGAAACATGGATGGAAATGCCTCAAAAGGACATTTGGGCTGAAAGGCGGCCATCACCCACATTTGGGACAACTGATAATTAAAAGCAACTTCCCCACCCCACAAATGGAATGGACCAATAATACACTGAATTTTTAAAAATTCCGTTAGTCCGTAGTGACACGTACACATAAGAATGGAATGGGAGGAGGGATAGCTGTTTTTCACAGATAAATAATTTCAAAGAGATGAATTAGAAAATCACCATTTTTCAACCTGCAATGTAATAAAGCAAGGACCTTCAGTGGATGCTACGAACCTTAAATGAAAGATCATCAGGGACTAGAATAGTCATTCTAGGTGTCAATCCACAGATGACTACACAGATGTAGGAACTGTGTGAATGTGGCAAACAGGTAGAGACTTCTGTCCATATAGCTCTGGCTTTACATGTTTTCACAATTTCTGGTCTTGTAAACATGTTATCTTTTTAAATAATTAGAAAATAAAAAAGGAAGAACTGAGGTAGGAGACTGGAGGCAGGTGGATACAGGATTTTGTCAATAGACAGAGTAAAAGAAATTCAAAAAGACGTTGAAAGGGTTTGAAATTTAAGATCTTGGGGGACGTTCATGCATGCTTAAGAATACAGGGAGGGAACACAAGGAAAGCCCCAGACAGAGCTCTAACAGAGGGAAACCAAGGGTCATGGAGAAGTACAAGATGATATATGGTAGATCTTTTCCTGAAGACGGGATGGAAAGAAGCATCACCGAGCAGCTCAGTCATCTCGACAAGCTGGGGGTGTCTCTGTGTACAGTGAGTGACTTGGCCATACTTAAAGACACATCTCACACACTTAGGATAACACAGGCTCTTAAGCACAAAGAATCTTGTCCACTGGTGGTTCTCTCACCTGGACTTGGGCCTTCTAGAATTTCTTTTAGCACCATCCATGGTTCTTCCAACATGGGGATCACAGTTGGTCTATATACTGTAAGTCCTGTCCAGGAGGAACAAAATGAGTTTTACCCTGGAGATAAAAAGTCATTCTACTTGTATTAACTGACTTCTTCTTACCCATGAGGACAGACCTCTTACAGGAAAAGAACGATTCAGACACGATCTCATGAATGAGGTCACTGCCCTTTTGGAGCAGGGACAAAAATCTCCCACCACCCTGGAGGATGGTGTGCAGAGGCTGTGGGGGAGGCAGGCGCCGGGCAAGGCGTGGGGTGGCGGTCTTGGGGGGCCGTGCATCGTGCTTCCTGATGACCTTTCACTTTGAAACCTTTCATCTGGGAAAAGGGAGCAGAAATTGGCTGTTTCTGTGCCTGAACAGATGAGCATGTTCACCTCTAGGCCCAACCCACTTTTGAGAGCTGAGGACAGACAGACTCTGGCATGTGTGTGGTTGGGGGGCACAAACAGACGCTCACCGAGAGAAACCATGTTCCAGTAGTTCTGCAGTGTCACGGTCTTGTACAGTTCCTTCTGCACAGGACGCATGAGCTCCCAGTCCTCCTGGGTGATGTCCACTGCCACATCTTTGAATGTCATAGATTCCTGAAACATCGGAAGGGCACAGTGATGGCACAGGTGCGTGAATGGTGGGGGAACCACAGACTCTTGAGCGTTGGCAGAACCCTAAAGGTTACCACCCAATACTCACCCAGTGTGTGGATGAGCAAACTCAAATGGCCTAGAAGTATGAAAATAAAATCAAATTTACCATTTTTAGTGCAGGCATTGGCAGTTCCATCTTAAAGAAGAAAGGGATGTGAACATAGATGACACCGAGTTGAAAGGTTCGGCCTTTCAAGTGCTGTCTTATGAATTAATGAAATGCGTTATAATTTGACATTTTAAGATATTTTATCTATTATGGAAAGCAGAGCCCTTCCTCTTCCTTTCTAAAATAAAACTGGTACTAATAACCATACTGAACTACTGAACTTACAGATACATCTTACAGTTTGATAAAGTTAGCATCCCTCTGTTCTTCCGTTGTTAAAAAAAAAAAAAAATTCTTGGTTACTCTCACATGTTTTTCAAATAAATTTTCTTTCTTTAAAAAACTGTACTGGGATTTTCAAATCACAGTTTAGTGTAAAATTTAGGGAGAGCTGACAATTTTACAATATATAATAAGGCTTCTTCTTTCATGTCCCATAGAGTAACACAGGATTGCAAAATTTATACAATGTTGAGTTCTGGCTATTTTAAATTTGAGGGGGTAATACTATGAATGGAATCTTTTATTTCATTTTATGATCCGATTTTTTCAGGTATATAATAAAAGGATTAATTTTTGTAAGCCATTTTCTGTAGTTGCCACTTTACTCAAATTTTCCATTACTGTTTCTAACAGTTTTCCCGTTGATTTCCTTAGGTTTTTTGTAAACATCATATTATCTATAAGTAATAATTTTACCCTGGTTATCAATTTCAGACCACATATACTTTTACAGTAAACCTTTCTCTTAAGACGGCCTGAGCTGCTCTTCCTTAAGATAACAGAGACTCATAATCAACAGGAACACCGCACAAGTCATGGCTTTTAATTACCTGTTAAAGAAAAATAATAACTGTTGTTTAATCTCACTGTGATCTTCTTGATGACTTACTGTAGTCCAGACTAATGGGTCTCATAATATTTAATGCTCACAATCCAAGAGGAATATTCTTTCATTGGAGTTGAGTAATTCGGGCTACGAGTAGTTAAGCATCTTTGCCCCAAGTCATGGGTTCCGTGGCAGAACCCAGAACCAAATCTAGACACACATGGCTCTGGAGGTCAATGCTTTAGCCTCTATGTGATACTGCTCCTTGAAAATAAAATAGCACCCCTTCCTGCAGTGAGGAAAGGGATGTTCAGAAGAAGCAATGGGTCCCATTTCCTGTAAAAGGCGCTCACCTACCTTAACAGACCAGGGAGACTTAAGTTGAAAACTGAGGCTTAGGTCTTTGATAGGACTTCTGGGGTCACAGAAGATAGAGGGCCAGGTTAGAATACGTCCTCACACACGAGGGAGGCATTTTACAATCACAGAAGGAACTGACACTCGGACTCCTCTGGTGGTCCAGTGGTTAAGACTTTGTACTCCCAATGCAGGGGGCCCCAGGTTTGATTCCTGGTCAGGGAACTAAATCCCACATGCTGCAACTAAAGATCCCAAGTGCTGCAACTCAGACACCCAGCAGGCAAATAAATAAACAAATGTTTTAGAAAGGAAGAAACTGACACTCACTTTGGTAACCAAGTCATTGAACCACCCTGCCTGGAAAGCTTGTCTTCCTTTGGGGTCGTCCTCTGGGGTCTCTTGGGAAAGGGTGAAGCTCTGAGGAGCAGCTGGGAAAGAGAGAGAGACCATGATGGAGATCAGAGGTGTCTGAAGAGCCTAGGAAAACTCTTCACCAGTAGATGTCTATGTTTTCTTAAAGTGAAGAGGAGTCAGAAGGAAACCAGAAACAGCACCCCTGCTGCAAAGAACTAGAGGGAAGGGGCAGTGACTCACCTGAAGACCCTGGCACAGGCCTCAAAAACAAGTCTGCTCTGGGACTCCTCAGAATAGGTGCCAAACTCACAAGTTCCCACTAAACCCTCACGTGATAGAAATTTTGCGAGTTTTCTTTTTACTTAGTAAAGAAATATTTTCTGGACAATTTCCTAGCTATTTGGAAGCATAGGTTAAAAAACTAAATAAAATCCAGTTCACAAAACAAATTATTTACTGTCAAAAGGTTCAAACATCTGTAGGGAACCTCCTGAGGGCTCACACAGGGGTCATCTACCTATTGTGCCTGGCCACTGTTTTACAAGACACATTGTCTGCGTTCAGAGAACATGGGCTGGGTTCTGAGCAGGTAGAAGGGGAATGCCGTACAGAAGGGGGTTCAGGTGAAGCGGGTCCTCACTCACTCCCTGAGCTCCGTTCTCCTGATCACCTCCAAGGGCTGTTCTCTGAAATGATGGCTGTTTCCTTGGACCACCCTGGGATCCTCCCCGCTCTGCCCTACAAGTCTTACCTTCTTCTTTCAGAATCTGAGTCAAGTCCTCCACCAGCGTCACCACCTCCTCGCTGTTCCTCGGGTACTGGGACTTCACCCACGTCCGAACCTCCCCAGGCAGGATGCTCAGGAACTGCTCCAGAACCAGCAGCTCCAGGATTTGCTCCTTTGAGTGAATCTCGGGTCTCAGCCACTTAAGGCAGAGCTCTCGGAGCTGGTTCAAGGCTTTCCGAGGACCAGCCAGGTCTGGGTACGGGAAGTTCCTGAAATTCTGCCGACAGGTCTCAGTGTCACGCAGGAGTCTCAAGGCAAGGATTTCCTTCTCAGCATTTCGGGGTCCACTCTGAGCCTTGTCCGTCTTCCATGTTAGCAGGACTTGGGCGCGAGAAGAACTGGTCGTCCTCCTGCTTGGGGAGAACATTGCTACAAACAGGAGAGTCAATCTGGCAACAGTTTTTATTTCTCCAGGTCAGAGCCAAGTGCTTGAAGTCACATGCTAGAGCCACCGTGACATTTACGGAGGGCTGCGGCAGCCAGGGCTGAACAGAGGCAAGGAAGAGTCAGCTGTCTTCCTTACAAATTCTGAGCCCAGAACTCGTAGGGATGGGGAAGAGACCCTGAAACACAGGAACAGACCACAAGGTCAGGAATTCCTGGTGCTCTCTGCCAGACACACAAACAGAAATAGCCCACCTAGAGACCTTACCAATTGGGCACCAGTTGGGACTGCCATAAAAGAGTGGTGCTAGATGCAACGACTTGAATCCTGAGCAAAAACACAGGTCAAACTTCTAACTTGTACAGAAAAAAAAAAAAACAAACCTCAGTATTTTAGTCATTGATAATACACAAGCTGTAATGACTGAAGTGACTCTCAAAAACAACAGCAAATCTGTTACTTCGAACAAACTGGGAGAACTTTTTAAAGCGCTCAAGGTTGGGGAAAAGGGGCGAGCCATCCACCTGCTCTGCATATGAATGCCAGCCAGTCCAAGCCCATCACTACCTGGGGTCTGGGACGGAAAAGCAGCAGAAGGGACCCGTGTGACTTGAAGCCTGTGCAGTTTCTACAGGACAATTCTTTAGGAATCTGGAACCAGTTTTCCCACGGAAAACCTCACTGCAGGCCTAACACCACCTGTCCACGGTCTCCACCTCCGAGCCCCCCTCAACCGCACCGTGTACCCTAAAGCCGGCTGCTCACTAGGCCTGCAGGGCAGAGGAGCCCCTGGCCTCCTCACCCGGCGGGGTCCCCCGAACTCCGCAGGCTGAAGGTCGCGGGCAGCTGCGTGGGGTCTGCCCTGCAGCCCCCACCCCTCAGGCCGCCCGCATCCTAACCTGTGGCCGGACCGGCGGACGCGCAGCGCAGCGGCCCTAGAGGCCCCGGGCAACAATGGCGGCGGGCGCTGCGCCTGCGTGGCGGGCTCGGTTCCGCGCTGCAGAGGGGCCTCCGCCCGCCACGTCTCGTCCCGGAGGGCACGGAGCCTCGGCCGGAGCCGCCCGTCGAGCCCGGTCCTAGGAAGCCCGGCCCGGAACCACCGAGCCCCGGCTCCGCCGTGACCTCGCCTCGGCGCCTCTGCGCATGTGCGCAGGGAGGACGCTGCGCGCCCGCGGAGCCAATCGGAAGCCGCGCCGGCCCCCCTGCCGCAGCCGCGGATAGCGAACCCGTTTCCGTGGCAACCTCCTCCACCCACCCCCTGTGAATTGCTCGGTAGCCGGAGAGGTTCTGAGCGGGCCTTAAAGTTCCCTTGGGCAGAGGCAGGTCTGGTAGATGACTGAGAGAGAGGTCGGGGAGCAACAGTATCTGGAAAAAGGGGTGCGGATGAGGGGGGTGGGGAGGGGGGGCGGTTGTAACCCTGCGCGATTCAACTTGAGAAAGTTGGTGCTTGAACTCTAGAGGAAGGATGGGCAGGGAAGATGTGGGTCTTAAGGCAGAAAGACCCAAAGTGCTGGTTCTTTACTATTCACTGTTAAAGACTCTGAGTCCCTCCTCAGGAATCTGATTCTGAGACTTTCAGATTGGAAACAAGAACAGCATCCTGCATCACGTTTATAAATACTCACAACATACAAAAAAAATGCCTGAAAATAAAAGAATGAAAAACATACAAGTGTTCTCATTATCTACGGCTGTGTTGGCAAATCACCCCCAAACTTAACGGTGTTAAAGAAGAAGCATTTTATTATGTTTATGGATTCTTTGGGTCAAGAATTTGGAAGGTGAACAGTGCCTGTGGCTTTTCTCTGATCCGTTTGTTTCTGGAGCCTCAGTTGAGAACATGATTTGATGGCAGGGAGGGTCCTCTTTCAAGCTGTATCGGTACTCACGTGTCTCCTGGTTGGGCTGAGATGGCTTAAGGATAAGCTCAGTTTGAACATGTGGCCTTTTTGACATGAAGGACTCAGCTGGCAGCTGAGATGGTGGCTCTGAGCTTCAAGAATATGCGTCCTAGTGAACAAGAGAGAAGCCCGTGGCTGATTAGAATATAGCTGCGGAAGTCACAAAGCATGACTTCCATCATATTCCTGGCCAAAGGCATCACAAGTTGTGTGCAATCAAGTTGAGGCAGATGTCGACTCCATCTCATGATGGGTGGAGTGTTAGAGTCTTACTATTACCTCACCAAGCAAATCTGAACCACAAAATTTGGGTAGTGTGTGATCTTTGATGTGTCAACTTGGCAAGGCTACAGGCTCCCACTATTGAATCAAACTCTAACCTAGATGGTGTTGTAAAGCTACTTGTAAGTGTGGTTAAAGTCCATAAACTGAGATGAATTAAGTAAAGGAAATTATCTTATTAAATAGGTTGGGTCTGAATAAATCAAGGCCTTAAAAGCAAAATTGAGGCTTCCTAACATTCAGAAAACAAAGATCATGGCATCTGGTCCCATCACTTCATGGGAAATAGATGGGGAAACAGTGGAAACAGTAGCTGACTTTATTTTTTTGGGCTCCAAAATCACTGCAGATGGTGACTGCAGCCATGAAATTAAAAGACGCTTACTTCTTGGAAGGAAAGTTATGACCAACCTAGATAGCATATTCAAAAGCAGAGACATTACTTTGCCAACAAAGGTTCGTCTAGTCAAGGCTATGGTTTTTCCAGTGGTCATGTATGGATGTGAGAGTTGGACTGTGAAGAAGGCTGAGTGCCGAAGAATTGATGCTTTTGAACTGTGGTGTTGGAGAAGACTCTTGAGAGTCCCTTGGACTTCAAGGAGATCCAACCAGTCCATTCTGAAGGAGATCAGCCCTGGGATTTCTTTGGAAGGAATGATGCTAAAGCTGAAACTCCAGTACTTTGGCCACCTCATGAGAAGAGTTGACTCATTGGAAAAGAGTCTGATGCTGGGAGGGATTGGGGGCAGGAGGAAAAGGGGACGACAGAGGATGAGATGGCTGGATGGCATCACTGACTCGATGGACGTGAGTCTGAGTGAACTCTGGGAGTTGGTGATGGAGAGGGAGGCCTGGCGTGCTGCGATTTATGGGGTCGCAAAGAGTCAGACACAACTGAGCGACTGAACTGAACTGAACTGATGAAGAAAAAACTCTGGACAAAGCTTCCAGCCTGCTCTTCCCAAAAGATTGCCCTCCAGGTTTTGAACTTGCCTAGTCAGTCTCCACAATCAAGTAAGCCAATTTCTTGCAAAAAAAGAGAATCTTTTAGTATGTATGCCCTACTGGTTCTGCTTTTCTGGTGGAACCCTAACTGATGCAAGTAATAAGCCTAATTTCTAATAAAATAGAATCTTAAAAAATGATTAGGGGAGGGACTTCCCTGATTGTCCAGAGGTTAAGAATCTGCCTTGCAATACGGGGGACACATGTTCAAACCCTGGCTGGGGAATTAAGATCCCACATGCCTTGGAGCAACTAAGCAGAACACCATAACTACTGAGCCCCCAAGCCACAACTAGAGAGTCTGCACAGCAAGGAAATGTCCTACATGATGCAACGAGGATCCCACATGCTGCAACCAAGACCTGACACAACCAAATAAGCAAGTAAAATATTTTAAAAATCATTAGGGGAAAAGATAAGCATGATATCAACTTCATAACACTTATAAAACTTGACAGAGAAGACATATCATCTTAAATACATGTGTCTGACAATAATGCCTCAAAAGATACCAAGCAATAACTCATATAACTGCAGAGAGCAAAACAGAAATCAAAACTGAAGCTAGAAACTTTAGTACACCCTGTAGAGCACACTGTGATTGGCTGTAGCACCCTCCTCCCCAGCCGCCTGTGTGTTTGGCTGCTAATGGTTCACAATAAAATATTTCCCTGGGAATTGTCCTGGCTGAAGCAAGTGTCCTTTCTCAGGTCACACGTCCTCCCTGGGGCAGCCACATCTAGTGGTGCTCACTGTGGGGGTTCAAAGACCTTCTCCCCTTGCCTCAACTTGCAATCTCTCTAAAGGGCCATCCAGCTAAAGACTAGCAGGGGGGCACTCTTTCTGTCCCCTTCTAATGTCTATGTCAGAAGCTTTCTCTATCTCTTTTATACTTTAATAAAACTTTATTACACAAAAGCTCTGAGTGATCAAGCCTTATTTCTGGGCCTGGATTGAATTTTCCTCCTCTGGAGGCCAAGAATCCCAGCTTCTTTCGTGGTTCAGCAACAACCTTTCATGAGGATAGGGGAGGGGGCAATTTTAGGACTGGAATTGAGTGGTTATTACTAGGAGCCATTGATAAGAAAAGGCTGAGGGTGATTAATCACCAATTTAAGGTGAAGTGTGAAAAGCAGAGGGCTTGAAGCCTGAGGCAAAAATGTAAGAGTTGCATAACTTCGGCTAAGTTGGATTCTTAATCCCAAGTAGTTTTCTATGCCAAGGTCAGGATCTTGTTCACAAAGGAGGAAACCCGGAGACTTGGGATGGGGACATTTGGGTTGATGTGGACAAATATCTGTAAACACCAATCCCTCTGGATTTTGGGGGCCTGCAAACGTGACCCACTCCTCTCGGTCTTGTTTGAAGATGATGCAGAGGAAGCTTCTATTTTGTGATAAAACCTGTGTCCCCTCACAATCTACTTTCCTCCTCTCCTGATCCCTAGACCCATAACTAGGGTCAAGTCACCATGACAGCCCACAAGAGAAACGCTGGACATAGTAAGAGATGAAGATGACTATTCACTGGTGTGGGCCCTGGTCAACCTGCATCTGCTGGAATCAGGAGAGTACGGTCTGGATCCTGAGGATGCTGGACCATGGAGCGTAGAACATACAGCTGGGTGTGGAGAGTTCATTGGAAAGGAGCACACGCCTGTGATAAGGGTTTACACACTCTGCCGAGGGTGTCAGGAGGTGGCGCTAACACACTGGTGGTGAGAAAAGCTTGGAGAAATGATGGCTCCACGCTGAGAGAGGCCAGAATCACTTGGCAAATGGTGGAAAAGACCGTTAAAAGGCTCAAAGAAGTGGACAGTCCAGAACAGGCAGAGAACGTAGGGGCGGAAAACATCCCCGCTCCATTTCTTTGGAAGATGGGGCAAACCCCTCCGTGGAGATACAGAAAGGGCTGGTGGGAGGGGGCACCAGCGTCACTGAGAAGCTCTGTTGGGGCTGATGAAGGGGGTTCCTTACAGAACCCAGCTCACCAAATCTCAGAGATCAGGCTTTCAGAAAGAGCAGAAAGGCCAACGTGGAAGGCGGGTGAGCAGGTGAGGGGAGCGCTTTATGTTCAGAGGGCGATGGGGACAATTACTTGAACACAGTGTCTTCACAAGCACAACAAGGGTGGTGTTCAGTCTACACAACCAATGAGATAAAGGCTGGATGATGGGAGGTCGCGGTTAGCCTTTACCTTTACTGACCAAGAAAAAGAGGAAAACCAGAAATTAATCAAGCTATGTTGGAAAGTGGAGACACTGCTATGGTCTCTTAGCAAAGGAAAGATAATATAACTGCTGTGAACTGCCCACGAGTTTTCGTAATTTAGATGAAACGGAAAATTCAATTCCCCGAATTCGGCAGGCAGCCGGCCTCCCTGCGCTGCCCACCTATGGCCACAAGAGAGCGCGCGAACCCGCCCTTCATGACCCTCCTGGAGCGCAGGCATGTTCCGCCCGTGGATGGGGCACCTAGTCCAAGGGGGAGGAAAACGCTTAGTGTGAGCTTCCCAACTTATCTTGCAGAAGCTTTCGTTTAATAGAATGCCGCTATGTTTCATTCTTTACCTTCTCTCAGTAATAGGATTTATTTTACAATAGCCGCTCATTGAGGCGTTTGAATGTCGTACTCATAACTTGAGGGAGCATTTTGTAAAATAAGACAAAATCTTATCCAGTTGCCAGGATGTTTCTTGGCAAGAGTAGTGATCACAAGAAGACAACACATCAAAGAATATGTGATCAGAGATTTTAAGGGCCGTTTTAATTATCTGCATTTGGGAGTGAAGAATTCTGCAGAGCAGACTGAATGTTACCTGGAGTCTGAATGAGCCGCTCCTCTATCTTCACCTGTAAGTTCCTATTGCTTTCATCAGCTAAATCACAACACTGAATACAATTCTATATATTCTGCCCATGCTCACATGAGCCCTAACAACGAAACCAAAAGGATAAGACTCTTATAAACCGAGGAAAATGAAACAAAATACTGACGGAATTACTGCTGTATGTTAATTGTATTTAAATTATTGTGATTGTTCAAAGCTATTATATTGCTGGATAACGTTAGCCAAGAATTTAACTAAAATTGCTCTTTAAAAATTTGCTAAATAATTTGTCTATTACACTTTGGTGAGGCTAGGGGGAAAAACAAAATTTTTTTAGCTTTGTTAAAGGTACTATAAACGTGTTCTGTATCAAAGTGTCACAAAATCATACATTTCAAATAACCATCTGGCAACGGATGAAGATCAAGGTGTTTTTGCACAAAGGACTTGCCACTCTGATTACCCCCATGTGTCCTGAACATCATCCCCATAAATGAAGTGAAGACTTGAATTACCTCTCAGCCTTTGCTAGTAAGGCCGGCATCAGCTGTCCTCAGTTAGGACTCCTGAAGTGCCTCTTCCCATCCAAGCTGGTCTCCAGGAAAGAGTAGGGTGAAGGGTGCAAGAGTCCAGTTACACACATTAGCTGTCAGCAGATGTCTTGAGATGTTTCAGCAGCCTTGGGGCCTGCGGAGCGCCGCTATCTACACCAGGCTGAGCCTCCAACTGGGGCTCCACCAGCAATAGTTGGATTTCGGCAAGGTCCCCTTGTGAAACTCGGAGGCAGCCAACACAGGACCCTTGCCTAGGCTCCAGAGGGCCTGTTATAGGCTCCCTGCGATACTCTCTCAAACCCTGTTCCCTCAACCATGACCTGGTCCCACACTGATCCTTTACACTGGTTAAGGAGATGGGGGTCCTGGGCTGTGGAGCTGGTGAGTGCGGTAGAGTCTGGGTCCTGGCTGCCAGCTTCTAGCTGCCTATTCTGCTTCCCATTAGCCCTTCTTTGCCGAGCTGGCTGCTGCTCCTTCTTCATGGTCCCCAACATCACTGCCATCCAGGTTTTGCAAAGCTTCCAGGATGACCTTCATTAGGGACACATCTCCCTGAGCTTGGGGACAAGGGGTGCTAACATACACGTAGCTGGGAATCACCCAGACTAGACAGAGAGCTGTCTTTACACCTGGAATGTGCCTGTGAGGGGTTTAGGATTTCTTGGAATTCTAGGATTTGTTGGAAAGGGTTGTGTCCCTAGAAAGAGGGAGGAGTTTCCTCGTGGCCAGCCCCCAAATCCCAACTCGCACATTAGGTCTGAGTTTGAGCCTTCCCCTTGTTTGGGGAAGTGGACTGAGAGCTTATGCCAAGCCATTGGCTCTCTGTGGGACTCCTTAGGGAAGATTGGACCTCCTGAGGAGATGCTGAGGGTTCAAAGGCCTGTTGTGGTCTGTGGTCGGAAGGGCTGAGGCATCAGTGCATTGCTGTGGATCATTGAATCTGGGTGTCCTGGGGGTTGGGTGGGGGTGGCGGGGAGGCTGCTGCTCCACTTCCTTCAAGGGCAGAGAGAACCAAGGTGTTTCAGCACCGAGGTCTGGACAGCGCCCTCCGACTGGGCTGGAGGTGCCCTAAGGGGTGGTGTACACACCCCTCAACGGGAGTGTGGGTCTGGCGAGGGAGGCAAGGGAGGGAGCCGGGCCTGGCGCACTGACGTCTCAGGGACAGACGAGAGGCAGATCCTGGTGTAGCCGCCCCAGAGCAGCGTGCCAGGCATGACCCCGGGGCTACTCCACTCTCGTGCAGATAAGAATGCTGCCCATGTCCACCCCTTCCGTTGCCTAAGTGCAACATGGTGTTAAAATGGGTATTTCTGTTAAGAATCTAAGACAGCAGAGATCGGATACCTAAAGTGAGATGTGAGGCTGGCCGCCATGCAAAATTGACCCCCCCCCCCCGAAAAACAAAGTGGCTGAGAAACTGTTGGGGGACTCTTACGCCCCTCACCTATAGTGAGAGCATCAAAGTGGTCCTGAAAAGGACTGAAAAGGATTTCTAAACTTTTGGAAACATGGTGGGGAGGTGGCTTGTCCCACAGATCAAACCTAGTGATAGTGATTTTAACAGGGCACCTGGACAGCTTGACATGGCTCCCCTGGTGTTTGTGGGGGTACTCAGTGGTCTGATGTATATTTTTGCTCCCCTGGTAGTCCAGCGATTTAGACTCTGCACTTCCACTCCAGGGAGTGTGGGTTTGATCGCTGGTCAGGGAACCAAGATGCCACTTTTTGCGTGGTGCGGCCAAAAGTAAAAAGGTATCTGCACACTTTTTATTTTATTTTATTATTTTTTTTTTCTGCACACTTTTTAAAGCACAGATTTGGGGGCAGAAGATGCAAGAATTCTTCCCATGATCTAGACATGTTCCGTGTGCCTGGGGTACGGGATAGGGGGCTGGGAGTTTGGGGGAAGGTCCTCTTAGGTGCCATCTGAGGGGTGGCCTGGAGGGCTGATCACATAAAAGAGCATCCTAAAGGCTTCCCTAGTAGAGAGCAACGAGCTGAAATACTATATTCTCCAGGGCTAAGTGAAATCCAGGAGACGGAGCCTCAGCCCTGAGGGAGTCTCTTAAAATTCCACCAAAGTTGGAGAGAGTAGGGTGCTGCTAGAGATACTGACATGGAGAGTTCTCTGCACCTCTGTTTCTCCTCCCTTCCCTGCTCTGACTCAGAAGCACTCAGAGAAACTTCAGCAAGACCAGGAGGGAAGCGGCTTCAACTTTAATTCATGTTCAGAGACTTGACTGTTACATAGGATGGTTGTAATCACAGTCTGGGGGAGTGTTTCTTAAGTGGATTTGTCTCTTAGTCTCTTCACCCACCTTTGCTCTGTCATCCATGAGAAGGAGAACTAGAAACTGAACACCTTTTTGAGGAATGATAGGGAACAGTCACTTTATGATCTCAGCTCACCTTATACATGTTTAGAACACCCTCTGAAACAAACGGCCAGTCCCATTTGCTTCCAATCCTGATTCCTTAGAGACAACGCATATAGCACCGGTAGCTCAGCATCTATCAGGAGAGCATCTCTCTGGCCAGTTGACGTGTCCCAGGTCTGGAGATAAGGAAACATCCTCAGTGGGAGAGGCATTTGTGGCAAGGCTGTGCCATCTTCATTTAAAAAATATTTATTTGGTTGCATTGGGTCTTAGTTACAGCCTGTGGATGGGACCTAGTTCCCTGACCAGGAATCAAACCCAGGTCCCCTGCACTGGGAGCATGAGTCTTAGCCACTGGACCACCAGGGAAACCTGTATGCCATTTTAAAATGCTATCTTCCTTTCAAAATGAAGCAATACAGCTAGTTTGGTGTGAAGCAGGAATGTGTAAGTAGATTAATGGAACAGAATAATATCTAGGAATTTAAAATTTTTTTAAATATTTGATGCCTTGGTGCCAGTGGAATAAACCTTTGAAGTTAAGTTTAAGACAATTTTTCTTTTTCTTTCTCTTCATCCCTACTTTTTCTTTCTAAAAAGCGATACTTTAACCACAAAAAATACCCTTGCCCCAGTTTTTCTAATAATGTATGCTGCTTTGCTTTCTCAACTGGGGGAACAAGTGCTTATTCATGTGTAATAAATGAACTGAGAGTTAAAACTGATAACTGAAAATCCACTTTTATAACAAAAATGAGATTGTATTGATAAAATATTATCTGACAATTACAACCTTTTACAATTTGACTTATGAATATACAAAAAGAAAATTTTATCAATTCACATGAGAAACCTGAAAGACACCATTAAAACTTTAATAAAGTTTGCTCAGAACTAATTCTTAGGCTAGAATATCTACAAAATAGATTTGAACATAAAATTCTTTTTTAAAAATTATCTATTTACTTGGCTGCACCAAGTCTTCGTTGCATGCAGGATCTTTAGTTTCAGCATGAACCCTTAGTTGCCCTGGAAGTTATGGCATGTGGGATTTAGTTCCCTGACCAGAGATTGAACCCAGTTCCCTGCACTGGGAGTGCAGTCTTAGCTACTGGGCCACCAGGGAAGTCCCTGAATGTAAGATTCTTGAAAGAAGAACAGTCTAAGAGATTTCGGAGTGTTTGTTTGGTATTAAATTAAAATGTTACTTTTAGGAGATTTAAGTGAATAGAAAGGGGTTGTTTTCTGCCTTAGTCAAGGAGGCAAGACCCACTTAAGACATTTAAGTTTAAACTCATGCTGAAATGTGAGATCTCTTGGATTAAGTATTGCTTCCACTGGTTCACAGTAGCAAGGGAACCTCAAGGAGAAGAGGAGAAAAGGTCACTGCAAGAAAGCCCTAGGGGATAGCCTCCTGAGCACTGGGAGATGGGGATGGGCGCTGTGCCCCAGCCTGTCCTCTGGTCAGTGGATTTGAGAAGGGATCTATCTGCGCCCCCATCCCCAACCCCCAGGGAACAGAGAGCAAGACCACGCATAGCACAGCCCCATCTGATGCCTCTGAACAGATTTTAGAGAAGGCCAAGAGTAATTTCAGAGTATGAGTAAGAGAGAAAAGCATGTTGTTTGTTTATATTTAAATTCTGAAGAACTAGGAAAAGAGACTAGTTCATGACAGAAGAAAGATATAACAATGAAAATGATGGAAAGGTTCAGATTTTTTTTTTCCCCAGAAAAATAGTATGAGACTTCCTTCAAGGTATAGCCTCTTTAAAATGAGGTTTGAAAAGCTTTATGGGGCAACTGACTTTGAGTTTAAGAGAGGAGAGGAAGATAGGGGATGCCTTTTGGAAACTGAAATGACAATAGCAGGATCAAGTGCTCTCTGAAATTGCAGAGCATGGAATCCCAGATGGTGGACATGCCTGAGAAGATGCCCAAAGGGCAGAGAGAATATGAAAACAGGAGACAATCTGAGAGGAGATTACTGATGCAGAGGATGGAGCAACATGATTATCTATTCAGGTGGTGGGAATCATCCACCCTATGGAAAGGTGAACACACTCCCGGGAAAAGTCTAGAGCAAAAGGAACTGAAGCAATACTGAAAAATACGCTAGGAAACTTTTCTAAACTGGCTGAAAAGTAGTCTTTTATAATTATTTTAATTTCCTCTGGTCTTGGGCTGTGTTCCTTTATCTCCATAGCTTTGAGTATGTGAGCGATGCAATTTAATAAAAGCTTTTTGATCATAGGTTAGTCTCACAGGTTAAAAATAACTTGTTGAATTTTAATTTGCATTTCTCTAATCCTATAAAGAAGTTATTTTCATGTGTTTAAAAATAATTTACATTTAGTTTCCCCATAACTCTCTTGTCCTGTCTTCTGTTGTGCTGTTTATGTGTTAATCACTCAGTCCAGTCCCACTCTTTTGGACCCTTTGGACTGTATCCCACCAGGCTCCTCTGTCCATGGGATGGGTTCTCCCAGCAAGAATACTGGAGTGGGTTGCCCTTTCGTTCTCCAAGGGATCTTCCTGACCCAGGGATTGAGCCCAGGTCTTCCACATTGCAGGGAAACTCTTTACCAACTGAGCCACCAGGGAAGCCTGTACTGTTTATCTCTTTTTAAAATAGCTCTTCGGGTGACAAGGGGCTGCAGTGCTCGGTTCACACCCCCAGGAGTCTTCCATGTCACCCCTGTCAGATAAGAAAACGACACTATTGCAGAGGAATAGGAGCACGGAAGCACGAACAAATCCTAAGCGGTCCAAAGTCCCCGGTTCGCTCGGTGCGAAAATGTAGAATTATGACCTCGACGTGACTTGAACACGCAACCTTCTGATCTGGAGTCAGACGCGCTACCATTGCGCCACGAGGTCACAAAGGCTACCTGACTTTTGATCCTCTAAGGCTCCTCAGTCCCGCCCATCCAGGTCGCTTCTTAGAGTAGACTCTTTGCTTTCCCGGTAAACTTCCGGTCAAACAGAAAAAGAGCGAGAATTGGGCGGAGGACCTGGCTGTGCGAGCTCCCAGGACTCCCGGCCCACCCAAGCCCAGGCGGGGAAGCAGCTGCAAAACCCAAAGTCCGGCCGGTGCGGGGGTTGGGTGAGTGCAACAGGATTGCCGCCGCTGAAAACCGTTAAAGAGGGGAACAAAACCCGAAATCGGCTTGCACAGCTGTGAGGTGACTTTGGAATTTAGCATAAAATTAGATGCTTCTGTGTCCACCCTTCGCCCCATCCTCCGTCATTTTTGAACATTACATAAGTGTGCAGTAACAATTAAATTCAATAATCCCACCACCCGCTGTAAAGCATTTTGATGTATTTCTTTCCAGATTTCCAACCTACTCCAGTATTCTTGCCTGGAGAATTCCATGGGCAGAGGAGCCTGGCAGGCTACAGTCCATGGGGTCGCAAGAGTCGGACATGACTTAGTGACTAAACCACCACCACATACACGAGTGTCCACCTGTGTGTGTTAAACCTTCTTTGCTGTAAAGTACAGCAGTTACAGAAATTGGCACAAAACAAAGAGAAGGATCGCAAACCCTTGCTCCCCCCAGACCTGCCAGCCACCCCAAGAGCTTGACATCTGCCTTCCTCCCCTACAAGCAGTGGACCTGGATGTCTATGGAAAGGACTTCCTTGCTTCATAGTTTTATCACCCAAATGTGCATCAGTAAAAACTGTGGTGGCCTTCTGTCTGGGGCACGTGTCACTTTTCATCCACCCTGTTCTCAGGTTTCACACTTCTGTTGTCAGTGTGTCTTGTTACCGGAGAATGCTGACTTACATTATTTAGTTGTGCTTTCCATGGCGGTCCTCCACTGTATGCTATTTCCCCCTTGGTAATTAATATTTCGGGGATAAATGCTTTCAGGCTATGCAAGCTGTTTCTCTTCAAACTTGCACCAGTTTTAGCATCCAGACTTGACTGCAACAACTATGACTGCGGTGTTTGTCTCATGGTCATTTTCTGTTTCCCTTTTTCCATCTATGTTCATCAACATAATTCTCTATGGGAAAGAAGTGGTACTTCCTGGTGGCTGGTTAGTTAAGACTGCACTTCCATTGTAGGGGGCCGCTGGTTCAATTCCTTGTTGGAGAACTAAGATCCCTCAGGACCAAAAAGTTGAAAACAAAAACAGAAGAACTGGTACTTCTCTTCTGTTTAGTTAGGTATTACATATTCATTTATTTATTTGCATCAATACAGATTCATGGATATTTTTAAAATTTATAGTTTTAATCCATGTGTATTAGTTGCCCAGTCCTGCTTGACTCTTGGCGACCCCATGGACTTGGGACCGCCAGGCTCCTCTGTCCATGGGATTTCCCAGGCAATTATACTGGAGTGGGTTGCCATTTCTTCCCTCAGTGGATCTTCCCAACCCAGGGATTGAACCCAGGTCTCTTAACATTGCAAGCAGATTCTTTACCATCTGAGCTACAGGGAAACTCTTTTAATCCATAGAATATCATTTTTAATAATGTTTCTGAAAGTCTCCCAGCTTTGGCTACAAGTCCTTCTGGTTGGTTCATGTGGCCTTTTGACATCTGCATCCTGTTTTCAGCACTTTTTTAGTTTCTGACACAAGATGTTCCAGGATTATTTTTTAGTTTCCCTGCACCAGGAATTAACCAGAAAACCATTTCTCCAAGGAGCTCTGGTTCCTGTTTTTGGAATATGGTTTTAAGAAATCAAGATCTGGCTGTTGGGTGTGCTCATTACAATGGGCTGTCACCCTTCTTTTCATTATTTGTAGCTTCTCTGACACTGAGAAACACAGCTCTCATTAGTCATAATATATGCACTTATTATACACATGTAAACATACATATATGTGTTTCAGAATTACTAACCTATACACCTGTAAGAAAAGATTTACTAAGAGGATTACCTTATATGTGTATGGCTTTTTGTTTTTGCCTTTAGCTTTACAGGCAAAATACTGTTTTGCAAAGTCATTAGTTCTTCTCTTCCCCAGGTCCTCCATGCCTGGTTGTATTATTTATCTGTAGTACAGTTAGGTTGTTTCTTTTATATTCCATTTCTGGTTCATACAGGCACACACCTGATTACTTTTATTTTCTTTAAACTTCGGCATTTGTAAAATATTACCATGGTTCTAAGTGCCAGAGCTGTGTGAAAGGGTATACTAAAAACTGTGTCACTCTCTTGTCATCTCTATTACCCAGACTCATTGCCCTCTTCTTTCCATCTCTTCATCAACTACAGCTGTAGGTAACTAATCTTTTCAGTTTCTGGTTGATCCTTCCTGCATTCTTTTGCACAAATGAGCAGGTATATGTTTATTCTATTACACCCTTTTCTTTCTTAGATAAAGGATAGCATACTGTAATTATTATTTTGCCCTTTGCTTTTTTTAGCTTAGCGAAAAGGAAATCACTCCACGTCAGTTTGTTGAGATCTTTCTTTCTTACAGCTACACAGTATTTTCTGGTGAGGATGCAAGCAAAGCTTACTCAACCACTTTCCCATAGTTTTTGCATATTTCCAAGATTCATCCATGTTGCTGTATGTATCAACACTCCATTCTTTTTTAGTGCCTAATAATATTCCATTGCATGGATATATCAAATTTTATCTATCAGATTGGTACAGTTAAAATCTACCAAAATACCAAATGGAGATTTTTTTCAAATAGAGGAGTAATCAGATTCTCCCTTTTGCAGGTTTTTAAAAAATTGTTGAAGGTTGTAGTAATCCATTTGTTTTTGTTTGTTTTTAGTCACCAAGGTGTGTCCAACTCTTTTGTGACCCCACAGACTGTGGCCCACCAGGCTCCTCTGTCCATGGAAGAGTACTGGAGGCAAGAGTACTGGAATGGGTTGCCATTTCCTTCTCCAGGGACTGAACATGTCTCTTCTCCATTACAGGTGGATTCTTTGCTGCTGAGCCACCAGGGAAACCCCATATAATAATTTACATCTGCTAATCCTAAACTCCCAATCCAACACTCCCCATTCCTTTCGCCCTTGGCAACCACAAGTCTGTTCTCAATATCCGTCTGTTTCTGTTTAGTAATATGAATTTCAAATATTTTATCTTGCAGTTCTAAAATTTCCACTTGATTTCTGGAAGATTTTGTTTTGAAATATTCTATCCCAGATGTTTTAAAAATCAGTTGTAATCCTCTTTTCTTCTAGCTTTCTAAACATATGAATCACAGCAGTTTTGACTGTTCACTCCAGGTCTGGATCATTTCTGGATTTGTTTCTATTGACTGTTCTGTTTATTATTGCTCACCAATTTTCCCCTCTGGTGAATGTTGATTTAACTTTTTATTTTTTTCTGGACAATGTGGATGATGAATGTAAATTTTAGAAGCTCTGGCCTGATTACACTAACTTCCTTCCCTTCTGCCTTGTAAAGCGATGAGCACTGGCCCCACAGAGAAACCACTGTGAGGGAGACAACAGATTTCTCCTCAGGAGACTCTAATCCAGAATCTGCTGTTGCACCGATCCTCTTATCACATTTCTGGATGTACCTGGGTTTCCTGGTGTATCTACTGCCTGGGGATGTGGAACATCAGCATTTTCTATGGTGAAAATATCACCTAAAGTGACAGGGTGGTGCTCTGCTCACATGGTGGTTTCAGGGAAATCCCTGGTACAGATGGGTTGGCAGGAGTTGAGTTTTCTTTTGAAGATTGGGATCCTGCTCTCCTCAGTTATTTTGCTGTTCTCAAAAGCTCATTTCCTTCTTTTAGAGATTTCATGGGCTTCCCTAGTAGCTCAGCTGGTAAAGGATCTGCCTGCAATGCAGGAGACCCTGGGTTCAATTCCTGGGTTGGGAAGATCCCCTGGAGAAGGGAATGGCTACCCACTCCAGTATTCTGGCCTGGAGAATTCCATGGACTGTATAGAGATTTTACATGGCAAGAATTTTACATGGAGATTCCTTTTCCAATTTGTATGGGATACAAAAATTCTCCAACTTGGTAAAGTGAAAGTGAAGAAAGTGAAACTGAGGTCGTGTCCGACTCTTTGCAACCCCATGGACTGTATCCTACAAGGCTCCTCCGTACATGGAATTTTCCAGGCAAGAGTACTGGAGTGGGTTGCCAGTTCCTTCTCCAGGGGATCTTCCTGACCCAGGGATTGAACCCAGGTCTCCTGCACTGCAGGCAGATGCCTTACCCTCTGAGCCACCGGGGAAGCCCAACTTGGTAAAGGCAATGTCAAAATAGCAATTATTAAAAAGGATGCGATTGCCCAGTATTGGCAAAGATATGGGGCAGAAGGTACCTTCATATGTAACTGGTGAGAGTCAGGGCTTTTGGAAGGCATTTGGCATGTGTATTAAAAGGCCTTATTAATATGTGCACTTTGTCCCAGAAATTCCATTTTTATGACCCCATGGAAAACAGTTAAGGATATTTGCAGTGATTTTCCTGTAGGGTTATTAAAATTGTTTATAACAGTGAAGAATCAGCAGCAGTTTTAGCTGCTCTTTTCCAGAAGCAGAGTTTCGATTTTCAAAATATGAGAGGGAGGAAGAATACTCCAGGTTGGGTTCCCCAGCCGACTCTGAGTGGATCTTTGCACGGAGGGTTTTGGGATCACAAGAGAAGGAAGCAGGACTGGGTAGAGAGAGGAGACAGCTGTTATGCCGATTCAGTGAACACATCAACCGACCCCATGAAGAGCTCCAAGTTTACAACTGCCTCAGCGTTAAGTGGAAAGGCCAGATCTCTACTCCTGGGTCAACTAGTTGTTGGATGTGGGCTGTCCCGGGAACAGGTCTGCTTCAGGGGTGAGGTGACTTTCAACCTCAGGATTGCCTGCCAACAGCATGTCTAGGGTATGTTTAAGGTGTGTAGAATAAACACTTCAGTTCTGAAAGTGGGGACTGGGCAGCCCACTGTTTCATCACCTGGATTCACTTCATATGACTTTTGGGAGAAGCAACACCAGGATTCTGGAGGGTCTGTTTTCCTGGAAGAAACTTACAAGGGGGATAAACTACAGTCTCCTCTCCCCCTGCTGCTGGTCTTAAGGCTGTAATTTATATTCACGGTTGCCTCCTCAACCTCAGCCAGCACCTGCACTCATCTTGGTGGCTTACCCAGTGGCAAGACTCAAGACATTCATCCTTGGGGCCCTGGTTGCCATGTGCTCCTCAGGCTATGACTGCTGTGTTCGTTATTCACCACCAAGATGGGTAAGTTGGTACTAGGAGGTATTCTAAGACAATGGGGAATTACCTGGGTGTCACACATATGCCTCCCTTCCCCCACGGCAGTAACAGCCCCACCCTCTCCTAGAGATCAGGATCAGATATCCCCGTAGCAGCGCTGGCTCCTCTTGTTGCTGCCTGGTCCCCTGGCAGCAGCTGCAGTTTACATCTCAAAGGGACTATCGATGACTATCAGTGTGTTTCCTGAATTAACTGTTCTACCAAGTGTGGCCTACACTGGCACTTATGGCATGCCTTCAACAGGCCATTCCAGTTCCAGTGTCCATCACCCTGGAAGCTTCTGGGGACGTGGTTGGTGATACAACTAGTGGATCCTGTGAGAATATGCACAATCCATTAACCTCCTCTGCTGTAAAGTTTGATAAAGGATAAACAAGGATAAAGCTCCTGGTTTATTATGTGGATGTTATCATGTGGATGAATCAAATATTCTATGAGCCCCAAGATAGTGAGTGGTTTTGTCTGAGACCTTGCAAGCAGGAAAGGAAAGCAAATAGCTAGAATATGAGTTGATTCAGTCATATGAATTGCTGTTGCTTTCGTAACAGAAGGGATCCAGTGGCACTAACTTGCCACCAAGTGTCTGACTGGTCTCCTAGTGGGGTGGTAACCATATTAGGGACCCAGCACTGGGGAGCCTGTGGCTGGAAAGCTGGACAGTCAGCAGTTGCAGAAAGTGAACAAGCCTTGGGAAGGGGCAGCCTGGGATGATGGGCATATATGCAGAGCTTCCGTTTCTGCCACCAGGGCTTCAAAATTTAAGCTTGTGTTGTCAGTACTGAGTGACTGAACAAAAGCTGATGGAAATCAACTTAGATCCTAGAAATGAAGTGTAGGAGCTGGGCTTACATTTACCTGGCTTTTCCTCTGTTTATGGAGCGCAGGGAGAAAATTCTGCTCTTACTGTCAGAATTTAGGGGTGTTGCTGGGAGACAAAGGGGTGATATCCTAGAGAAAGGTTTACAGTTATTTCCCCTCAAACATTTAGCTGACTTCCAAGCTGTGAAACAAGAGAAACCCTGTAAAAAGCAGCACCTTTTTAAGGTGAGGTTGTGTGTGTGTGTTAGTTGCTCAGTTGTGTCTAACTTTTTGCGACCCCATGGACTGTAGCCCGCCAGGCTCCTCTGTCCATGGGATTTTCCAGGCAAGAATACTGGAGTGGGTTGCCATTTCCTTCTCCAGGGGATCTTCCCAACCAAGGAATCAAATTCAGGTCTCCTGCATTGCAGGCAGATTCTTTACTCTCTGAGCCACTGGGGAAGCCATCGGGGAAAGTGAGGTTAGGAGAGGTTGAATGGATGAGCTGATTTCAGCAGCTGGCACAGTACAGGGAAGATAGAGATTACAATTCAAGATCAAGCTCTACCAAGTGAGAAGGGCTTGGTAAGGGCCTTGGAGCTTGCGCTGAGACTCCAGGAGAACCATGCTCTAGAGCAAGGACAAAACTGAGACAGACCAACTTTAACGTGATCTACTGCTGCTGCTGCTGCTGCTGCTGCTAAGTTGCTTCAGTCGTGTCCGACTCTGTGTGACCCCATAGATGGCAGCCCACCAGGCTCCCCGGTCCCTGGGATTCTCCAGGCAAGAACACTGGAGTGGATTGCCATTTCCTTCTCCAATGCATGAAAGTGAAAAGTCAAAGTGAAGTTGCTCAGTCGTGTCCCCATGGACTGCAGCCCACCAGGCTCCTCTGTCCATGGGATTTTCCAGGCAAGAGTACTGGAGTGGGTTGCCATTGCCTTCTCCAAATGTGATCCACTAGTACTCTGTTAAAATAAAACCTTATCCTCTCTAGAGGAAGATAAACCAGGGATCTCTGCAATTTTTATACTTACAGTAGCTGGCATCAAATGAAATATTTTACTAATATTTAGGTGTATTAAAAAATCATATAAAGCAAATATCCTCCATTAAAAAAAAAAAAAGATAACAGCTGACTAGATAGCAAGAAAAACAACAGACATAGGAGTAGGTTCCAAAGTGTAGCTACTGTAGTTAACTGTCCAGGACTTGAAATAAATATTATTAATATATTCAGGAGAAAAGAATGGAGAATTTCAGCAGATACCTACAATCCATATAAAGAGAGGACAAAAATTCCAGAAATAAAATCTGACTAAAGTTAAAATTTCAAAATGTGGGTTTATTAGCAGATTAAGACAGTGGAGGTATATAGTTTGATGCACACAGAGAAGAAAGAGATGGGAGATAGAAGAAGCTTTAAGAGAGACCTGGACCACAGTGAGAGACAGTGGAATGCCATTTTATTTTAGGTTATGAAAAAGATCCCCAAAACTAGCTATAATGAAAAGCAAACGCCAGATTAGAACCCTTATCCCAATGAAAATATCCTACCTAAATGAATGCAAAGGAAATATACAAAAAAAAAAAAAAAGAAAGAAACAGTAAAGACAAAAGCTGAGATAAGTCACTGGATGCTCTGATAACCAGGCAAAGGGAACATGATCCAGTTAGAATAAGGAAAGTCTGGGAAGAACTAAGAACACAGGAATAGGCAAATATGTGAATAAATATGAGTAAATACTGTTTAAAACAGTGATAATAATATCTTTTGGAGTTTAAAACAGAAATAAAATATATGGCTACAATGGAACAAAAGGCAGAGTATCAAGGGAATTAGACCATTATTTTTTTTCATTGCTTTGAAATATTGAAATACTAATTTCAAGAGTGCTCCAATGAGTCAAAGACATTTTAGGGGTAATGATTTTTCAGATGTTTCAATATTAGGACAACCTTACAATTTTAAAAATTAAGGAAACCAAAGACTTTTTATTTTTATAAATTATATCAATATTTACTGTATTTGAAACTAAAATCAGAAAAATGTTTACTGTTTTATTGATTAAAAATACTAAACTTACAATATGATATTGAAAAATATTTTTGAAAAAAAAAAATCTTCAAAACAAAAAATTAGTGCTACGAGTGGTGGTGTTTAAAATTTTTTGCAAATCTCTCTTAATGCCTGACTGGAATAGTTTGCGAGGTCTGCTGTAACAAAAGCACCACAGATGAAATGGCTTAAATGACAGGAGTTTATCTACTCAAGTTTCTGGGGCTAGAAGTCCAGGAGCCAGGTGTCTGCAAGGCTGGTTTCTCCTGAGGCCCCTCTCCTTGGCTTGCTGGTAGCTACCCTCCTGTGGCCTCTTCACATGGTTGTCCCTTTGAGTGTGCACTGCTGGTGGACTCTCTGTCCATCATGTTTCCTCTTAAGGACACCAGTCAGACTGTATTTAGGAGCCACCCTAACAGCCTCATTTCAACTTGTATGTTAGTCGCTCAGTCGTATTTGACTCAATGCGACCCCATGGACTGTAGCCCACCAGGCTTCTCTGTTCATGAGCTTCTCCATGCAATAATACTGGAGTGGACTGCCATGCCCTCCTCCAGGGGATCTTCTGGATCCAGGGATCGAACCTGGGTCTCCTGCATTGCAGGCAGACTCTACCATCTGAGCCACAAGGAAAGCCTCCTTGTAGAAGGGTGGCTTTTAACTTATCACCTCTTTAAAGGGCCTATGTCCTAAAGCAGACATTCTTGGGCACTTGGGAGTCAGAGTCTCAGCACATGAATTTGAGGGGTGAGGGACACAGTTCACTCAGTAACAATGGCTCAATAGAAGACAGCTGAATTCTTAGATTTTTTGCATTAAATATTTTGCAATATCTCATGCCATGCAGCTTCCGAAAAACAGTAATCTATACTCATGAGAAAATGAATATGAAAAATGAGAATGAGAAACATAAATAATGCCTTAGATTATGAAAATAGTCCTGCTGCTCTAGGGTAGCAACCAAAATAATAACTGAATGTATAATTAAGTTGAATAGAGTAGAATATGAGATTATGAAGCATATTTGATTAATACAAAGAAAAGCAATAAAGGAGAAATGGAAGAAACAAGGTAACACAAGCAGACTTACACCCAATGAGTAATTACATGAAATGAAAATGGATTACACTCACTAATTAAACTACAGAGATTGTCAGACTAGATAAAGATAAGACCCTAAATGGATGCTGCTTACAGGAGACATACTGTAAATATAAGGTCACAGATTAGGTTAAAAGTAAAAAATAGGAGAAAGACATATATCGCGTATATTTGCTTTCTACTGCTGCATAACACATTAATGGAAACAGTAGCTTAAAACAACTGTTTATTAGCCCACACCTCTGTGGGTCAGGAGTTCAAGCACAGTGAGGTTGGATTCTCTGCTCAGGTCTCAAAGGCTGAAATCAATGAGTCAGCTGGGTTGATTCTTGTCTGAAGGCTGAGGAAGAATCCATTTCTGAGCTAAATCAACTTGTTAGCAAAATTCAGCTCCTTGAAGTTACAGGACTGATATTCCTGTTTCCTTGCTGGGCTCAGTCACAAGCTGCTCTCAGGTCCTACAGGGTGCACATTCCTGTCATGTGGCCCCTCTGTCTTCAAGATCAGCAATGAAGAACATGGCTCACACTGACTCCCCCTCATATTCCCAATCTCACTCACCAGGAGGAGCCCCACACTTTTTAAGACCTCAACTGATTTGGTCTGGCCCACTGAGGGTAATTTCATTATTCTGAGTCAACTGATTTGGGACTTCAGTTATATTTGCAAAATCCCTTCACAAAAGTACCTAGATTAGTGTTTGACTGAGCAACTGGGAACCTCTTGCATACCAGGGGCCAGAAGTTTAGGGAGCAATTTAGAATTCTGCCTAACACATCATGCAGACACGAACTGAAAGAAAACTATATCTAGAATATAGAAAGATATTCTAATAACCTGCAAATAACCAGAAAGAGTTATCAATTTAAAAATGGGAGAGTCTTGAATGGCACTTCTCAAAAGGATATTCAAGAAGCCAGTAAACACCTAGAAAGGGACTCAACATCAGTAGAGCATAAGGTGATGCAGATTAAACCTCTAACGTGATAACACTACACACTGGAACCAGGCTCTGGAACCTTCCAGTTCATGGAACTGCTCTAGTAAAGGTGCCCTGCATTATCTCTGCACCCAAATCCAATGGACATCTTTCAGTTCTTATGTCACTTTAACCTGCTGACCTTACTGCTTAGCTCCCTTCTTGGGGAGGTAAGGCAGACAGGGTATAGCTGTGATGAGGGGTTGAAGGCAGAAAGGAACAGCCAACAGAGTTTATCAAGTCATGCAGACTGTTTGACAATATAGTTTCTTAAGGGTAGTATTTCAAGGTTAGACCCTCAAAACTTTCCAATCAGAAAGTGGTACGTTTTGTCCAAAGAAGACACATCTAGTAATAGTTAATAAATTTCACTATTAAAATTCAATCAAAAGTCATTTTAACCACAATGTCAAATTCATTTTAGGGACACAGTTCCCATCACTCACCCGAGATCCCCTTCACAACACTGTTAGAGGGTATCTGACTTTCCTTCAGTCTCCATTAAAGTGTTGCCCTATATGCCTTGTCCTTTTCAGGGGTCAGGTCCTTGGTCTGTTAGGGCCTTCTGGGACCAGGATTACAGCCTCTAGGTTCCCATTTTGACTGCACGACTCTCTTAGTATTTCCAATACTAAGTACTGGAAAGTATTTCTAATACTTTAAAATGGACTTGGGAGTCCTTGGCTGTTTCCCTCTCTATACTTCAGTAATGAAATGTTGTGTGGGGCTGTACACAGACCTTTTCACCACTGTGATCTCCTTCAGTGCCATGTTGAAAGTGGAACTTGTCCTGAGGCTTGCAAGCCTTCTGGTCTATAACCTGGACACAAGTTCCAGATATCCTTGGATATATTTTGCATCTACCTGAAATTTCTATTACCTCCTCCAAATGAAACTGAGAGAGTGAGGGGTGGTGGTGAAATGCTGGATAATTTGTTTGGAATCTAGGCAGCATCCAAACCAGTTCCCAAGCTCTTAAGATCCATGACCATTCCTGCCCTGCCAAGGTATACTCAGCATCCAGGGTAATTCCTGGGACATGACAGGTGTCCACAGGAAAAAAAAAATTAGCTTCACAGAAAAATACGTTTTTCATGTTTACATAAATATTACATACTCACTGGAAAGAAAAACTGAAAAATATGGAAAAACACAGAAAAGTAAAACAAACAAAAAAACACTGGATTCTCAAAAAAATCTGAAATGAATGTCATTAACTTTTTGGAGACCATCCCTTCATTCATGGTTATCAAATGTTTACACAAATACATAGTAGTTTTATACCATATACATTGCATTTACATTTTTCTGTTATCCTTGTCTTTCCCCGCACTTATCTTACGCTTCTCCTTCCTCCCTCCCTTCGAGGTAACCAATATTAACAGCTTGGTGTATATTCTTGTTACCTGTTTCCATGCTCATCTAATCACATGCACACATATACACACAAATGCATGTGATCATTACTTTAACAAAAATGAAATTTTGTACATCTACATCTCTGTAATAAAGCAATTACCAAAAAATTGAGTAAACACCTTTTAGTCAACTAGTGTAAATATAACTCATTTAAAAAATTACTCTCATGCTGTTCCATGGTATGGCTATATAACAGTTAATTCACCCATTCCCCAATTAGTTGGCATTCATTTTGTCTCCAGCTGGGTTTCATCTCCGTCTCTATAAATAATACTTTAACAAACATCCTTACTAATGCATATACTCTTGCACTGATGCTACTATTTCTGTGCAGCAAATTCTCAAAGTGAAACTGCTGGGTCAAAATGCTTTTAAACTTTTACTTAAAAATCTAAAAAATATATAGCTGGATTGCAAGTGGAAATATAAGTTGATATAACCATTTTTTAAGAGCACATGGTTTACCAAACTCCACTAGCAAAACATCTCTTAATTTTTGCCAACTCCACGAAGTGGAAGTAACGTCTCATGGGTTGTTTTAATATGCACTTCCCTGAGTACTATTTATTTAGGTTCATAACATTGTCATAGGTTAATGCACTTGGAGTTGTTTTTCTATGAACAGCCATCTAGTCCAGATGGATTAAAACCTCAAGGTAAAAAATAAAATTATAAAAATCTTAGAAACAAATTTAAGAGATTATATATAACCTGGGGATTACATGGGTCCTTTTAACTGAGTAAACCAGGAATATAAAAAGGAAAAGATGTTTTACTATAAAAAATTAAAGACTTACAATCTTTTACTATATAAAAAACACAAAGACAAATACTAGGTTAAGAAAAACATTTGGAACACACATGAGAAAGGATTAATAACTCAAATACATTAAGAGCACCTCCAGATTCATAAGAAATATAGACAGGCCAATATATAATATATATATATAAGCAATCATTGAAGACAACTTGTTAAATGAATAAAATATGAAATTTGGATGAAGGCTTTCACATGCCCTTTTTATTATGAATTTTCTTATAATTTCTAAGATTTAAGATGACCAACTACTTTTCTACATTCTTATAAAGTGTCTCTTCAGTGTGTATTTTCTGGTGATTGCTCCTGGATGTTTTCCCACATTCATAAAATATACAGTTTATAAGATTCTTGTTACTGTCTGAACGATGATTTGCTGTTCTCTATATTAACTGAATTTCTCTCTGATGTGTTCTTTGATGTACAGTAAGGCTGGAGCTACTCCTAAAGGCTTTTCCACATTCACTACATGTATAGGGTTTTTCTCCAGTGTGCATCCTCAGATGCACAATAAAGTCTGAGTTAGTTCTGAAGGCTTTTCCACATTCTTCACATCTATAGGGCCTCTCCCCGGTATGAATTCTCTGGTGCAGAGTTAGCTGTGATAGAGTAATACAACCTTTCCCACATTCTTTACACGTGTAGGGTTTTTCTCCAGTATGTGTCCTCCAATGAACTGTAAGGTATGAACCTCTCCTGAAGGCTTTTCCACAGACATCACATTTATAGGGTTTCTCTCCACTATGGATTTTCTGATGTTCTGTAACGTGTACCATCTGGCTAAATGCTTTGCCACAGTCATTACATTTAAATGGCTTCTCCCCGGTATGTGTCCTTTGATGGGTATTAAAGCCTGAGTTACTTGTGAAAACCTTCCCACATTCATTACATTTATAGGGTTTCTCTCCAGTATGCCTTCTCTGATGCACAGTAAGCTGTGATGTATTAGTGAAAGCTTTCTCACATTCATTACATTTATATGGTTTTTCTCCAGTGTGGGTCCTCTGATGTACAATAAGGTATGACTTAGTTCTGAAGGATTTTCCACAGTTGTAGCATGTGTAGGGTTTCACGCCAGTGTGAATTTTCTGGTGCTCCTTGAGATTTACCATTTTGGTAAATGCCCTCTCACAGTCAGCACATTTATATGGTTTCTCTCCAGTATGAATCCTCTGATGTACAGTTAAGTGTGATTTTATTCTGAAAGATTCCCCACATTCATTACAGAGATAAGGTTTCTCCTCAGTATGAATTCGCTGATGTATAATTAGAGATGAAGAACGCATGAAGGCCTTTCCACATTCATTACATTTATAAGGTTTCTCTCCTGTATGCATTCTATGGTGTACACTAAGGCATGAATAATTAATGAATGCTTTCCCGCATTCATTACATTTATAGGGTTTTTCTCCAGTATGAATCCTCTGATGTTCTGTGAAATTCGCTATACGATTGAATGCCTTCCCACATTCACTACACTCATAGGGTTTTTCCCCAGTGTGAGTTCTGATATGCACAATAAGACTGGAATTACTTCTGTAGGCTTTGCCACATTCATTACACCTAAAGGGCTTCTCTCCAGTATGAATTCTCTGATGAACATTAAAGATTGTGGTATTCTTGAAAGATTTCCCACACTCATTGCATTTATATGGTTTCTCTTCAGTATGGGTCTTCTGATGTACACCAAGATATGACTTATTCCTAAAGGCTTTCCCACAATCATTACATTTGTAAGGTTTCTCTCCATTGTGAGTTTCCTGATGTCTTGCAAGTTTTGATTTATCACTAAAAGCTTTCCCGCATTTACTACATTTATAGGGCTTCTCTCCAGTTTGAATTCTCTGGTGTTGATTAAGGCGCGCACACTGGCTAAAAGATTTTCCACAGACATTGCACTGATAAGGTTTCTCCTTAGTATGAATTCTCTGATGCACCATAAGTGATGAAGAAGCAATGAAAGCCTTTCCACATTCACTACATTTATAGGGTTTTTCTCCAGTGTGAATTTTTTTATGTTGACTAAGATAAGAAGGCTGGCTGAACATTTTCCCACATTCATTACATTCATAAGGTTTTTCTTTAGTGTGAGTTCTCTGATGTTGATTGAGTAATGACCTATAACGGAAGGCCTTTTCACATGTACTACATTTATAGGGTTTTTCTTTGTTATTGGGTTTTTTCTCTAAAGTGAGTTCTAAGGCAGGGCTTATGACTTTGCTGCTTTCTATATCCTTGCAAATTTCCTTCCTCAGATGGGTATCTGTGATCAAATCTAAACCCTCTGTAAAATTTCCATCATGTGTTTGGTATTTGCCACGGGGCTCTTCTGTGATAACTTCTGGTTCTGGAAGAACAGATCCAAACTCAAAGCCTTTCTGAATAGTGCGGATTTTCTTGTGTTTAACTGTTCTTTGGCCTACAGGACTCTGCTGACTATACTGCAGTCTCAGTATCCTGTCGCCCCATTTCCATAATCCTCCCATTCTGGGGTCCCATAGACCATTCTCTGTGAGTTTCTCTACAATGGCATCCTGTGATAAATGTTTTTTAGAAATATCCTCTGTTGGTATAGTATTCTTGGTTGTAGGTTTGGTCTCCAACTCTGGGAGGAAAAAAAAAAAAATCAAATGACTCCTATTTCCTAGGTTGACGAGATTGTACTAACAGGATAACAAAAGGGAAGCTTGAATTGACAATGAACATATATTTTTAACTGCTTGCAAATTGGCCTTGTTTTCTAGGAAGAACGGGGTAGGGTTAAGGGTGGCTGATTGAGCAAAGAACCATAGTAGTAATTCAAAGAGTTTTCTTCCTATTAAAAAAAATTTATTCCCGGTAACCCTTCTACAATCCAAGTTTCTCAAATATTTCTTCCTTTTCCCATTCCTTTTAGAGTCAAATTCTTTAGAGAGCTTCTTCAAAAGCTGTAACTACTTCCTTGATTCCCATTTACTCCACAAACCAGACATTCACCCCCAACAACACTTCCCACTTGTTCTCATTATTTGTTCACTAGCTTTTCTGTGAGGGCTTTCTCTGACATTTCCTTGTCAGAATAGCTTCTTCAAGTCTTTGTATGTATTTTTTTTTGCTCTCAATTTAGATTTTAAAAATTGTATTTATTTAAGTACAGTTTATTTATTATACAATGTTGTATTAATTACTGCTGTGCAGCAAAGTGATTCAGTTATATATTAATGTTATTTTTAAAAAAAATAAGAAAAAAAGAAATATAAAATAAAAAATATATAAAAAAAGAAAAAAAAGAAATAACATATTCTTTTCTGTATCTTTTTACAGAACATTTATGGAAGACACTGATTTTTCAGAAAGTAGGCTGAACTAGTCAAAATTAATATAGTTGTGAATATTACAAATAATGACAATTAATTTTATCAAGAGTAGTTCTGCAACCTTTTTATGGGTCTTAAGAAAATTTGACAGTTTCAAAATTTTCTTAAACAATTATACTGGGTGTTGGTGGTCTTATAATTTATTTGTATAAGCAAACTTAATATTTTACTTTTTAAAACACTTTCAAACTTCTTGAAAATTTTTAATTTATTTCCAAGTAATCACATCTAAATTAAAAAAAAATGGAATCAAAATCTGTGGTTAGTAAAATGGTTTTATGAAAAAAGAAATGGTTTGAGGATTTTAAAACTCAAGTTAAGTAGAAGTTTCAATGAATTCACAGGATGAGACACAGGTCTGAACTCAGGGTCACCAAAAAAGACCACTCTAGAACTCAAGGTCTAAAACCCAGATGATTTAAATATCTAAATGAATTAAGGTGACAGGATTTTTTTTAGGGAAAAAGAAAAATGGAGACAATATGACACCAGCATATCTGAATAAAAGAGAGTACTGAATAGTGTTCTTTAAGTAGAAGAAAAATAATCTTAGTTAAAAGGGTAAATATTGGTTAAATAGATAAATACTGTATTTTGATTCTCAACTGATTTATTCATATTCTCAATAAGTTAAGATCTTGGAAGAGTGGAGGGGGGTTCAGCAGGCTTGTAAGTGAAGAAAGTTAAATAATCAGTCAACAGGTTTAGCTTAAAAGAAATCAGTGATGATCCTTAAGAAAGCACTTTCAGGAAAATGAAAGAAGAGATATCAGATACATAGTAGTTAAACAAATGAGAAAAATATAAAGTTCATGGAGAGGAGAGAATTGAAAGAATGAAGAAGAAATGAAAGAACAATTACGAAAATCATGTTCCCAAGAAAATAAAATAGGATGGGATGGGGACTACAAGTACAGGGCAGAGATGAGGGAGAAGGAAAAGGAGAGAAAAAGGGCGAGAGGAAGAAAAGGCAGGAGGGAGGCATAAGGAGAGAGGATGAGATGGGGAGAATCTTTTCCTCTGAGACAGCTTTGAACAAAGATACCCCCCAGATATTTCAAATATTCTGCTCCATCCAAGACCTACTGACTTTAAATAAATCTCATCCTCCAGTTTCTTATTAACTCACCTGAAAAGGGGGTTCTTGAAATTTCTCTCACTACCACCCATGGTCCTTTTCCATCCTCCAAATGAGATATCATGTCTGGTTTGGAAATTGCAAGCCCTGCTCAGAGAAAAACGAATAGGATTTGATTGTGCCTATGAGCAAGAACCAGGGTCAACTGCTCTTTATCGCCTGTATGGAGTGGCTATGAGAAGTTCTAGAGGTGCGTTGTTCAAGGCAGCTGCCAAGAGCCACCTATGGCTACTTAACTCTGAATTTAAATTAGTTAAAATTATATACAATTTAAAATTCAGTTTTTCATTTTACTGGCCAGATTTCAAGTTCTCAGTAGCCACAGTGTCTACTGCTTGTCATACTGGACAGCACAGATGCAGCAAATTCCCATCACAGGAGAATATCCTACCGCACAGCAGTGTTGTCGAGAATTACCAAGGTACCTCAAAGAAGCTCTAGTCTGTAATCCTAGGTTTGGAAATAATCTGTTTAGAAAGAAAATAAACAGATTTGTTCATTCTTTCTAGAGGCACTGATGACTTTTACTCTGGAAATGACTGGAAAAAACTTTAGTCCTCAATCAGAGGGACTGTCAACACTCTCTAAGATTACAATGAAGTACATATTTCTTACTCTACAATTGGCAGACCATTGAGTTAAGAGCAAGAGACAGTATAACTCCTAACAATATGCACCTAAGACTGAGATTTTAATGCTTAAATTCTAACCCAAAATTCAGTTAAGTATTTTAGAGAATCTATTATCTTCAGTAAATCTGGTCCAGTGGCAGGTACATACGCACAGAGCTTATCCTTACCCAAGGAGACAAGATTCCTGTAATTCTCTAGCATCACATCCTTGTGCAGGTCCCTCTGTGTAGGGTCCATCAACCTCCATTCTTCCAATGTGAAGTCAACAGCCACATCTTTAAATGTCACTGATTCCTGAAATAAATACAGAGATCCCTCAGGGGACTATACAGTTAGACCTATTAGGTAGATTAATACATACAAAACTGGGGAAGAAAACTAGCAGTTTCCACCCAAATATTTCCTTCCTTAAAATCCTGCCTTATGCATATTATCAACTTTTTTTCAGTTCTATTCTATAAAATATGGCTTAATAAAATACATAGTTTATCATTCAGATTGCAGTTATAGAATATTATAAGCTGTCTGAGAAAGAAAAATAAGAAATCATGGGAACTTGAGGAGCTTTTTCGGTCAGGTTATAAAATATATGTATATGCATCTTGTAAAAAAAAAATCAAAGAATGAGCTATAAAATTGTTTTAATGGTTACCTATTAGAGGGAGGAGGAAATAGAGTGAAGAGAACCGGAACAGAAGCTAGATTTCCTTGAATATTTCCTGCCTTGTAGATTTGACTTTTGATCCATACAAATACTTTATATTATTATAAAAGAAAAACTAAATTTAAAAAAGCAATTCCTAAAAATTAAAAGTAAAATGAAATCAACTGGTAGCATACACTTTCATCAGAGAGGAACTATTTTGAGCATCTTTAAAAGACAATAATTTTTCTGTATATCTCTTGAGAGATATATTCTGAGGAGAAAAAGAATTGTAAAAAACAGCACATTTTCAGCAAATAATCCTATTGCTGGTGGCAGTGATGGAAATGCTAAGCTATTTTGTAACTGTGTGTGTGTGTTAGTTGCTCAGTTATGTCTGATTCTTTTGCCACCCCATGGACTGTAGCCCACCAGGCTCCTCTGTCCATGGAATTCCCCAGCAAGAATACTGGAGTGGGCTGCCATTTCCTACTCCAGGGGAATCTTCCCTACTCAGGGATCAAACCCAGGTCTTCTGCACTGCAGGCAGATTCTTTACCATCTGAGCCACAGCATTTACCCACATTGTGTGTGCAGTGTTGGATAAAGCAAATTAGAATACTAGTATCATTCAGAGCTAATAAATCTGACATGGGAGAAAGAACATATAGATTCAATATCAATGAGGTTATGTATCAGATCAGATCAGATCAGATCAGTCGCTCAGTCGTGTCCAACTCTTTGTGACCACATGAATTGCAGCACGCCAGGCCTCCCTGTCCATCACCAACTCCCGGAGTTCACTCAGACTCACGTCCATCGAGTCAGCGATGCCATCCAGCCATCTCATCCTCTGTCGTCCCCTTCTCCTCCTGCCCCCAATCCCTCCCAGCATCAGGGTCTTTTCCAATGAATCAACACTTCCCATGAGGTGGCCAAAGTACTGGAGTTTCAGCTTTAGCATCATTCCTTCCAAAGAAATCCCAGGGCTGATCTCCTTCAGAATGGACTGGTTGGATCTCCTTGCAGTCCAAGGGACTCTCAAGAGTCTTCTCCAACACCACAGTTCAAAAGCATCAATTCTTCGGCGCTCAGCCTTCTTCACAGTCCAACTCTCACATGCATAACATGACCACTGGAAAAACCATAGCCTTGACTAGACAGACTTTTGTTGGCAAAGTAATGTCTCTGCTTTTCAATATGGTGTCTAGGTTGGTCATAACTTTCCTTCCAAGGAGTAAGCGTCTTTTAATTTCATGGCTGCAGTCACCATCTGTAGTGATTTTGGAGCCCAGAAAAATAAAGTCAGCCACTGTTTCCACTGTTTCCCCATCTATTTCCCATGAAGTGGTGGGACCGGATGCCATGATCTTCGTTTTCTGAATGTTGAGCTTTAAGCCAACTTTTTCACTCTCCACTTTCATTTTCATCAAGAGGCTTTTTAGTTCCCCTTCACTTTCTGCCATAAGGGTGGTGTCATCTGCATATCTGAGGTTACTGATATTTCTCCGTGCAATCTTGATTCCAGCTTGTGTTTCTTCCAGTCCAGCATTTCTCATGATGTACTCTGCATGTAAGTTAAACAAACAGGGTGACAATATACAGCCTTGACAAACCCCTTTTCCTATTTGGAACCAGTCTGTTGTTCCATGTCCAGTTTTAACTGTTGCTTCCTGACCTGCATACAAAGTTCTCAAGAGGCAGATCAGCTGGTCTGGTATTCCCATCTCTTTCAGAATTTTCCACCGTTTATTGTGATCCACACAGTCAAAGGCTTTGGCATAGTCAATAAAGCAGAAATAGATGTTTTTCTGGAACTCTCTTGCTTTTTCTATGATCCAGCGGATGTTGGCAATTCGATCTCTGGTTCCTCTGCCTTTTCTAAAACCAGCTTGAATATCAGGAAGCTCATGGTTCACATATTGCTGAAGCCTGGCTTGGAGAATTTTGAGCATTACTTTACTAGCGTTATGAGATGAGTGCAATTGTATGGTAGTTTGAGCATTCTTTGGCATTGCCTTTCTTTGGGATTGGAATGAAAACTGACCTTTTCCAGTCCTGTGGCCACTGCTGAGTTTTCCAAATTTGCTGGCATATTGAGTGCAGCACTTTCACAGCATCATCTTTCAGGATTTGGAATAGCTCAACTGGAATTCCATCACCTCCACTAGTTTTGTTCGTAGTGATGCTTTCTAAGGCCCACTTGACTTCACATTCCAGGATGTCTGGCTTTAGGTCAGTGATCACACCATCGTGATTATCTGGGTCGTGAAGATCTTTTTTGTACAGTTCTTGTGTATTCTTGCCATCTCTTCTTAATATCTTCTGCTTCTGTTAGGTCCATACCATTTCTGTCCTTTATCGAGCTCATCTTTGCATGAAATGTTCCTTTGGTATCTCTGATTTTCTTGAAGAGATCCCTAGTCTTTCCCATTCTGTTGTTTTCCTCTATTTCTTTGCATTGATCGCTGAAGAAGGCTTTCTTATCTCTTCTTGCTATTCTTTGGAACTCTGCATTCAGATGTTTATATCTTTCCTTTTCTCCTTTGCTTTTCACTTCTCTTCTTTTCACAGCTATTTATAAGGCCTCCCCAGACAGCCATTTTGCTTTTTTGCATTTCTTTTCTATGAGAATGGTCTTGATCCCTGTCTCCTGTACAATGTCATGAACCTCATTCCATAGTTCATCAGGCACTCTATCTATTAGATCTAGGCCCTTAAATCTATTTCTCACTTCCACTGTATAATCATAAGGGATTTGATTTAGGTCATACCTGAATGGTCTAGTAGTTTTCCCTACTTTCTTCAATTTAAGTCTGAATTTGGCAATAAGGAGTTCATGGTCTGAGCCACAGTCAGCTCCTGGTCTTGTTTTTGCTGACTGTATAGAGCTTCTCCATCTTTGGCTGCAAAGAATATAATCAATCTGATTTCGGTGTTGACTATCTGGTGATGTCCATGTATAGAGTCTTCTCTTGTGTTGTTGGAAGACGGTGTTTGTTATGACCAGTGCATTTTCTTGGCAAAACTCTATTAGTCTTTGCCCTGCTTCATTCTGTATTCCAAGGCCAAATTTGCCTGTTACTCCAGGTGTTTCTTGACTTCCTACTTTTGCATTCCAGTCCCCTATAATGAAAAGGACATCTTTCTTGGGTGTTAGTTCTAAAAGGTCTTGTAGGTCTTCATAGAACCATTCAGCTTCAGCTTCTTCAGCGTTACTGGTTGGGGCATAGACTTGGATTACTGTGATACTGAATGGTTTGCCTTGGAAACAGAGATCATTCTGTCGTTTTTAAGATTGCATCCAAGTACTGCATTTCGGACTCTTTTGTTGACCATGATGGCCACTCCATTTCTTCTGAGGGATTCCTGCCTGCAGTAGTAGATATAATGGTCATCTGAGTTAAATTCACCCATTCCAGTCCATTTCAGTTTGCTGATTCCTAGAATGTTGACATTCACTCTTGCCATCTCTTGTTTGACCACTTCCAATTTGCCTTGATTCATGGACCTGACATTCCAGGTTTCTATGCAATATTGCTCTTTATAGCATCGGACCTTGCTTCTATCACCAGTCACATCCACAGCTGGGTATTGTTTTTGCTTTAGCTCCATCCCTTCATTCTTTCTGGAGTTATTTCTCCACTCATCTCCAGTAGCATATTGGGCACCTACTGACCTGGGGAGTTTCTCTTTCAGTATCCTATCATTTTGCCTTTTCATACTGTTCATGGGGTTCTCAAGGCAAGAATACTGAAGTGGTTTGCCATTCCCTTCTCCAGTGGACCACATTCTGTCAAATCTCCACCATGACCCGCCCGTCTTGGGTTGCCCCACAGGCATGGCTTAGTTTCATTGAGTTAGACAAGGCTGTGGTCCTAGTGTGATTAAACTGACTAGTTTTCTGTGAGTATGGTTTCAGTGTGTTTGCCCTCTGATGCCCTCTTGCAACACCTACCATCTTATTTGGCTTTCTCTTACCTTGGGCGTGGGGTATCTCTTCACGGCTGCTCCAGCAAAGCACAGCCATTGCTCCTTACCTTGGACGAGGGGTATCTCCTTACCGCCGCCCTTCCTGACCTTCAATGTGGGATAGCTCCTCTAGGCCCTCCTGCAGCCACGGCTCCGGGTAACTCCTCTCGTCGCTGCCCCTAGCCTTGGGCGTGGGTTGCTCCTCCCGGCCGCCGCCCCTGGCCTCGGGTGTGGGGGCGTGGGGTAGCTCCTCCAGTCCGCTGCCCCTGACCTCGGACGTGGGGTAACTTTTCTCGTCGCCGCCCCTGGCCTCGGGCGTGGGTAGCGCAGGCGGCTGCGACATGGCGTGCCATAGCGCGGCTGAGAGGAGCCATCCCACGTCCGAGGTCAGGCGCAGAAGCCGGGAGGACCCCATGCCCGAAGGGCGGCGGCCAAGAGGAGTTACCCCACGTCTGAGGTCAGGGGCAGCGGCCGAGAGTACCAGACTGCGACGGCGCAGGATCGGCCCAGAGGAGCTACCCTGCGTCCGAGGTCAGGGGGGGCGGCCGAGAGGGGTTACCCAGCGTCCGAGGTCAGGGGCGGCGGCCGGGAGGAGTTACCCCATGCCCCTAAGCCCGAGGCCAGGGGCGGTGGACGGGAGGAGCTACCCCACGCCCCCACGCCCGAGATTATGTATAAACTCTAGAAATTCAAAACTGAATTGGAAATATTGGTATAAACTCATTAAGTAGTTTAAGGAAAATATCCAGTCATACTTCCTAGCTTTGTCCACTGAAAAGGTCTAGAAACGATAACCAAAAAGGTACTTTTATGCAGTTTAGACTGTGACCTCTACAGATTCCACTAAACGAAACAAGGACCTCGAACTTTCTGTCATAATTAAAAGCAAGGAAACTCTCAAAGACTACCAGGACAATATGTAAGACATTGGAGACAACTTAAAGAAGCTCCCACTAGCCAAAGATGGGAAGACTTGAGCATCAATAAGAACAATAACTGTAATGGATTTTAAAAATATCTAATATATTTAAAATTATTATTTCATTAAAAAACTAAAAGGATACTCATTGATCAACTTTGGAGGATTCCTGGAGACTAGTAAATAAAGAGAGAGAATCAACCCTTGCCCTTCTTTTCCTATGCAAACATCCAGTTTGCACAGTAATAAGATGGAATCAGATAATTGACCCTCTGTAGGCAAGAAGTGAAGTATGTGACACAGGCTACTTTTTCATCAGGAATTATAACAAGACCACCTGTCAAATTAGGGCTGCCACCACTAAGAGAAACGAAATCTGTCAAATTGATGCTACTAGCCCTGGGGTTACTACACCGATCAAGCAAGACGGTATGCATGGTGAACCTGCAATGGTATTGGAACATTAAGAATTAGGGCAGTAAAAGAGGAGCTGTCACTTCATTCTCCTTAAGATACAATGCAAAGTATTACCTTTACCAATTCTGGCTCTTCTGCCTGAAGGTGAAGATCTTCCTCTGGCTGGAAAACTTGAGGACTCTGAGGGGACACAGGATAAGATCACTCCATGACTGGCTACCTGTTACAGACAGCACAGCCTCAACAAGCACCACCAGTCCACCGCAGATGTGGTGTATATACACCTCTTCTACTGTTTTATTTAGGGATGAAATTAAGGTCCATAGCAACATCCAGTCATAACTTTCTTCCATTTTGTTTGAGACGATGACACACAGAAGACTAAGAAAGATATAACTGTATAGATTTTAAAGGCTCTAACAAATAATCTATCAAAACAAAAATAAACATATAAGGGGTATTAGATGCCACATAATTCTTTTTCCTATGAGGATGAAGTCTGTTTCTCAAAAATTATCTATCTTACTCAAGAATAATATTCAAATGCTACTAACACCTGTTTTCTACAGTTGGAAAATCATTACCATGCCTGGGGGTTGGAGGGCATGTCTCCATACTCATTCAGGAAATATTTCAGGGACCTCTCACAACACTGTTTTCTTCCAAACCTTAAGACACTGTATACCTATAAGGACCTGATTTTATAAATTAAATGAAATTTTACTATACCTGCTAGTAGTACTTACTGATTTTGGATCTTGTGCCATTTAAAAAAATTAAGGCTAACAGAACTATTTTTAAATTTCATTGAGAAAAATGTCATCTTAGTTCTTCCAAGTTCTTATGTTAAAAATACAAATATTCAGCTTCTAGAAAATCAATGATGATGTGAGCTCAACTTCTGATAATTAGAGATGGGTTTGATCAGGCCTATACTAGACAAATACTTTAGATCTACTAATAAAGTGAAACACTTTGATTTTCATTTTATCTTTTCAAGGATTTGTCTTACGGACTATTTACATGTTATATATTTTTGCTATCAAGAATAAAAGATCACCACTACAGGTTATTATGAATCATTACTATAACAAATTATATTGGGACTACTTTTCTTCTGTCTCTCCTATTTAAAAAGTCACTTCTAAAAAACAGCTTTAATCACATTACTACCCACCTCAAACAGACCCAAACACTCACACATGCATGTATACACTTAAATGTCTTCAGAGAAACATGAAAAGATCTAAGAAACATGAAAATATCTAAATTTCAATCCTATATTTCTCAATTATCTATCTTGAATCACTAGCTCACTCACTGTTCTCTGCCTCAGAGCCTTGCCTTCTCATCTGAAGTATCCTCACAATTAATTTATGACAATTTAAATCCCACTTATAATTGGGTCACAGCTTAAATCTAACCATCTTCCTGAGCTTTCCATGACTGATTTAGCCCATACTAATATCCCATTTCTTTTCTTACATATCACTCATCAACTTTATCATACTGCTCAACAACTGTCATTCACCTAAAAAAATTATGTAACTGTTTCTTTTGTAAGCCTTACCTCAGTGAGACTGTAAGCTCCCTACAGCCAAGCACTGTGTCTTAAACATCTTCTTTCTCTCCATGTCATCTATTAAGCTTGATCACTTCTTAATGGGTAGAAAAGAGGAGAATACTAAGAGTGGGCACAAGGGGAATAGTCCCTATGAATTAAGGTGTGTGTATGTATGCATATGTGTACATATATTCTTTTTTCAGTTTCCTAAACAAAATTTTCCAATTGGAAAATACTCCATTCTACTATCGGATAAATAACTGAAATTTCCTGGGAACAACACAAAGTTAACATCATAAGTAAATTTCCCAGACTTTCTATCATATCTCAAGATAGTGCATATATTGTTTGCGAGATCTGGTGTCTTGATATTTGTTTCAATATGCATAGTTGAATCTCCCTATAGATTACAAGCTTTACTATGATGAACCCAATTTTCATGGATCAAACAATTTGATTCAGTTACCAAAAGGGGTATGGGTGAGGTAGAGAAGTCACACAACTTTGGGAAAAGCAGGCGTGCTCTCAAACCAGGACAGTAGGTCAGATCAGAGGAGGTTTCCCCAACTTACCAGAGGTCCAACTGAAAAAACTACAGCAGCCATAATCTCTTCCTCTGGGTTCCCCTCTCTGGAAAAAGGGAGTCCTGCAAAGACAAATCTAAGAAAGAGAAATAAGCCATGAATACCAATCTTGCCTTGGAAATCTCAGATGTACTAAGGTGAAATCTTGACATCACAAGTAAGTATGACCTCTCTAAAAATTACAAGTTAACCCCCAAGATCAGTGAGGGAATACTATTCTTACTAGTGTAGCTCTTAATACTACTAAATGCAGTCACTGCTAGCAGATCAAACATGGTACAAGCAGCTTTTAAACTACTTTCTCAATGACCTTCACATCACCCAATGGAAACTACATTCCCATTTCACATATGAGAAAATCGAGGCTTAGAAAAATTAAACCATTTTACACAATGCCATGTAGGATTCCAAATCAATCTACTTATAATGCCCACACTTTTTCCATTACATCAACTTGCTGTGTGTTGTGAAAGAAAACAATTCAATCTTTCCTTGCTACAATCACCTCCTTACCTAACAATGAAATAATCTAATAATCTCTTTTTTCCTGTCTTTCCTATGAAGAGTCAATTCGCTAACAGTTTCACAGACCTCAGCTTCATGTAAAAAGAACACCACAACTCCAAACTTAAAGATATTAGAAACCTTGACATGCTTCTCTCAATCTCACATTTAAATAGATCTTTTATCTATCCTTTCTATATCAAGCAAAACCAAACAATAAGGAGCAGGATAGTAATAACGATATAAGACAAACTGGAATCCAGTGCACAAAGCACTGAGCAGTGGTCCTCTTATACTGAAAATGTTATATGCCTAATAAAGGCTTTACACTGTGGAGAAGCAAAGTGGCAGAGATCTTGTTCAGATACCCGAGGCACTGATTCTGCTTTTTGTCTTTGGTTAAAGATATGGCCTTGTTGATGCTGAGTTTGGTTTGAAAACAAGAGCTTGAGGTTTGAAAACATTTTCTTAACAAATGCATAGTTGCGGAATGATGCTGCAAGGCATATAAAAGGGCAAGAGCACAGAGAGAATTGAGTTTTCCAAATCTTGTGAAATTCTACTTTTGAATAAGAGCTTCCCGGGCAGTTTGACATTCTCACCACTCAGCAGAGCTTTGGAGGCCCAAAGGGATCTATGCTGAATTATGCTGAATATGTCCCTCCTTTACATGTATAATATACTTTCACTAAGAATCCACATCTGAGACTTCCCTGGTGGCTCAGTGGTAAAGAATCCACCTGGCAATGCACGAGACACAGGTTTGATTCCTGATCCAGGAAGATGCCACATACCACGGAGAAACTAAGCCCGTGCACCACAACTACTGAGCCCATGTTCTAGAGCCTGGGAGCCACAACTACTGAAGCCCGAGAGCCCTAGATGCTATGCTCTGCCACGAGAAGCCACCATAATCAGATGCCTGCGCCCCACAACCGGAGAGTAGCCCCTGCTCGCCACACTAGAGAAAAACTCGCACAGCAATGAAGATCCAGCAAAGCCAAAAATAAATAATAAACCAACTTTGAAAAAAGTGTGTTGTGCGTCTATACACTAATAATGAACTACCACAGAGAAATTTAAGAATCAATCTCATTTACAATTGCTTAAAAAAGAAATACTTAGGAATTTAACCAAGAAAGTGACAAACCTGCATACATTGAAAACTTGAAGACATTAAGTGGAAAGATGTTCCCTGCTCAAAGCCTGGAAGAATTATTGTTGTTAAAAATGTCCATACTACTTAAAGTAATCTATAGATTAGATTCAAAATCCATCAAAATTCCCAAGGCATTTTTCACAGAATTGAGACAAATAATATTAAAATTTGTACAGAACCACAAAAGAGCCCAAACTGCCAAAGCAAGTTTGAGAAATAACAAGGCTGGAGGTATCATGCTTCCTGATTTCAAACTATGTCACTAAGCTATAGTAATGAAAACAGTATGATATTGCGAAAGATGCAGATTAATGGAAAAGATCAGAGTACAGAAATAAACCCATACACAAACGGGCAATTAATTTATAACAAAGGAGCCAAGAATATACAACAGGGAAAGAACAGTCTCTTCAAAAAATAGTGTTGGGAAAACTGGACAGTGACCTGCAAAAGCATGAAACTGGACTACTAACTTACTCCACATTAAAAAAGATTAAGTCTAACTGAATTAGGTACCATAAGATCTCATTTAAATGTGGAATCTAAAAACAAAACAAAACACCCTAGACTGCCAGATACAGAGAACAGATTGATGGTTTGGGAGGCGTGGTGGGGGGTGGTAACTGCGAAGTTGGTAAAGGTGGTCAAAAGGTACAAACTTCCAGGTACAAAATAAGTAAGTCCAAGGGACTTCCCTGGCAATCCAGTGATTAAGACATGGCACTTCCACTGCAGGGGTACGGGTTCCAATCCTGGTTGGGGAACTAAGTTCCTACAAGCTGCATGAAACGGCCAAGAAAATTAAATAAATAAAATAAAATAAGCAACCAGGGTTGCAACGCATAGCACCATGACTAGAGTTAATAATACTGCATTCTGGGAATTCCCTGGGATCCAGTGGTTAGATCTCCCGGCTTTCACTGCCCTGGCCCAGGTCAAGCTCTGGTCGGGGAACTAAGGTCTTCCAAGTTTGAATAAGCTTCGGGAGTTGGTGATGGACAGGGAGGCCTGGCGTGCTGCAGTCCACGGGGTCGCAAAGAGTCGGACACGACTGAGCGACTGAACTGAACTGAAGTTGCCCCAGCAACAAAAACAAACAGACAAAAAAAACCTGTGCTGCGTATCTGGAAGTTGCGCCGGCAGGAAAAGCTGCCTCCGCTTCCCAAAGGCAGGAGGGGGACACCTGTCAGGTTCCCGCTATCGAACCCCAGTACTTCCACGCTGCCAAACCTAGGACGGAGAGATGCTCCTTCTTCCAACCCGTCTGCTCCCCTCAAAGCCCTTCTCGGCCCACTCTTCCTCATTCCAGGCGCGGCCGCGGGAAGAGGGGAGGGTCCAGTCGCGCCCCCGCCCAGCCCGGCTCCCTCTCCCAGAGCCTCCAGGTCGCAGCCTTCTGAGGTAGCCCGACCCCGGCAGTCTCTGAGGTGGGCGGGTCAGCTCCAGGCCCGAGGCCCCACCGGAAGCGGCCCCGCCCCCGACGCCGCCGGGAGCCGAGAGCCAAGGGAGGGGTGAGGGGGACCCAGCCAGGCGCCTGGGCAACTAATACCTGGCGGCCGCCCGAGGACAAGGCGCTCTCAGAGCAGGGCGTGAGCGCTTCCAGCAATGGCGCCGGCGGCGGGAGCGGCCGCGGACGGCAGTGCGCCTGCGCAGCCGGCGGGGACCACGGCGCCCAGAATCCTCCGCGCCGCCGCCCTGCTCTGGCAAGTCCTTTCTGCTTTGGTGTGGGAGTTGGCATCGTAGACAGTTTGTGGACCTAAGAAGTTTGGTCACATTGAGAGATCACGACTGTGTGTCGAGCAGTAAAACTAGTGATACAAAGAATGACACAGCCCTTGCCTCTGAGCACTTCCATTTGACTAAAGAAATAAAGCCACTGAGAGAACAGTGTGCGAGTCGCTGTCATGTCACTCTTGCGACCCCATGGACTGTAGCCTACTAGGCTCCTCTGTCCATGGGATTCTCTAGGCAAGAACACTGGAGTGGGTTGCCGTGTCCTCTACCAGAGGATCTTCCCAACTCAGGGATGGAACCTAGATTTCCTCCATGGCAGGCAGACTGTACCATCTGAGCCACAAGGGAAGCCTCAAACGTGAACGTCAGTCGTGTCCGACTCTGCGACCCCATAGACTGTAGCCTACCAGACTCCTCTGTCTGGGATTTTCCAGGCAATAGTACTGGAGTGGGGTGCCATTTCCTTTTCCAAGGGATCTTCCCAACCCAGGGATTGAACCCGGGTCTCCCGCATTGTAGACAGACGCTTTACCGTCTGAGCCATCAGGGAAGTCCAAACCCACACGCGCGCGGGGGTTGGGGGGTTAGGGGTGGGGGAATTGGGGATTGCGTATCTACCTGTATCTGCCTCATTCAGTTTCTTGGCCGAAAAATCGTAATGGCTTCATTTTAATTTCTGGATCTTTGAATTTTTCCTTGGCTCATCCTAATAATAAGTGTTGATATTATTAAAGCACGTTTTCTTTCCTTTGCCTCAGTTCCACGGTTTTGATGCCCAAAGGCCATATTTCCACATTGGGTCACACAGAATCCTCAAGGTTTCTAGAGCAGCTTCCCTCAAGGATGAGACTGTTAACTCTAATACCAGCCCCCGCCCCCCGCCCCTTTTTGCCCCAGCAGTTTCTGGCGTCTTAGCTCCCCGACCAGGGCTTGAACCCTGGGCCCACAGTACTTAATCTTGGAGTCCTCCTGATGACTGTTTTTCATGAAATGGAAATAAGATTGCAAAGTCTTATTATAATTTGTATTATTTGCCTTAATTACAAAATGTATTCAAGTGCCTTATTTGAAGTATAACATACAGCAAAAAGGACAGAAATCATAACTCTACTGCTTAGTGATTTATTACCAAGTGATGAAATTAAAAGACGCTTACTCCTTGGAAGGAAAGTTATGACCAACCTAGATAGCATATTCAAAAGCAGAGACATTACTTTGCCAACAAAGGTCTGTCTAGTCAAGGCTATGGTTTTTCCAGTAGTCATGTATGGATGTGAGAGTTGGACTCTGAAGAAAGCTGAGCGCCGAAGAACTGATGCTTTTGAACTGTGGTGTTGGAGAAGACTCTTGAGAGTCCCTTGGACTGCAAGGAGATCCAATCAGTCCACTCTAAAGGAAATCAGTCCTGGGTGTTCTTTGGAAGGAATGATGCTAAAGCTCAAACTCCAGTACTTTGGCCACCTCATGTGAAGATCTGACTCATTGGAAAAGACTCTGATGCTGGGAGGGATCGGGGGCAGGAGGAGAAGGGGACGACAGAGGATGAGATGGCTGGATGGCATCACCAACTCGATGGACGAGTTTGAGTGAACTCCGGGAGTTGGTGATGGACAGGGAGGCCTGGCGTGCTACAATTCATGGGGTCTTAGAGTCGGACACGACTGAGCGACTGAACACACCTTTGTAACTACAACACAGTGTAAGAAAATAGAATAAAACTAGCAACTCAGAGGCTCCTCTCCTCAACCTCCATAAACACTACCCATTCTGTCCTGCCAAAGCTAAGGATCATCTACTTTCAACCCCAGATTAGTATCGCATGTGTTATAAACGTGCATTTATTACATATGGATTATTCTGTGTCTGGCCCAAAAACGTATTTGGCTTAGTTTTAATTGTACTTTTCACATGAATTCCTTCCCTCCCTGGTCTCCCCATCACTCCGAAGTGAGGGATATACTTGACCTGAGCACCACTTGGTAGGAATAATCTTCCTCAGCTCTTTCACCTTCTCTAGGATAGAGGTTATTAACCCCAGGTGAACAATTAGAAATGCAACTGGTTTCCTGAATGATGTGGAGATATTTTATAGTTGGTCTTTCTTTACCTCTCAAAACATGCTTAAGTGACAATTTAAAAGCATTTTACAAAAGTTTCTGACAACAAACATACAAACAATATCTTTATTGACAGTGGGCCAATAAGAACAATCAAATTTAGTTTACAGATTATCAAAAACATTTGAAAAGCAGGACACTAAAACCTCCAAGATTCCCATGGGAGTACAAACACGCAGTCAGATTAAACTCTTAAGCATAAAAGGAACAAATACTGATATGAAAAGGGCCAGAGCTCTTAGTAAAACTATCTTAGAGTAAGTCCCTTGACGCTAAACTGCAGTTAGAAGACATACAGGACAGCTCCTGGTTATGTGATACTTAGAAGGAAAAAAGACAGATTCCACGCAAGAGCAGACAGTTGTGAAGCCCTTCTCTACCATGTGCTGGGAGCAGGGTGGTCACCTCCAGATCAATAAACAAAGGGAAAACACACTAAGTAATTCTGATTGATGCTCAGCCACTTGTTAATAGACAGAATGTTTGTGTCCCCCTTCCCCGCCCCCCCCAATTCACGATGAAACCTAATCCCCAAAGTGCTGGTATTTGGAAGTGGGACCTTTGGGAGGTGATGAGGTCACAAGGGCAGTCCTCACAAACAGAACTCATGAAACATACTCACAAACATGTCCTCATAAAGGACGCCCCAGAGAGCTCCCCAGCCCTTCCATCATGGAAGGACACAGCAAACAGATGGCCATCTGTGGACCAGGAAGGGGCTTCATCAGACATCCTACCAGGGTCTTGATCCTGGACTTTCCAGTCTCCAGAACTGTGAGACAGCTGTTTATAAACAAATCACTTAGTGACATTACAGCCGACTAAACTGACTCACCACTTCATTAAAATATGTTGTCAATCCTTCCTTGAATAGCACAGGTTTGAACTTCACAGGTCCACTTACATGCATGTTTTTAATAAATACAACCTGCCCTCTGTATTTTGTTTTGCATCAGCCGATTCAACCAACCGTGGATGCAAATTTTCATCCATGGTTGGTTGAATCTGAGAATGCAAAAGCCTCGATACGGAGGGCCAACTGTACATTATTTTCTGTAAGGAACTTGAGCATTCGTGGATTTTAGTTTATGTGGGGGCTCCTGGAAACTCATGAGAGAAAAGAGTAATTGTGTGCCAGATTCTCTACCTGCAGTCTTATCCTCACAACAGCCTTGAGAGAGGGATGACCTGTTCCCATTTTACAGATAAGACTGGGGCTCAGAAAGAAGTACCTTTTTAAAGTCACATAATTAATTGCCAAGTGGAGGTGACAGAATTCAAGCCCACTAATCTTGTGTTAGCCAAGTATTGGCCACCAGATGATGAACGAACTTCTCAAACACCTGGAATGTTGAGAAACAGCAAGTGTTTTAGGCTTTCTGGGACATGAAATCTCTGCCTTAACTACTTAACTCCACTATTTTAGTACAAAATCAGCTACACATGACATGTAAATAATGAGTGAGGCCCAGTTCCAATTAAACACTATTTACAGAACAAGGTGGTGGGTCCGGGCAAGTTTGTCAACTCCTGCTTCAGGTTGTTAATCCGGGTATCAAGTGATGAGGGCTGAGCTCCTTTTTATTTTGTCCTATGTCAGCCATTCTCCTAGTTTCATCTCTCAAGAGTTCCACCTCTTTACATGATTAAAAAAAAAAAAGCCTCTCCTTAGTCCTTTACACTCTATTTCCTATTGTTTTGGTTTCCACTATTGCTGGCTTTAGACCTGACCTTGATCTCTATTACCCCACTTTAAACTCTTCCTCTCCTTTTCCTCAATGATAGAACTAAGGTATACAGAGGGAATGATGAGAACTGTAAGGAGTAATGGGGATAACGTGGAGGGGAAAAGCGTGGGCTGGCTGTTGAGTGTTCATCAAGGACAGGATTTAGGAGAAGAGAGAGGAAATCTGCAAATGTTTCTTCTTTCTTTTCTATAATCTTATCCCAGTCTCTGTAACAATTAAAAAAATGTCTGTAACAAGACATTTGTGTGGTGTCCTGCTAAATATTTATTTGAACTCTTGCTTTTGTGTTTCCATCCCACTACAAGGTCTTTGGTCACCCATGTAACTTATGTCAAGATCAGTGTGGCTCTTTGCCTTTTCTACCTTCTCCAGGGCTCTGGGATATGACAAAGACCAATACACAGAACGACGACAAAAAAATGTGCATAACATGAGGTCTGAGGATACTTCTTGTGCCTCGGAGCTGCTCCAGGTCTTCTTCTTGCCTGGGGCTCTAAATGGAACAGCACACTGAATCAGTCAACTTTCTAGACTCTCCATATCCCAGGGGCTTTTTCTCAAAGTGACAAAACTTACTTTACACACAGCAGAATGAGGTAAAGGGGTGAAATCTCCCTAATTCTGTATTACAGAAAACCAAGGATTCATTCAATGTCAAAGATAAGGAAAGAGGGACCTGAAAAAAAAAAACTACAGTTAAGGTTCCAACTCTTTCTCTATCTCAAGGTCACTTCCAAGAAGTGTGAAGTGAGGATGTACCCAGCAGAGGGGTAATAACCATCTAAGTGTCAGCCTAATCTATGTGGGCATAACTCAGACCCCATTTGTTCATCAACTGAGACAGCAGCCTTTGGGGCTGGGAGGGAAGCCAGAGTGTATTTCAACTCTAATATTTAAATTTTTATAGTTAATGTAAAAGAAACGACATTTTCCAGATAGCTGGGTGTCCACTTTGGATTTGAAAATAAACAGCTCTGTGTCTTCCCGATAATTGAGGATATGAACCCTCAGCCTCACCTACAAGATAAGGACATTCTTACACAGTGAGATGGAGTAACAGGCTTTGGCATGACAAAGAGGGGGAACTGGACTTCACAATGACTGTATTGCTATCCACTGCCAAGGACTTTCTAAATTTCTACAAAAGAGCATTATGGGTAGTGGGATGGTGGTTTAGGGATCAACTTTTAAGATTTCTGGCTGGAAGCATTCAGAATGATCAAATCAACGGATAGAAGAAACATTCTGTTTACGGCTCAAAACTACTGTGTTATGTGAGTAGAATTAGATGCACACAGAACTGTTTCTCAGGTAGCATTTTTTGGGTCTTCCTCCTAAACCACTCAGGTATTTAACACAGCAATAACACCAACTTACATTCCTTTGCACTCAAGTCATTTTTCAGGGCTGCTCTTCCATGTGAATCCTTTGATGTCTGATGAGGGATGAACTGCACTTAAAGCTCTTCCCACACTCATTACACCTGTAGGGTTTCTCCCCAGTATGAGTTCTCTGGTGTTGAATAAGGGCTGACGAATGAATGAAGGCTTTGCTACACTCGTTACATTTGTATGGTTTCTTGCCAATATGAATTCTTTGATGTTTAGCGAAATTGGAGCTCCGGCTGAAGGTTTTCCCACACTCGTGACACTCGTAGGGTTTCTCTCCTGTGTGAATCCTTTGATGCTGGACAAGATGTGTGCTCTGACTGAAGGTCTTTCCACATTCGCTGCACTCATAGGGTTTTTCTCCAGTGTGAACCCTCTGATGTTTGGTAAGCGACGAGCAGTGGCTAAAGGCTTTCCCACACTCCTGGCATTTGTAAGGTTTCTCTCCAGTGTGAGTTCTTTGATGTTTAATGAGTGCTGAGGAATGAATGAAGGCTTTATCACACTCGTTACATTCATAGGGCTTCACCCCCGTGTGGATCAGCTGGTGCTGCACAAGGTGGGTGCTTCGATTAAAGCCTTTCCCACACTCGCCGCACTCATACGGTCTCTCTCCAATGTGAATCCTCTGATGAATGGCAAGGGATGCACTTTCGGTGAAGGCTTTTTTGCACTCACTGCACTCGAAGAGAATTCTTGTGTGAGTTCTCTGATGTTTGGTTAAATTAGCCCTGTGGCTGAAAGATTTCCCACAGTCTGCACAGCTGTAGGGCTTCTCCCCTGTATGGACCCTCTGGTGTCGAATAAGCACCGAGTGATAAGTGAAGAGTTCACCACAGTCATTGCATTTATGAGGTTTCTTTTCTTTATAGGTCCTCTGCTTTTTCATTAAGGTAGATTTCTGTTTCAGTCTTTTTTCGAGGGTGTGGAAAGCATAGGGTCCTTTGGGAACTCTGTCTTGAGTGAGAAGGACTGACTTCTGGCCTAGGGTTTTCCAGTAAACGTCGTGCTCAGGGGCTCTCTCTTCTGGGAGTGAATTCATGTGGGTGAACATTCCTCTCCAGTGTCTCTCCTGACTTCCCTGCTGATTCTCCAACCAGTCTTTACAGTCAAGAGTTGTTTCTGTGCTAGAGTCACAGACACTGTCCCTTGTCAGCCTGTCTATGACTGCAACCTGGCATGATTCTTCTTTGGAAAAATCTTGCACTGAAGTTGAATCCTTGCTTCTGGGACTAGTCTCCGAGTCTGAAAGAAATTGGAAATGTAAATTTCCTTCGTCTTCTGAGTTTTGACAAAATGGCAGTTCTGTAATGGGTCAGAGTTAATGAAGGTGAAAGGCACAGCTTCAATGAGGAAGTGGATTTGACTCTTGGAAGATGATTTGCAAAGAGAAGCAAATGGAGGGGAATGAAAGTACAGAGTTATGCAGATAAATCAGTACACAATCTGACCCAGGAGGCAGAATAGGGCAAAAGATGACCAGAAAGACAAGAGGAGGGATGGAGAGGAAGTGCTATATTGCTGGATGAGCAGGAAACGAGTATCCCAGATCAGGACAGGGGAGGAACAGCCTCTAACAGAACATCAAGTGCTGTCTATCAGAAACAGCCAGGCAGTCACCACCTTGGTGCAGGCACAGTGATGACTTCTAAGTTTCCAGTCACCCAGCCTTACTCAATCCTACTATGCACTCCATTTTCAGTTTAAAATCTCCCCTAAGAATGCATTTATAATGTCTCTATTCAAAAATCTATGACCTCCCTAAGATATAATGGCAAATATATTAAATTATACCTGCACAAGGCTAAACATTACAACACTAATTGAGGTAGCAAAACTGGTAGCATCTCAAATACTCCACTATAGAGAACTGATTAAATCATGGTGTATACACACAATGGAGTATGTGCAACTTAAAAAAATAGATTGATCACTACATAATTGCTAGGAGGTGATCTTCAGGATACATTAAATAGACTTAAAAAACCCCAGCTCAGGATGGGGAACACATGTACACTCATGGCGGATTCAAGTCAATGTATGGCAAAACCAATACAATATTGTGAAGTGAAATAAATAAATAAAAACAAAACAAAACAAAAAAACCCCCAGCAAACTAGAAAGGAGTGTGTTTGGTTTGCTACTTTGAGAGATATAGATACTATTGACATATTTGGTTACATTTTCCAAAATCAAGGACAGATACATGAAATACTAGTAAATAAGATTACCTACAGAGAGAGCAACAGAATACAAGAGAACAGGGACAGTAGCCAACCTCTCTGAATATATCTACTATACATCTATTAGAATTTTTATGTTAAATATGAAATTATAAAGCCAAAATAATTTATAAAGAGTATAGTTCCAAAGAATAAATAAATAGTTCAGTGAAATCCATTTGACCAGATAAATTCTTGGTTGCCTAAAAAAAGGTCTGGTAGGAAAAAAAAAAGTCTGGTAGCTTGATAGGTGGACTTCCCAGGTGGCTCAGTGGTGAAGAATCTGTCTGAAATGAAAGAGACAGGGGTTCAATCCCTGGCTTGGGAAGATCTCCTGGAGGAGTAAATGGCAACCCACTCCAGTATTCTTACCTGGGAAAGCCCATGGACAGAGAAGCCTGGTGGGTTAATGGGGTCGCAAAAGAGATATGATTTAGCAACTAAACAATAACAAACAACAAAAAATGAAACAGAAGAGCAATTTCAGAAACAAAATCAAGTATATAAAGGAATTAAGGACAATACAAAGGTGGAATTTCAGTCAGTGAACTAAAGATAATTAGTTTTTAAAGCAAATGGTCCTGTGACTTATTAAACATTCAGAAGACAAGTTAGATCTGTCTCATTCCACACAGCCAGATGAACTTGGTTCATTTATCTACTCATCTATCTGTTCATTCAACGATTATCTATTGGATATGCTAGGCTCCGGGGAAAAACAAACAGTACCTATGTACACAAGGGGAGAAAAAAATTTAGTCTGACATCCATGAATACATATAAAAAATGCACCTTAGTAAGAAATAAAAGGCAAATGATGCTGTGAAAGATTATAAGGGGAATCCAGGGGGATGGGGGTGGAGTCCTCCCTGAGAAGGTAAATCACTGAGCTGAAATCCAAGTGGGGCTGGGGTCCAGGTGAGTGTTGCAGGTAACAGGTACAGATGCAGAGGTGAGCCTTCCAGGTAGAGGAAATGATATGTACAGAAGCCCCAAGGTGAGAGGCAGCACTTAGGAAGAGCACAGCAGTTGACAGCATGGACTCTGAAATAAGAATGCATGAATTTAAAACCAGCTCTGCCACTTCCAGCCATGTGACCTGGCCCAAGTTATTTAACTTTTCTACTTTAGCTTCCTTATCTGTAAGCTGGGGCAAAAACAGTACCTGCTTCATGAAGAATAAAAACAACACCTACCTCAAGGAGCATTAAATGAGGATATTTATAAAACACTGAGGACCCTGATACAGCATAGGTGCTACATAAGTTGTTTGTAAAATATAAATTGATATAAGGCTAGTATGGGCAGTGATTTCAAAGTGTGGTCTGCGGACCTCTGGGAGTCTCTAGGTTCAAAACTTTTCAAAATAATACTTGGATCTTATTGGCCTTTTTCATTGTCTTGACATTTGCATTTATGTTGCAAAAGTAATGGTGGTGAAACTGCCCACAACTTAGGCACAAATCAGGACAAAACACCAGATGTACTAGTAGCTGTTACATTTTCCCCGGCTGCATACTCTCAGTTAAGGGATGGGGGAGCCAGTTTCACCTAAAAATATCTATGGAAACAACAGGAAACATTATTAATTTAATAAATTAATTTTAATCTATTAAACTTTGACTACACGCCTTTTTAACATTCTAGATGATGAAATAGGAAATATTCATAATGCTAGTCCACTTATATCAAAATATGGTGCTTGTCTTGAGGAAAACCATCCATTGTGCAATCAGTCATTTTTTCCTTTTTAAATAGACTAGCACTTTTACTTGAAAGAATGACTGACAAACTATGTTATCTATGTTGGGTATCTGGCAGATATTCTCTCAAAACTGAAAAAAAGATGAGCCTACTATTTCAAAGAAAACAACTGACAGTATTTGAAAAAATGTGAGCTTTTAGGCAGAAATTAGAATTCTGGAAAACTTTTAACTCCCACTGACAGCTTGATAGTTTCCTAATACTTAAAGGCTTTTCTGATAGGGTCAGTGGTGATACTGAAAATTGTGCTTTTAAAATATTGCATAATGTGTCAGTATTTGGAAGATCTAACTAACTCAGTAAACAAAATTTTCCAAAAGATCAATAGATTTTAAGAGTATGAAAAGTTCATGAATATGGTTTCAGATGCACCTTGCACCTAACCTTTAGGAAACTAATGCTTACCCACTTTTGGTGTATAATCAAGAGAAAAGCCAAAATTATCTCAAAAGGCTATAAAATACTCCTATGTCTTCTAACTAAATATTGGCGTGAGGCAATATTCTTTGCACAAGCCAACCAAAACAATGCATCACATCAAGCTGCATTCAGAAGCAGATGTAATTATAAAGCTGTCCTCTATTAGCCATATACAAAAAGACCTGCAAAAATGTAAAACAATGCCATTCTTGTCAATAAATTTTTGTTGTAGAGAAATAATTTTTATTTAAATTGTGTTATTTGTGTTAACATGTAATGGGTTTATAATTGTTATTTCTAAATTAATCATATGATAGTTTAAAATCTTTCTCACTTTTAATTTCTAATATGGTAACTACTGGTAGATATAACCCACATAAACAAAAGCTTGCTAGGATTCTCAACAATTTGGGGAGTTAAATAGGTTCAATGACGCTAAAACCATTAAGAGTTGCTAAGATAAGGTACAAAATCAGAGGGAAAGTAGGTATGAAGCAGGGCTGGATATTATGAGTAAGGGACAGATTTTACAAGCGTCTATAGGCCTCTAGGATTTTGGCTGTCATCCAAAGAGCAACGGGAAGCCATGGACAAGCCCTAAGCAAAAGGGTGACGCCATCAGACTTGCATTTTGAAAACATCATTTACTGTCACATGAAGAATGGAGTTTACAGGGGTAAGGGTGGAGTCAGGGAGATGGCCTCAGATGAAAGGGAGACAGAGAGATGTTAATGATGAGGAAATACTTAGAAGTGATCAGATAAACACAAGGACGAACTGGATAAAGGCGAAGGGGTTATGTAAAGATTGTTCAGATTTCTGATGTACAATTTGATAAGCAGCGAGTGTCATTAATATAATTATTGGAAGAGGATCCTGTTAGGGGGATGGAGAATTTGGGCACATACCAGGCATTCAGTTTTCGACATGTTGTACTGTAGCATCTCTGACATAAACAAGTAGAGACAGCATGCGGGATCTTAGTACTTTGACTAGTGATTGGACCCACGGCTCCTGCATTGTAAGCAAGGAGTCTTAACTACTGGACCACTAGATGCTAAAGAAGTCCTGACTTCTTTAGCATCCCATGGGATTGTTCTTTCTGGAGACCCCCATCTATCTGACTCACCTGAGCAGCTGCTTTTGGGGGCTTTTCTCTCAAGCAGCAGTGGTTCTTTTCCATTCTCCAAACTGTGGTTCTCAGGTTTGGAAACCGGAAGCCCTGCTCATTAGAAAAATTAAAAAAAAAAAAGGAACTTAGCTCTTGGTGATGGGTATAAAGCTGTGTCCCAGAGCACAGTCCCAACCCTTGGATCCACAAAGACAAGACACCATAGGAAGTTCTGGAATAAGGGAGGTGGAAGCCTATAAACGAAGCTTAAAACATGCGCAGCAGGAGTCTGGGCACAGTAAGGAGTCACACACATTTGAAAAGACAAACATTTAGCCTGTAAAAAATGGAAAAAAAAAAAAAAAAAAAGAATTTCTCACTTGTTTATTACAGGAGTCCCCAGGGAGACACTGCTCATCAGTCCTCAGCTCAGGCAAACAGCTGGGTGAAGTGGGACCCCAGCAGCAGCACCATGAGCCTGGGGTTCTATGACTAGTTGTTTCTGATGTTTTCCTTTCTTTTTTCTTCAGTTACTAGAACCCACTTTATTGAATTTATTACATGAGATTTGGGAGGAGCTAAGATAGTTCCTTCCACTCCTCATATGAACAATATATGTACATGTATGTGTGTGCATGCACACACTTGCACACAAACACACCACACAGAGGTGGACATAGGATCCAAACTGGCCAGAGTGTTCTCTATTTCCCTGGCTTGAGTACTGTCTCATGATGGACACATGAGCCTATCTGCGGAAACTCCCAGGACAGAAGCCCTCTTTCTTTCCTCAGCTCTATAACTGGAAGAACAACGTAACACTAGAGAGGCCAAAGGCCATCTCTGCCCACAGGGAGATTCGGGCAAACCTATGGCACGTCATTAAAAAATAAGCAGGTATTATCCTGACACCGTACCTGATTCCCTTTCAAGCTAGTCTGAATTCAGTTTCTGTCACCTGAATCCAAAGACTCCTAATAAAAGAAAACAAGCCCAGACATTTCACCAACACCCTAGGGCATAAACAGATTCTCTCTGGGCCCAAAGGGACCAACACTTTACATATTTCTGGCTTTGTTAAGCTATTTCACTGCCAATAAAACAGTGAGGTCCCCATAAGCAGGTCAGGAGTCACAATAAGAGTCTGTCCTTACAGAGTGAGACCAGGTTCCTGTAGTTCTCCAGCATCACGTCCCTCTGGGTGGGATCCAGCCTCCCCCACTCCTCTGGGGTAAAGTCCATGGCCACATCCTTGAAGGTCACTGATGCCTAAGACACAAAACATACTTCTGTTCACCATCCGTCTCTCCGCAGTCTCCCTATCACCTCTCAGTTTCTGCTGGTCCTGGAGTTAAGTGCATAGATGTATTCAACAGGGGGAATGACTGCAGTAAGAGACAAGCATTCTCACATGTTCTGGACTTTCCATGTAAAGTCGCTGGGTAACAATTATGTGCCAGGCACACTGTCCAAGATCCAACATGAGAATCAAAGGAAGACCATGGTTTCTGCACTGAGAGACTATCATTTTTTCTGGGGAATAAAGAGTTAAAACAGGAACCAATGAATCAATAAAACAGTTTGGCAAAGTAAATGAAATACAGGCAGAGACAAAAAGCACATCTGTATAATTCTCCTTGTGAGTCCTCAATAAAAAATTTGAAAGATAATTTACACAGAACTTGTGACTGGACAAGCTCAGTGAAGCACGGAATCAATTCAAAGCAAAAAGCATTAAACTAGAAAATGACATCAGCAGATTAAGAAAGGGTACAGATATAAAATGTAAATGTTCATATGTAAACACCTTAGGACTTAGTTTATCTAACACACAAAATACAAAAACTCATTGGAAAAAGACACATACCAGTACTGAACGTTTCTCTTTAAGTGATAGAGAATGGGAATAATATTCTAGGTTGTTGAAATAAATATACCAAATGCTATAACTTGATAGAAAACAACTTCTATTTAAATATCCATAAAGCATTTGCAAAAGTAACAAAGTAAATGTTAATAAATTCCAAAACAGAAATGAAAAAGCAATAACTGATGGTAATTGAAAAAATTAATTATAAAATATTAAAATTTCAAAACAATAATAAAAGGCAAAAATCAATGTCATAAGGCTAAAAGTGTCAGAAGAAACACTTCCATTTCATTTAAAAAATTAGTGTAATTAAGTGAACAGAGCATACAAGTCAATTAGAGACAGAATTAGGGGAAACAGAAGGAATTACAGGATAAAAGCAGAAATTAAGGGGAAGAAAATCAAGAAAAATAAGGGACTGGGAAACATGAATAAGAGCAGTACGTTATAGTACTATAACAACATCAACTTCCTGATTCTGGAAAAACAAAGTAATAAATGAAGTGAAATGTTAAATCCTGGAGAATCTGAATGGAGTACATATATGAGGAATCTTTCTACCACTTGCTACATAAGTCTCCAATTATTTCAAATAAAGTTTCCCAAAATGGAACTAATCTTAGAGACTTAAAAAAATATAGGAATCATCCTTAGAAAATGTAAAAATCATTAATAAGCTACTAAGTAAACAAGATACTATGAGAAAAAATGACTTTGATCCTCCAATCTGCCTATCTATAGCTAAACTGACAGTGGAAATTAACTTCCAAACCATTAAAAAAAAAAAAAAATCAGAAAAACAAACAAACAAAAAATCAGAAAAACAAAATGCAAACTACTGCACAAAAGGCAGAAAAAATATAGGAGGAGAAAGCACAGTAAACAGAATTACAAAAATCACACAGCAACAAAAATGTGAAACACACAAGTAATTATATTAATACGAATAAATTCATTTCCCTTATAAAAAGGTTTCTTAAAACAGACACATCCTCTTTACAGAAAAAGAGATCCAGACAAAACCCCCAAAGTTGGGGACTGGGTGGGTGGGTGGAGAAACGGAAGGAAACACAGTATACTACATGTCTGAATACAGTAGTTCAAGTTCAACGAAAACATATGGAAAAATATACACCAAACTGTTATCCTCAGTAGGGAGAGGTAGCAAACAACTTGGTGAGGTTAGTACGCATAATATACTTTTATATTAGTATATTATAATATACATGTCTGTGCCTTTCACCTGGTTACTGTGAGCAAAATTTTAAAACATTAAAAAAAGATTCACAGCCCAGGCAAATTCTAATAAGACAGACAGTTGCAATGTTAGCATCAAACAAAATCTAATGCAATACAAAAAGGACACACAGAGAATTTTCAAAATTTCCATAAAAGGTTTAATCCATCCTGAAGCTGTAACAACTCTTGAAATTAGTCTCTTGTTGAAATGTATTAAGCATTCACCCTTCTTCTGGTGCTTATACCCTGACTGTCCTCTGGCTGCCATGCCTGGCCACATTTAGTCCATGCAGTTCAGGCAGTACTAGCTCACCTCTAACCCACAGGTGGGATACAGGTTTACATGTGTGTGGTCAGGTCTATACTCTGATCATCACACTCAGATTTGGTCAATAATGGTCCAAGGAAGGGTATAATACCCATTAGAGTTAACTTTCAGTACTTCTGGAATCTGGAACTACCAGAAGGGAAGATGTTCTTTTCCTCTGATTTTCAACATGGGAAGATGTAAGCCTAAATTTGTTAGGGGCCAGCTTGCACTAGAAGGAAAGACTGAGTGCAAAACACACAGAGAGAAAAGAAAAGGTGACTGAAATGGAGAAAACAGGTTCTAATGTTACTGTCGGAACTTAATTGTAGCCAGACCTGGCTTTTCCCTTATAATTGTCAATAAACTTGCTTAGGCCAGTTTGAATTTTCATTAGCTGCAACTTAAAAAGCTTCTTGAGTGATAAAATCTTCAATATTCATATAAGACATTTAAGAAACCAATGGACGCCACCAAGTACACAAGGATCCTGAGAAATCACTTTGCTAAACGGGAGGAATGTGCCAGGCCCACTTTTCACACTCTGGATTAAAGCAGTCAAGAGACAGGCTAGTGGAGGAATCTTTGGGTTGTGGTATGACACACATCAGGGAGAACTCTTTTCTCCTACCCAAGTTTAATAAAAATTAAAAATTTTTGGACATGCAAAGAAAGCTGAAAGACTATCATACCAATCACCCATATATTACAACTATCACTTATATCCAACAATTCTAATATATATATATTTGGCCACACCACAGGGCATGAGGGATCTTAGTTCACTGGCCAGGGACTGAACTTCAGCCTCCTGCAGTGGAAGTCGAGTCTTAACCACTGGACTGTCATTGAAGTCCCAAATTAACAATTCTTAATATCAGCCCTTGGGGAAGGGAGAGACTGGAAAGTGAGCTGCAACTTGATAACACTTCACCTCTAAAATACCTGAGCATTCATCATCTTGGAGGGCTGATTAGAATCCTTCTATAGGCTTCCTCTTCCGGTATTTCTTTGAACTATCTGAGTAATTATGTTCATAATTCACTCCAGCACTTAAGGTGCTCTCTTAAATTCCTACTTAACAGTCATGTGTATGCTGTTCCCCCTATTGAAACATACATTTTAAGAAGAGTACACCACACTATCTTTTAAAATCATTTCCAAATACCAGGTACAGAAATTAGCCGCTACGTTAAAGAAGGGCAAAGCTCCTTCCATGCCTGCTGAGTGATAAAACTAGATGCACAAGATACTGTGAAGAAGTAGAAAATATTTCCCACCGAATCCACTAGTCACTCGAGCCATCTCTTAGAATCAGAACTCAGCTCTCCAGATGGGCTCTAGCGGGACACAGAAACTCCACTTCAAACAGAAGAGAGCGTGTCCACGATCTGAGAGATAAGGTGAATTTCAATAATCAGCAGAGACTTCCACTCACCTGCGATCTGGCCGTGAGGCGCAAAGCTGCCACTTCTCTCTCTTCTGTGCAGTTTTCTTGAGAAAAGGGAGAATCTTTGGGAGGCAGAGCTAAATGCAAGAAAGCAGTCATGATAGGACCCAAATATATCTCGTGACGCAGATCTGCAAGTTTAAAACTCCTGCCACTGTACTACTGGCGCTCCTTACAGACACTGCTACTGAAGGCATCCCCATCTGGAAATAACTCAGGAACGCTGCTCTTCGGGGCTTCAATTCATTCATCTGCTGTTACCCTAACAGATCCTGGAAGACGGCACCCTCTGAGCCTGGAAATTCAAGTCCCCGCTGCACCGTCCCCCCACCACCAGGCTTAATCAACATTAAATTAATATGGGAAAAACAGGCTCAACAGCTCTGAAAGAAATCACCCTGCAACCTTAGTCCAAAGATAGACTGCTGGATCCCACCTCCAAATAATTATTAGTACTTGAGCCTGGGGTAGAACCTAGAAATCCAACAAGCAGGGGTGGGGGAGGAGCGTGGATTTGATGTAGGTCACAGAGCAAACTTCAAGAAAGCCTTGATCTAGGAGAACTGGAAACCAGTCACTGACTCCTATGCCTCGTGTCTCCTGTGTAAGACAAAGGATCTGCTCTACCGAAATCAAAGAGTTTTTGTGCAAAGTGGAAAAACAGGTGTGGAAAATGCATGCGTGCTCAGTCGTGTCCACTCTCTGCGACTCCATGGACTGTAGCCCGCCAGGCTCCTCTGTCTATGGGATTTCTCAGACAAGAATACTGAAGTGGGTTGCCATTTCCTTCCCCAAGGGATCTTCAAGACTCAGGGATCGAGCCTTTCTTTCCTGTGTCTCCTGCATTAGCAGGCGGGTTCTTTACCACTGAGCCAACTGGGAAGATGTGGAATGTGCTTTTGCCAACCAAAAAGCTAAAACCGTCGGACCCACTGATGAGGCTAGGATGGTACAGTCACCCAGGAGAAGAAGGTGTGAGACAAAGTGAGAGGCTATGCCCAAGCTTCAGCAGCAATTAATAACATTTCGCTCACATTTTGAGGGAGGCTTTGGAGGGTCTGCTGTGCACCCAGCTGGAGTGGGAAGAGGGGGGATCCCACAGCAAGCTCTCCACTCTCACTCGAAGAGCCCGTCCGTCCCCAGACAAAGGAGCCGGACAACACTGACTCCCGTTCATCAGGAAGGATTCGGCCCGGCCCCCAGCACAAGTTCAACACCAGCCCCTCTCACCTCTCTTCCCGGGCGTTTCGGCCACATCAGTCTCCATGGTCACCGCCTCCTTCAGGCCGCGAAGGCTCTGGGTCTCCCCCCAGCGCAGCCCCCTCGGGGCGGAGGGGCGGGAAGCCCCGAGGCCTCGTGGTCCTCCTTCCCGCCGCCCCTCGGGGGGCTCCTCCAAAAGGCTTCGCTCCGTCCCGAGCCGGCTCGGCCCTCGAAGCTGGCACCTGGAAAGCCGGGACAAGCATCCCTGAAGCTGGGCGCTAGCGCCTGGTGCTGCCGCTGGGGGACCCCGCGGCCGGAGCACCAGCTCCCGGGCAGCCGCCGAGGGGCCGCCGCGCAGACCAAGCCCCCCACCCTCCCGCCCGTCCCGCGCCCCCGGGCCTCGTTCCTGCCCTCGACGCCCCTTCCTCCAGCGCGCACTCCAGCCTGGATTGGTGCAGACAGCTGCCCTGGGGGTACCGCAGAGGCCGAGTGAGAGAACCGACACCTGAGCGACAACTCACCTCCCACCACGGCCTCACAAAGGCTACGAACTTCTCGGGCCAGCGGGGCCGCGCATGCGCAAGAGCAGGGGGTTAGGCGGGCCGGCCTCGTCCGGCCCCGGAACTACGATTCCCAGAAGGCCCCGGGCGCGGCCAGACTCCCGCTCCTTAGCAGGTGGGAGCGCGCCTGGCGCGGTTGGGGGAATCCTAGGAGCCGCGGGCTGCCTCCCTCTCGCGAGAGTAGCGGGCGCTTAACTCGTGCGGGATCCCGCGGACACGCAAGAGAGCAAACGGTAGAACCCAGATATTCCAAGTCCCGCACTCTGTCTGCACGTGGCGCTGCTGAGGCGTCCCACCTAAGACACTCCAGTGTAAGATGTTCAGAGTACTTGGCTTTCCCCACATTCGTCTCCTTTCTCCCGAACTCGTCCTTTGCCGTCAGTGTGAAAGGTGTATTTGCAGACCGATGTGCATGCGTTCGTAGACTACTTGTAATACTGAAAATTCACACATGTGAAATGGGTGAGTTGAAAAGATTCAACCAGTTTCAACTGGCTCAACAGATTTGAGCAATGGGTTCTCTGCAAGCATAAAAATTAAATTTATCAAAGGAGGTGTTCCCTCAAGGGAGCACGGTTAGTCTCTGTTAATGGACTTCCCTGATAGCTCAGTTGGTAAAGAATCTGCCTGCCATGCGGGAGACCTGGGTTCCATCCCTGGCTTGGGATGATCTCCTGGAGAAGGGAAAGGCTACCCACTTTAGTATTCTGGCCTAGGTTGGACGCAACTTTCACTTTCTGTTATTGGACAAACCTACCCACTTCAAACTAATTTTTGTCTACACTGTCCCTCTTCTTCTCAGTGAATAATATCACTGCTCACAAATCATTTGCAAAAGCCAGAACCTGAATATCCTCAACTCTCACTGTTTATTCATCACCAAGTCCTATTCACTGTATTCTTTAAATCATTCTCCAGTTTGTTCATGTTTCTCTTTTCCCTTCAGTATTACCTTAGTGTAATAGTGGAGTGGGTATTCATTCCCTTCTCCAGGGGATCTTCCTGAGCCAGGGCTCGAACCTGGGTCTCCTGCCTTGCAGGCGGTTTATTTAATGTCTAAGCCACGGGGAAGCCCCATTACCTTAGTTCTAGACACTGACGTTTCTCTGGTGTTAAGGTACCAGCCTCCTAGCTGATTTCTGTAAGTCAAGTTTTGCTTTCCCACCAGTCTGTTAGCCACATGTTCTGGCCAGTGATCATTCTAAAGTTAAGAATAAAATGTTACCTTCCTGCTTAAAACCCTTAAATGGTTTTCAAAAACTTTTGGGGAAAAGATTTTTAGTTCCTACCATCAGGCACCCCCTGGGATTTCCCTGACAGTCCAGTGGTTAAGACTCCTCACCTCCATTGCTGTGAGCGCAGATTTAGTCCCTGGTAGGGGGAGTAAGATCCTGCAATCCACAAGACATGGCAAAAAGAAGAAGAAGGTACTCCTTATCCAGTTCCCATTTTCCAAAGTGGTTCCCATGATCTGAGCCTCATGGTATTCACACCTATGTGTTATCTGCTCCACTACCTTGAGTGTGAGTAGGACTTGTGACTTACTTTTAACCTATAAAATGCAACAAAGGTGACACGATTCTAATGCTTGTTTTGCTAGGAGAATCCTCCTTGCTGGCATTGGTGAAACAAGTGTGATATTGGGGAAATCTGCAAGACAAGAAACTGTCAGCCCAGAAAGACAGATGAGGACTAACCCCTGCCAACAACCCCCAGATGCTTGAAAGTGGATCAACCCTAGTAGAGTCTTCACATGAGAAACCAGTCTTGGCTGACACCTTGACAGCCCGCTGCAAGGACCCAGCTAAGCTGTGCCTGGACCTTCATCCACAGATACTGTGAGATAACAAATGTGTGCCATTTTCAGCCACTAAGTATGTAGTAATATTGTTAGAGAGAAAGTGGTAACTAACAGCATCCTAATGTAAATGGCTAGGTCCTTGTCCCAAACCCAACCTGGGTGCCTCTGGAAGGATGGAGGTTGTTGAATTAAGAAATGAATGAAAAATGGATTGGAGACCCTCTGGGAGACAGATGGCTACAGTCTGCCCTAGGGTGTGTGTGGCGCGTGTCTAGATGGGGATGGAATGGTAGCAGTGATGAAAAGCTCCAGATGCCATGAGGGGACTCAGGGATGTGCTCTGGGAGTGGGGGTGCTTTCTGATGTCTTGTGTGCTCCTTTCTGCTCTCTCTGACATCACTCTGGGGAAATCTTTGTCCACTCATCATAGCACAGGGTAACCTTAGAGCTGGGCTGGGAGAGAAGTGGTTACTAACAGATACAAGCAGCTCCACCTCCAAGGGTTTTATTCACCTTTGTCCCACCCTGATCCACATGAACACCCAAATACGTACACGCATGCAGGAACATACATGCAGTCAGCCAGATGATTACTGCAAAACAGGTGAAAATAGATTTATTATTATATAAGATCACCTGGTAGGAAGAGGGTGATAAACGGGGAGTGGTCTTGACCATATTTTAACACCATGGATTCTCTGCTTTGAAAATAACTCAAATTCCTCTGACTTCCCTGATGGCTCAGCTAGTAAAGAACCCACGTACTAGCACAGGAGATGCAAGACACACAAATTCGATTCCTGAGTGGAGAAGATCCCTTGGAGAAGGAACTGGCAACCCATTCCAGTATTCTTGCTTGGGAAATCCCATGGACAGAGGAGCCTGACAGGCTACAGTCCATGGGGTGGCGGAGAGTTGGATACAACTAGCAACTAAACGGAGAAGGCAATGGCAACCCACTCCAGTACTCTTGCCTGGAAAATCCCATGGATGGAGGAGCCTGGTAGGCTGCAGTCCATGGGGTTGCTAAGAGTCGGACACGACTGAGCGACTTCACTTTCACTTTTCACTTTCATGCATTGGAGGAGGAAATGGCAACCCACTCCAGTGTTATTGCCTGGAGAATCCCAGGGACGGGGGAGCCTGGTGGGCTGCCGTCTATGGGGTTACACAGAGTCGGACACGACTGAAGCGACTTAGCAGCAGCAGCAGCAGCAGCAACTAAACAACAGCTCTTGGGTCAACCAATGGTCACATCCTCTTGTTGACTTCCTCCAACAATAAATAACAAAGAAGAACTTCTGACAACCTCCAGAGACTAAACATGGATCACTTACAAGACAAAAAAATAGAATGATTTGTTTTGTTCAGTGAGTGCTAAAACCCCAGTGTCAAAAGCAGTGCCTGGGACTTCTCTGATGGTCCAGGGGTTAAGACTCCATCTGCTGATGTAGGGGACAGTGGTTTGATCCCTGATCTGGGAAGATTGCACATGCCTGCGGAACAGGTGCTACAGCTACTGAAGCCTGTGCTCTGGAGCCTGTGCTGCACGATAGAAGCCACTCCAATGAGGTGCCCACACACCGCAACTACAGAGTGGCTTCCTCTCATCACAACTAGAGAAAAGCCTGTGGGCAACAATGAAGACCCAGCACAGCCAAAATTAAATTTAAAAAAATTAAAAAAAACCCAGTTCCTGGCATTTTGTGGTCCCTCAATGAATACTTGACTGAGTAAATCTGACTGGTCAGCAGCACTGACAACAAAAAGGAAAGGATCTCTTTAAATTGTAGAAGATAAAGCTTTCAATCTAGGGTTTTACATGTTACTTTCACGTAAGTGCGGGTGCTATTTAAATCTTCTGTTTTAGGGCATCGTCACCCTGTTTATAGTAGGTCTTGGTGTAGTTTTGTGGGCCGTGGTTTCAATGGCAATTTAATCTTCAGAGCCTTTGTGGTACTATTTTGGTCAGCTTGGTTGATCTGGTGCTGCTGGAGCTCTACCTGGTCCCTGCCGATGCTGCCTGAGTGGGTGGAAAGGGAATGCAACTGGATGGGTAGGGGATCGTCGGCCCGTGAGGAAGAAGAACTTCCTGGGGAGAGTGCTTTGTGTGGTGGCCCCTCCCTGCCAGTACCAGTAGCACCCAACCATCTGGTGTCTCTAGGGGTGTTTGTGTGTGTGTGTGTTTGGGGCGGGGGCAGTGGGGACTCCCAGGACCGTCTGGGACAGAGTGTACTTCCTGGACCTCTGCTAGTGCCACCTGGAGCCTGGTTTCTCTCTGTGGGTTAGTGGAGTCTCAGGTTTGCGGGGGACAAAGAGGGTTCTCAAGTAGGATCCCTCTTGTCAGTGCCACTTCACCCTGACTTCAGCTCTAGGTGGGGGAGAGGAGACTCAAATCCAAGGGGTAAAGCAGCTTTCTGTCTGGGTGATGTGGCAGTCGCTGGCTGAAGTGCCGTGATGAGGCCGCAGCATGGTCCGCTGTGAGTTCCCACCGGAGGTCTGAGCTGAGTGTAGGGCGTGTGTGTGCTGGGAGTCACCATGCTTGTTATTTCTGCCTGAGGCAGGTGGGGAGTCACTGGATAAGAATGGATTTTCTTGTTCCCGAATTTAAAGCTCAGAATCTTGCAAAGCTGTGAGAAGCATTCTGTGTGTGAGTGGCCCTGGCCAAGAGGTCACTCCTTCCAGCTGACGTTAGGAACAAAAGCCTTTGCCTAATATGAGCTGTTCATGAGTGAATGAACAAACACAGTTTAGTTATTTACTTTGCATTCACGAGACTTAGGTTCTCAGCCAAGAGTGGTTTTGCCCCCAGAGGGGACAGTTGCTAGTGTCTGGAGACATTTTCTCTGTCACCACTTGGGGAGAGGGTGTCACTGGTTTCCAGAAGGTGCTGGTTTCCATGGGTGCTGCTGAGCCTCCCATAGTGTGCACAAAACAGCCCCCCACCCCCCCAGAATGGCAACAGTGCAAGGCTGAGAAACCCTCAGGTTGGTGACATGCCATGGCAGCACATGACCACCAGGTGGCAGTCATGCCTGCTGCCAAGATGTTAGATCACAGGCGCTCGCCAGCTCCAGGTGCATTCTCCTGTGGCTCAGTTGTGTCTGACTCTTTGCAACCCCATGGACTGTATAGCCCACCAGTCTTCTCTGTCCATGGAGTTCTCCAGGTAAGAATACTGGAGTGTGTTGCCATGCCCACCTCCAGAGGATCTTAAAGTACAATATAAGGGTTCCTCTGTTCGCCTGCAAGTCTTACACTTAAAGAAATGAGTTTGGGACTTCCCTGGTGGTCCAGTGGTTAAGAATCCAGCTGCCAGCGTGGGGGACACAGGTTCTATCCCTGGTCTGGGAAGATCTCAGCCGCAGGGCAACTAAACCCATGCTCTGCAACAAGAGAAGCCACTGCACTGAGAAGCCCACACACCACAATTAGAGACTAGCCCTTGCTCACCACAACTAGAGAAAGCCTGTGCACAGCAACGAAGATAAAAATAAAATAGCACAGCCAAAAATAAAAAAGAATTGAGTTTGAATCTGTGTGTCTATTCAAAATCTTTCCTCATGTATGTGTGCATGTGTATGTATACATGTGTATGTACACACACGTCACCAGTATTGTACTGTTTCTTTGTTTTACAACTCACTTGTTTTTCTCAACATTATGCTCTGGATAACTTTACAAGTCCTCTTGAGCTACCATGTGCTTTAAATGGATGCATAGTGTCTGATGTACTATAATTTATTTATATATATTATATGTATATATAATATATTAATTATGATATATAACTATATGATCAATATATTAATTATGATATACAAATATGATTGATACATTAATTATGATATATAAATATATGATTGATATATTATGATATATACATATATGATTAACACAATATATATAAATTATATTATAAATACTATATTTATATATATTCTTATTGATGGGCACTTGAGTTCTTACCAGTTTTTTTTTTCCTTTTTTCCAAATGCAAGCAATCCTGTGATCATCCTGCTATTGCTACAGGATAGGTTTCCAGAAATGTGATGAGTCAGAGTACATGAAAGGTGGAATCTTGATGACTCAGAAGCACTGATTTGTGCTCCAAAGTGCAGGAGAGGATCCATTTCCCCATATTCTCACCTATATTGGTATCCATTAGTATCTAATATGTATATTGAATACTGTCTTTTTTTTTTTTTTTTTACTTTTTAGCTGTGCTGTGTGACATGTGGCCTCTTAGTTCCATGACCTGGAATGGAACCCGAGCCTGCTGCATTGGAAGTGCAGAATCTTAACCACTGGACTGCCACGGAAGTCCTCAATATTTGATTATCTTTAATTCATATTTTATTGTATTATTCTTAATGAAGTTGGATGTTTTTTTCATGTCTTAAAATATTTTCTAATGTTTATCAGTACATTTCCCAATTTTATATTCAATTTAGAAAAATCAATTTGAAGTAGCTCTTTATATGTTTTGCTTATTATTGTTTTCTGAATTTTGATTTTGAGTAAGGGGTGATCAGTTCAGTTCAGTCGCTCAGTTATGTCCAACTCTTTGAGACCCCATGAACTGCAGCATGCCAGGCCTCCCTGTCCATCACCAACTCCTGGAGTTTACCCAAACTCATGTCCATTGAGTCGGTGATGCTATCCAACCATCTCATCCTCTGTCATCCCCTTCTCCTCCTGCCCTCAGTCTTTCACAACATCAGGATTTTTTCAAATGAGTCAGCTCTTCACATCAGGTGGCCAGAGTACTGGAGTTTCAGCTTCAACATCAGTCCTTCCAATGAACACCCAGGACTGATCTCCACGACGGACTGGTTGGATCTCCTTGCAGTCCAAGGGACTCTCAAGAGTCTTCTCCAACACCACAGTCCAAAAGCATCAATTCTGCTCTCAGCTTTCTTTGTAATCCAACTCTCACGTCCGTACGTGACTGCTGGAAAAACCATAACCTTGACTAGATGGACCTTTGTTGACAAAATGATGTCTCAGCTTTTGAATATGCTATCTAGGTTGGTCATAACTTTCCTTCCAAGTAGTAAGTGTCTTTTAATTTCATGGCTGCAGTCACCATCTGGAGTGATTTTGGAGTCTCCCCAGAATAAAGTCAGCCACTGTTTCTACTGTTTACCCATCTGATTGCCATATTTGCCATGAACTGATGGGACCGGATGCCATGATCTTAGTTTTCTGAATGTTGAGCTTTAAGAAATGGTATGGACCTAACAGAAGCAGAAAATATTAAGAAGAGGTGGCAAGAATACACAGAAGAACTATACAAAAAAGATCTTCATGACCCAGATAATCATGATGGTGTGATCACTCACCTAGAGCCAGACATCCTGGAATGTGAAGTCAAGTGGGCCTTAGAAAGTATCACTACGAACAAAGCTAGTGGAGGTGATGGAATTCCAGTGGAGCTATTTCAAATCCTAAAAGATTATGCTGGGAAAGTGCTGCACTCAATATGTCAGCAAATTTGGAAAACTCAGCAGTGGCCACAGGACTGGAAAAGGTCAGTTTTCATTCCAATCCCAAAGAAAGGCAATGCCAAAAAATGCTCAAACTACCGCACAATTGCACTCATCTCACATGCTAGTAAAGTAATGCTCAAAATTCTCCAAGCCAGGCTTCAGCAATATGTGAACCATGAACTTCCTGATGTTCAAGCTGGTTTTAGGAAAGGCAGAGGAACCAAAGATCCAATTGCCGACATTTGCTGGATCATAGAAAAAGCAAGATAGTTCCAGAAAAACATCTATTTCTGCTTTATTGACTATGCCAAAGCCTTTGACTGGACCACAATAAACTGTGGAAAATTCTGAAAGAGATGGGAATACCAGACCACCTGACCTGCCTCTTGAGAAATCTGTACTCAGGTCAGGAAGTAACAGTTAGAACTGGACATGGAACAACAGACTGGTTCCAAATAGGAAAAGGAGTACGTCAAGGCTGTATATTGTCACCCTGCTTATTTAACTTATATGCAGAGTACATCATGAGAAACGCTGGGCTGGAAGAAACACAAGCTGGAATCAAGATTGCCGGGAGAAATCTCAATAACCTCAGATATGCAGATGATACCACCCTTACGGCAGAAAGTAAAGAAGAACTAAAGAGCCTCTTGATGAAAGTGAAAGAAGAGAGTGAAAAAGTTAGCTTAAAGCTCAACATTCAGAAAACGAAGATCATGGCATCTGGTCCCATCACTTCATGGCAAATAGATGGGGAAACAGTGGAAAGCAGTGGCTGACTTTATTTTTTTAAGCCTGAAAAATCACTGCAGATGGTGATTGCAGCCATGAAATTAAAAGACACTTACTCCTTGGAAGGAAAGTTATGACCAACCTAGACAGCATATTAAAAAGCAGGGACATTACTTTGTCAAGAAAGGTCTGTCTAGTCAAGGCTATGGTTTTTCCAGTGGTCATGTATGCATGTGAGAGTTGGATTATAAAGAAAGCTGAGTGCAGAAGAATTGATGCTTTTGAACTGTGGTGTTGGAGAAGACTCTTGAGAGTCCCTTGGACTGCAAGGAGATCCAACCAGTCAATTCTGAAGGAGATCAGCCCTGGGATTTCTTTGGAAGGAATGATGCTAAAGCTGAAACTCCAGTACTTTGGCCACCTCATGGGAAGTGTTGATTCATTGGAAAAGACCCTGATGTTGGGAAAGATTGAGGGCAGGAGGAGAAGGGGATGACAGAGGATGAGATGGTTGGATGGCATCACCGACTCAATGGACATGAGTTTGGGTAAACTCCAGGAGTTGGTGATGGATAGGGAGGCCTGGTGTGCTGTGGTTCATGGGGTCTCAAAGAGTCGGACACGACTGAGCGACTGAACTAAACTGAGCTTTAAGCCAACTTTTTCACTCTTCTCTTTCACTTTCATCAAGGGGCTCTTTAGTTCTTCTTCACTTTCTGCCATAAGGGTGGTGTCATCTGCATATCTGAGGTTATTGATATTTCTCCCGGCAATGTTTATTGCAGCTTGTGCTTCTTCCAGCCCAGTGTTTCTCATGATGTATTCTGCATATAAGTTAAATAAGGAGGATGACAATATACAGCCTTGACAAACTCCTTTTCCTATTTGGAACCAGTCTGTTGTTCCACAATCACAGAAAACTAGCCAATCTGATCACATGGACCACAGCCTTGTCTAACTCAATGAAACTAAGCCATGCCGTGTGGGGCCACCCAAGATGAATGGGTCATGGTGAGGTCTGACAGAATGTGGTCCACTGGAGAAGGGAATGGCAAACCACTTCGGTATTCTTGCCTTGAGAACCCCGTGAACAATATGAAAAGGCAAAAAGATAGGACACTGAAAGAGGAACTCCCCAGGTCGGTAGGTGCCCAATATGCTATTGGAGATGAGTGGAGAAATAACTCCAGAAAGAATGAAGGGATGCAGCCAAAGCAAAAACAACACCCAATTGTGGATGGGACTGGTGACAAAGGAAGGTTTGATGCTATAATGAGGAATATTGTATAGGAACCTGGAATATTAGGTCCACGAATCAAGGCAAATTGGAAGTGGCCCAATAGGAGATGGCAAGAGTGAGTGTCAACATTCCAGGAATCAGTCAACTAAGATGGACTGAAATGGGTGAATTTAACTCAGATGACCATTATATCTACTACTGTGGGCAGGAATCCTTTAGAAGAAATAGAGTAGCCATCTTAGTCAACAAAAGAGTCTGAAATGCAGTACTTGGATGCAGTCTCAAAAATGACAGAATGATCTCTGTTCGTTTCCAAGGTAAACCATTCAATATCATGGTAATCCAAGTCTATACCCTGCCTAGTAATGCTGAAGAAGCTGAAGTTGAACGGTTCTATGAAGACCTACAAGACCTTTTAGAGTAAGGGGTGTGTTAGAGATAAAACTTAATATTTTGTCAAACAGCTAGCCAGTTGAACTAACAACCTTTATTACTTAATTCCTTCCTTTCCTTTGTAATGAAATGCATGCATCCCAGAGTCTAATTTTGGACTCTGTTATATCTAATCTTGTGCTGGTTTTAGAGTGATTTTTTTTTTTTTTTTTTTTTTTTGCCCTCAGTGCGCAGCATGCAGGGTCTTAGTTCCCTGATCAGGGATTGAACCTGTGGCCATTGCAATGGAGTGTTAAGTTGTAACCACTGGACCACCAGGGACATCCCAAGTTTTTATATTTAGAATGTAGTTGAAGATACAGATCTGAAAGTCTGAGCTGGAGATGTCAACTTGTCCACTTGGTAACTGAAGGTTAAGGAAGAGATGTACTCATTGAGGGCAGAGCATCAGCTGGGAGAGAAAGTGAACTTGGCTTGAACTTCAAAGAATTTCTTGTCTTTACAGCCAGGGAGAGGGAGAGGAGCAAGAAGAGCAGAAGGGAAAGTAGTGGCCATGAGACAGGGCAGTCAGGAGAAAGAGGGGGAGTGTCCTTTGAAGGTTGTCTAATCATTATCCAGTTTTCTACTACATTATCTTGTTTCTTATTAAATTTTATTTTATTGAAATGTAGTTGATTTACAATGTTGTGTTACCTGTTACGCTATCTTGATTTAAAATTTAGAATCTTGTGCTCGCTTCGGCAGCACATATACTAAAATTGGAACGATACAGAGAAGATTAGCATGGCCCCTGCGCAAGGATGACACGCAAATTCGTGAAGCGTTCCATATTTTTGCCATTCCCCAGGAAGCCTACAACGCAGTTCACGTCAGTGGCTCACCCACAGCCCTGGCAGCTGTGAAGCTGGAGGATGACAAGGAGAAGATGGTGGGCACCACATCTGTAGTGAAAAACTCCCATGAAGAGGTAGTGCAGACCCTTGCAAACTCTCTCTTTCCAGCACAGTTCATGAATGGCAACATCCACATTCCAGTGGCTGTGCAGGCCGTGGCAGGCACATACCAGAATACAGCTCAGACTGTCCATATATGGGACCCCCAGCAGCAGCCACAGCAACAGACCCCCCAGGAACAGACGCCACCGCCGCCTCAGCAGCAGCAGCAGCAGCAGCTCCAGGTTACTTGTTCAGCTCAGACTGTCCAGGTTGCTGAAGTTGAACCGCAGTCACAGCCACAGCCTTCACCAGAACTTCTGCTTCCAAATTCTCTGAAGCCAGAAGAAGGGCTTGAAGTGTGGAAAAACTGGGCGCAGACCAAGAATGCTGAGCTGGAGAAGGATGCTCAGAACAGACTGGCACCCATTGGAAGGCGTCAGTTGCTACGATTCCAGGAAGATCTCATCTCTTCTGCTGTGGCTGAGTTGAATTATGGGCTCTGTCTGATGACACGGGAAGCTCGAAATGGAGAAGGTGAACCCTATGACCCAGATGTGCTGTACTATATTTTCCTGTGTATTCAAAAGTATCTTTTTGAGAATGGACGGGTTGATGACATTTTCTCCGATCTTTATTATGTTCGATTTACGGAGTGGCTGCATGAAGTTCTGAAGGACGTTCAGCCCCGAGTCACTCCACTTGGCTATGTCCTGCCCAGCCACGTGACTGAGGAGATGCTGTGGGAGTGCAAGCAGCTCGGGGCTCACTCCCCTTCCACCCTGCTGACCACCCTCATGTTCTTTAACACCAAATACTTCCTGTTGAAGACAGTGGACCAGCACATGAAGCTGGCCTTCTCCAAGGTCTTACGACAGACAAAGAAGAACCCCTCTAATCCCAAGGATAAAAGCACGAGTATTCGGTACCTGAAGGCACTTGGGATACACCAGACTGGCCAGAAAGTTACAGATGACATGTATGCAGAGCAGACGGAAAATCCAGAGAACCCACTGAGATGCCCAATCAAGCTCTACGATTTCTACCTCTTTAAATGCCCCCAGAGTGTGAAAGGCCGGAATGACACCTTTTACCTGACGCCCGAGCCGGTGGTGGCCCCCAACAGCCCAATCTGGTACTCAGTCCAGCCTATCAGCAGAGAGCAGATGGGGCAGATGCTGACTCGGATCCTGGTGATACGAGAAATTCAGGAGGCCATTGCGGTGGCCAGCGCCAGCACCATGCACTGAGAGACCCCTCAGCCATGGTGCATGGGAGACCATCCAGGAAAAAAAACGGACAGACTTTCACACTAAAGAAGAGGCCTCCATTTTTTTTCTTTTCTTTTTTATTGGTGTAGTTATGAAGCCTTTCAGACTGCTTCTGTTTCAAATGTAAAAGGAAACTTTGCCCCCTTGTGCATCTTCATAAACCTGCTGTGGGGACTCCTCAGCCCATAGGGGCTCAGGGTTTCCTGAGAGCCAGATGTCATGGAAAGTTGCTGGCTGACTTTTTTTTGTGTGTGGGGCCTAAGGAAAGGGCTTGGACTGTTAGGAGAAATGTGGCCCCTTCCCTTCCTCCAGAAAGATGGAATTAATGATGGATGGACCCTCCAGGGAATCTCCCCAGCTGGCTTCCACTCTGACTGGCAGACTTCGCTGACCACGGGGGAGCCACGGTCTTTTCTTTCTTCATGCTCAGACACAAACCTAGCATCTTAATGGAAGGAAAATGAGGGGAACTTCAATTATGATTTATTAAAGACAATTTCTATTACACCCTCCTTTATGACAAGTGACATTTTAGATGTTAAAGTAAAAACTTTACCATGCCTTTTTCCCCCCGTACCCTGGCCTAACACTGAGGCCTTAAACCTGAGGCTTCTGTGCCTGATGGAATTCTTGTAACATACACTTGTGTATCATATAAAGATACCACTCTGTTTCTCTTATGTATTCTTAATCTAGTTGTTTATTAAGAATGACAAGCACGTCTTTTCAAAAAAAAAAAAAAAAATTTAGAATCTTACAGTAACCCTGAGAGTTAGACAAAGCAAGTCCTACTCTTGTTTTCAGGTGAAGAAACTAAAGGATTGGATGACAAATGACATGCAAACGTGGTTAATGAACCAGTGGCTGAGTTGAGTGCAGACTTGTCTTCTGATTCCCGAGTCTTGGACATCTGTCCTTGGAAGATGACCCCTGAGCTGCCACAGGGGACGTGTCGACAAACAGGTTTATTTTTTAAAGTTATTAATACTATTTTATGATAATGTATGGTATGAGTTGTTATTTTAAAAGTTGGATAATTTGGGAAAGCACATTCCAGGTAGAAAGCACAACTGCCTGGAAAAACTTCATGCATCTCTGGATGAAGTACCTGGAATAACTTCATTCCTGCTTTCTACATGTAGATGTGGCGTGCTTGCTCAGTCATTCAGTCGTGTCTGACTCTTTGCGACTCCATGGACAGTAGCCCACCAGACTCCTCTGTCCATGGGATTTTCTAGGCAAGAACACTGGAGTGGGTTGCCATTTCCTCCTCCAGGGCATCTTCGTGACCCAGGGATGGAACCCGTGTTTCCTGCAGTGGCCCACATATACTAAAGCTGTGCTTTTGACATAGTCTCGTAGTATACAATCCATTTTATATAACCTTTAAGAAACTTAATATATTGTGATCCTTCCTCATGCCTTTAAATAATGAGTAACTGGTTTTGAATGAGTTAGAAAAGCAAATAGAACAGCTTGGCAGAAGCAAACAAGCCTTGTTGGGTGGATGACCTTCAGTCCTACCCAGCTCCTATGATCTTTTTATAACTTTCTATGGAACATATGCATTCACTTTTTGGAATGAACAGTGGTTCCGGAACTAAAGTCTCCACGGCTCACATCAGTAATCCCCACCACTCTCATGCGACCCTGGAGGGCATGTGTTCTGTGCCTGGGCCTGGCCTGATGTTCCTGGCCCTGTGGGTCCACATGAGTTTCTAGTTTATGGGAGCAGAATGAACACACCCTTTCCCTGGTCCCTAAGAGGAAGCCACAGGATATTTCAAAGACGAAACTTCAGAAGCCCCTATGCTCAGTTGAAGGGAACAAAAAGATAGGTTCATAGGGGTGTCAGGATGGGTCCCAGGGAGGATCCAGTTTCAAACCTGACACTGATCCAGAAGGCACGCACAGGAAGCCAGAGCGGGAGGGGAGCACATACCCTCAGGGTCAGTGGAAGCCCTGTTTGCCTGTTCGTGGTCGGGGCTGTAGACCTAAGGCACATTCTGCCTTGATCAGATACCCCTTAGCGACTGAACAATGAACAACAACCTAGATCCTGAGACTGTCTCCTGCCTGACCTAGGAAGCGTCCCTGGTGCATGTTTTCTTAGGACGTGGTCTGTCCAGCTTTGAGATGCCGGGACTGAGATGTCATGCTGGGGAGAGAGCCCAGAAGTCTGAACACACCCAGGGTGGGTGGTAAGAAGTCAGAGCAGGTCCTCCTTGACGTTTGTCTGGATTTCTTCAGGCTGAACTTTCCCACCTTTGCCTTTGCTCCCGTTTTACATTCATCTATGGTTTTTATCACCTTTGCTCTCCTCCAACTCTCATATTTACTGTCCCCATCTTAGCATTGTCAGAGAGGAAGACATTTGGAAGCATCACTATGAACAAAGCTAGTGGAGGTGATGAAATTCCAGTTGAGCTATTTCAAATCCTAAAAGATGATGCTGGGAAAGTGCTGCACTCAGTATGCCAGCAAATTTGGAAAACTCAGCAGTGGTCACAGGACTGGAAAAGGTCTGTTTTTATTCCAATCCCAAAGAAAGGTAATGTCAAAGAATGCTCAAACTACCACACAACTGCACTCATCTCATACGATAGCAAAGTAATGCTCAAAATTCTCCAAGCCAGGCTTCAACAGTATGTGAACTGTGAGCTTCTAGTTCAAGCTGGATTTAGAAAAGGCAGAGGAACCAGAGATCCAATTGCCAACATCCATTGGATCATTGAAAAAGCAAGAGAGTTCCAGAAAAACATCTATTTCTGCTTTATTGACTATGCCAAAGCTTTTGACTGTGTGGATCACAACAAACTGTGGAAAATTCTGAAAGAGATTGGACCACCAGACCCCCTGACCTGCCTCCTGATAACTCTATATGTAGGTCAAGAAGCAATGGTTAGAACTGGATGTAGAACAACCGACTGGTTCCAAATTGGGAAAGGCTGTATATTGTCACCTTGCTTATTTAACTAATATGCTGAGTACATCATGAGAAATGCTGGAGTGGATGAAGCACAAACTGGAATCAAGTTTGTCAGGAGAAATATCAATAACCTCATATATGCAGATGACACCGCCCTTATGGCAGAAAGCAAAGAACTAAAGAGCCTCTTGATGGAAGTGAAAGAGGAGAGTGAAAAAGTTGGTTTAAAACTCATCATTCAGAAAACTAAGATCATGGCATTTGGTCCCATCACTTCATGGCAAATAGATGGGAAAACAATGAAAACAGTGAGACTATATTTTTGGGCTCCAAAATCACTGCAGATAGTGACTGAAATTAAAAGATGCTTGCTCCTTGGAAGAAAAGCTATGACCAACCAAAACAGCATATTAAAAAGCAGAAACATTACTTTGCCAGCAAAGGTCCATCTAGTCAAAGCAGTGGTTTTTCCAGTAGTCATGTATGGATGTGAGAGTTGGACTATAAAGAAGGCTGAGTGCCAAAGAATTGATGCTTTTGAACTGTGTTGTTGGAGAAGACTCTTAAAAGTCCCTTGGACTTCAAGGAGATCTAACCAGTCCATCCTAAAGGAAATCAGTCCTGAATATTCATTGGAAGGACTGATGCTGAAGCTGAAACTCCAATACCTTGGCCACCTGATGCGAAGAACTGACTCATTTGAAAAGACCCTGATGCTGGAAAAGATTGAAGGCAGGAGGAGAAGGGGATGACAGAGGGTGAGATTGGATGGCATCACCAACTCAATGGACATGAATGAGTTAGAGTAAACTCTGGGAGTTGGTGGTGGACAGTGAAGCCTGGCATGCTGCAATCCATGGGATCAAAAAGAGTCAGACGTGACTGAACGACTGAACTGAACTGATCTGGGTTCTTCTGGCTTGTCTGAGAGTTAAACGAGACAAATTAACAGGAGGCGATCAGTAAAAGTTTAATAACAATATGTGTACTTGGGAGACACCCAGGAAAACTGAGCAACTTACCAAAATGGTCGAAACCCTCACTCTAAATACCATCTTCAACTGTGGTGGTTTAGATGGTAAAGATTCTGCCTGCAGTGCAGGAGACCTGGGTTTGATCCCTGGATCAGGAAGACTCTCTTGAGAAGGGCATGGCAACCCACTCCAGTATTCTTGCCTGGAAAATCTCATGGTCAAAGGAGCCTGATGGGCTATAGCCCATACGGTTGCAAAGAGTCAGACACATGAGTGACCAACACTTTTAAGTTAAAGACAAAAAGAGGATGTTGTGGGTAGTGGTTTGGGATTTCAGAGGGGAGGAAGTCAGTTTACAAGAAGATGGAAAAGTGAATGTTTGGTAAACAAGTGTTTGCTGGGCCAGTGGAGTCAATGGGATGCTGACTCGGCTGGATTCCTCCCTGTCCCACACCTAGTTCTCACTGTAGTTATCTCTGGTGACAGCTCCCTTCCTGGAACAGGTCCTCGCTCTACATTCTTTCAGACTGTTCAGGTGAGGTAAACAGATAGACTTCTTTTTTTAAAAAACTTTCTAAATTTTATTTTTGACTGCTCTGGGTCTTTGTTGCTCTGCACGAGCTTTTTCTAGTTGCAGCGAACAGGGGCTACTCTTCCTTGCGGTGTGAGCGCTTCTCATTGTGGAGCGCTTCTCATTGTGGTGGCTTCTCTTGTTGCAGAGCATGCGCCCTAGGGTGTGTGGGTTTCAGTAGGAGCAGCACACAGTTCAGTGGTTGTGGCTTGCGGGCCCTAGAGTGCGAGGGCTTCAGTAGTTGTGGCATATGGGCTTAGTTGCTCTGCGGCATATGGAAATCCTACTGGACCAGGGGTGGAACCTGTGTCTCCTGCATTGGCAGGTGGACTGCCATCCACTGTACCACTAGGGAAGTCCCAGAAAGACTTCTTGGCCTGAAATACCTTTAGGAAAGTGAACAGGGCTCCTTGGAATGTGTGGTGTCCCAGCCAGTTCTGACTGGGGGCTGTGCAGCTGTCCCAGGTCCAGGAAACTGGCCAAAGCCGCAGCTGTCCTGGGACCTCTGGGGTGAGCCTCAATTGGAACCCATCTTCCATCCCCAGGGTGGGAAAGAGCATTTGTTCTATATTTTAAAAGATTTACTCATTTGGTCAGAATAGGTTGTTTGGCTGTTTTATGCCTAAGCTGTAAAGGGGACTAGCATTTAGTTTGTGTAGTTACTTTGGGTTTTCTCACATGGTTCTTAGAGTTATGTAGGTTGGACAGGGCACAGTTTAAGGGATGTAGTAGCCACCTGCCACATAAAGCGTCATGCTCTTGGGTAAGGAATGTATGAGGAATGATTGGAGCGTGTGGCCTAGATCCTGGGCTCCCTGTTTCCAGGGCATTGAAAGCTCCCATGGGAGTTATTGGCAGGTCCAGCAGCTAATTATGGCCCTGAGAGCCTGCGTGGCTTGAGGATTGCTGATCAAGGGGTGCATCGTGACCACACCTCATGGGCAAACAAGAGTGACCTGGAAACAGCCCAGGGCCAGACCTTCTGTGGATGAGGCAGGAAGTGACCCATGTGCTTCCTTAAGTCGGAGGAGGTCTGTCACTCCAGGCACAGTGAAAGCTGATTTCGGCCAGTTTTCTCTGTCCATCAGCATGAGTTTTGTAGGCTCTGTGGTAGGTGCTCATGAGCAAGGCAAAGCACCCTGTTGGGTTCACAGTCTTATTTCCTGAACCAACATGTGTGTCCCCCATCTTTGTGAAGAGCAAGCATGTGCAGCACCCCAGGACCGCCCCTCCTTCCCAAGTGGACCAGTCACTACCCAACAAAGGGACCAGGGGTAGGGGTGAGGCTGGGGAGGGGCTGGGGTAGTCACAGCCATCCGGCTCTGAGACTTAGAGCAAAGACCCTTTGAGTCTCTTCTCTTCTGCAGCTTGTTCTCTTAGTTTGCAAATTACCAGAATGATCCAAGAGGCCGTCTTTTCATCTTGAGAGAAAGGCAGGGCTGGGGACCAGTTTGCTGATGGTGACCATAGGCTGGAAAGTTCACTGGACCCACATCCCCAGGTGGCAGGAGAAGTCTGGGCTGGTGTCTGGAGGAATGATGGTGCAGCTTCCATCTCTGTGGTTCTCAGACGCTGGGGTTTCACCAGAAAAGCTGCAAAATGAATTTGGAGGACTGGTGTAACTCTTCCAGATAACTCTACCCCACTTATTAAAGATAAGACTGCCAGTTCCAGAAAAGGGGAAAGGACACAGCCTCCATTAAGTATTATCCCTAGAGATGGGTCAAGTTCAGATGTATGATTGTTTATTATATTATTCTTATTTATCTCAGTCTGATGCCTGCTTTTTTTAATTTCTTTTTGAAAAATATTTATTTATTGAGCTGCGCCAGGTCTTAGTTGTGATACACAGGATTTTCCACCTTTGCTGCAGTGGAATCTTTAGTTGGGACAGGTGAACTCTTAGTGTGGCATGTGGAATCTAGTTCCTTGACCAGGGATCAAACCTGGGCCCCCTGCATTGGGAGTGTGGAGTCTTAGTCACTGGACTACCAGGGAAGTCCGCTTTCTAATTTTTGACAGACAAGTGTTAGCTAGGTTTATAAATCACAGTTCAGCAGACACATATGAGAAATATTCAGTGAGATTTTTTTTAAAAGATGTATTTATTTACTTATTTTTTTTTTTGGCTGCACTGGGTCTTTGTTGCTGTGCACAGGCTTTCCCTAGTTGCGGCAATGGCGGCTACTCTCTAGTTTTGGTGTACGGCCATCTCACTGTGGCGCTTTCTCTTGTTGCAGAGCACAGGCTCTCGGGCACACGGGCTTCAGTAGTTGTGGTATATGGGCTTAGTCTCCCCGAAGCATTTGGGATCTCCTCAGACCAGGGATTGAACCCACGTCCTCTGTACTGGCAGGCAGGTTCTTAACCCCTAGACCACCCGGGAAGTCCTCAGTGAGAGTTTTGAAGCTGTTTCATTAGGGAAAAGGCTGAGAGGCTTCCTTATCCTGAAACTGCCAGACAAGAGTCTTTGGGTGGAGAAAGTTCCTCTTGAGCTCTTCCCTCAGGGGGATGACCTTAAACCCAGAAACCGGGAAGGGGTGTGTTGGCGCTGCTGTTCATGTGGCCCTGAGGGAGAGTGTCAGGTTGTGGGGTTATTCATCACAGAGTCACCCATGAAGGATTAACCATTACCTACCTGCTGACTCATTTCCTACCACTGGGGCTCAAATTCTGGGCAGGAAACCTCCCTCAGTTCCAGAAAGGAAAACCAAGCTGCAGCTTGGCCCTGAGGCCCCCAATGGCAGATGTGATTCAGGGAAGAAGGAAATTATGTTTGTTTTGTGAAGAAGAAAAACATTAGTATTATGTGAGGCTGAATGGTCAGAGGCTGGCGTGGAGGACAGGAGAGGGTGGAGATGTGGGGCTCCAGTTCAGTCCAGTTCAGTCGCTCAGTCGTGTCCGACTCTTTGTGACCCCAAGAACTGCAGCACGCCAGGCCTCCCTCCATCACCAACTCCCGGAGTCCACCCGAACCCATGTCCATTGAGTCGGTGATGCCATCCAACCATCTCATCCTCTGTCGTCCCCTTCTCCTCCTGCCCTCAATCTTTCCCAGCATCAGGGTCTTTTCAAATGAGTCAGCTCTTCACATCAGGTGGCCAAAGTATTGGAGTTTCAGCTTCAACATCAGTCCTTCCAATGAACACCCAGGACTGATCTCCACGACGGACTGGTTGGATCTCCTTGCAGTCCAAGAACTCTCAAGAGTCTTCTCCAACACCACAGTTCAAAAGCATCAATTCTTCAGCACTCATCTTTCTTTATAGTCCAACTCTCACATCCATACGTGACCACTGGAAAAACCATAGCCTTGACTAGATGGACCTTTGTTGGCAAAGTAATGTCTCTGCTTTTTAATATGCTGTCTAGGTTGGTCATAACTTTCCTTCCAAGGAGTAAGCGTTTCTTTCAATTTCATGGCCGCAATCACCATCTGCAGTGATTTTGAAGCCCAGAAAAATATGTGGGGTTCCATCTGACATCAAAGGAGCAGGTGTGATGAGAGGGTTGGAGGGTGGTCTGGACATTGTGATAGGGGACTTCCACCTCAGCAGGGCTCTTGGGAAGGGGAGGGGGGCAGTGGGAGAAACAGCACTTTTGGGAAAAGCCGAGCTTGGTAAAGAACCCGCCTGCCGATGCAGGAGATGTGAGAGACGCAGATTCGATCCCTGGGTCGGGAAGATCCCCTAGAGGAGGGAATGGCTATCCACTCCAGTATTGTTGCTTGGATAATCCCATGGGCAGAGGAGTCTGGAGGGCTATAGTCCACAGGGTCACAGAGAGTTGGACATGACTGAAGAGGCTTAGCATGTATGAGCTTCAGTTAAGGCAGGGAAGTGGGGAACTGTGACTGAGAATATTGGGGCACCTGGGGCACAGGGGAGAGAGGGGGTGAATGTGGCACGCTGGGTCAGTAGGGAATTTGGGCTTAGGAGACACGTGGGGCATTAGCCCCAATCTTGAGGTGCTGGAGCATTGCACCAGCAGGCCTGGGGCATGATGGAATGCCCTACAGCCCTGGGAGGTCAGGTTGGAGCTCAGGTAGCAATGTTGTCTGGAAGAAGCTGCATCAGGCCCAGCGGTGAAGGGGACTTAGAAGTTGAGATGAATTCTGTGGTCCTTAGAGGACCAGAGGCCTCCAGACGGTCAGCATTCTCCAGGCCCGAGCCCAGGCCAGACGTCCTGACTAGACCACAGCACTTTTTCCCACAAGGTCAGGCAGATCTCAGGTACAGCAGCACAGTTGCCCCGAGAGCCAAACCGGGAATGTGTTTACCGGCCTTGGCTTTGCCAGCCTGCCCACTTCATAGATTAGGAGACTGAGGCTGAGAGAGGACAAATGATTTTCCCAGGTCAGGCTGGCATAGGAATGTCAGGTCTCCTGTTCTCCATGCTGCTGTGGAGTGTCTGCTGGCTCAGGACTCCAATGGGCACCAAGCGCGCGGGCTGCCCTCTTTGTCAGCAGGAGAGAAGGGGCAGTCAGGGTGACCATTCGTGAAGGAGAGGCTGGCTCAGTGCCCTCGGGCTGGTGCCTGAGGTTGTGGAACAGGTCGGGCTGGGCAGTTACCTCCTCTCCTTCTCCCCAGAAAGATCAGAGGCTCCTGGCATGTGAGTAGACCAGTTCAGTTTCCAGAATCAGGTCATCTAGAGAAAGAAAGGAAAGCAACCCTATTTGTTAAAATCCCAGGAACGGTCTGGGCCAGGAGAAGTCATCTCCTTTCCCTCCCACCTGGAGATTTAAAGCCATGAAGTGGGGCTTCTCTGCTGGTCCAGTGGTGAGGAATCCACCTGCCAATTCAGGGGACTCGGATTCAATCCCTGATCCAGGAAGATCCCACATGCCACGTGGAGACTAAGCCCGTGTGTCACAACTACTGAACATGTGCTCTAGAGCCCAGGAACCGCAACTACTGAAGCCCAAGCACCCTAGAACCTCTGCAACAAGAGAAGCCACTGCAATGAGAAGGCCACGCATTGCAACTAGAGAGTAGCCCTCACTCGCTGCAAGTAGAGAAAAGCCTGTGCAGCAACAAAGACCCAGCACAGCCAAAAATAAATAAACAAATAGAATGATTAGGGAAAAAACCCATGGAATGAAATGCAGGGAAACCTCTTCTTGGGTGTCTTCACCAGTGGAGAGGGGAGTCAGGTTGGGGAAACTTAAGAACCTTCAAGTTGCTGGAAAGGACCATGTCTAGGCCATCTTGACATGCATGCTCTGTACACGTTGACAAAAAACAGGGCTGTGCCTGACATAGATTTTTACTGCCTGCCCGTCCTCCTACACTAGGCAGGACTTCTTGGTTTGTTTGCTTTTATTTGGATCCTGTAGAACTCACATGGGTGGAGAGCCATGGCGAGGGGGGGAGGGGGTGGCGGTGCCATGACTTGGACTTACCCCAATGCTAATCTCAGGGGCAAACCAGATCATCCCCACTGCATTCTGTCTCTGTTCCATTAATTTTCCAAATCCCTTGAGTGTATCTGGAGAAATCCTTGGGCAGTGGGGAGCTGTAGAACAGATACAGATGGGGGCCAGGTGCCTTGGAATATCCTGGTTCCATGATGACCACCTGGTAGATGCTTCGTCTGCTGTCTATCCCCATCTTTCCCCTAAGGAGCTAAATGTTCACGTCTTATCCTCTGGCATCTGTTACGTGGTGAATTGTGTCCCCTCCATTCATATGTTGTAGTCCTAACCTTCAGAATGTGACTGAATTTGGAGACTGGGCTTTTTCAAGAGGGAATTAAGAGAGGTCATGAGGGTGCCCCTCATCCAAATCTAACTTCTGTCCTTATAAACGGAGGAGATCTGGACACAGGTGTGTACAGAGGAGAGGTCATGTGAGCACACAGGAGAAGACGGCCATCTGCACGCCAAGGAGAGAGCCTCGGGAGAGACCGACCCTGCTCAGACCTTGATCTTGAACTTCTGGCCTCTCGGATTGGGAGAAGATAAGTTTCTGTTGCTTTAATCAGCCAATCTGTGTAGCTGGAGGAAACCTATCACCGTATCTTATTGTTTAGTCGCTCAGTCCTGTCCAACTCTGTGACCCCATGGACTATAACCCACTAGGCTCCTCTGTCCATGGGATTCTCCAGGCAAGAATACTGAAGTGGGTAGCCATTTCCTTTTCCAGGGGATCTTCCCAAGGATTGAACCCATGTCTCCTGCGTTAGTAGGTAGATTCTTTACCACATAGATACATGGGAAGCCCTCATCATATCTAGGAAAACCTTAATAAGTGGGTAAAGAACCAGCCATCTCTAGGAGCCTCTGGGAAGGTTGTGCAGCCCGAGAGGGCTGTCTGCTTAGTTTTATGTGGAAAGAGACAAGTTCTTCCTGACCCTCCTGATCGCCACTACAAGACCCACCTCCGAAGCCCTTCTCCTGGAATGGAGAAGGTTATGTGCAAAAGGTCAGAGACACAGATCTTGTTCCCAACTGTGTCCCTCCTATTCTAAGAGGTGAGAAGGGATGAAGGGCTGCCCTATTGCTTAAGTCCTTACATTTTGGGTCCCTTTAAAAATTGAAAAGAAGGGACTACCCTGATGGCTTCCCAGGTGGCTCAGATGGTAAAGTATCTGCCTGCAATGTGGGAGACCCGAGTTCGATCCTTGGGTTGGGAAAATCCCCTGGAGAAGGAAATGGCAACCCACTCCAGTATTTTTGCCTGGAAAATTCCATGGATGGAGGAGCCTAGTAGGCTCCAGTCTGTGGGGTCACAAAGAATTAGATATAACTGATTGACTTCCCTTTCACTTTCACTCTGACAGTCCAGTGCTTCTGCTGAAGGGGGCTTGGGTTTGATACCTGGTTGGGGAATTAAGATCCTGTATGCTATCTGGCGGGCTTCCTAGGTGGTTCTGCAGTAAAGAATCTGCCTTCTAATGCAGAAGACAAAGGAAATGCGAGTTTGATCCCTGGGTCAAGAAGATCCTCTGGAGGAGGAAATGGAAATCCACTCCAGTATTCTTGCCTGGGAAATCCCATGGACAGAGGAGCCTGGTGGGATATAGTCCACGGGGTCACAGAGTCAGACACAACTTAGCGACTGAACACATGCTATGTGGTGTGGTCCCAGGAAAGAAAAAGTTCAAGACAAAAAAGTCGAACCTGTCAAGTTACATAAAGCAACATCGGCTGTGACTGCAGATCTCAGGAATCTCCGGTCCTTTCCAGACTGACCTGCCTTGGCTGAGGTTATAGGGTGGGGGTGGGGGTACGAATGATTCACAGAAGAATAGCTGTTTCGGTTCTGGGCTGGAGGAGGGGCAGGAGCCTGGGCCATTGAGCCCGAGGACCCGGGCTTCCTGGTGGCCATCACAGTTGGCCGTCCTCCCAGCTCATTGGAGTAATGAGCGACCGAGCTGCCTCTGGGGGAGGAAACAGTTAAAGTCCTGCCGCAGCTGCAGTCCTCTGGGCGTGGTTCTGCTGTCTGACTGGGGCTCCAGATCCTGGGCCCAGAGGCAGAGGAAGCCCAGCTCCACAGTGGCAGACTGTCTACATGGCTGAATTGGATCTGATGGCTCCAGGCCCGCTGTGCGGGGTCCCCGCTCACCCTCCGGCCACTCTCAGCCCAGACTCTGGCTCGGCCAGTCCTGCAGAAGAAGAGAACCTGGGCTCCCCAGGGAGCCCCCCAGGGGAAACTGGGGGACAGGGCTCTGAGTGGCAGGGAGCTCCCAAGGCAGAGGGCCTGGAGGAGGAGGAGGAGATCCTGTGTGACTTCTGTCTCGGGGCCAGCAGGGTGAGGGCCGTCAAGTCCTGCCTGACCTGCATGGTGAACTACTGCCCGGAGCACCTGCGGCCGCACCAGGAGAACAGCAGGCTGCACGGCCACCAGCTGACGGAGCCCGCCAGGGACCGGGACCTGCGGGTGTGCCCCGCCCACCACAGCCCACTGATAGCCTTCTGTGGCCCCGACGGGCAGTGTATCTGCGAGGAGTGCAGCCAGGCCGAGCACAGGGGCCACGCCTTGGTCTCCCTGGACGCCGCCCGCAGGGACAAGGAGGTGAGTGCTGGGGTCTGGGGGAGAGGGAGGTGGGGAGGCCGCCAGGCCTCTGCTGAGGCTCCTGGGGCTGCTTTCTCTCAGCCTTGCTACCTGGCGGTACGCCCAGCCTGAATGTCTCTTGCACTTGGCTTTGGATGCTTTAGTAGCTCACTCTGGCCCCACTGGCCCCACTGGCCCTGAAATGCTCCCTGTCCGTCTGTCACTCCTCTTGCTAGTTTCCTGCTGTTTCTCACTCAGCTTTCAGTGCTGATCTGTGTCTGGGGGTGGGGGATACAAGGTGTACGACTGAGGACAGTGGTGTTCCCCTCTGGTCATGTCTGAGTAGCAGTGAATGAAATGTAAACCTTGGCAGAAATTCTAGAGAAAAGAGCCAAAATTTCCCCCTAATTTCTCTTCTTCCCTTTACCCCAAAAGAGATATCGGGAGACAGGGCCCCTCTGGAGGTGCCAGCTATGAAATTCAAGACCTTGAGATGGGCTGAGATAACATAGAACTGGGAATGTCCCTCCTAGACAATGTCAAGGACCGCTTCCCTTAGGGAAAATAAACCTCGTCATCAGATAGAGGCATCAGGAGAGACAGAAACACTGTGCTCATAGCCTGTAATTTTATTCCCATCAGATAGGGAAACTGTTTCTGGAACAACTGGCTTTTCTCTGCCCTAAAGCTGAGAGCCTGGAGAATTCTTGGGAACGGACTTAAATGCTTTGTTTCTCTTACTTGGACTTCCTTCGAGCACTTAGGTTCTGGGGCGGGGTGGGGGCCGACTGCAGTTGAACTTTGTCCCACATTTCTTTCTTTCTTTCTTTTTTAAAAAATGTTTATTTATTTAGCTGCGTTCGACCTTTGTTGAAGCATGCCAGCTTAGTTGCATGTAGGATCTTGGTTCCTTGATCAGGGATCGAACCCTTGTCCCCTGTATTGAAAGGTGGATTCTTAACCACTGGACCACCAGGGAAGTCCTGTGCCACATTTCTTGTGTTCAGATGCTGAGCAGCTCCCTTGTTGGCGCTGAGCACAGCGCCTTGGCCCAGGGCTCCGAGACAGCTGAGAAGGAGCTTCCTGGGAGGGGCAGGTTCCTAGCAGGGTCCCTCTTCCACGTCCTCCCTTAAGTGTGGATTTTATCTGGTGTTAGTGGGAATAGTTCTGGAAAGTTCTGTGTCCCAGATGTCAGTGAGTCACCATTTCCAGCTCTAGAATCCACTTGTCGAGTGTTCCCAGCATCTCTAGTGCCAGGAAACATCCGGTCAGGGGAGCTGGCCCTTTCCACCCACTCCTGACGTTCACGGCCACGAGGAGGCTCTGGATCAACAGACAGGTCAGAGGACAGAGCTCCAGGTAATTGAGAAAACTGGTCTTGGAGCGTTGCCACATGCAACATGCTTCCCTGGGATTTCCCCATTCAGTCCTGGGATAACTACGAGGCGGTGACTCTTCATTCCCACCACATTTGTCCAAACTCATACAGATGACTAAGTCATGGAGTGAGGGATGGGAGCTTCTGGAAGGCCACCCACTGAAGGACACAAGGAAGGCCTCCAAGGTCACAATATTATAACATTATTTTTTTTAAATGCACCAAAAACCTGCCATACATGTAGTAAAGAGTCGAAGGCAGAGTGCATTTCCCTTGTTCAGGGTATAATATCTGAATTCTGTCTTGTTTAGCTGGAAAAGGAATGCATGTACATACACACAGAGGAACAATCACTAAATACTGCAATAGATTTTACCAGAAAACATCTCCCTCCCATCCTGGATCCACCCATCTCCTTCTTCAGAAGTATATATGCTCAGTCACTAAGTCGTGTCCGACTCTTTGCAACCCCACGGACTGTAGCCCTGTCAGGGTCCTCTGTCCATGGGATTTTTTCAGGCAAGAATACTGGAGTGGGTTGCCATTTCCTTCTCCAGGGGAGCTTCCCAACCCAGGGGAATAACTCTACATGGGAATAACATCGATCCCCAGGGATCGAACTTGCATCTTTTGCACTGCAGGCAAATTCTTTACCTTTGAGCCACCTGGAAAGCTCCTCTTCAGAGGTAAACACCATCATATACTCTTCCTTCTTGTTCCTTTCATTAATTCTGTGCCTGTAGCAACATAGATACAGTATGAATTTTAAATGTAGTGTAAGCGGGTGTGTTACAGAGACATTGAGTAGTTGTCATTCTGAGCAGGGAGAGTTGTTTAGTGCAGGGAACCCCAACCTCCAGGATCTAACCTGACAATCTTTGGTGGAGCTGATGTAATAATAGAAATAAGTATTCGTCGCTCAGTTGTGTGCACTCTGTGACCCCATGGACTGTAGCCCTCCAGGCTCCTCTGTCCGTGGGATTCTCTAGGCAAGAATACTGCAGTAGGTGGCCATTCCCTTCTCCAGGGGATCTTCCCAACCCAAGGACTGAACCTGGGTCTCCCTCATTGCAGGCAGATTCTTTACCATTAATAGAAATAAAGTACACAATAAATAATAGAAATAAGTAATGTGCTTGAATCATCCAGAAAACCATCCCCCTGTCCATGGAGGACTTTTCTTCCATGAAACCAGTTCCTGGTGCTAATAAAGTTGGGGACTGCTTATGTAGTACATATGCAGAACCCCACATTCGGACATCCCAGGAGGGAGCTGTGTCAGGTAACTCAAAGACACCCAGGACAGTTTTTGGTGCTGAAAGCAGTGGTTATAGGAGCAGTGGGGTAGCCCCAGGCCCCAGATCTAGGCTCTGGCCTGTTCACTGCCTCTGCTTGCGGGTCTGCTTGTCTGAGTTTTCTGCTTTTCTGCCCTGTGTCCTTGCTTTCAATTCAGAGTGAGCGTGCCCAATAAGTTCTCTCTCTCTCGGTGGTCCTCACTGCTCATGAGCCGAAAGATTTCTTGCCAGGAGACCGGCTCAGAAGACACAGTTCCTTGAGGATGCAACCTCCACCAGGATTATTTGGAAAGCCTTAACAGACCTAAGTAAGGCTCCAGAAGTTCCATCTTTCCTTCAGCCAGACTGAACTTGCTGGAGCTGCTTGCTGAAGGTCACTTTGGATGGTGTTTAGAGCTGCTTGCTCAGGCAAGCCTATCATGCAGAGGAAACTGAGGGTCAGCCACAGGGACAAAGCGCAGCCAGGACCCTGGTCGGCTACAGGGTCTGCAGAGCAACTGGCTTCTCAGTTCTCCGACTGAGCCTCTTCCGTGGCTCCTATGCTCTCCAGCTATGCCTGTGGGCAAAAACTCTGAATTTGGGAATTCCAGGTGTTCTCTGACTATTTCTTTTGTGCTGCTGGGCTCCTAGGGCCCAGCCCTTTCCTCTGGGGACTCACCTCTTCCCCTTCCTGGGGCCAACTTCCCAGGGCCCCTTAACTTAAATTTTTTTTTTTTTTAATTGAAGTATAGCTGGTTTACAATGCTGTGCCAATCTCCATTGTGCAGCAATGGAGTGCCTCAGTTTTAACATATATACATATTATTTTTTAAATATTCTTTTCTATTAGCGTTTATCTCAGGATATTGAATATGGTTCCCTGTGCTATACAGTAGGATTTTGTTGTTATCTATCCTATATATAACTGACATAAATTCAAGCAAACCCCAGAAGATAGTGAGGGACAGGGAAGCCTGGCGAGCTGCAGTGCATGGGGTGGCAAAGACTTGGACACGACTGAGCGACTGAGCTGAACTGAATCCCAAACTCACAGTCTATCCCTCTCCCTTAGCTTTCAAGAGAAGCTGGTCTTAACTCCTCTCACCTTCTCAGAACTCAGGCTCACTGCCAGGAAGTGAGGTTGCATGCTTGCCTGCCTGTGTGCATGTTGTGAAGTCTGTACCACTTCTGTGACTGCTTTTCTGTCCTATTCTGTTCCTCGCTGTGTTTATCAAACATTATCGAGAGCTTTTTATGGGCTCAGTGTGCTGCACCCTCCCAGGGAGTGTGGGCTGTAATCAGGAAGCCAAGGCAGGCCCCTGGCTCCCCAGACGTCCAAGGGCTGGGACAGCACAAAAGCTCAGCCGTGTGTTCCGAGGAGGGAGCCCCTGGCAGGTGAGGGGTGGGGGTCTTGGGAGGGGGGAAGGCCTGGGCTGGACCCCATCTTAGACCTTTAGGTCCATTCGTGGCAGGTCACTGCATCCAACCTCAGCACAGGTTCCAGAAAGCTAAGGACAGGGTAGGGATGTGGACACAGTCTCAAGGTGAAGCAAGAGCCAGGTTCTGAGAGCCACAAGTGTCCCCAGTTCTCAGGGGAGCAGTTAACCAGCATTGTTCATGGCCGTCTGCTGCCAGAAGGTGGATGGCTTGAGGCTGTTCAGAAGGATTTCTTCTAGAACTTCTGAAGAGTGTGTTGGACTCAGTATTATCTAATTTGTTTTTTCTTAAACATTCTACTGCCTTCGAGAGCAGGGAGGCTGCCTTATGTAACTGGACTGACATGTAGGGGGCTCTGACCAGCCTCCCGAGGAGTGAAGTCAGGGCCCAGGCGGGACTTTCGTGTTCCCAGAGGGACACACAGAGTGCCTGACACCATGTAGAATGTCTTTCTTTCTCTCTCCTCACTCCCTCTGCTGTTCCAGTTTGCATCTCTAACCTGATCCCGGCCACCCAGCCGGGTGCCACCTGTGCCCTGGAGGAAGAGGCAAGAAACAGTCTGTTAACATTTTCTTGAGGCGCTAGAGGAGATGCTAGAGGGTCTGACGAGGGCCATGGAGCCCGCCAGTGGCAGGTGTTGGGTCACAGACACGGTGCCCTTTGCACAGCATCTGTTCTCTCCCTGCCAGGGCAGGCGGGGCTCTCCATGCCCCTGGATGTGGGGCATTTACGCTCACTGGCACCCCTGTTCTGCTTTGGTGCAGAGCCTGCCCTGGCCTGCGATGTGTGTGAGGCTGAAGTCTTGGGAAATCCTGGAGCCGGGGTCTGAGGCACCCCGTCATTTTCTAGGAACAGGAATAACTGGAGGTGCTGGTTGCCCGAGTGGTCCCGCCTGTCATGGGTAAGCGGGAGTGCCCGCTGGTGGGGTGACTCAGAGGTCCCCATGAGGCACTTTGGAGTCCTTTTCTCCTTTAATGGCAGTCTGCAGACAGTGGGGAGAAACCCCTCCCTATATACTCTGGGGGTCTCCTGGGTCCCTGGGTCAGCTGGGGCTGACCCCTTGAACATGTTCTCGTGTCTGGCTGTTGCTAGTGTGTTCTGTTGTGTCTCCCACCACCTTTTAAACAAGCACCTCATGTCCTTCCCCCCGCCCAACCTGGAGCGGGTCATTGGGTAAGCCTTTCTGATAGACCAGGATTCCACAATCTCCCCCAAATAGGCCAGATCCCCTCCTTCTCCCCCGCTCTCCCTACTCCAGGCGTGGGAAGTCAGTGGACTCCCATAGGCTCTGAGTCAGGACTCTGGAGCCTGATCAGAAGTTCCCTGTTTTTGGCAGAGTGAGGCGGGTCCCCTGCCCGCCTGGGCTTCTGTCCCTGGGGCCTGGGATTACCACGGGCTTTTGTGGGAGGAAGGGGAGATGCGTCAGGTGCTCCCCACCAGTCCAAGACCTGTTAGGGCAAGTGACTCAGAACTCAGTGCTGACACACGCTGCTGTGAAAGCAGCGAAAGCTGTCCTTTCTGTTCCCGCTGTCTCACACCCTTGTGGAGGCAGAAAGTGACGGGGGCCTTTGAAGTTCACAAAGGCTCTAGTTTCCTGTCTTGTCAGGTTCTGGGCAGAGCGTTCTTAGGGAGGCGGAGTGGGGCTGGGCGGGGGGTGGGGGTCAAAGCAGGCAAACCCAGAGTTCTCATGTGGGCACTCACCTCGGTGGGGAGGGGTTGCCCTGCCTGCATCCAGGAGAGAAGATTCCGTGATGGAAAGCAGCCAAGGAGGCACCAGTAAAATGACCAAGTCAATGACGCCACTGCCACCGATGGAGCACCCGCAAGTGCCAGCTGCTGTGCAGACTTCCCGCTGCCTCCTGTCCTCACAGGAACCCTGTGAATTGAACACTAGCTCTCCCCACCTCACAGTGAAGAAATGCAAGTGTGGAAGCATTAAGTCAACTTTGTCCCAAAGTCTTGGCTGCTAAGTAGAAACCCTGGGGTCCCCCTCCACCGCCAGCTCCAAGCCCCTGTGCTCCCTGTCAGCCTGTTCTAGGGCCAGATGGCCCTGTTAATTCCACTGACACCTGCGTGACCCTCGTGACTCTGTTTTCTCACCTGTGCTATGGAGACAGCGTGTTTACCTGCTGTGGGCATGGTTGCAATGACAGGAGGAGATTCAGCTGGTAATGCTGGCGCACAGTGGACCCTCTCTGCCTCCACGGAGGGCGCCCAGCCTGCTCCCGAGAGCGGCTTCCAAGGCAAACTTTCCTTTCTGTGGAAGAAGGGCAGGTGGCACGGTTGCTCCCGGGGACCTTCCGGGTGCCCTGGGCACCTTCCTCCCTAATGCTGCTGACCTTTCCTCTTCTTAGGCTGAGCTTCGGAGAACCCAGTTAGACCTGGAGCAGAAACTCAAGTTGAATGAAAATGCCATCTCCAGGCTCCAGGCAAACCATAAATCTGTCCTGGTAAGTCTGGCTGGGGTCACCTGCCAGGCTTTGACACACCTGGCTGGCTGCTGCTGCTGGTTCAGTCAGGCCCACCCGGAACTGTGGGACTCGGCTGCAGGCCCGGCCTCCACGTCCGCAGGCCTGGCCTCCATGTCTACAGGCCCCTTATGTCTTATCATCTGATGGAAACTGTGGGTACAGATCAGGTTGGCTACACTGTAGGGTGGCGTCACCTTGTCGCTGGGATTTGCCGTGAAATTAGTTCAAGTTTGAAAACTGGCAAGTGATTCACTTTTAACAATAGAGAATAGAAGCAAAATAGTCCTGTGATATGCGTGCATGCTAAGTCGCTTCAGTTGTGTCCGACTTTGCGACCCTATGAACTTTAGCCCACCAGGCTCCTCTGTCCATGGGATTCTCCAGGCAAGAATACGGGAGTGGGTTGCCATGCCCTCCTCCAGTCCTGTGATAGCTCTGGCTTATTTGTATATTTGCATATGCTTTTTTGACCAGGAGCAAATGGTATATGTGGGAATCGAGGTGGGTGGTTAGCTAGAGCTCCAGAAATTATGCATAATCTTGGCTTCTTCCACCATGAGAGGGTGTTCCGCATGCGATTCTCGCCTGTCCTAAGTCCTGGCAGACGGAAAAGAGAGGTGAGAGCGGCTGGATTTGTGGATGGTACTTCGGGTTTGAATCCTCAGTCAGGAAGATTCCCTGGAGAAGGATATGGCAACCCACTCCAGGATTCATGCCTGGGAAAGTCCATGGACATAGTAGCCTGGCATGCCACAGTCCATGAGGTTGCATAGAGTCGGACATGACTTAGTGACTAAACAACAACAGCAACTTGATAAGGCCAATGGTGTGTGTGTGCTCAGTCTGACTCTTTGCAACCCTGTGGACTTTAGCTCACCAGGTTCCTCTGTCCATGGCACTTCCCAGGCAAGAATCCTGGAGTGGCTCTCCATGCCCTCCTTCAGGGGATCTTCTGGACCCAGGGATTGTACTCAAGTCTCTTGCATCTCCTGCATTGGTAGGTGGGTTCTTTACCACTGGGCCATCTGGGAAGTCCCATAATGATATGCCAGGCTACTTAGTTTTGGTCTCTCTGGTTTCTGACCACTTTCCATAATAAACTCTAAGTGGACCCAAACAGTTTCACAAAAGCTTCTCACCAGTGCCAAGCCAATAACCACAACTCAGAGAAGAATGCAAAATGTGCACCCATTGGCAGTTAGGAGCAGCAGCATCTTTGCATATGAAGAATGATTCTACCTCTCCATCCATTCATCTACCCATCCATCCATCCCTCCCTCAACCATCCATCCATCCATCCACCCACTCACCTGTCAGCACCAGTACCTGAGAACTACCAAAGATAAGAGGAAACTGTTGAAAACAACGTGGATTGAAGTTGTAAATATGACCTTGACTAAGGCATTTACTAAAGATATGGAAGGTTAGACTCCCACATACACAGGTGCCATCAGGCAAATCCCTACTGTTCATCACGTGGAGTTAGTTGTATATGTTTTTGGATGTGGCATTCCATTCTGCACAGGTAGGCTTGTCCTGCAATGCTCAGGTGCTGTGGCCACCTTCACATGCCCTAAACGTTTTGTGCCTGGCCCAGACACCAGAGGATGTGCTTTCAGCTCCGATGGATCCAGTGGGCAGTTTGTTGTTCAGTCACTAAGTCGTGTTCGACTCTATGCAACCCCACGGGTTGCAGCACACCAGGCTTCCCTGTCCTTCACTATCTCCTGAAGTTTGCTCAAACTCATGTCCATTGAGTCAGTGATGCCATCCAACCATCTTACCCTTTATCGTCCCCTTCTCCTCCTGCCCTCAATCTTTCCCAGCCTCAGGGTCTTTTCCAATGATTTGGCTCTTCACATCAGGTAGCCAAAGTATTGGAGTTTCAATTTCAATATCAGTCCTTACAATGAATATTCGGGGTTGATTTCCTTTAGGATTGACTGGTTTGATCTCCTTGCTGGACAGTTTAATTTCCTTGGTGGGTAGTTTAGCTGGACGTAATGAAGTGCCGAGAAAGCAAATTCATGCTACTGATTTGTACAAAGAAGCCAAATTATTAATTTACTGCAAGAAATATGACTATCAAGTACACTGAGTAGGTCCATTGTCCAGGCAGGAAGACTGATGTCACAGACTTGAAGAGGAACCTGACTGTCAGAGCTGGGCTCAGCAGACAGTGCACAGTCTCGTCCAATGGATGAGAGACAAAGTTAATGAAGAGTAAATAAGGACTCACAGCCCGGGGAGTCCTTGTTTCATGGAACCCAGGATTCAAATGAGAATAAAGGCTTTCTTTTATAATAGGAAATTGTTCCCTAATTTGAGGGTTTCTTGGGTTTATATTGGGATTCTCAGGTGGCGCTAGTGGTTAAAAATTAACCTGCTAATGCGGGAGACTCAGAAGACGCAAGTTTGATCCCTGGGTGGGGAAGATCCCCTGGAGGAGGAAATGGCAACTCACTCCAGTATTCTTGCCTGGGAAACTCCATGGACAGAGGAGCCTGGTGGACTGCCGTCTGTGGGGTCACAGAGTCGAACATGACTGAGCACGCATGCGTGGGTTTACATTTCTGTGTGTTGAGCTTTGATTGATGCTTCACTAATCACTAATGGGTTTTTCACTGATGCTCGCCCACCCTCTTGCCACTAGGTGTCAGTGTCGGAGGTGAAGGCCAGGGTGGAAGAGCAGTTTGGGGAGCTCCGTGCTGCCGTGACGAAGGCCCAGGCTGACGTGATGCTCTTCCTGGAGGAGAAGGAGCAAGCTGCCCTGGGCCAGGCCAATGGCATCAAGACCCACCTGGAGTACAGGAGTGCAGAGATGGAGAAGGCCAGGCAGGAGCTGGACAGGATCGCTGCCATTGGCAGTCCCGTGCTGTTCCTGGAGGTATGGGTTACTGCGATGCTGGAGCCAGAGAGACCCTCACTCTGCTAGGTCCGCAGTGGATGTGGCAAGGCAACCACCCTGTTGATAAATGAGGCAGAGAGCAGCAGAGAACAGGAGTAGGAGGGAGGGCTGCCCAGAGTGGGAGGCCAGACCAGGTCGTGGAAGATGCCTTCTATGTGGTCAGGTGCTGAGCTGGACCCATTACATTTTGTGAAGTACATGCCCCTATCAGCCCATGTCACAGATGCAGAAGGTGCTGTATTGAGTAGGACAGCCCTGTTTAGGAAGCCAGGGCAAGTTCCGCTGTGTTTCTTTTCCTGCAGGAGTACTGCAAGTTCAAGAACATGGAGGACGGCGCCTTCCCCAGCGTCTACATAGGGCTCAAGGACAAGCTATCAGGCATCCACAAGGTCATCACGGACTCCACTGCCCACCTGATCCAGCTGCTGCAGAGCTACAAAGAGAAGCTCCGGGAGTTCTCCAAGGATGGTGAGACGCCAGGGCTTGTGACATCTCTGGAGGGGTTGGCGGGGAAGGCGGGAGTCAGAGAGGGAGAACAGAACAGGGGCAGAGAGAATGTCCCATTTTCAGAGCCATCCTCTGGTTGGACCGTGCAGCTGGTGGACACATGTACCTTGATGATGTTAACTTACAACTGATTTCAGAAAACATAGTCTCGGTATGCACTTGGCCTGCATCTCCACTCAAGTGCAGACTAACTTCCGAGGTCACTGATGCCTATGCTTTCAAGTGAAACCCAGGTCAGGTTGGGATCTTTCCTCAGTGGGTTTTACTTCGATGTGGTCCATTGAGCAGGATTCTCAGAAGCATGACTGGTGTCTAGTCCCTACTTTCCCCAGGAGGTCCAGGGAAGAGCAACTGAAGTGGGGGGTTCCTGTTCCTTAGATTCTCTTGCCCACCTGGACAGGTGAGCATTTACAACTCTTGATTTTCTAGAGGAGTACGACATCAGAACTCAGGTGTGTGCTGTCATTGAGCACAGACATCGGACCTCCGAACCCGAGCCCTGCAGCAGGCAGCAGTTCCTCCAGTGTAAGTCGTGAGCCGCCCTGCTTTCCCCGGGTGTGGGTGTGCATGTGATGCTTCAGAAGCAAGGATACCATCTTTCAGCAGGTTTCAGGTTCTTGCAAGTTCAGGTCTATCCCCAAATGGTACATTTAAATTTTAAATAAGTTGAATTTCAAAAAAAATTAGAACTTTTAATTTTGAAACCATTTCAAAGTTAAAAAAAACATTGTACAAAAGAGGACCAAGAATTCTGATACACCTTTCACCTAGCTTTTTCAAACGTGAGCACTTTACATAACTATGGTCCATTGAACCAAATCAGGAAGTGAGCATTGCTGGCTGGACTTTATTCAGATTTCACCAGGGTTGCTCCCAGTGTCCTTTTTCTGGTTGGAAGTCCAGTCCAGAGTCACAGATGTTTTCTGGTCTCCTTAGCTTCCTTCAGTCTGTGTCCAGTCCTTTAGTCCTTCTGTGTCCTTCACAACCTTGGCCCCTTTGAAGATCCTGGCTGGTTTCCAGGTGGCTCCCTTTTAAGTCTGACTTGGCTGGAATTACCTAGCCCATTGTCCTGTCCTGACACGGAAGTGTCCTGGTCTGTCAGCATTTTTAGAAACACTTATTTCCAATCAATACTTGCTCATGGTTAACAAGACAGGGAGGTCTCATCTCCCAAGAGAGGAAGGACATGTCTGGGTAATCAAGGCTCATTTTTCTGACTTTAATCTCTTTGGAACTCACTGTTCAACCCCACTTCTGCTTGCTTTCTGGGGGTGAGCTCTGCCTAGCCAACTCCTGAACCCTGTTTGCTCTGGTCTTGACATGGAGCCTCGGGTTTGATGACCCTATTCTTGCCACAGCTCCTCGTCTGCCCCAGGACCTCTTGGTTTCCAGTTTCCTTTATTTATCCTTCGTGCTTCCTGACAGCAGCATATCTATGTTTTATAAACAGATAATACAGTTAATATAGGGGCTTCCCAGCTGGAGTGATGGAAAATAATCCTCCTGCCAATGCAGGAGACATAAGAGATGCAAATTTGATCCTTGGGTCAGGAAGATCCCCTGGAGAAGGGGAAGGCAACCCACTCCAGTATTCTTGCCTGAAAAATGCCATGGACAGAGGAGTCTGGTGGGCTACAGTCCGTGGGGGTTGCAAAGAGTCGGACATGACTGAAGTGACTTAGCATGCGCACACATAGTTGATACAAGAAGCCAACTGACGTGGAGCTGCACGCGTTGGGGGAGATTCAGAGGTGGCTTGGATGGAGGTGAACGGGGTCTCTAGGTGGGACTTGGGGCTTCCAGTGTGAGTTGAGGGGCAAAATGAGGGAGGATGGGGCCAAGAGAAATGTCAAAATAACCTGGAGTGTGACTTGAGCATTTGGATGTGTGGAGGTGTCCTCTGGGGCCAGGAAGAGAATATCTGTGTACATGTGGGGGGACTGCTTGAGACATCCCCTGCTAAATAGTGGTCAAATATTTGAACAAATGAGTGAATCAGATGTGGGTGTATGACCCTTGCCAACACTGCATAGAAAAGCACCTGAATTTCAGGACATGTTTGTCAAATGAATGAAAACATGAGCCCATCAGTAAATTTTATTTCTTGATTCAGTTCAACAAATAATACAGTAAATGGCAAGCAGTTTGAGCTTCAAGAAGGAAGGAAGGAAGTGGGGGTGACTTGTTAAAAGGTATCTGGGACCACTTACCACGTGTATGGGAGTGAGGCCCCCTCCCCCCATCCCCACCTAGCAATTCCCCCAGACATGGCTGGGCATCCCAGGATTTAACTGTCCTGATGCTATCTGCCTGGAGATGGTGTCAGAGCCCACCAGACGGACCCTGCTTCAGATGCCAGTCACAATTATGGGGCCCCCAGAGGACCCACAACTTCTGTCCGACTTGGCTACAATCCGAGGCTCCTAGGACCCTCCTTGGATTTGAGCATTTGCTAGAACAGCTCACAGAATTCAGGGAGACACTTATGTTCTCCAGTTCATCAAAGGATGTGATGAAGGACACAGATGAGCAGCCAGAGGAAGGGAGAGATGCTCAGAGCGAGGGCTGGGAGGGTCCCCATGGAGGTGGGGTCAATTGCCTGGTGTGGATGTTTGTCAGCCTAGAAGTGCTCAGAACCCCACACTACTGGGATTTTATGGGGGCTTTATCCCACAAGCGTGATGAACCACTTCCAGCCCATCTCTCTTCCCAAGAGAAGAGGAATTAGGGCTGCAAGATCCAAGCAGAAGTTGGTCATGACTTGGTCCATCTGGTGACCAGCCAGCTCCACCCCCCCATCTCCACACACAGAGTCACCTTGTTAGAACAAAAGACACTGGGACTTCCCTGATGATCCAGTGGCTAAGACTCTGAGCTCCAAGGCACCGGGCCCAGGTTTAATCCCTGGTCAGGGAACTAGATCCCACATGCCAAAACTGAGATCTGGTGTAGCCAAATAAATAAATAAACGCAAAACGAAACCCCCCAAACTCTACCTCTTAAGAAAAAAAAAGACATTTCTTTAACCCAGGAAATTACAAGGGTTTCAGGAGCTCTGTGTCAGGAACTGGTCTCAGCATGGGATTTTCCAGGAAAGGATACTGAAGTGGGTTGCCATTTCCTCTTCCAAGGGGATCTTCCTGACTCAGAGATTGAACCTGTGTCTCCTGCATTGGAGGCAGATTCTTTCTAGGCAAGAATACTGGAGTAGGTTGCCGTTTTCTGCTCCAGGGGCTCTTCCTGACCCAGAGATCAAAACTTAGTCTCTTGCGTCTCCTGCATTGGCAGGCAGGTTCTTTACCTCTGAACTGCCTGGGAAGCCGGTCAAAGACCAAACATTAGAACAAAAGATGGTGCTACTGCTGTTACCACTCAGGAAATTACAGGGAACTCTGTGCTAGGAGCCAGGGGCAGAGACCAAGTCTACAATTACTGTAAGTCACAGAGTCCCGCTTATGTTCTGTTTCCTGGTTTTCACCCACCTCTTCTCCGGGAGGGAACGGAACTTGGGTAGACAGGGAACAGAGGGATGGATGTCTTCTCATCCCTTGGAGGCTGGCTAGGTGTGAGTCAGCTGTCAGCCCCTGACCTTCTATGTCCCCCTCCAGATGCCTGTGACATTGTCTTCGACCCCGACACGGCACACAGATACCTCCGGCTGCAGGAGGACAACCGCAAGGTCACCAACACGGCGCCCTGGGAGCACCCATACCCCGACCTGCCCAGCAGGTTCTCACACTGGCGGCAGGTGCTGGCCCAGCAGAGCCTGTACCTGCACAGGTACTACTTCGAGGTGGAGCTCTCGGGAGCAGGCGTCTATGTGGGCCTGACGTGCCAGGGCATTGACCGCAAGGGCGAAGAGCGCAACAGCTGTATCTCCGGGAACGACTTCTCCTGGAGCCTCCACTGGGACGGGAAGGGGTTCAGGGCATGGCACAGCGATGCGGAGACCCTGCTCAGTGCCAACGCTTGCCAGAGGCTGGGGGTCTATGTGGACTTCCCCGGCGGGGGCCTCTCCTTCTACAGCGTCGAGCCTGAGACCCTGACACTGCTGCACAGGTTCCAGTGTAAGTTTTCGGAGCCCGTCTACCCAGCCTTCTGGCTTTCCAAGAAGGACAGTGCCATCCGGATTGCGGATCTGGGAGAGGAACCCGAGAAGCCAGGGCCGGCCCCGGTGGAGGCTGCTGCCTAGACACCGATCCAGGTCTCAGACCTGTGCTGACACACAGGTGGCAGTTTTCACTGGAAGACTGACTGGGGGTCTGTGCCAGCGCCTGCTGGCTTTAGAAATCGTGTGAGGATGAGGGGAAGGGTCTCTGGTTGCCGCCCTGGGCTCCTCACTGTGCTGGTCCCCTTGTTTGCAGTAATCCTCAAACCCTAAGTCCCCCTCACCATATTCTTATGATCCCGCCCTGTCCGCTTGGGTGGACCGCATGCTGTACCCAGAGGTGGTCATCAGGCAACCTCAGAGCGACCAGAAAGACTGCAGAGGAATCAGAACCAATCACTAATCTTATCTTACTCCCGCGTCCCCTGTTCTGAGCGCCTCCTGAGCCTCAGCCCTCATGACCCTCTTGGCAGCCCCATGGGGAGGTGCTCAACCACCCCCACTTGGCGGACGGGCAGGCTGCGGTCCAGGGGGTTAGTGAACTCACTCAGGGTCACTGTGGTCATGTGGCGAGTGAGTGGCCGAGCTGGGATTCAAACCTGACATCGAACTTCTAACCACTACCCCACACTGCCCTCCTCCTTAGATCACAGGTGTTGCGTGTAAGGGAATAAACTACAAGCTGAACTGCATTTGTGAGCAGGGAGAGTCTGACAGCCTCAGTGGCTTTTCATGCCCACGTCTGATGGGCCTTGCAGCTGTGCTGTGACGGAGAGCTCACTACCTCACAGGCAGCTCTCCTGGCTTGGGCACAGCGAGAACTGCAGGACTGTCTTCATAGGGTCCACGTCCTAGTCCCTATGACCTCGGCGGATGGCCCTAGCACCTCTCTTCTGGAGCCACCTGGACGGTGGGGACGTGTCTAATTCCTTATCCAAAGGGCAGTTGTCTACACACTTAGGAGTAGCTCTCACGGGTCCCCCGGGAATATGTGTGTTTTCACATCCTGTTTCCCAGTTTCCTTGTGGTTTCCAGATCTTTTACCCCTCTGATCACTTTCTCTTCCTTTCAACAGATTGTTCCCTAAAATTAAAAGTGTCCTTAGTCCTTATTCTTGCTCAATCGTGTCCTACTCTGTGACCCTATGGACTGTAGCCTGCCAGGCTCCTCTGTCCATGGGATTTCCCAGGCAAGAATACCAGAGTGGGTTGCCATTTTTTTCTCCAGGGGATCTTCCTGACTTGGGGATCAAATCCGCGTCTCTTGTGTCTCCTGCATTGGCAGACAGTTCTTTACTAACATCAGGCCTTTAGGCAAATGACAAACTGTATCTCAGTGGGTTCTGAGGACATAACCTGAAATCCCTTCTGGGATTCACTGGAAATATAACTTCTGGGTCTTTTCCATGACCTGTGTCAAGGCAAGCCTCTTCCTCTTTGCCCTGTCTGGTGGTCCTGTCTCAAGAGCACATTATTTCAGCATCACTTGACTTGTTTCTGGAGACCCTGTCAGACATTTGAATCATAGGATTTACACAGTGTAGGAATTTAATTTCCAAACTGAATTTTAAATTTTTGAATTTTATTGACTTTTAAGAAATTTGAATTGCAAAACTCATGACATCACTGCTGCTTGTGGAGATAGATTTGTTTCATGATCCTACTGGGTTATAACAGCTCTCCTTCCTATCCTGCAGAAATTGGTGACCTTTTCTTAAATCTTACTCTTGTTGATACATAAATTGGTTAGAGTCTTGCAGTCCTCAGTCAATACCTTTTGGTTTTAGTTATTCAATAAGTCATGCATCCGTGTGGGACTTCCCTGGCAGTCCAGTGGTTAAGACTTCGCCTTCTAATGCAGCCGATGCGAGTTCAATCGCTGGTTGGAGAGCTAAGATCCCACATGCCTTGAGGCCAAAAAACTAAGACATTAAACAGAAGCAATATTGTAACATTCAGTAAAAACTTAAAAAGTAGTCCACGTCAAAAAAAATTTTTTTAAGTTATGCATGAGTAGAACTCTTCGATAACATAGTCCACCTCTGCACCTTTGTGCACTGGACACCATGAAGGACTTTTTCAACGGCAAAGGTCAAGATACACTATGTTAGCACTTCTAACAGTGCTCTGAAAGGAGAAAATGAGATCAGCTTGGCCACCGTGTTTTTTTTAAACCCCCGTAGGTTGTTGATGTTTCTTCCTTAAATGCCCACAAACTATTTGATAAAGCATTTTAGAATTCAGGTACAAATTCACATCTAGTCTGCTGTTTCTAGAATCTACCTTATTTTAATTGTAAAAAATCTAGACAATTTTATCTGTCTCCATCCTCCAGCATTCTCCCTAGTTTCTCAAAATTTACTGCTTGGATTTCAGTCACATTGGTAAATTGTGTCAGTGTTGTGAGATGTCATTTGTTTAGGCCACACTCAGACTCATAAAAGGAACCCTCTGGGTGTCTCCTCACCTGTCTTCAACACTGGCTTCTCTTTCTGTTCACTCGTTAAGGGCTTCCCTGGTGGTTCAGGGGTGAAGAATCGGCCTGCAATGCAGGAGACACAGGAGACACAGGTTCAATCCTGGGGTCATGAAGATCCCCTGGAGGAGGAAATAACTCACTCCAGTATTCTTGCCTGGAAAATCTCATGGACAGAGAAGCCTGGTAGGCTATAGTCCATGGGGTTGCAAAGAGTCAGACACGACTGAGCAACTATCACTTTCTTTTTCTTTCTTTTGGCTTGAAGACCTTTTTTCTTGATGTAAAAAAGTAGAAGTTGCTCAGTTGCGTGCAATTCTTTGTGATCCCATGGACTGTACAATGGAATTCTCTAGGCCAGAATACTAGAGTAGGTAGCCTTTCCCTTCTCCAGGGGATCTTCCCAACCCAGGGATCAAACCCAGTTCTCCTACATTGCAGATGGATTCTTTACCAGCTGAGCCACAAGGGAATCCCAAGAATATTAGAGTGGGTAGCCTATCCCTTCTCCAGAGGATCTTCCTGATCCAGGAATCGAACCGGGGTCTGGTCTCCTGCATTGCAGGCAGATTCTTTACCAACTGAGCTATCAGGGAAGCCCCTTCTTAAATGTTAGTAACACTCAGGTTTTCTGTGATCAAAATTGATTGATCATCACAGCAAAACTGGGTGTTAGGAGCATTTAGTTTCTTTCTATCGTTGCCTCAAGTGACAGTCATATCTTCTTTTCCTTGGTCCAAAACTGAAAATTGCCTAAAACAAACAGATAAAAAATAAAAAGATAACAAAGGCCAGTGATATGTTCTCTGTCATTTTCTCCAAGCTTTGTATATATATCTCCAAGCTGTATGTCATGTAGGAGCCTCCACTGTCTCTGGCAGCTCCTTAAGCACAGACGGAATGTAGGCCTCACACTAGGACACCCCACCAGGCAGTGGTAAGCACGTGTCTTCTATGATGAGAACAGGGCCCAGAGGGGCTGTAGGGCTTGCCCAAGGCCACAGCTCCAATAAGAAAACAGTGGGGGATTCCAGCCCATCTCTAACTCCCAAGGTTGGGCCCTCAAGCATGAAGTCAAGGCCGAATTGGATTGTAAAACTGCTTCTTTGGTGTATGTCAGCCCCACAGATTAAAACCCTAATTTATTTAGGCCTTTAGGAACAAGCTACTTCCAGTCTGTAGCATTTCTGGGGGTAACGTGCTCCCTATACAGGTGCTTTGGGCCTCTATGCTCTGTCTGGCCTTCCTGGTGGACCAGAAGCTAATCCACTCTTGCCTCTTCTGCAGGCTTGAGCTGTTAGCACTGATCTCCTGGGCCTGATTCCTGTCTTCACCCTAACCTTTTATAAGACCAGTCTGGCCATGACGCCCACCGCCTTTCTCTGGCAGTAGCTGGTTTCCAAATGTGGGTGCTAGAAATGCTCATGCCATTGCCTGCCTTTTGATGGAGTTATAGTTGCTAAGTAATGTCTAACTCTTTGTGACCCCATGGACTGGAGCCCCCCAGGCTCCTCTGTCCATGGGATTCTCCAGGCAAGAATACTGGAGTGGGTTGCCATTCTCTTCTCCAGAGGATCTTCCTTCCTCTCCAGAGGATCATCCTTCCATCCAGTAAAGGATGAAGGGGGATCCTTTACTGTCTGAGCCAGTGGGGAAGCCCTGCTTTGCATGTAATACCTCATTTAATCCTCACGCTGACAGTGAAGTGACACCGACACAGAAGGATCTCTGTTCGTTTCCAAGGCAAACCATTCAATATCATGGTGATCCAAGTCAATGCCCCAGCCAGTAACGCTGAAGAAGCTGGAGTTGAATGGGTCTATGAAGACCTACAAGACCTTCTAGAACTAACACCCCAAAAAGATGTCCTTTTCATTGTAGGGGACTGGAATGCAAAAGTAGGAAGGCAAGAGATACCTGGAGTAACAGGCAAATTTGGCCTTGGAATACAAAATGAAGCAGGGCAAAGGATAATAGAGTTCTGCCAAGGGAACGCAGTGGTCATAGCAAAGACCCTCTTCCAACAACACAAGAGAAGACTCTACACATGGACATCACCAGATGGTCAACATGAAATCAGATTGATTGTATTCTTTGCAGCCAAAGATGGAGAAGCTCTATACAGTCAGCAAAAACAAGACCGGGAACTGAATGTGGTTCAGATCATGAGCTCCTTATTGCCAAATTCAGACTTAAATTGAAAAAAGTGGGGAAAACCACTAGACCATTCAGGTATGACCTAAATCAAATCCCTTATGACTATACAGTGGAAGTGATAAATAGATTTAAGGGACTAGATCTGATAGAGTGCCTGATGAACTATGGATGGAGGTTCGTGACATTGTACAGGAGATAGGAATCAAGCCATCCCCAAGAAAAAGAAATGCAGAAAAGCAAAATGGCTATCTGGGGAGGCCTTATAAATAGCTGTGAAAAGAAGAGAAATGAAAAGCAAAGGGGAAAAGAAAGGTATACCCATCTGAATGCAGAATTCCAAAGAATAGCAAGGAGAGATAAGAAAGCTTTCCTCAGTGATCAGTGCAAAGAAATAGAGGAAAACAATAGAATGGGAAACACTAGAGATCTCTTCAAGAAAATTAGAGCTACCAAGGGAACATTTCATGCAAAGGTGGGCTCAATAAAGAACAGAAGTGGTATGGAGCTAATGGAAGCAGAAGATATTAAGAAGAGGTGGCAAGACACAGAAGAACTGTACAAAAAGATCTTCATGACCCAATAATCATGATGGTGTGATCACTCACACTCACCTAGAGCTGCACATCCTGGAATGTGAAGTCAAGTAGGCCTTAGGAAGCATCACTATGAACAAAGCTAGTGCAGGTGATGGAATTCCAGTTGAGCTATTTCAAATCCTAAAAGTTGATGCTGTGAAAGTGCTGCCCTCAATATGTCAGCAAATTTGGAAAACTCAGCAGTGGCCACAGGACTGGAAAAGGTCAGTTTTCATTTCAATCCCAAAGAAAGGCAATGCCAAAAAATGCTCAAACTACTGCACAGTTGCATTCATCTCATACGATAGCAAAGTAATGCTCAAAATTCTCCAAGCCAGGCTTCAGCAATGCATGAACCGTGAACTTCCAGATGTTCCAGCTGGTTTTAGAAAAGACAGAGGAACCAGAGATCCAATTGCTAACTTTCGCTGGATCATCGAAAAAGCAAGATAGTTCCAGAAAAACATCTATTTCTGCTTAATTGACTATGCCAAAGCCTTTGACTGTGTGGATCACAATAAACTGGAAAGTTCTGAAGGAGATGGGAATACCAGACCACCTGACCTGCCTCTTGAGAAACCTGTACTCAGGTCAGGAAGCAACAGTTAGAACTGGACATGGAACAACAGACTGGTTCCAAATAGGAAAAGGAGTACGTCAAGGCTGTATATTGTCACCCTGCTTATTTAACTTATATGCAGAGTACATCGTGAGAAACGCTGGGCTGGATGAAGTACAAGGTGGAATCAAGATTGCTGGGAGAAATATCAATAACCTCAGATATGCAGATGACACCACCCTTATGGCAGAAAGTGAAGAAGAACTAAAGAGCCTCTTGATGAAAATGAAAGAGGAGAGTGAAAAAGTTGGCTTAAAGCTCAACATTCAGAAAATGAAGATCATGGCATCCAGTCCCATCACTTCATAGCAAATAGATGGGGAAACAGTGGAAACAGTGGCTAACTTTACTTTTTTGGGCTCCAAAATCACTGCAGATGGTGACTGCAGCCATGAAATTAAAAGACGCTCACTCCTTGGAAGGAAAGTTATGACCAACCTAGACAGCATATTAAAAAGTAGAGACATTACTTTGTCAAGAAAGGTCCATCTAGTCAAGGCTATGGTTTATCCAGTAGTCATGTATGGATGTGACAGTTGGGCTATAAAGAAAGCTGAGCACTGAAGAATTGATGCTTTTGAACTGTGGTTTTGGAGAAGACTCTTGAGATTCCCTTGGACTGCAAGGAGATCCAACCAGTCCATCCTAAAGGAGATCAGTCCTGGGTGTTCATTGGTAGGACTGATGTTGAAGCTGAAACTCCAATACTTTGGCCACCTGATGTGAAGAGCTGACTCATTTGAAAAGACCCTGATGCTGGGAAAGATTGAGGGCAGGAGAAGAAGGGGATGACAGAGGATGAGATCGTTGGATGGCATCACTGACTCAATGGACATGGGTTTGGGTAGACTCCGGGAGTTGGTAATGGATAAGGAGGCTTGGTGTGCTGCGGTTCATGGGGTCACAAAGAGTTGGACACAACTGAGCGACTGAACTGATCTGAACAGTTGTCTCCCTTTTACAGATGAGGAGACTGAAGCATAAAGGGTTAAGTAATCCACCTGTGTTCACAGACCTCGTGAGCAGCTGGGCTGGGGTCCAAACCCCGGGGTCTGACCCCAGACTACCCACTCTTCTCCGCTCAGCTGTGGTGTCTCCAGACACCAGGGTTGGCATGTGATTGAAGCTTGAAGAGACCCCAAATATATGCTCAGGCCCAATGACATTTTTTTCACTAAGGAGTTTTACCTGCAGAGATTTCCATTTAGGATTATTTTTTTTTTATTATTTATTTACTGTAATATGTGTATTTACTTGGCTGTGGTTGGGTCTTGGTTGTTATTTATTTACTTTAGTATTTGTATTTACTTGGCTGTGGTTGGGTCTTGGTGGCAGGCCTTAGGATCTTCCTTGTGTTATCAGGGATCTGGCATCGCAGTGCAGACTCTGTAGTTGTGGCTCATGGGCTTAGTTGTTCCTCGGCATGTGGGATTGTGGTTTGCAGACCAGGGATTGAACTCACACCCTCTGGGTTTTATGGGCAGCATCTTCACCACTAGACAGCCAGGGAAGTCCCTTGGTTAGCATTCTGAAACACTTAAGTAACTTGAAAAGTGAAGTGAAACTGAAGCAAAAATGTTCGTCACTCAGTCATGTCTGACTGTAGCCTACCAGGCAAACATATATTAAGCATTTATGTTTTCACTTTGATGTTAAGAAGATAGCTATAAACGTACGCAAGATCATTCTAACTAAACAGCCATCCACAGAAGCCTCCATCTAATTTCATATTCATAAATATTTAAAATTCATTCACAACAACAATGGAAGCCTCAACACCAGGCTCCACCATATATTTTTCTCTTCAAAAGGGGTCTATCCACTGTCTAGATTTGACCACCTCTCTTCCTGTTCTAGAAATGAGATGACCATCTCTTTCAGAATATACAGCAACTGCCTCCCTCTGAGCAGCACCAGGCTTAGGAGATTTACGGTAAAGGCATGTTTCCTAGGAGGTCAGTACTGAAAGCCAGACTCAACCGGCAGTTTCTGGGAGAGAGAACTTCTCCACCCTATTGCAGCAGTGTACCTTTTCTTCAGGAGATGCTCATATTGGAAAAGGCTCAACTGGGATACTCATCAGCGTCTCCTGTCCGTCTGGGGTTTGGCCGTGGGCAAGGATAAAATGAGCCAGTCCTCTCGGGGCCATGGAAAACCTGGAGTCCAGGCTTAAGAATGCCCCGTACTTTCGCTGTGAGAAGGGAAATGATTCTGTCCCTGTGTGCCAGAAGTGTGAAACGTGCGTCCTGGCCTGGAAGATCTTCTCCACGCGAGAGTGGTTCTGGAGGGTGGGTGCTGGGTTCCAGAGGAGGTTCCTGGTGAGTGTCCTGCAGCAACTGGACAGCCTGTACTTGTTACACTACTTCCTAACCCTCCTGCAGACCACGCAGGGCAAGGATCTGGTCTACCACAGGACCCGGGTCGACCTGAGCAGGAAGGAGGGCAAGATGATCCAGTCCTCCTGGAACCAAAAGCTGGATGAAACGGTGGAGCAGAAGATGCGGGAGGCTCTACATTGGCTCCAGAACAGCAGCCAGCGGATGAAGGCCAACTACACGCTCCTGCTGCTGCAGATGTGTGACCCCAGCTTGCTGCTCACCGCCACTGACGTCATCAGAGTCCTGTTTCTGAGAGAGTGGGGTGACGCCTCAGGTAAGTGAGGCCATAGGTAGAGAGACCGGGGGTCCCTGGAGACAAGGAGCCTGTGAAGGGATGGGAGGTGTGGACGAGCTCAGGTTGACGGGCATTTCCAGATGGCAGGTGGTGGTGGGCTAGTTGCTCAGTCGTGTCCGACTCTTGGTGACCTCATAGACTGTAGCCTGCCAGGATCCTCTGTCCATGGGACTCTCCAGGCAAGGATTCTGAAGTGGGTTGCCATTTCCTTCTCCACAGGAACTTCCCAGGATACAACTCAGGTCTCACCTGCATTGCAGGCAGATTCTTTACTGACTGAGCCACCATCCTGGTGCCTGGTCCTGTTGACTGAAGGAGAAGCTGCTGAAATGTGACTTCCTTCTGGAAAATGATGAAATGACACATGCAGAAGGAACTTTCAGCTGTCAAGTGTGGCTCAGGGACTTCTTCATCCCTGAAGCCCAGAAGTGGCTGGTCCTGCTGTCTCTGCTCATTAGTGCCGGGCCGGTTCTCGCCTCAGTGCATTCAGGATTGAAGTGGGTTTGGGAGGGGGTTAAGGTTACTGCTGACTTGTTTTGCCCTTCAGTTTGCACTGCACGGAAACCAGGCCAAGAGGTCCAAACCTAGGACTTTTCTCCATTCAGTCAAAGTCAAAGTGTTAGTCACTCAGTCGTGTCCTACTCTTTGTGACCCCATGGACTGTAGCCCACCAGGCTCCTCTGTCCATAGGATGCTCCAGGCGAGAATACTGAAGTCGGTTGCCATTCCCTTATCCAGGGGATCTTCTTGACTGAAGGATCGAACCTGGGTCTCCTGCATTGCAGGCAGATTCTTTACCGCCTGAGCCACCAGGGAAGCCCTATTTCCATTCATTCCACTGTATTCCTTGCTTGGACATGAAATTGAACCTGGATGTGGAGTTTATCCAAAGCTGGGTCAGATGTTATTGTTTAGTCTCTAAGTTGTGTCTGACTCTTTGCGACCCCATGGACTGTAGTATGCCAGGCTCCTCTGTCCTCCACTATCTCCCAGCTATGCTATGCTAAGGCACTTCAGTCGTGTCTGACTCTGTGCGACCCCATAGACGGCAGCCCACCAGGCTCCCCCGTTCCTGGGATTCTCCAGGCAAGAACACTGGAGTGGGTTGCCATTTCCTTCCCCAAAGCAAGAAAGTGAAAAGTGAAAGTGAAAGTGAAGTCTCTCAGTCGTGTCCGACTCTTAGCAACCCCATGGATTGTGGCCTAATAGGCTCCTCCATCCATGGGATTTTCCAAGCAAGAGTACTGGAGTGGGGTGCCATTGCCTTCTCCGACTATCTCCCAGAGTTGGCTCAAATTCATATCCCTTGAGCCAATGGTGCTATCTAACCATCTCATCCTCTGCCACTCCCAGCCCCTTGCCTTCAGTCTTTCCCAGCAACAGGGTCTTTTCTAGTGGATCTGATCTTCACATTAGGTGGCCAAAATATTGGAGCTTCAGCTTCAAGGAGCATCAGTCCTTCCAATGAATATTCAGGGTTGACTTCCTCTAGGATTGACTGGTTTGATCTGGCTGTCCAAGGAACTTCTCAAGAGTCTTCTGGAGGCATGAAAGGACTGAATAAGGCTGGGATAGGAGTTCTCCATTATTGGTATCAGAATCACTTGGAAGGCTTATTGACACCCAGGTGGCTGTGGTCCTTCCCCAGAGCTCCTGACCCAGCAGGTATGATGTGGGTTATGAGTCTGCATTGCTAACATGTTGCTAGGAGATGCTGATATTGGTCCGTGAACCTCATTTTGGGAGCCAGTGGTCCAGTCTGTTGGTGAGAAGGTGTTGGCCAGCTGGACTAGGGCAGCAAAAGCAGCCAGAAAGGAGGCAAGGGACTGGGGTTTCAGGGGGCTGTCTAGAAAGGCAAGCAGAGGTTTAGTGGCATGGGAGAAGGTTGGAAGGGGGCAAGAGATGGAGAGATTCAGAGGTTGAACTCTTGAGAGTGGGGGATTCCTGCTGTCCATGAGACCTGGAGTGTGGTCCTGTTTGCAGACTCATAGAATTTCAAGACGGAGAAGGCAATGGCACCCCACTCCAGTACTCCTGCCTGGAAAATCTCATGGGCGGAGGAACCTGGTAGGCTGCAGTCCATAGGGTCGCTAGGAGTCGGACACGACTGAGCAACTTCACTTTCACGCGTCGGAGAAGGAAATGGCAACTAGCTCCAGTGTTTTTCCCTGGAGAATCCCAGGGACAGGGGAGCCTTGTCGGCTGCTGTCTATGGGGTTGCACAGTCGGACACGACTGAAGCGACTTAGCAGCAGCAGCAGGGGACTATTAGGGGCTTCCCAGGTGGCTCAGTGGGTAAAAATTCCTGGGTTGGGAAGATCCCCTGGGGAGGAAATAGCAACCTCTTCCAGTATTCTTGCCTGGAGAATCCCATGAACAGATGCGGGCTATAGTCCCTGGGGTTGCGAAGAGTCGCGGCTGAAGAGGCTGAGCATGCACGCAGAGGGCTATTAGAACCTGATAAAGGCACTTGCTTTCTTTGGTGTGTCCAGGAAGTAAAAGAATAATTATATGGAATGAAGAAGTGGTGGAGAAAGGTAGAGAATCCTATCAGTTAGGTTAGAGATTGACCAGTCCAGCACCTTTATTTTGTGGGTAATGATGTTGAAGTTCAGCGAATCTGAGTGACTTGGTTGTGGTCATCCGGTTGGGGGGTAAAAACCAGGCCTCCCATCCTAAGCATCTCCCATGGGCAAGGCTGCCCTTCAGACAGGGAAGCAAATCTGCCCACACACGTGCCCTGCTCTGAGGTCCTCCTCCACCGTAGGAATCATCTTGTATTTACAGGTCTCCCTCTCCTAGGGGAGCTTCTCTATTAAAAATGAAATTTTCTAATTTGACTCAAGGGCATGTATTCATATCACTGAAGAAAATTAAGTAAGTGCTTCAAAAAAGCAATCCCTCTTTCAACTCCTGCCTCTTTCTCTCTCTTTTCCTCCTTCCTTCTCTCTCAGTCTCTATCTATCCTTGCATATATAGAGAACTGATGAGGTTTGCAGTGGAGGCAGGGTGGCAAAGGCTAACAGAGGCTTTCTATGACTTTTGTGTAGAAACTCAGAGGCCCCTAAATAAAAACAGACATGACTGGCCTGGTCTGTTTTGTGTGCTGCTGCTACTGCTGCTAAGTCGCTTCAGTCGTGTCCGACTCTGTGCGATCCCATAGACGGCAGCCTGCCAGGCTCCGCCGTCCCAGGGATTCTCCAGGCAAGAATACTGCAGTGGGTTGCCATTTCCTTCTCCAATGCATGAAAGTGAAAAGTGAAAGTGAAGTCGCTCAGTCGTGTCCGACTCTTAGCGACCCCATGGACTGCAGCCCACCAGGCTCCTCTGTCCATGGGACTCTCCAGGCAAGAGTACTGGAGTGGGGTGCCAGGGCCTTTTCCGCTGTTTTGTGTAGATTTAAAAGAAACCGATAGACCAAAAGCCACTTTTCTTCAGCACTTCCTCTCCATGCACCTGTTTCAAGGGCCACTCGTCTTGGTCTTTTGTTCTTCAGGGACTGACCCAGAATTTACCAACATGTTTTTCATCCCTGAGAAAGGCCACACACACTCGTGTGACACCTCACAAGTCTGCTGGGCAGCCAGAACCAGGCACACAACCTTCCCATTGTCCAAAGCTACAGGAAAAGCAAGCTTGCATGACCTTGTGCAGCGGGGAGCAGCCACTGCTGGTAAGTCCGCTGGTGGCAGGAAAGCCCAAGGGGAGGGGTCCCTGTGGACCTGGAGGGGCTGGCAGGTGATGGAATCTGAGGAGGACAGATGTGGGCAACTCACACTCATTTGTTGTCTACAAAGTGGGCTGGCACTCTGGTGTTTATTCCCTCATTTAATCCCATGTCTGGTAAGTGGGCTTCTCCAATGGCTCAGCTGGTAAAGAATCCGGCTACAATGCAGGAGACACAGGTGATGCAGGTTTGATCTCTGAGTCGGAAAGATCCCCTGGAGGAGGAAAATGGCAACCCACTACAGTCTTCTTGCCAGGAGAATCCCATGGACAGAGGGGCCTGGTGGGCTAATCCATGGGGTCACAGAATCGGGCACAAGTGAGCGACCGAGCATGCACATGTTCACTGGTGAGGTGAGAAACAAGGATGAAAATCAGTGTGATCCTAAGTCTCCCTCTGCACCAGGTTGTATCCCTTGGTCTAGCCCCCCGACCTCTGGTACAGGGAAGGGGAGGGGCACCTCCAGGATCCAACCCACCAGGAGCTATTTTTGCAGCACTGGATTCAGTCTTTATTTATTTGTTTGACTCTTCGAGGTCTTAGTTGTGGCATGTAGGATCTTTAGTTGTGGCATGAGGGACCTAGTTCCCTGACCAGGGATTGAACCCAGGCTCCTGGACTGGGAGTGCGATCTTTACCACTGGGCCACCAGGGCTGTCCCTGGATTCAGTCTTGAGGTGGAAATAAGAGCAGTGGGGAATTGGGCTCTGACCTTAAGCCTGTCCTCAGTTGGTTTTTGAATCAAGACACATACATGGAAATATAGGAAACACAAAGCATAGTTTCTAAAATGCTTTTTATATGGAAATTTTGAAGTTTCAAAAAATAGGTTTGTTTTTGTTGTTCAGTTACTAAGTCGTGTCTGATTCTTTGTGTCCTCATGGACTGCAGTGCTCCTTCCTGTCTCCTCCCCTGTTCCTGGAGCTTGCTCAAACTCCTGTCCATCGAGTCGATGATGCCATCCAACCATCTCATCCTGTTTCCCCCTTCTCCTCCTGCCTTCCATCTTTCCTGGCATCAGAGTCTGTTCCAAGGAGGTAGAACAGTGTAATCGTCACCCGTGTAACTGTCTTCCAGGCTCAATAATCGTCACCATCTTGTCCATCTCATTTCATCCACCCCTCTCTTCTGAAATTGTCTGAGACCTTTTCTTGTTGGGATCCTTTAAAGGGAACTCTGGACACCATGCCTTTCACCAGCAGGGCAGTTTTCATGCTGCAGATGTCACCTTGAGCTGGGAATGCTGAAAACTGCTTGTGTGCTTGGTTAGGGGAAATTGTATTTGCACTTTGGCAGAAGAAATGACCAAAGCTCAGTGGCCTCAGGGTAGACTCTGATGAGCTCTGTTTTGGTGGGGGAGCTTTTGGCAAGGACTTGCTCTGGGCCTGGTGGTGGTGGTAGTTTAGTTGCCAAGTCATGTCTGACTTTTTTGCAGCCCCGCATAGAGTCGGACCCTATTGAACGACCAAGCACATACATGCATGAGCTGTAGCCCACCAGACTCCTCTGTCCATTGGATTTCCCAGGCAAGAGTACCAGAGTGGGTTGACATTTTCTTCTCCAGGGGATCTTCCTGGCCAAGGGACTGAACATGGATCTCCTACATTGCAGGCAGATTCTCTACTGGCTGAGCCACCAGGGAAGCCCAAAAGTGCTCGGAGAAAGCACATGTCCCTGGGTGGGCTTGGACTCATCCTAAAGATGCCCCAGTTGTGCCCCCTTCCCTGGTTTCCCTCTAGAAGTACAGTGGAAGAGTTCGCTCCAGTGTATTTCCGAGATGAACAGGCTATTTTCTGAAAAAGCCAGTGTGTCCAAATCAGGCTTGGCCCCGGCCACTGATGTGCTGCTGGAGCTGGACACCGTCAGAGAACTGTCCTCCGGGGTCAGCAGGTACCGCGACTTCATCCGCCAGCTGCCCATCCACCTCTCCAAGTATATTCTAAGTATGCGGGGCCTGTTGGGGGGTTTCTCAAGCACCCCCTCTCCCTCCTCGTGGCCCAGGTGGGAGGTTCCCAGGCCCACCTCTTGTTTCTCCAGGTTTGCTGGATAGGAGCACCTTGAACAGGTGTAGCTTTGTGAGCCAGCACTGGGCGGCGCTAGCACAGCAGGTCAAGGCCGACCTGTCCATACACTCCTTCATCCAGCACCAGATCACCTTCCTGCAGGTACGGCCTGTCTGGGAGGGACAGGTCAGACCAGCCTCCTTTCTGCCAAGCCTTCCCGTCTGTGGTGGCCCCCGAGCTGGCCTCCAGCTCCACGTGGGCTGCTTCCTCACTGCCCTCATGTCCAGACTCCCAATCACCACTGACTCTCTAGAGGGAAGCACCCCGTCTAGAAGCCCCGCAGGCAGAGAGAGGCAGAGCCTTCCCCACGCCCCGCGGAGCTGTGAGCTTTCCCCAGGGAGCCTTACCAGAGCTTGTGCCATAAGAGAGCCTCACGTACACAGATGTTTACAAGGCCACAAAGTGTATTTTTAGGTTATGATGCACTATTCCCTGGATAGTAACCACCTCTGGCATTTACAGTTCTGTCTCTTGCCTGAAGCCTGACCCTAAATCAGGGCTTCCTGGTAGTTTGGTTTTTTCCCAGCAGAGGGAGGGGACAGGAGACAGATGAGGAGGCCCTGAGACAGGCCACATGCTGGAGGCTGGGGACCACCCACCGTTCTTTTTTTTTTATTAATTAATTTATTTTAATTGGAGGCTAATTACTTTACAGTATTGTAGTGGTTTTTCCTGCACATTGACATGAATCAGCCATGCCACCCACCGTTCTTGCTGGTCCTCCCTGGACGTTTGATGTCATTACCCTCCTCGAGCCAGTCTGCCCATACCACTGGCCCAACTCTCCAGGCCTTCCTGGGCCAGCGCTTGTCCGTCTTTCAGACCCTACCAAGCACTAGTTTTTAGTTTTCTCTTGGAGTGTAAGGACAAAGAATAACTTTTCTGTTATTTCCCCCAGGGGTCCTACACCAGGGGAATAGACCCTAATTACGCCAACAAGGTTATTATCCCAATTCCGAAAATGACGGATGATGGGAAGCGCCTACGTGTGAAAAATCAGAAGTGGAAACTGAGAACGAAGGTGGGTTCTGATGGCATCTGGGGTAAGTGACTGTAGGGCGTCCTTTCTTACTGGCCACGGAAGGCCGAAGTCCAGGCTCGGACCTCACGTAAGGATGTCAGACATCAGAGGGTACAGGATAGAGCATATTATGGATGTGGGGTATGGAGGATATGGGATAGAGCATATGGATGTGGGGTATGGAGGATATGGGATAGAGCATATGGATGTGGGTTATGGAGGATATGGGATAGAGCATATGGATGTGGGTTATGGAGGATATGGGATGGAGCATATGGATGTGGGGTATGGGAGGTGACATACCCTAAGAAGGAGGCCAGGGTCTTGTGCTGTGTGTCTGTAAGCAAGTGATTTCCTCTCCTTAAGCCTTATCTTCCTCATCTGTTAAGTGAGGGCTCATTTGGGTGTCTTCTTAAAGTTCTTCCTGACTGCGTCTCCCACATTAGGTCCTATGTCCCTGACACCAAGCATCTAGTGGGCAACTCAGAGCCAGCAGCAAAGTCAGGATCACTGGGTGTCCCCACCACTGGGCTGTCCCTGCATTTCATGGCTGCAGAAGTCTGTGGCTGGGGATGGGGAAGGATGTGGGGGCAGGGCCTCTCTGAGGCTACCCTCTCTGAGGCTCAGCTGTCTCATCTGTGACATGATGAGAATACTTGGTAGGGCAGGTGACATGCTGTGTGATACAGCTGTGAGGAGATGAGGGTTGCTGATGTGTGAAGACCTGGACACACAAGGCCCAGAGCGTGCAGCAGTGATTTCACTTGTGCCTCGAGTTCCCACAAGTGTGCTCTGTACTGTCACATGTACACAACATGAACATAAATCCCTGGGTTCCATGAAATGGTCAGTCAAAGGGCACCAGTGACTTTATTTTGCATGCATCTTGGTCCTGAGCTCAGTTTAAAAAAGTTGTGTTATCAGCAGCACCAGACGTTCACAGAATCAGAGGTGGAAGAGGAATCAGGACCCTCGACTCAGTATTTTCGCACTCAGGGTTTCCTTTTCTCACTGGTTGGCCCCCTCCCCATCACCACGTAGCGGTTGCCACGGCCTGAAGAGGAGAAGGCCACGGACCCCTGCACCCTTGCCAGGGGGAATCCCAAGGTGCATGCCTGGGGCTCTGGGTCAGGTTGCCTCTGTCCTTTGACTGCGGGTGTTCCCTTGTTAGAATGACTACAACCTGTGGACTGCATACCAGAACCAGGAGACTCAGCAGGTGCAGATGGAGGAGAGGAATGTCTTCTGTGGCTCTTACAACATCCGCATCCTCTCCGACACGTAGGTACTAGGCTCAGAATCTAGGGCCCAGGGCCCCTGGACTACCCATGCAAGCATCTGAGGATTCCCATGACCCTCACTCACTGGAAAAGCAATCCTTCTTCACCTGAAACTCCAGTCCCAAACCCATCTGGAGACTTGGTGCTTGATTTTTGCACCATTCTCAGTAGAGGGTGGGCTTCCCTGGTGGCTAAGTGGTAAAAGAATCTGCCTGTCAATCCAGGGGACATGGTTTCGATCCCTGGGTGGAAAACACCCCTTGGGGGAGGAACTGGCAACCCACTCCAGCATCCATGCCTAGGAAATTCCATGGACAGAGGAGCCTGGCAGGCTACAGTCCATGCGGTTGCAAAAGAGTTGGACATGACTTAGCAACTAAACGACAAACAGTTGTGGGTGGAGGACACTCTGCCCTTACAAATTTTGGGTACACTGACCAGCAACCTTTTGCACAATTCACATGCCTGAAATCTTTTTAAACTATCTTTACTGTTTAATTCTTATTTTAGAAGTAATATATCCTCATTGGAAAAAATATCCACTAAATGCCAGAAAATGTATAGAGAAAAAGAAATCTCTTCTATAATCTCGTCACATAGAGATAACTACCATTAATATTGATGTCTATCGTAGAATTTTTTCTTGGCATGTATAAATATATATTTTAAATAGAAATGGAGCTATGCTATACATATTTTGGTAACCCACTCTAGCAAAGTACTGTGTCTTTTCATGTTAAATATGAAAATGGTATTTATGGTAACTATGGAGCGTGACATCATTTGAATATGCCAGAAGAAGATCCTTTCATAATGTCAACTTCCTGACATATTTTAGATCTAGGACTTCACTCTTTATTCAAAAAGTTTTGTGAAGGACATCTTTTATTCTATTTTTGGCTATGAACCTTACTAACAAACTGCATCTTGACCAGTCAAATAGGGGGTGGACAGAACAGATGGGAAAAGGCAGAGCTGAGTGTTTATGAGTAGTATGGTGATACGTGCTCTTTAGCAGAGAGAATGACAGGTTGAACTCTAGATATGACAAATAGAATGAGGGCAAAAATGTCAGGAATTGCTCCTCATATTTAGAGTGACTATCCATCCCAAACAGCGCTGCTTTACTCTGTGGTCCTCAAGTAATTAATAATAGTGTCCCCTTTCATGATAAAAAAATCTCAGTTTGGACAATAAAATTTTTGGTCATCCTTATGATTGGAAAATTAATTCAACTCACCGTATTTTGTTGGATTTCATACTGATTGAGGGCAGGGTCCATCCATATCTTACTCGTCTTTGTATTTCCCATGAGCACCTATTAGCACAAGACTTTGCCCCTAATGTAGTATGCTCACTGGATATTGGTTAAGGGAAACAATGACAGCAGGGGGATATGCAGTGGGTATAGGGCTTCCCAGCTGTGTTCTTCTGAGGTTTTCTGTAAAAAAAGGTTTCCGTGGTCAGATAAAGCAGAAAATGCTGCACACTCTGTTCTCTGTCCTGGGGATTTATTACACATTAGCAGAAATTGTTAAAATACTTGTGCCTTTTGTGTTTAGGTTTTAAATCTAGTTGAAATGCATTTTTGTTACAGTGTGAGGAAGGGATCCATCAGGGCTTATTAACACTAGGCCTTGCCTTCTGCTACATCCCTTGCTGGATGGATCGTCCATGATGGCATTGCTATAGGCGAAAGGCACTGTACTAAGTAGTTCCATGGTTCTCTTCTCTCCTGGTGCATCTTTTTCCTGGCAACTCAGGTGGGACAGAAACAGAATCATCCACTACTCTGGGGGAGATTTGTTAGCCGTGTCATCCAATCGAAAGATCCAGCTTCTGGACATCATACGTGTAAAGGAGATACCCATCAGGTTTCGAGGCCATGCTGGGAGTGTCCGGGCCCTCTTCTTGTGTGAAGAAGAAAACTTTCTCCTGAGTGGGAGTTATGACCTGAGTATCAGGTAAGTGGTCCAAGAAAGTTGTGGTCCTCACCTTGCCCAGGCTTAAACACAGCTTGTGGAAAAAGCATGTGTGCTTTTACGTTTTTTCGCATTTTATGCAAAAGTTATTCTAAATGATGCTGACTTCTAGAATAACCCATAATTTTTTTTGGCAAGATAAAAACCAAAAATTTGTATATTGTTTAAACTTTGAGTGAGATAGATTTATAGTAATTATTAGATTTATTTTCTAGCTGAAGGCTACGAATCGGAAAGTATTTTCTTTAGTATTCTTAGATGAAAGCATAATTTATATTTCTTTTTACAGATTCCTTCAGGGAAAGTAGTTTTTTCTGTGGGTGTGAAACCTGGTATGGAAGCTAAATAGTGATAAAAGTGTATATATACAAATATTTTTAAACAATATAATAAACACTCATGTGCTCATTACTCAGGTCAAGAAGTAGGGCATTCAGTTCAGTTCAGTTCAGTCACTCAGTCGTGTCCGACTCTTTGCAACCCCATGAATTGCAGCACGCCAGGCCTCCCTGTCCATCACCAACTCCCGGAGTTCACTGAGACTCACGTCCATCGAGTCAGTGATGCCATCCAGCCATCTCATCCTCTGTCGTCCCCTTCTCCTCCTGCCCCCAATTCCTCCCAGCCTCAGAGTCTTTTCCAATGAGTCAACTCTTCGCATGAGGTGGCCAAAGTATTGGAGTTTCAGCTTTAGCATCAGTCCTTCCAAAGAACACCCAGGACTGATCTCCTTTAGAATGGACTGGTTGGATTTCCTTGCAGTCCAAGGGACTCTCAAGAGTCTTCTCCAACACCACAGTTCAAAAGCATCAATTCTTTGGCACTCAGCTTTCTTCACAGTCCAACTCTCGCATCCATACATGACTACTGGTAAAACCATAGCCTTGACTGGACGGACCTTTGTTGTCAAAGTAATGTCTCTGCTTTTGAATATGCTATCTAGGTTGGTCATAACTTTCCTTCCAAGGAATAAGCGTCTTTTAATTTCATGGCTGCAGTCACCATCTGCAGTAATTTTGGAGCCCCCAAAAATAAAGTCTGACACTGTTTCCACTGTTTCCCCATCTATTTCCCATGAAGTGATGGGACCAGATGCCATGATCTTCGTTTTCTGAATGTTGAGCTTTAAGCCAACTTTTTCACTCTCCTCTTTCACTTTCATGAAGAGGCTTTTTAGTTCCTCTTCACTTTCTGCCATAAGGATGGTGTCATCTGCATATCTGAGGTTATTGATATTTCTCCCAGCAATCTTGATTCCAGCTTGTGCTTCTTCCAGCCTAGCGTTTCTCATGATGTACTCTGCATATAAGTTAAATAAGCAGGGTGACAATATACAGCCTTGATGCACTCCTTTCCCCAAATCTCACTGTGTGCCTTTCTCTTATTTTTTCTTTCTTCCTCCCAATCAGTATAAATTTTATACTTAAATTTCTTTATAGTTTTGCTACCTATTTATGTATCTCCAGATATATTCACTACCTTTGTCCTTTCTTGAACTCAACATAAATGTAGTTATATTTTAAAAATTCACGTGTACTTGATTCTTGCACTAATTTTGAGATTCATCTTTATGATATAGATAGCAGTAATTAACTTATTTTCACTTAGATATAGTATTTTATTGGATGAATACATCATCATAACTCATTTATTTACTCTTCTGTTGGTGGATATTTGCATTGTTGTTAGCTCTTTATTCTTTCAAAGATTACCACCATAGACATTCCTGTATGTGTTTCCTGGTACCCATGTGTATGAATTAAAAAAATTTTTTTGTTGAGGTATAATTGACATACAAAGTTTAAAAAATTTTTTATTGAGGTAGAATTGACATACAATATATTAGGTGTATAATATAATGACTTGATATATGCATATATTGCAAAATGATTACCCCAGTGAATTTAGTTATATCCATCACTGCACATAGTGACATTTTTTTTCTTGTGATGAGAACTTTCAAGATCTACTCTCAGCAACTTTCAAAAATAAAACACAGTGTTGTTGGCTTGCTTTTCTATTCTTGCATCAAAACTACCTTTTTAAAAAAGACAATTTTTATAGAGCAGTTTCAGATTCACAGCAAAATTGACAGAAGACACAAAGTTTTCCAATATACCCTCTGCACCTGCACACGAATATATTCTCTTGTCCTCAAGATTCCCCATCAGAGTGGTACATGTGTTACAACCGATGACCCTGCTTTGACACATCATAATCTGTGCTTTCCTGATGGCTCAGTGGGTAAAGAATCCTCCTGCAGTGCAGGAGATACAGGAGATGGGAGTTCGATCCCTGGCTTGGAAAGATCACCTGGAGGAGGAAATGACAACCCACTCCAGTATTCTTGCCTGGAGAATCCCTTGGTCAGAGGAGCCTGGTGGGCTACAGTCTGTGGGGTCACAAAGAGTTGGACACAACTGAGTGACTGAGCATGCATGCAATTACCTAAAGTCGACAGTTTAACTTAGGGTTCACACTTGGTGGTGTACAGTGTATGCATTTGGACAAATATATAATGACACATATCCATCATTATAGTATCATACAAAGTATTTTCACTGCCCTAAAAATCCTCTGTTCTTTACCTATTCATGCTTCTCCCATTCCCTGACAACCATTAATCTTTTTATTGGCTCTGTAGTTTTGCCTTTTCCAGAATGTCATGTAGTTGAAATCATACAGTGTGTAGCTTTTTCAGATCTTCTTTCACTTAGTCATATGCATTTAAGGCTCCTCCATGTCTTTTCATGTCTGGATAGCTCATTTTTCACTTACATTGAATAATATTCCACTGTCCAGATGGACCACAGTTTATTTATTCCTTCATCTACTGCAGGACATCTTGGTTGCTTCTACATTTTCTCTGTTATGAGTAAGTGGCTATAAACATTCATTTACAAGTTTTAAAAAATATTTGTTTATTTAGTTGGCTACAATGGGTCTTAGTTGCAGCATGCAGAATCTTCATTGCTGCATGTAGGATCTTTAGTTACAGCATGTGGAATCTAGTTCCCTGACTAGGGATTGAACCCAATCCCCCTGTATTGGGAGCATGGAGTCTTAGCCACTGGACCACTAGGGAAGTCCCCATTCCTATTTTTCTAAAAGTGTTTATCAAATACCTTTCCTGCATAAATTATGAAAACAACCTGGGCATATGGTCAACCATGCTGCTAGGAAGTAGAAATTCAAAACATGCTTTTTTTTCAGACCACTGGGACCTTGTTAAAGTCAACTATGTATGCATAGGAGGCTTTGATGAACAGATAAAGGCCATGGGACCTTTAGGAATATTAGAAGGAAAAGTCTGACAACGCCCCCCCCCCCAATCAAAAGAAACATTTACTTATTGTTTATTATGTGCCAAGTCTCCTAAGAACTCTGTGGGATAAGTACCATTATTATCCCCAATTTACAAATGAGGAAACTGAGATAGCAGGTGATTCAGTAACTTATTTGAGATCATACAGCCAGTGAGTGATGCATATGGGAGTGGACCTCAGGCAGCCTGGCTCCAGAGCCCAGTCTCTTGACATTATACTTTGTCCTGTCACAAAGTCAGTATGCATGATGGTTGAGAGATGTGAGGCAGGTTTGTATATTAAAAAATAGTGTGACTCATACATGTTTCCCATATATCTCTTAGATATGCTTTGTATGTGTGTGTGTTTAGTTGCTAGGTCGTGTCTGACTCTTTGTGACCCCATGGACTGTAGCCCACCAGGTTCCTCTGTCCATGGGATTCTCCAGGCAAGAATACTGGAGTGGGTTGCCATTTCTTCTCAGCCCAGGGATGGAACCCAGGTCTCCTGCATGGCAGGTGGATTCTTTACCACAGAGTCACCTGGGAAGGCCTAGATATGCTTTAGAAATGCACATAAAATAGTCTGAATCCAAGTGGCACGTGTCAATTGTTCTGTTGTTCTTGTTTGAAGATCAGCTCTACCACTGAATCAGTGTCGTGGATTCTGAGCCTGGTGATTGTTCTAGGGACCCTTCCATCTGATGAAAAGTGAAAGTGTTAGTCACTCAGTTGCGTCTGACTCTTTGCAATCCCATGGACTGTAGCCCGCCAGGCTCCTCTGTCCATGGAATTAAGCCATTCCCTTCTCCAGGGGATCTTCCTGACCCAGGGATCAAACCTGGGTCTCCCACATTGCAGGCAGATTCTTTACCATTTGAGCCACCAGGGAAGCCCAGCTTGTGACAACCAAACATGTCTCCAGCCATTGTCACATGTCCCCTGGGAGTGGATGTCACCCCAGTTGACAATTTCTGCATTACTGTATTTAATTCTTCATAAACCTGTGAGATAATTATTTTTATTATCATTTCCATTGCATCAAGGAGGAAATGAAGTTTTCACTGAAGTTCAGTAGCTTTCTTAAAGTTACACCTAAGAGATGCTGCAAGTGGGATTCATATCCAAGCCTTGGACTCTGAGCTTAATCATGAAACTCTGATGCCTTCCAACTACCTATCAACCTAAAGGAACTCTATGCTGTTGAACCCTTGGGCCCTCAGAAAGTCTCAAAAACATCTCTTTTTTGTGGTCTGATTCCTGCAGGTACTGGGATCTGAAAAGTGGGGCTTGTATACGCATCTTCAATGGCCACCAGGGGACCATCACCTGCATGGATGTGTATAAGAACAAGCTCGCCTCTGGAGCAAAAGATTGCCAGGTAAAAGGTGAGAAAGAAATGCCTCAGACTCTCTAAGATGTTTCCCTAAGCCCATGGGTTGCCAGAAGACTTGTTTTGCTCATTTCTACAGGCAGTAGCTTATCCCTTCATCCATCTGTCTATGATCCATCTATGGCTATTGGTTGAATGCTAGGAGCTGTGCTAAGTGTAAGGAAAGCGGCATATGCCATGGCCCTTTTGACGTGGCTTTCTATTTCCTCAAGAGCCTCGTGGTCTCCTAATGGAGACAGATACATAAATATATTATGGAGGGAAGAGTAAATATGTGAATGACAACAGTTGCCTTTTATTGAGTACTAACTTTGGGACTGCGATGGGTGCTTTACATTATCTTATTTCAGTCTCATAAGCATTCTATGGGGTGGATGCAGATAAGGGATCCATGACTCAAAGAGAAAAACAATTAGCTGTGAGTCAAAACTGCTAAGTGGTTGGGTGGGGATTTGAACCCAGGGCTGTCTGGTTCTAAAACGTGTACTCCAGCGAGTTTGTGGAGGGCTAAGCCACCATAGAAATAAGAGTAAAAGGGAAAGCACTGCAGGCAGGGTACTGTTTGAGTCTGGTCCTGAGGATGAGTAGTTCTACAAGCAGAGGGAGAGTGTAGGGCATTTTAAGCAGAAGGAACAGCTCAGGCAAATCACAGAATATGAAAGAAAATGAAGAATTGAGGAACTTTCCCTCTGCTCAGTTGGCTGAGCTGTTGTGTGTGGTGTTGGTGATCAGGCAGGTATGTTTGTTTGGGGCCAGATTATAAAGGGCCTTCTGTGTTGAAAATTGAACTTTATTCTGTAAGATGTAGGAGGCTGTAAATGCGTTCTAAGCTGAGAAGTGATATGATGAGATATGTATTTGAGAAAGACTGCTCTAGTGATATTGTGGAAGAAAGATTTGGAAAGATGGCAACTCTGTGGGGACAGGATGTCTTCAGAATATCTGAGAATAGGCAAGTGTGAAGTTATTGGATGGATCTGTATGCACCTGTAAGGAGATGGTACATACAGACGACGGGGTGGGGGGGGTGAGATTTCCAGAATGAGAACTGGCAGGACTTCAGCACCAACAGGAGATGAGAAACAAGAAAGAAAGGCGAAGGGTGAGGCCAGACTTTATAACTCAGGCCATTGGGTACACAGAAGTACCACTGATGGAAATGGGACCTTGGAGGAAGAGCAGGGTAGGGGAGGGATGGAGGAGAAGATGATGGCTTGTATTTTGGACACGTTGAGTGTGGCAGGCAAGAGAACAGCCAGCCAAAGATGGTCCCATCCTAATCCCGGAAACCAGTGACTGTGTCATCTTGCATGGCAAGAAGGACTTTAAAGATGTAGTGAAGTCAGGGACCTTAAAATGGGGAGATGACCCAGGGTTATTGGTGTGGGCCCATGGGTCATCACCTGGATCCATAAAAACAGACATTTTCTTATGTGTGACCAAAAGGAGACGTGACTGTGGATGAATGGTCAGAGAGATGGAACGTTGCTGGCCTTGAAGATGGAGAAAGGGGGTGTGAGACAAGGTGTGTGTCAGGGACCCTAGAAGGTGGAAAAGGCGAGGACATGGATTCCTCCCTCCACCCCCCTGAGACTCCCTAAAGGAGCACAGCCCTGCTGACACCTTGATTTTAGCCTTGTGAGGTTGTGCAGTGATTCTGTAAGATAATCCGTTTGTCATTTTCAGGCTCTAAGTTGATAGTAATCTGTTACAGCAGCAATGGGAAGCTAATGCATTGAGTGCGGAGTTCCCGAAGACGCCCAGGTGAAGGCAAAAAATCAGTGTAGAAAAGCTTACTCACATAGTTTGGGTTAATGGTTAGAAACATGGTCTCTGGACCCAGACTCCCTGGGTTCAAATCCCAGTTCAATCTGCTCACCACCCCTGTGATCTTGAGCAGGTTACTGAACCTCTCTGGGTCTCAGTTTCCCCACCTGTACAGGAAGGAGTAATAATAGCTTGTCCTGTGAAGATGAGTTAATGCATGGCAAGCACTTTGATTGGTGCCCGGCTCATGGCTAGTGTGGGGTGGGTGTGCACTGTGGTTAGTATTTGGTCCTGTGATACTCATTGCATTGCCTGAGGAAGTAGGTTCTATGGGGGGCTTTAATGTTCTCATCACTGAATTTGTGATGCCCACTTTTAGTCTCTTCCTTCAAGCTCAGTTCTCCTACCACCCATGGACTCTCATATCCACCCAACATTTATGATATGAGGGGTGGGGGCTCCAGCACCATCTGTGTAGAAGCAGCAGTAGATTCGCCCTCAGCTGTGACAATCTCTTAGAAGTAAAATCCAAAAGTCAGATTCAGAAATACTTTAAAATGTAAGTGGAGATAGACAGCTTTCTCTTCTTTGGAGGTGGGTAGGAGGTGAGGGTTAGGAGACAGCATCTGGGAGGAATCATGCCCTGAACACCTGCCATGATTTTCCTGAAATCTACTCTAGCATCTTTCAGGCTTGAGGAGGAGGCTTACTGGAGATGAGGTGTCCACCTCTTAGACCAGGAGGCTAAGTTTCAGGGTCAGAGCCAAGGTCTATGCATTGCTGGATCTCCCAAAGGGCTATGAGAGGGGAGCCCTGGGTTGCAGGTGCACGGACTATGGGTGAGCCAATGGGGGTGCTGGACCAGGTGAAGCCTTCTGGAGTCTGACATGATGGGCTCGGCTGGTCTCAGCTTCTGCGATGGGGTATTGGAGCCCCTTTGGCACCCTCTCCATGCACCCTCTTTTCTCTCTCCCCTTCCCTTTCAGAGTGGGATATAGAGACAGGGAAGTGCCTAAAGACTTTCAAACACAAAGACCCCATTCTGGATACCAGGATCAATGACACGTACATCGTGAGCAGCTGTGAGAAAGGCATGGTCAAAGTGTGGCACATGGTCACGGCCCAGCTGGTAAAGGTGAGGGGTGGGGACTGGGGGGAGGGGACTAGGGGGAGGGGCTAGGGATGGGGACTGGGGAGCGGAGTGCTGTGAGTGAGAGGCTGGAGGACACTGACAGACACTGACAGACAGGTAGCTCCCCAGACCACCCTAGGGTGGTTGAGAGGCAGTCACCAAAAGAGGGTGGTCCTGAGAAAGGGAAGGGGAAGACCCCCTAAGAAGGGGCCATTCTGAGTCAGTTGAAGGTCAAGGCCGACATGAGCCATGTTGTCATGGGTGGAGGTGGAGGAGGCTACGTTTTGACTCCACAAGACACATGGATTCGGCGGGGTCTTTTCACAGCAGCACAGGTAAAGTACCTTTTCTTCTGAAACATTCGACCCTGATTCTGGCACGGGGTCTGGGAATGAACAAACCACAGTGATCTCCTCTTGCCTCTCTTCTGAGAAGAGAATGTTGGCTGTCTAGAAAGTGATCGAATGTTCACACACAAGAAGTGTTCTTGGTGGATGGGCAGCCCCTGTCCCTGGTGGGTGGTGCTGAGATATCTTTTGTGCTGAGAACACAGGATAACAGCGAGAAGCAGCTGCCTGGCTGGTGGGCTTTTCTCACCGGTGATGTTACCGTGGTCTAAGCAGCAGTTACTGGATATCAGGCTGCCTCTAGTCCTGGCAGGGAGCTGACACATGAGCCTTGCCTTTCTGGCAGCGGAGGAAGGAAGACTGTGTCCCTCTCAGGCACTCCAGGAAGGCAGGGCCTGCCTGGTCACAGACTGAGTGGGTACAAGGCCTCCCCCGATCTCCTTCCTCCTTAACTGGGGAGGGAGCTCTGGAGAGCAGGTTGCCTGAACCTCACCAACCTTCTTAGAGCAGACATGCAGTGGGCTCAGGCAGACTCCCAGTGTGGTAGCCACAGATTGGTGGAGAGTGGCTTTGGGATCCATCTCAAAAAGCCTCCAGCTCTGCTCCTTGAGGAGTCATGATTCGGGCTGAAGATGGGCTGAGAACAGAGGCATCTTTTCTTGCAGACGCTCAATGGCCACGAGGGGGCCGTGAAGTGTCTATACTTCGACCAGTGGCATCTCCTGTCGGGAAGCACTGATGGCCTGGTCATGGCCTGGAGCATGGTGGGGAAGTACGAGCGGTGCCTCATGGCCTTCAAGCATCCAAAGTAGGTGCTCAGGACACTCTGGCCAGGTCCCTGCCCCCGACCCCAATTTTCCCATCAGAACCTAGACTTCACTCTTTAGTGAAGTCTTCACTAAGTCTTCACCAAGTAGGGACTTCACTGTCCCTACTGCTCTCTGCTGGCCCTCTCGCTTCTGCTCCTCACCCATTTCCACTTTCCTCTTCTTCCACCTGTTGCCCAATATAGTCACCCCCTCTCCTGCCCTCCCTTGTCTCTCTTAAGAAACAACAATACTATGTGGAGATTTTGAGAAGTTACTGAAAGTTTACACTTACGGCGCATGTGATAAATTTTATCTGTTACCTACCAAACTTAGGAATATTGGCGGAACTGTCCCTCAGTGATGCCAGTTTCAGTAAACTTAAGTTCTTGGAATTTTGTGGTTGTGAAAGCTTAAAATGACCCAGGTGCCAAAGGTTTAAAAATAATGAAGGGCTTAAAGAAGGCGCTCCCTTAAAGCCTGGGGGCTCAATTCTATTCCGGGACAGCAAATGGATTTCATTTTGCATTTCCAATCCCAGTTTAGTGATGGTGTGTGCTTGGATCCAATTAAGAAGTACTCTGAGGTTATCTAAGCTTATTTGTAAAGGGCATTGTGGTCAGTTAATGGTTCTGCCATAATTGTGGGTTTTACAGACTGCTCTATGCCACTCTTGTACTGCACGAATATGGCTTCTTCTCCTGAGTGCATTATAAGAGACGCCAGGAAGCTAAGTGCTATCCTAATTCATTGAGAGAGGGTCCTCCAGGAGGATCTGTCAAGGAGAGTTATTTAATGAAATATGGTCCTAGATTTCCTTGTACCCTCACAGGAACCTCTTTTTTTTTTAATTAATTTTTAAATTTTTAAAAAAGGTTTTATATTGGAGTATAGTTGGGTAACAATGTGATAGTTTCAGGTGAACAGAAAAGGGACTCAGCTGTACATATATATGTACCCACTCTCCCCCAAACTCCCTTCCCATCCAGGCTACCACATAACATTGAGCAGAGTTCCTTGTGCTATGCAATACAATAGGCCCTTTTTGGTTATCCACAGGAACTTCTTGAGCAGGCAGACTGGCTCTGTGGGAAGTAGAGGGGGATATGGGCCTATATGTGTATGTTCTCTATCTGGGGTGTATAACTGCATTGTTGATAGGTGGGTAGTTTCAGCAAGGGCCAGTGTTCAGTGATTTAGTCAACCCTTGGGTGATTATCGATAAACCTTACAGCATTGATCATCTGGCTTGTCCAAACTTGACCTCAAGGAGGGACTCAAACTTTGTGCTATCACATTAAAATGGTAATGCTATGTTTTTAAAACCTTCCAAGCATGATTCAGTAGGATTTAATTTAGTTATTGGAAGATAATTGTTTCCAGCAAACTCAGCAGTGTGTTCACCATTTCATCAAACCCATTCTATTAATACCTCAGCTATGAGACCTTCTTAAACCATTCCCACTTCCACTGAATGACAGCCCAACACACCATCCACATTGGCTCTTGATGCCTTGCACACTTACAGCAAATCCATAGACAGTTATAGTACATTTGGAGGACATGGGCAGTGTTCTCATTTGTAGGGCCCTTTCTCCCACTCATCTGAAGCAGTACTGTGTATATATAAGTGCTTGATTGTTGTTGTTTAGTTGTTAAGTTGTGTTTCACTCTTTGTGATCCCGTGGACTGCAGCAAGTCAGCCTTCCCTGTCCTTCACCATCTCTCAGAGTTTGCTAAAACTCATGTCCATTGAGTCGGTGATGCCATCCAGTCATCTTGTCCTCTGTTGTCCCCTTCTCCTCCTGCCCTCAACCTTTCCCAGCTCTAGGGTCTTTTCCAGTGACTCAGTTCTTTGCATCAGGTGGCCAAAGGATTGGACCTTCAGTTTCAGCATCAGTCCTTCCAATGAATATTCAGGGTTGATTTCTTTTGGGATTGACTGGTTTGATCTTGCTGGGCAGTTTGATCTCCTTGGTGGGTAGTTTAGCTGGACATAGTGAAGTGTTGAGAAAGCAAATTCATGCTATTGATTTGTACAAAGAAGCCAAATTATTAATTTACTGCAAGAAATATGACTATCAAGTACACTGAACACCTTCATTCCATTTAATGTATACACTGTATATTTATATATATTATATAATATATTTAATACATTAAATATATATTTATATATTATATATAACATTTTAATATATATTAAGTAAATTGAATATATATATTTACAACTTAAAAATTAAGATAATTCACATGACACAAAATTCACCGTTTCATGATGTACAATTGAATGTTTTTTAGTATATCCATAATGTTATGTGGCGATTCCCACTATCTAATTATACAATATTTCCATCAGTCAGTAGTAATGTCCTCTGTTTCATTTCTGATTTTAGTAATTTGAGTTTTATCTCTTATTTTTGGGGGCAGTCTAGCAAAAATTTTATAATTGTTATATCTCCTTGGTAAATTCATTCTTTTATCATTATTATGTAATGTTCTTTTTTTGTCTCTATTAACAATTTTGTCTAAAAGTCTATTTTGTGTGGTATTTGTATAGACACTCTGGTGCTCCTTTGGCAAGGAGTATCTTTTTTTCCCACTCTTTCACTTTCAACATATTTGTGTCTTTGAATCTACAGTGAGCCTCCTGTAGGCAGCATTTAGTTGGATCATGTTTTTAATCGTTTCTCTCAATGTCTGCCTTTTAATGGAAGAATTTAATCTATTTGCATTAAGTGTAAAACAAACTTAACTCTACCATTTGGCTCTTTGTTTTTCTATAGTCATATATATATATATATATAGTTTGTTTGTTTCATTTCTCAAGTTTTCTCTTGTGGTCTTTTTGGGTGTTGAATGGATATTTAGATATTAATAGTATACCATTTTAATTCTCTCATCATGTTTTTACTATATATTTTTGAATTACTTTATTAGTGGTTTCCCATGGATTGCTGCAAGCCTTTGGTTATTTTCCAGAGTTCCAAATAGTTGATTCTGACAGTTTTTGCCAGTTTTTTCATTGCTTTTATGAAAGGATAGAATTTTGGAGTTCCTTTGAACGCCACCATTTTCACTGATGTCACCTTCTGCAGTGTTTTTTTTTTTTTTTTTTGATCAAGGAGGGACAAAGAAAGAGACAAGTGACATTTCTAGGGCAGAGATAAAATATGAAAGGAGACTGGATTATGCCAGAACCATGAAAACCACTGTTGTGTGAGGTATGGGCTTAGTTTTTAAAATACCTCGATTGATTTAATCATGACAGGAATCCTCTGAAGCAGTTCCCCTTCTCATGGAAGAGAAAACTGAAGACTGAGAGGTTATTTTCTCAAGTTTATACAGTCAGTAAGAGGTATGATCAGGTTTTGATCCCAGATTTTCTGATCCTCAAGTCTGTGCTTTAAATCACCAGGCTATAATGGTATATAGGCTGAACCACCAAATGTCACAGGAACCCACGAGAAGCGTAGGCTCCGCTCAGCAAGATCCAAAGAGACACACAAGGAGGCAAACCCTTCAGTCACGAGGCATCTCTCCCAGTGTGGATTCGCCACTTAGGGCACCAATAAAGTTATTGCATTTATATCTTGGGAAAAAATGAGAATTTTGTTGAACTTTCCTACATGTATTTTATACCTTACATTTATTATCTATCTATCCATCTGTCCATCCATCCATGTGTTCATCTCGTGATACATCAAGCCACATGGACTTCTTTGCTGTTCTTAGAATGTCTTCTGTGTTTCAAAGTCTTTGTTATTTTTGTTTTGCTAGTTGTTGGAGCCTTGAAAAGTCTCAGTATGACTCTGGTACCTTGGTCACCTTGGAATCTGACCAAAGTCCAGATGATATGTGGTGGATGTCATGCTTTTATTTATTTTTTTATTTATTTTTTAACTTTTTATTTTATATTGAAGGATAAGAGTCAGACGTGACTTAGCAACTAAACAACAACAAAAACACAGCTGATTAGCAATGTTGAGATGGTTTCAGGTGCACAACAGAGCAACTCAGCCATATACACAGAACGCATATACATGTGTTCTCCCCCCAGACTCCCCTCCCACCCAGATTGCCACATAACGTTGAGCAAAGCTCCCTGTGCTATATGGTAGGTACTTGTTGGTTATCCGTTTTAAATAGAGCAGTGTGTACTTGCCCATCCCAACTCCCTATGTTGGATGTCATTGTTTTAACATACCTTAGCAATGATCATACACTGAAATGTGAGCCAACATTCACTTTTGTGATAAATATTTATTGAGGACCTGCTGCGGGACTGGGCCATGTGCTGGGTGCTGGGTGTGCAAAGGTGGATAAGACAAGTGCTGTACCCAAGAGGATCTGACAATATACCAGAAGTCTATGTATATGAGTGGGGTGAGAGGAGAAGTGGAGATGAGAGATGGCTTTATGGAGAAAGTAACATATGAATGTGGCCATGGATGGACTTGGATGGGTGGAGGTGGCAGAGGTCGATGGACCTGCTTTGCACACAAGGTCTAAAAAATTGGTGACATCAAGTTCCATTTTTCAGTAGCATTAATAGCAGTATGGTAATGGCACTTCTCGGATCTGAATACTCCACTTATCTGGAGCCCAGCTAGGACCCAACTGTTGTCAGGGGGATTTTGTTAGAGGCATTTATCTAAATCTTCTTCCGATCCCCCACCTCTCTTCTCCTGCTGGTAATCACAAAAGAGAGCTCAAAAATCTCAGCTGGTGGATACAGTTTTCCTATGGGGTGTTTCACTGAAAGAATGAGAGCCACTAATTTAAGGACCAAGAGAACCTGCTCAAATACCAGGTTTTTGCTTCTTATAAAGATAACCATTTCCCCATCTGTTTTTTAAATTTATATAATAATTCTACTTTTAAAAAGATTCAAAACGTCAAATGATTCTGAGCATGACATTTGTAGAAGTCTGATAGCTAGAAATCAAATTGTAAGAGAGAAGCACAGTCATCTATATATCTGACCAAAAAAAAAATCTTGACGTAAGCCCTTTTGTTTTTCCGCCTTGTGGCACTGTGACCAAGTTGTAGGAACAGTAACTGCAGAGTGAGGGGAGAGAGCACAGCTGCGTCTTGAGGGTTAATGGTTTACATCCAGAATCACAAAATGATGGCAAACATTGCTTCAAGGACAGTCATGAGCCCCCACCCACTTCCGACCACACACCAAAGTCCCCGACTGCAGACACATCCGAGTGGTTCGCCGGAAGGTGGGTACTGCCCGTCGCTCTGTTCCCTTCCAGGGAGGTTCTCCACGTGGCCCTTCTCTTCCTCCGGGTCATCAGTGCTTGTGCCGATGGCAAGATCCGCATTTACAATTTCCTCAACGGGAACTGTCTGAAGGTGATGAAAGTCAATGGCAGAGGTGATCCTGTGCTGTCCTTCTTTATTCAGGGCAACAGGTGGGTGGTCGGTGTGGAGGTCAGGGTCCTGAGTGAGTCTGTGTAGATGGTTTCTTTTTCCCTCCTCTGGGACACTGGCCCCGGATTTGCAGGCAGCAGGAGAGCACAGGTTGTGCTCACCTGCGGTTTGGGTTGTGGTGGATGATAGGCTCAGGGGCTCATTTGTTCCCAGGCTCAGATCTGATCACATGATGGGCATGATACAGCTCTGCCGCAGGGAGCCGGTTCTGCCAACAGGCAGCCTCCACCTGCCCCCTGATCCTCTGTCCAGCCTGAGTGCTCCTCAGGTCCCTGTGTCTCGTTTCTGATGCAAATAGACTTGCAGGAAAGTTGGGGTGGCATTGGTAGGTGGCCCCATGTCCAGTGGGGCAGAACTGTGCAGAGGTGTGTGTGCTCAATCACTTAGTCAAGTCTTATTCTTTGTGACCCCATGAACTGTAGCCCGCCAGGCTCCTCTGGCAAGAATACTGGAGTAGGTGGCTCTTCCCTTCTCCAGGGAGCAGAGGAGTTTATGAAACAGAACCATGGTGGCACTAAGTGAATATAGCACTGTGTTGTTATACGCTAGGTTCACGTGGTATTATGTAAAAATACCCAACTAGACTTTTAAATTCTAGCATAGGCTCACTTGAGACATCACCTAGTCACCCCGAACTACTTTGCCTTCCTTCTGCGTAACAAGGCTCAATAAATGAATACTCTTTCAGTCATGAAGTCAGAAAGCCATAAAGAGAGATCACCTCTGACCTTTTTCTCATTTGTGACATCCAAAGAGAGATGTCAGCTTGAGTAAAAATGAGTCTGAAAGATTTCTAACTGGGATGGTTCTTTAATTCCATTCCACCGTATCCTACCATAATCAGTCACTTTTATGGAGAGTTTATGCTGACTGTTGACAGCCTTAAAATTACAGCCTTTTGGAGCAGAAAGGAGCCTGCACACAGCATTTCCATCTCTTGTTTATAGTTATAGGCGACCTAGGAACCAGGGTTGGGGAGCAGCGCCCTGTGAATGCTGTGAACCCCAGGAACAGTGGGTGGGAGGTAATATTTGGGGTCTTGGGTTCAGGGGGGATTAGGGAAGATGGAAACCCTCCTGCTTTCCAAATACAAATGTCCTGTCTGGACATAGAGTGTGCACAGAGATCCTGGAAGTGATGGAGTGAAGATCGGGGTAGAAAGTCAGTGAGGGCTTGAAGACTTCCCCCATTAGCGAGCTTTCTCATCCCATCATGACAATAGACATGTGGCATTTGGATGCTGTGCTTAAGAAAGGAGTGAACTTCCAGATATTTGTGTGCAGAGTAGCTAAGCTTTCTGCCTCGGGTACCTAGGTCCTTAGCACTTACTCCAGGAACAGAAATTCACTTAAAAATGTTTTAACTTGAGAAGTGAAGTAATCAGGACACGTGTGCTTTGCTCACAACTCATTTTTAAAGAAAATAGCTACAGAGCTAATGAGTTCTGCTGCGCGGCCTGCTACCTTTCTCTGCTCTAGACCCTGCAACAACCTACACCACCCTGTTTGTGTGGTCATTTCCCCAGCACTGATCTCTTGGCTCAGGATCCAGTGGGACAGTAGTCCTAATGCATATTTGGAAGCTGGGGCAATGGCAGCCTCCACGTTCCTTTTAAGGGTATGTGGGATCTTAGCTCCCCGACCAGGGATTGAACCCGCTCCCCCTCACTGGGAGGTGTAGTCTTAACCACTGGATTACCAGGGAAGTCCCCTTTTGTGGGCAGTCATGTTGCTTTGGTTCCAGGATGGTGATCAACACGGAGAGCAACGTCCTCCTGTTTCAGTTTGAGAATATCAAGTGGCAGTACTCAGTGGAACGGGCCAAACAAAAGAAGAAGGACAGAGAGGAGGACAGGGAAGAAAACAGCTTTGCAGAAGTCCTCTCCAAGTCTAGCACCCAGGTCTACAGCCCAAGGGATTCTGTGTCCAGCAAGCAGACAGCCCAGGAGTCCCTGTTAAGCAAACCTCGCAGGTCCCGCATCTTCCCGAGGGCATCCAGATTACCTACAGGTGAGACAGCTGAACCCAGGCAGCCTCTATGGTATCCATTGGAGCAGGCAAGGGGCTGCTAGGACCAGCTTCTTTGTAGGATGTTTTGGGCAGTGGTTTCTTAATGATGTACATCCCAGTTCTTTAGGGCAGGTGGGAACCGTTCTCTTTGACATGACAATCTAATAGGCAGCTCAAGGGAAACTGCTTATTTTCAAGGCCTAATTTCCAAATGTATTAGACTCTTTCTACAGGAGGTGACGCTAGCCCTTCATCAGTCCAGTTCAGTTCAGTCGCTCAGTCGTGTCCAACTCTTTGCAACCCCATGAACTGCAGCATGCCAGGCCTCCCTGTCCATCACCAGCTCATGGAGTTTACTCAAACTCATGTCCATTGAGCCCTTCATACTTGCCATTAAAACAAGAAACAAGCTACCAACACCCTCCTCCATGCCCTTGATCCAAACATATGTTGCCGTTGTGTTAGTTGCTCTGTCATGTCCGACCCCATGGACTATAGACTGCCAGGCTCCTCTGTCCATGGGATTCCCCAGGCAAGAATACTGGAGTGGATTGGCATTCCCTTCTCCAGGGGATCTTCCCAATCCAGGGATTGACCCTGTATCTCTAGTGTCTGCTGCTTGGCAGGTGGATTCTTTACCACTGAGCCATCTGGGAAGCCACTTTCCAAACATATAGTACATGATTATTTCCTTAGGACAGAGACGAGCTATATCGCACTCTTCTCTCTAGACCTCTGGTTGATAACATGCGTACCTGGAAAATACTAGATCAATAGATCACCTCCAAGCATATTTTACACAAATGATCAGCTAGGACAGAGCACCAGAAATTTCAGATAACACTTAAATCTTCATAATCAGTAGGAAATCAGGTTGGGGGGGCGGGGCGTTCAGCAGGTGACCTACATGGACCTTCGGTTCCAGGTGACTGCCTAGCTTCCAAGGAATAAGAAACATCAAACAATAAAGTGATCATTTGGGTGAAGATCAGTTGAATTATCAGCTGTGCCCCCAGTAGTCATCCTTGATTGAATCACAGAATTACTACAGTTTCCTCCTCAATCTTAATTTAGGCGTGTTAATGGAGACACCTCCAAGTCCAGGAAAGCCAAAGTCACCCCGGAAAGATGGCAGGAAGAGACTGGGTTCTCAGGAAGCAAATGGCATGGGTGCCGAGCAGGAGAATTTGGAAGCAAAACCTGTTGTCGCCGGAGATCAGAAGACGGGTGATCCTTTATTCTGAATCAGTGTGACAGGATTCAACCCCTCTTTCTCTCTCTGTTCAGTCCAGTTTTTCACCAGGCCAATAATTTTGCTTATCTTTGATTCAGAACAGATAAAATGCCCAGCTTCTCCTACGAATGAGTGTGGTGTTGGTTTAGTGACTAATTTCCCCTAATCGTCCCCTACTAACTTAAGGCCACACAGAAAAGTGTGAAAGTGTTTAGTCACTCAGTTGTGTCAGATTCTTTGCCACCCCATGGATGTAGCCCGCCAGGCTCCTCTGTCCATGTGATTTCCCGGCAAGAATACTGGAGTGTGTTGCCATTTCATTCTTCAGGGGCTCTTCCCCACTCGGGGAGCGAACCTACATCTCCTGCACTGGCAGTCAGATTCTTTACCACTGAGCCACCAGTGTGCTAGAATGAATCTCTTGTCCTTATCAGTGGCTTTTGGACCTGTTATCATTCAAAACATTTTGGGATCTCCTGTTCAGGAGTTGCTTTTTGGCCATGTGATAATTTCCATTTTGCAGTGGAGACATATTTTTTGAAGGCAGTTTTGATTCTAAGAAACATCCAAAGATCTTTTGGAATCAAATTTGATTATAATAAAGTGGAGATCAAGCTTTGCTATACAAGTTTTATTTAAAAATCTATGTTACTAAAAATTTATGGGCTTTCCAGGTGGTACTAGTGGTAAAGAACCTGACTGCCAGTGCAGGAGATGTAAGAGATGAGAGTTTGTTCCCTGGGTCAGGAAGATCCCCTGGAGGAGGGCATGGCAACCCATTCCACTATTCTTGCCTGGAAAATTGCATGGACAGAGGGGCCTGGTGGACTACTGTTCATAGGACTGCAAAGAGTTGGACATGACTGAGCAACTAACACTTCACTAAAAATTTATAAGGCCCATAAATGGGGTGTGAAGTTCATTCCCACAGGGGAATTTCAAGAATGTGTGGAACATAGAGATGTTCCTTCCAAAATATGCATATCTAGATATTAATGCACCCTTGGACACAAATACTAGCATATCTGTTAGAAGCTCATGTTAAATATGTTGTGATTGCTTGTCTCAGAGAGAATTTTTGCTCACATAATGGTGGCGTGTCCTTTGGGCAACAGCGACCTTAGTCTGCATAATAGTTAGAATGGATTTAATTTTCATGCATGAGTATTTAATGGTTTTCATGGAACACTGATTTGCTTTTCTTTTGTTTTTGGAAAAAGCAGATGATATGGAGAAATTACCAAAACAAAGGTATCTGGGAATTTCGGGAGACTTGATCCATCACTCAAAGAAGTCCTGGTGCATTCCCATGTCGCCTGACCAGTTCCTCCTGACCGTGAACGCCCTGCAGAAAGCCCATAATTCTGGGGAGTTTGCCTATCCCCGGAGGCCCCAGGCCCAGATCATCGATGTCTGGGGACCTTCAATTCCATACCCAAGGAAGGTCCTGAGTTTGAAGGGCCAAGCGGTCCAACAAGCAGTTGACCAACTGAGATTCAGCACTCTTCCCATAGAAGTGAAGCAGACCAGTATTCCCCTCAAAATCCAGAAGCTTCAGCCCAACATGAAGAAGTCTGTACATGGTCCCCGAGTGCATTCCACCATCCCCCAGCCGGTGCTTATCTGCCCCAGGTTCCGTGGTGGCTCGAAGGGTGAAGACCGGGCCACCAGTTCAACTGACGGAGTGCGCAACTTCAGCCCCTTAACCAGCACGCAGGTCATCAAGCCAAACCGCATGCTGGCTCCGCCCACAGGCACGTCAGCCCAGGCTGCCAAAAAAGAACGGCCCCGCTACTACTCTGCCCTTGACCCCTTACGAGTGAACACAGAGTTCATGCTGCTGACTGTGAAGGAGCAGAAAGAATATAGGGAGGCCAAGATGAAAGAGTTTCAGGCCATAAAGCCAGTTGGAGTGGTCGATCCAGAAAAGGCCAGCAGAGCTGCATGGGTCAGGAAGATCAAAGGTCTGCCCATCGACAACTTCATGAAGCAGGGGAAAACCGCGGCCCCCGAACTTGGACAAAATGTGTTTATTTGAACCAGCCTTGGGAAATTACTATGTCTTATAATAAACAGGAAACCAAGTAGATGTTGATATTTGGCCTCTTTTATTTTGTTTGTTTGTTTGTTTTCAACTGTTCCTTGGCAATTACCATGAGGACCCTTCATTATTTTCCTGTAAGTTGAAGAACTGATACTTATCAAAGTAAGAAAACAGAGACTAAGAGAGATTGGTATCTGTATTCCCACTGAAAACCATTCAATGAGATGCATGGAAACCCTGTTTCATTGATGGGGGATGGAGAAGTGGTTTTTGGAAGTGTAATACCACTTATCGCTACCAATTTCCTGTGTCATTTCTTCTAGCAAACGGACCAAAGGGATTATATCTGAATTGTGCACTGGAGTCCCCTGGTGTTTTCGTGCAGAAGCCTGATGAAGTGCAGTAAGTTCAATTAAGTATCAAAAAGGAGCCCTTAAATTGTGTTTCCTTCTCAGGGCTAACTCCTAGGGAGAAGAATTAATATGCCAGCAAATTTGGAAAACTCAGCAGTGGCCACAGGACTGGAATAGGTGTTTTCATTTTAATCCCAAAGAAAGGTAACGCCAAAGAATGCTCAAACTACTGCACAATTGCGCTCATCTCACACACTAGCAAAGTAACGCTCAAAATTCTCCAAGCCAGGCTTCAACAGTATGTGAACCGTGAACTTCCAGATGTTCAAGTTGGATTTAGAAAAGGCAAAGGAACCAGAGATCAAATTGCCAACATCTGTTGGATTATCAAAAAAGCAAGAGAGTTCCAGAAAAACATCCACTTATGCTTTATTGACTACACCAAAGCCTTTGACTGTGTGGATCTCAACAAACTGGAAACTTCTTAAAGAGATAACAGACTACCTGACCTGTCTCCTGAGAAATCTGTATGCAGGTCAAGAAGCAACAGTTAGAACTGGACATGGAACAACAAACTGGTTCCAAATCTGGAAAGGAGAATGTCAAGGCTGTATATTGTGACCCTGCTTGTTTAGCTTATATGCAGAGTTCAGTTCAGTTCACTCGCTCAGTCGTGTCTGACTTTTTGAGACCCCATGAACCATAGCACACCAGGCCTCCCTGTCCATCACCAACTCTGGGAGTCCACCCAAACCCATGTCCATTGAGTCAGTGATGCCATCCAACGATCTCATCCTCTGTCATCCCCTTCTCCTCCTGCCCTCAATCTTTCCCAGCATCAGGGTCTTTTCAAATGAGTCAGCTCTTTGCATCAGGTGGCCAAAGTATTGGAGTTTCAGCTTCAACATCAGTCCTTCCAATGAACATCCAGGACTGATCTTTAGGATGGACTGGTTGGATCTCCTTGTAGTCCAAGGGACTCTCAAGAGTCTTCTCCAACACCACAGTTCAAAAGCATCAATTCTTCTGCACTCAGCTTTCTTTATAGTCCAACTCTCACAATCCATACATGACCACTGGATAAACCATAGCCTTGATTGGACGGACCTTTGTTGACAAAGTAATGTCATCACCGACTCAATGGACATGAGTTTGAGTAAACTCTGGGAGCTGGTGATGGACAGGGAGGCCTGGCGAGCTGCAGTCCATGGGGTCTCAAAGAGTCCAGCACAACTGAGCAACTGAACTGAACTGAACTGACCCTTTCTACACTGATAGTGTGTGTCGATGTTGCTACTTAAACCTGCTGAGGGGTCAGGCAGATAATTTAGAAGCATGCAGCCCAGCACAGGGCCTGTGGCCCATCAGAGAGCTCAAACCCCATCCGAAGGGGGTGCCCTCCACTAGCCCAGCATGGCCACGGGATGGAAACCATTCAAACAGTAGCAGAACAAAACAACAAAACACCAACCCCACAACCCACACAGTGGGTGGGCCACCAAAATCCTGGCATGACAGACTAGATGCATGGGATACCTGCTCCCAGCCTCTGCTTTACCTCCAAGTGCATGAATACTAATGTTTGACAGCCTTTCTCTCCTTGGAGAATTTTTTTCTCCATTATTTTTTTTTTTCCCATTATTAAGACATCAGGTGTAAAGTAGCATTGGCCAATAGCCATACAAAATTGTGATTTGTATGGAAAGAATCCCCTCAATTAAGGAAATGTGCTTCTACTCATTATTCCATGAGTCTTCCAAGAGCAGTTTCACATAGGCCTGCCTAGCAGATAGAACACTGTTACAATCCCAGTTTCAGAGAAGACCCCAAGTCCCTGAACTCAGCTCCTTCAAGGGGCAAGAGCACATCCTTAGCTGCTAAACTTAAAACCATAATAAGAATAACATGTCCTATTGAGTAGGTACCCACCCTGCAGGGACACCCTTTCATCACCTTCTCAAGGAAGGGAAGGAACACAGGGGTCAGTTAGATAATTGGTAAGTGCAGATTTATTTTTTCAATTGTTTCCACCATTTAAAGTACAAAAGCAATGCTGTACAGGATTACACATCATTGTAGAACACTCAAACAAAAACTACGGAACACCCCGCCCCCAAACCTGCCCTGAGGCCATCCACACTGATGGGAAGGACACCCTGTAGGTACAAGCAACATCTCCACGTGATAAACCATGAAGCTTTCCCCGTTATCAGTTCAGTTCAGTTCAGTTCAGTCGCTCAGTCGTGTCCGACTCTTTGCAACCCCATGAATCGCAGCATGCCAGGCCTCCCTGTCCATCACCAGCTCTGGAGTTCACTCAGACTCACGTCCATCGAGTCAGTGATGCCATCCAGCCATCTCATCCTCTGTCGTCCCCTTCTTCTCCTGCCCCCAATCCCTCCCGGCATCAGAGTCTTTTCCAATGAGTCAACTCTTTGCATGAGGTGGCCAAAGTACTGGAGTTTCAGCTTTAGCATCATTCCTGCCAAAGAAATCCCAGGGCTGATCTCCTTCAGAATGGACTGGTTGGATCTCCTTGCAGTCCAAGGGACTCTCAAGAATCTTCTCCAACACCACAGTTCAAAAGCATCAATTCTTTGGCGCTCAGCTTTCTTCACAGTCCAACTCTCACATCCATACATGACCACTGGAAAAACCATAGCCTTGACTAGACAGACCTTTGTTGGCAAAGTAATGTCTCTGCTTTTCAATATGGTGTCTAGGTTGGTCATAACTTTCCTTCCAAGGAGTAAGCGTCTTTTAATTTCATGGCTGCAGTCACCATCTGCAGTGATTTTGGAGCCCCCCAAAATAAAGTCTGACACTGTTTCCACTGTTTTCCCATCTATTTCCCATGAAGTGATGGGCCCAGGTGCCATGATCTTCGTTTTCTGAATGTTGAGTTTTAAGCCAACTTTTTCACTCTCCTCTTTCACTTTAATCAAGAGGCTTTTTAGTTCCTCTTCACTTTCTCCCCGTTCTGCTGCACGGTTAATTTCAGCTCCTGCTTGGGACCAGTCCGCGAGTCCCCGCCCACTCGCTAGCCCCGCCCCACCCCGAGCCGGCCCCGCCCCACCCCGAGTCGCCCAGTCCTCACGCTCGCCTCACCCCACTCGCTCCTCCCCCGAGAGCCCGGATGCGGAAGTGGGGCCGGGTTTCCGCTGTTACTTCGGCTCCTCTTGGCTGGTGGAGTGCTTTCCGCGTCTGGTCGGTCCCTCCCCGAGGCTGCGGCGCTGACGTGGCTCCCGGAAGTGGGGCTGGCGCCTAGCCGTCATGTTGCAGCAGGTAAGTGGGCGCCGGGAGAGGGCGGCGGCGGCTGGGCCTGCCGGGTGAGGGCCTGTAGGGGCCCGGCCTGCCGGGTTTGAAGGGGGCAGTAGCGAAGACGCCGAGTGTGGACGGGCGAGGGGAGGGGGCCGCCGCCCTGGACATGCGATTAGAGGAGTTGCCCTCCCGGGCCTAGCGGTGAAGTTTATGCCGTCGAAGCAGCGTTGGAGGTGATGGGCGCTTGGTCCACTCCCGTGACCACATCTGCCCTCAGGGCGAATTACAGCCCTTACGTTTATATCTTCCTGTTTTTGGAAAAATTACACTTTGACTCAGATTATCGTAGGTGGTGTTTTCGTGTTGAGGGGTTACTGTGGTCGAGGCCACCGTCCTAGGCCCTGGGAAAGAGCTGCGAACAACGCGAAATGCTACCTGCCCTGAATGGGAGGGTGAAATGTACTGCGCGGGGGTGAGGGCTGGTCCAGGGCCGGGGCGCGGAGACAGGATAAGTTACAAGACGAAAGGTGTTTTCACGGAGTGATAACAAAGCCAGGGTGAGCCCTGGGCTGTGAGTTCTAGGTGGCTGTGACCGTGTCTTTCCGTTGTCTTCCGTGTTGACTAGTGGAAGACGGAATTTCGTTTTGCCTCATGAATGTTTGCTTTTCCTATCAGGACAGTAATGACGACACTGAAGATGTTTCACTGTTTGACGCGGAAGAGGAGACAACTAACAGACCGAAAAAATCCAGAATCAGGTATGAGGACAAGTTGCAAGGGATGGGTTAGCGTCTGGGGCTGTTTCGTCTGTTGACTGGTGCCAGCACTGGGATTCCGGGCCGAGTGGTTGTGACGGTGCTGGTGAAGATTGTGTACTGCCAGCTTGCTTTTCAGTCTGAGATGAGATGACATCTCACGTTTTCTACTGAAAACTCAGTACTGAGTTTTCAAATCTTCAAAGCCAATTATTCGAACACTGGTGCTTTTAATTCTGACTCTTGTACCAAGGACACACCATTTTTTTAGATAGTTTCTAAAGATATATTACATTTGAGTTTATTGTGAAAATTTCAGTACTGTATCTTTTATATCAGTTAATATGAAAACATCAAGCCAAATTTTAGTTCCAAACTTAGTACTCTCTAAAGAAATTCACTTAATGAAATCAAACTGTACCTGAACCTTGAAAACATTACACCAAGTGAGAGATACCAGTGCAGAAGACCACATTTTATATGATTTCATTTATGCGGAATGTCCAGAACAGGCAAATCCATAGGGACAGAAAGTACATTAGTGGTTACCGAGGGCTGGAGGAGGGGTGAGATTGGGGTAAATGGGGGCGTGACTGCCCACAGGTATAGGATTTCTTTTGGAGGCGGAGGGGGCGGGGGGATCATGAAAAAGTTCTAAAACTGATTGTGTGATAGTTGCACAATTCTCTGAATATACCAGAAATCACTGAATTATACCCTTTAACAGGTGAATTGTATGGCATGTGGTTATATCTCAATGATGCTGTTAATGAAACACCAACTCTGCCTGATGGGTATTTTGTCTTAATGCCTGAAGGGAATTCTGAGGGAGTGCTTTTTAGACAGGTGAAAATGGGAGTCGGTCCTAAGAGCATAGTGTCCCTTATTTCTCCATCCTTGGTAAGGTTTCTTGTTATGTATCTTGTGAAAGTTTATAGTCAGTGAGGTGTAAAGTCATGTTTACACAGGGTATTTTCTGTGACAGCAGGGCCTAGTCAAATAATGGGACTTAGGAAAAAAGAGAGCTACTCGGTTTGCTTCTTCCTCAAGTCACCTTTTATTTTGACAAGACTCTGCATGGTTCTGTGGCTGAAACATTTTCATCTACATCTGCAGTATCTGTCGTAAAATGTAATTGCATTTCTTTTGTTATGTTTTGGTTTTCAGACACCCAGTGGCGTCATTTTTCCATTTATTCTTTCGAGTCAGTGCAATTATAGTCTATCTTCTCTGTGAATTGTTCAGCAGCAGCTTTATTGCCTGCATGGTGACAATTATCTTGTTGTTGTCATGTGACTTTTGGGCAGTCAAGGTAGGTTTGATTGTTTTTATTTTAAAATCATTTAATATGATGAGATTGAATGATGAATAAACAGTAAAAAAAAAAAAAAAAGACACTTAGCATTTTCGATGGGGGTTAATTTATCTTTTTGTTACCTTAGGCCTCATCTGTGTAAAAGTGCCAGTTATGCCACAGTAGGTCACCGCTCTACTGACTTGTCTGTGTGTTATGTTAACCTGCACCAGCTTTAGAGTGAAACAAACAAAAATGCGACCAGCAGCTACAGACCGCACACATACTGCTTCTGGTCCACACCATTGGTTTTGCTTCAGGGGTCACCTCTGGCTGTGCCGTGTGTGATTTCTAGATAAGACCCCAGGATAGCTTGACCACAGATAACTGAAGGAGTCCCCACCATTGCGAAGGCGCCCATGGGAGCTCCAGGGCAGTGTTTCTTAGCCAGGGCCAGTCCCCCCACCCCAGCAGGTGTTTGTTGTGTGTCACTGTCCGAAGACATTTTTGGTTGTCACAGCTCGGGGTGGGGAAGTGTGCTGTTGGCATCACGGTGGAGGCCAGGGATGCTGCTGGGCACCTTAAGGTGCATAGCCGGGACGGCCCCCCACGTCAGAGAATTATCTGGCCCCGAGTGCAGATAGTGCTGGGGCTGAGGAGCCATTTTGTAGGGGATAATGAGAAGGTAAGAAATAGACCCAGAGCCCATGGTGGTGGAGCGGTAGTTGTATAGATAGAGGGGCGCGTGAGGAAGTCACTGTGGTCCAATATGAAATGTAGACTCCAGGATTAGGCATATGCATATTCACTGTAAAACTTTTTTGTATATTTGGAAATTTTCAAATTTCGAATACAGGGGGAAAAAAATGCAAAAACTAGTTTTGCAATTTCAGAGATGTGTTTACTGATTCAAAAACTAATAAGGTGTTACAAGTCTACTCATGCCCCCCAGCCCAGCCATTTTAGATCTTTAGATTCTTACAGATAATCAGAAGTGGTTGGCTTGGTGGTGGCCAGTTTCTGTAGGCCACAAAATGTAGAGAATAAAGATTACAAAGGTCTGTTTCCTGTAGGTACTTCTTTTGTACAGTCTTCTTTGGCTTGAATTTCTTTGAATTCCTTTTGTTGCTTTATGTCCTAAAGTGTTTACTGTATCCAGGTCATAGTTTTGTTTTGACGAATGTTTCTTTTTGTTGTTCATGTTATTTCTGCCTAGCCAGATAGAACACTACCTTTTGACTTTTAGTCAGTTCTTCCTGGTAATTTCTAAAAATTAAATAATTAGAACCTTGTGGGTTTAGAGTTTTAAGAAATATGGCCAGAATATATATTTTCTGATGAACTCTTTAAAAAAAAACAAAGGCTTAAAGAAAGTCACTCTTTATGTGTGGCAGGATTACTTACAGATACACAAATAATTGAGATATGAAAATAAGTCAGGAATGGGGAAACCATTAAATGGACTGCTTACACAATACCAGAGACTGGGTGGCTTGCAAACAACAGGGATTTATTTTCCACATTCTGGAGGCTGGAAATCCAGGTTCAGGGTGCCAGCATGGTCAGCTTCTGGTGAGGGCCCTCCTCTGGATTCTAGACTGCTCACCTCTTACACAGCTGAGAGCAGAGAGAGAGGATAGAAAGTCTCTTGCCTCTAAGGGGGACACTAATCCCATCTGCACAGGCTCCCCCCTCTTGACCTCATCTCACCCTCATCACCTCCCTCAGGCTTTTTCCTGACACCATCACTGGGCGATGCTGTGGGGCTAGACGTTCAGCACATGAATTTGGAGGGACTCAGTATTCAGTCCAAAAGTAGGTCCCAGTGGCTAAAGAGTCGGGTTTAGAAACAGGGAACCAGAGAAAGGACGAGCGCTCACGAGGGGAAAGAAGGGTGATGTTTGTGGATGTGCCGACCCTATCCCCTCTGTCCTGCTGGGCCTGCCATGGCCATTGTAGTTACTCTTTTGTCCAGGCCTCATATGTACTGGTCTTAACTGGGTGTTACGGATGGAAAGCTGATGATTTGTTGTTTGTGAAATATTACACTAAGATAGGATGTTAAAGTAGATGTGTCGGTGCTGTTTTTAAAATGTGTGTATATGTGTTAATCTTCACCAGAATGTCACAGGTAGACTAATGGTTGGCTTGCGCTGGTGGAATCATATTGATGAAGACGGAAAAAGCCATTGGGTGTTTGAGTCCCGAAAGGTAAACAGCCTTTGGTGTTTTGGTTTTCTTGCGTGTCATTTAATACATTTTGTGTAGATAATAGTTGAATATTTAAGGATAAATTACCTATGCAGACGTAATCAACTCATAAAAGAACTACCCCGGATCACTTGGTGGGGCAGCACTAAACTAGATGGCCTTCTGAACGCCTCATTTTCTCTGGCTGGCTCAGGCTGAAAATGGTGTGTCCAGGAAAGAATCATGAGAGAGGGCTTGGGCTCCGAGTGTATGCCGTGTGCCTGGCTGGCCCCTAGGGGCTGCTGCTGCAGGATCTCTTCTGAGCCGCTTGGCTCTGGGCTGTGCCAGGGGTAACTGCCTCCAATGGCTCCCTCTTTCCCCCATGGTCCTCCTCCGTTCGTGGGCAAGGAAGAAAGAGGATTGCAACTGCATAGAAAATCTGAGTTGATGGAAGCAGTTTGCTCTTCAGGCTTTGCCTTCAGAAGCCCTGGGGGACACTGGTCTGTTTGGGGTTTTTAGCCTGCTTCCCTGTAGTAGAATCAGCTTGGGCAGCAGAGGACAACATTCTTGGAGACAGCACGGGTTAAATCTCTCGCCCTCTGCTTGGAAGGGCCCTGACTAGTGCTCCTCAGAAAGCAGTGTTGTGCTCAGTGAGCCCTAGATCTTTATGTTATAAAACCCACCTGGGAAACAGCACACAACCTTTTACATTCCTGGGTATTGCTAAGACGTGGTGGTCATTTTCAGGGTCCTGACCCCTGGACCCTGACTTGACCTTTGAGTCTCCAGGATGACCATAGCCTTGATTTACTGAATCCTTACCATGAAGGTGTTATTCAAGGGCTGATTGTGAATAACCAGTGTAAGTGCAAGAGGCATGACTAGAAGCCTATCAGAGGCCACCCTTACTGTGTTGGATGATGACTGTCCACTCCGCCTTGAAAATGAAACATTCTTGATTTAAAACAAAGCATGTTAAGACCAGTTCTAAAAATCACAGTGATGGTACATCTGCTGTTTGAACGGGGCAGGGAGTAGGGGTTCAAAGTTGGGACTTGGGTTGTCTGTATTAATTTATTTAAATTTGAGGGTAAGGAGTTTTTCACTAAAAATGTTTTAACTTTTTGCCAATAAATAGCACAGAACCTCGGTTATTAAATCTGTGTTGTTTTGTAGGCCTCCGCTCAAGAGGGTAAAACCGTCTCCGAGGCTGAATCAAGGATCTTCTGGTTGGGACTCGTTGCCTGTCCCGTGCTGTGGGTGGTCTTTGCCTTCAGTGCCCTCTTCTCTTTCAGAGTAAAGTGGTTGGTGAGTGTCGGTGACCCACCCAGGTGGCCAGTGGGTAATTGCAATAGGTGACCACCAGTCTTATCGATAACATTAGGGTCCCGTCTCAAACAGGCAGCTTCATCCTGTATGTCCCGAGTTTGGGTTCTCAACTCGGCTTTCCTCTGAGCACCAGAAAACAGAGTCCTGTGAAAGACCCCGTCTCACCAGTTCTCCAGGTGCCCAGCAGTGTGTTGACTTAGCCCATCTAAGTGATTACCACATTGGTAATCACAGTGCAGTGATTACCACATTGGTAATCACAGTGCAGTGATTACCACATTGGTAATCACAGTGCAGTGATTACCACATTGGTAATCACAGTGCAGTGATTACCACATTGATCCCATGACCTTGTCGGGTGTGGGTGGTCCGCATACTCCAGACATGCTTAGCTTCGTTTGGAACTAACAGTGGTCCTTCCTGAAAATGCTGGTGGTGACCTGTCCTGGTCATCTACTGCAACAGTCCTTGTACCATCTCTCTCAGTTTCTCTGGTTCAGGAGGTTGGAAGGGGCTTGTCTGGGAAGTTCTGGCTTGGGGTCTTTTGTTTTTTTGATCGGACAGTGGCTGGGGGCTGGTATGGCCCCTCTCTATGAGGTCCCATGGCCTCCCACATGGACTTTGCACACGGTAGTTGGGGCTTCCTCACAGCCTGGTGGCCTTGTGGCAGTAAGACTGCACTCGAGGCTCGCAGCTCAAGGTGAGAGTGCTGGAGCTCACATGCTGAGGTACCTGGTGCAGCTGTACCTGTCTGCTCCGGCTGCCCTGACAAAGTCCCACAGACCGGGGGCTGACACGGCAGAACTGTGTTTTCTCCCAATCCTGATGGTCTCTGTCTCTCTGGATTATTGGCCGTCTTCTCCTTGTGTCTTTACGTGGTCTTCCCTCTGTTCTTGTCAGTGTCCTAATCTCCTCTGCTTATAAGGACATCAGTCATGTGGGATTAGGGTCTTGTTGATCTTTCTCTTGACCATTCTTTGGGATTTCTCAAGGAAATAATTGATATTTGCACTCCTTCTGGGTCTCAGTTGCTTTTATATGTCTACTCACAGAACCATGGAAAACAGTAGGGAGGGAATGGTCCTGCCACTGCACCCTGGGGTCTGACACAGAGCACGCATGTTGATGGCTGCTTGTTGGACAGTGCAGAGCTCATGGTGGATGAGTCTGTTCTGGAAGGGAGACGGGAGGAGTCTCTGCCACCTTTCACAAAGCTTCTTCCTCCTCCTCTTTCGCGAGCTGGGCTCCATGTCTCATTGATGGCAGAGAGAATGGTCAGTCACCGTCAGGCCCGTAACTGTTGATTGTTGCCCTCCCCCAGGCGGTGGTTATCATGGGCGTGGTGCTGCAAGGAGCCAACCTGTATGGCTACATCAGGTGCAAAGTGGGCAGCAGGAAGAACCTAACCAGCATGGCCACCACGTACCTTGGGAGGCAGTTTTTAAGACAAGTAAGTGTTCTATGGATCATTTTGATGTGGTCAGTGACTAATGCAGTGATGATTTCTAACTCTTTTAAGAGTTTAATTTCTGTGAAATACTTGAAGTTTTTAAAGGGATATATTTAAGTATGAAATGATGATGGTCAAGTTATTTTGTCTTTGGAAGCTTTTAGAACATTCCAAAAATGTCGGTGTCCTGAAGTTATTTTAAAACCAGAGGACTAAAATGTTCATTGACAATAATTTTTTTTTTAGAAAAATTAGCTGAAGTTCAGTTGCTTTCCATTACTTCTGGTGGCAGTCTTGAAGAATGTATCTTAAATGGTTTTAGGGTTTATAGTAAGAGCAGGTTAGAAACATAAGACTGTATCATTAAAGATTATTTTATTACTGTAGTTTCTGGATGTGAAGGTTTCAGTTAGAGTTTTCAGTGGGATCAGTAGTATTCTTAGGTAAAAATAGTTTCTGGTAAAATCTTTAGGAAATTGATTAAGTCTTTGTGTGAGTGACGCCTCACATTTGCATTTGTGCAGTAGGTTGGGCAGGTAATGATGCGCGGGACAGTTAACGAGTTTTCAACCTTGGCCCTGCATCAGGATAGCCTGGAGGGCTAGAACACAGGTCTCAGGGTTCCACCCCGAAGTTTCTTACTTACTTGATAACCTGAGGCCAGTCTCACCAGTTGCATGTTTACAGGTTCCCAGGTGGTGCTGATGTTGCTGGTCCAGAGATTACCTTTGTGACCTAGGCCCTGAGAGGCTAAGTGGTTCAAAGTGAGGGTTTAACCCAGCTCTCCTCTCTTGAAATTCGTTGCTCTTTCCTGTATGGTTTCTCTTGTAGAAAAGTTAAGAAGTGGAGAAAGCAAGGACTCTTGCAGGGCCATGACTCATCTTGAGGGCTTTGGCAGAGTCCTAGTATACTTTTGCTGGGTGAAGTCCACCTTATGGTAGTTTTCAAGTGTGCGCTCAATAGGTTTTTCCCTTCAGATTTTGAACCTTGAGCCTGACGTACATGGACAGGGTCAGTAGACTTACATGGCAGCCAGTGACGCTGTGGTCCTGTGAGACTGCTTGCTGGACATCTGGGTGGACTCACTGCTTTACTTCTCCAGCATGACAGTAATTTTTAACATAATCGGGCCATGTAGTAACTGCATCTGCTGACAAATACGAAATGTTTTCCTAGTGCTTTGAATCTGGTGGTTTATGTAAAATAGCTTTTCTTTATTTTGTAAATCACTTTTGGCATTAAGGAATTGTTTCTCTCTTGCAGACCACTGGCGACACTCAGACCTCCTCAGGAGAGTGAAAGCCTGCGTGCTTTTTTCAAGGGGAACCGCCCAGCGGGGTCTTGACTGAACCTTCAGAACTCAGAAGCTATTGCAAAGAGGAGTGTGGGCTTTGTTTTTCCATTTAAAAATTTACTTTAAGAAAAAGGAAAAGTAGTTTTCATATTGTCTTCTTTCTAGCACTTGGGCCTTGAAGGTGTGGTATGGCTAGAAACATTGTCAGCATTTGGTTTATGGTATACATAGGTGTCTGTCCGTAGTCTTGTGAGATCCCTGTGTGTTAAGTTAAAGTGTCTGTGTTCACGTCCACGTAAATGGAGACCTTTGCATCTTGGTCCATAGAACACAGAAGGATGTTCTTAGTCGATCTCAAAACTCTCTGTGCTTACGTACTGTTTCTGTAGATTATTTTAGAAGTTTTTGCTTCCATGGTAAGAGTGAGCACTTTGGCTAATGTATACGTTAGAAATAATGGTTAATTTTACACTTAATATATACTTTCATGGTGAAACTTCTTATCCTAGGCATTCACAGGCAGGTAAAAACCACACTTGAGCTGTTGATGTTAACTAGTTTCTAAAATTTGGTTTATTGATGAGTCTTTTACTTAAGACCCAGTTAACATAACAGGAACATTCATAGTGTATTTTCATGGAATTCCTAGGGATTGCTGCTTTTCTATTTATTTTTGGGGGAGAATAGCCAGATTTTACTTTGAAGCCCCCAGAAGCTCTTCAGTGGTCCTCGGCCTAATGAAGTCTTTCTCCACTAAAAGAGTATTATTCTTATGTAATAGTGAGAATAATTATTTCGATACTTGGCATTGTAAATGCCTAAAAGACGTTTTATTTTACGAATCTATTTTTTTGTCTTGCTGTAATGGGGATATTGTAAATCATGCATTTGTATTAACGGTATTTCTTAAAACAACATATGTAACAGTCTGCAAAATACTGTAGGCATCTGTGAATTCTGTCGTAGGTACTGTAAACTTTGTTTTAATCAATGGATTATTTTGTGACTATTTATACATTGTTAAAAATTTTTTGAAGATGTTTTGTTTAATTGAATGCGTGTCTTTATTGGAGTGAGAGCTTTGAAGGTGCATAACTTTATATTTGTATAAAACTCTACTGTTTACAAAGCACTGTGACGTTTGTGATCTCATTTGATCCTCATGGCAAACCTGTTCTGTGTGACACCAGTGTATTGGTGACAGAGGGAGACCTCAGGTCACTGAGTGACTTGTCCAAGGAGCCACTCATTGCAGGAAGACCCATCAGGACATGTCTCTGATTTTTGAGGAAATCTTTGTCTCTAAAGGTCCTTTCCTTTCTTATGAATCATTAACTTACTAAGTCATTAATTTACACTCATCTGGTGAGGAAAGTGAACGCTGTGTAGAGATATGTTTTTATTGAACCTGAAAGATCCGACGTCAGTCTGTTGAGCTGGGAGTCTAGCAGGAGACCCAGTGGTGTCGTTCTCGAGGCAGCTGTTGTTATTTGAGGCTGCGATCCTAAACCAGACCGAATTTGGGAACGCGAATGTGGCAGCACCTGCTGTTCGCTGCTGTTTATCCCCCACTATTAGCTTTTCCCTTCTACTCATTTCCCATTAGCCAGAACATGGCAACAAGGACAGTGTTTCCCAGATTTTTCTGCCATTGTGTGGCTGCACTTCCAGGAAGTGTCCTTAGAAGGATGTCATGCCTGTCTCTTCTCCTTTCCACCCCTGTTAGCTGAAACGTACATGGAACAGATGGTGCTTGAATAGTTGTTGTGGTCAATGGGGTGGAAGCCTCGTCTTGTGAACAGCGGAGAAGTAGAGGGTGAGTTCCCTCTGGTGGGGACAGTAGCCCTGAAGTGCCCGTCTGAATTTTTAAGCGAGAAACAGACTTCTCTCTTTTTTAAGTGTTACTACTGTTTTCCTGTTGCTGCAGCCTAACTGAATTCTTATCAGTCCGTATTTTTAGCTTCCCCCACAGTTTCTGTTAGTGTGGAATTTGAGATGTAGGAGTTCAGCAGACACACGTTTGCTCTTTCCACTGTGAGGTATTTAAGCTAACAAGTCCAGCCCTTCCAGATGCTGTTGTTGCATAAAAATTTGCCCTGAAACCAAGCCTTGCAGAGCATCATTTCATGGCACTTACACAAGCTGGGGATCAGGGGTCTGGGTGAAGCCCGTCAGAGACAGCTTTTCTCTGCTGCACAGTCTAGGCTCAGCTGAGAGGTTTGAAGGCCGGGGTTTGCATGCTCTCCAGGAGGCAGGAAGCATCTATGGGTGTCTTTGTGGGTCTGGAAGCTGATGATGGCTGTCAGCTGGACCACAGCCAGGTTACTGGTTAGAACACCTAAATTTGTAACCTCTGGGTTGTCTTTCCATGGAGGCTCATCTGGAGTCGTCTCCACAGCCTGGTAGCTGGGGTCTCAGACAGGCTTCCCTAGGGAGCCAGAGAAGTGCGTGACGTTCTATGACTAGCCTCGGGATTCACGTAGCGTCTCTTCTGCCACACTCTGGTTGAAGCAGCCACAAAGTCCCCCCGTGTTCATGGAGAGGGGACATAGCAACCATCTTTGGAAGGTAAAAATCTGCCCCCCCCCCCCCCCCACACTTTAATCGTTTCAAGACTGAAAGCTAGTTGGAAGAGACTATGGGGTGCAAATATTACTTTCCCTTTTGTCTTGCTTGGTCAACCTTGAGCACAGGTGAATTGGCTGACTGGTGCAGTTAACATGAAAGCACCGTTGCATTCCCCAGCCCCCATTTACCTGTTCCCTGACTCACACCTTTGAAAGCTGTGTGTTGTGCAGAGCTTATGGCACAGTAAGTCCACCGAGGTGTCAATACTATCATCCATCAAATTAGTAAAACTCTTTAGAGCTCATTCAGAGTTCTTTTATGTCTGTTAACCTCATTTGATTCTCCCTCTGTAACCTCGAGAGGGAGGTGAGACCGTGAAAACCTCGTGTTACTGACAGTTGCATGTAGTAGAGACAAACGATGTTCCCCTGCTATTCCTTTTGTTCTCCTCTGCTTCTCAGCAGCCCCCTATTTAACAGAAGCCAGGAGGTCAGTTGTGGCCCATGTGATGCAAGTGAAGGTGTGACCCGTGTCACTTCTGGGTGAGGAACGTACAGCGCATGTGGGCTTCTCCAATCTTCTTCCCTTCCGAGGCAGCCAGGGGTGCTCGAAGTTGTACTTCGGCCAGCCAGGTTCCTGGGGGGCTTGTGGAGCAGACTCTCCCACCTGCTGCCATCAGAAGAATGGTGTGAGTGAGGAGTAAACTCCTGGTGGAGCCACTTGATCTCCTGGTGAATTTGTTTCCATGACAACACAACACAGTAGCCTGTTCTGATGAATACAGGTACACAACTGACAAGTAATACTCAGAAAACTTTTAAGTCCCAGTTTGCTGTTGGATTCTGGTCCCTTGGTGCAGGGTTGCCAGTTCTGGTCATAGCAGACAGGTGAAGTCAGCCAGGTGAAAACTCAAGCAGGAGAGTCCACCTGCATCTGAATGAACCGGAAGCGCCTCATTTCCAGCATTGCTTGCCCCCTTAGGCGTGTGGTCCCTGTGTGGCTAGGGTTTTCAGTTTTTCAAGAGAAATGGAAAATTTGGATGCTTGTCCAAATCTAGTCTTTTAATGCTTGTAAATTAAATGTTAAAAGGAAAAAAGAGAACACATGAAGCCAAACAGTTTGTTTGCAGGTCAAGTTCGGCTGTGCTAACTTTTGCTGTTGTGTGATCGTGTTCACACTAGTGGGACTCTCTCTTCTGAGTCTTGAGTCAAAGCTGAGTGTCTGTAATGAGCACAGCTGTTCGGCCATCACCCACTCGGCCCTAAGCACCGATTTCTGAGGAGCCCCCAAGCCACTGTTTGCAAACCCCTGCTAGGAACGTGAAGCCAAAGTCTGCGTGGTTTTGAGGAACACGTTCTCAAATCATGTGTCAGATACATTTTCAATTAAAAACAAAGTCAAAATAATAAGTTCTTGTGAGAAGCAGGAAGCATTCTTTCTATCCTTTTTATTGTTATTCTAGAAGGAAAAGAGCAAGCCTATCGTTTCCTGAAGAAGTTAAATGTACCAAGGAAAAGGGTAATCTAACCTTTACCCACTTTTAATTCATGAAGAAATAATAATTAAAGTACTATGGTCAGAAAATCAAATAGTACCGAAGGGCTACAAAGAAATGCAAGTCTTGCCCACTCTCAGTTCTGCTATCAAGTGTAGACATCTTTAGCTGCGGCAGTTTTTGTATTTGGGGGTATTTACCTCCACACTGAATAAAATGCTTATTGTTTTTACAGTGTTTCTTGACTTACCAACTGTCTCTATTAGCTTTTGGCTTCCTACTATGAAAAATGAAGATTTAACTCAAACCCCTCAGGTGGTGCTAGTGGTAAAGAGCCTGCCTGCCACCGTCCCTGGAGGAGGTCATGGCAGCCCACGCCAGCATTCTTGCCTGGAGAATCCCGTGGACATAGGGTCACACAGAGTCAGACGCTACTCAAGTGACTTAGCACACAGTGTGCACCTCCCCCTCATAGTTGGAGCACTTTTCCCCCAGTTGTTTATAAAATCACAGGCTTAACGTAAACCTCCATTTGTTAACTCCTTCAGTTGTCCGAAGGTAAAGTTAGTTTTCTCTCTTTGTTAGTAATTTGTTCAACTGCAAATAACAGAAATAATAGTGGCTTATTATAAGTAAATATTTATATATTATAAATAATAGTGGCTAAAAAAAAAAGTGTATGGCTTTCTACAAAAGAGGTTTAAAAGTGGGCACATGGTGGTGTTGATGCACTTACTAAACAGTTCTCAGAAAGCTGGTTTTTGTCCCCATGCTCATTGTCTCAGGGTCACAAGACGGCTTTCACAGCTGAAGATGACTCATCTGTTTATGAGCAAGGAAGGAGAAGGGAGGTTCCGGTCCTGTCTGTCCTCTTCTATCAGAAAATCAAAAGCTTTCTCAGCAATCACAGTAGGGTTTTGCTTCTGCTTACATCTCATTGCCCAGAGTGGTGTCACTCAGGTGTGTGAAGTCTGGAAAAGCAGGTAGGTAGGTGGACATTGCTGCCTTGAGTAAAAGTAAGGGCTTTCCTGGTGGCTCAGACAGTAAAGAATCTGCTTGCAATGCAGGAGACTCAGGTTCAATCCCTGGGTCAGGAATATTCCCCTGGAGAAGGAAATGGAGACCCACTCCAGTATTCTTGCCTGGAGAAGTCCATGGACAGAGGAACCTGGTGGGCTACAGTCCATGGGATTGCAAAGAATTGGACACGATTGAGCGACTAACACTTTCAAAGGAGAAAGGGACATTGGGTAGGGAACTGGCAGTGCCCACCTCACACTTCTCATGGGGGCTTTATGTAGGGGACACTTCTGCTGTCAGCATTGCTTCTACAATAGATAAGTAGGTGGGCATGTTGCTCCGTTGAATCTGGACAGCTTTTTAAATGCCAGCTTTTGCTGCAAAGCTATTGAAGCACAACTTGGTGAGGTCTGTGAGGGCGTAGGCTGGTGTGCTCTTACATACGTATTCTTACTTCAGTGTGATTTGGGGGTTGGATTCAGAGCCTACTTCCTCAAGAGTTCTCTCCAGGTGGTGCCATCCCCAGGGGAGGGTGTTTTTGTAAATACATTAACCATTGGTTTGCACAATGATGGGTTATTTCATGGATAGAGAACAGTTCTGTACAACCCCAAGTTGTCTGACATCTCTCTAGCTTCCATATGTCCCAGGAAAATTATGTACATGCAAGTCCTCCTTTAAAAAGAAGGGAAAAGCAACCCCTGACAGCTGTCAGTTGGAGGCTGACCTGGCCCTGACCACTAGGCTCTGGGGTTCTCCTTGAACCTAGGTAGTCCTCTATGATGCTGACATTTGACAGGGTCATTCTGTGGCCCTGAGAGAGCAAGACAAAAATGTGGACCCTATGTAATTGTGTTGGAGCATAGAAGCAACCTTTTGAATTGCAAGTTAGAGTCACTGCCGCAGCATTAGTCTGCTTTGTTGTGGCCACATTCACAGGAATTACATGTGTATTTGCAAGCACCTGACCGTGCCACATGCATGTGCAGGGTCTGCATGTCCAGGAAAGACCTGAAAAGGCGCTAATCTCGCGCCTCTAGACTGTCGTGAGGTTCTACACAAACAGGAAATAAGAGCTTAGGTAGAGTTGTAAATTACTATTGTTGCGTGCCCCCGTACACATGAGCCCTTCAGCAAAAGGCTTACTTCAGATGCTTAAGGAAATCTCTGATTATTAGCTGAAGATGAACCTAGCTGAGTAGAGATTTCAGTGACTACACATGACAAAGAATACTACACATGTTCAGAGTTAGTTCTGAAAAGTCACTGAAAGAACCTGCAACCTCCACCACAACAAGCATTAAAGGAAAGAGGCAACAAATTTGATTTCCAGAGTTGTCTCCTTATATTGCTGAAATTGTCCAGTTTTCAACAACAAAAAAAATGGTAAGACACACAAAGAAACAAAGACAGTATGGCTCATACACAGGAAAAAAATTCAACAGACACCTTGTCCAGACTTGAAATCAGCTGTCGTGTATGTTCAAAGAGCTAAAAGAGGCTGTGGGCAAAGGACTGAAAGAAATTAGGGAAATGATCTATGAACAAAATGCGAGTATCAGTAAAGATAAAAATTATAAAAAGGAACCAAACAGAAACTTCTGGAACTGAAAGTATGGTAACTGACATGAGAAATTTAGTGGAGAAGTTAAACAGATGAAAGAACAATTGAAAACAGGACAATTGAAATATTGAAGTTAGAGGAGCAGAAAGAAGAGTGAAGAACAGTGAACACAGCCTGTGGACCTCAAACATACACCCTAGGGGAGTTCCAGGAGAAAGGTGACTATTTGAGGAATTAATGGCTGCAAACTTCTCAAATTTCATGAAAGATTTTGGAAAAAAAAAAACCAATCCACATTAATCTGTACTTCCAAGAAGTGCCATGAATTCTAAGTAGGATAAATTTAAAGAGGCCTACATCTAAATATATTCAGAGTTGAATTGTCAAAAGCCAATGCCAGAGAATATTAAAAGCAGCAAGGGAAAACAATACACCACATGTGAAGGATGCTCAATGAACTTAAAAGCTTGCTTCTTATTAAAACCATGAGGTCAGATGACACTTTCAAAACAGACTTTAAGACAAAATGAATTGCTACAAGAGACAAGGACATTACATATTGAAAAAAAAGGGTCAATCCATCAGGAAGACGTGACAATTATGAACATATATGCAGTTGGTATTAGAGCTCCAAAATGCATGAAGCGAAAGCTGAGAGGATTGAAGGGAGGAATAGAAAACGCAATAATCATTATTATTGATGATTCGCTATTAATAATTTAATGATCAAGTGAGATGATCCATGTAAAATATTCAGCACAGTCCCAAATACTCAGTCAGCTCTCCGTAATGGAGACTCAGAAAGGAAAACAGAGTTGCTTAGCTAGTTGAAAGTAGAGCAGTCAGGAGGCCTAACCCCTAGTTGAGTGACTTCTATATGGTTTGGATTCCCATTCAGGATGCGGCATGGTGAATTCAAATGGAGAAAAGCCATCAGTTGCAGGGAAGATTCTTTTTTTTTCTATATTCTGTAATTTATTATACTATTGATACATGATTCCATATTATAGGGAAGATATTGTACTAGAATTGTACTGTATATATCCAATTTTTTTTTTTAATTTTAATTGGAGGCTAATTACTTTACAGTATTGTGGTGGTTTTTGCCATACATTCATATGAATCAGCCATGGGTGTACATGTGTTTCCCATCCTGACCCTCTCTCCCACCTCCCTCCCCATCCCATCCCTCAGGGTCACCCCAGTGCATCAGCCCTGAGCACCCTGCCTCATGCATCGAACCTGGACTGGCGATCTATTTTACATATAATATACATGATAATATACAAGTTTCAATGCTAGTCTCTCAAATCATCCCATCTTCACCTTCTCCCACAGAGTCCAACAGTTTGTTCTTTACATCTGTGTCTCTTTCACTGTCTCGCATATAGGGTCATCGTTACCATCTTTCTAAATTCCGTATATATGCATTAGTATACTGTATTGGTGTTTTTCTTTCTGGCTTACTTCACTCTGTATAATAGGCTCCAGTTTCATCCACCTCATTAGAACTGATTCAAATGTATTCTTTTTAATGGCTGAGTAATACTCCATTGTGTATATGTACCACAGCTTTCTTATCCATTTGTCTGCTGATGGACATCTAGGTTGCTTCCATGTCCTGGCTATTATAAACAGTGCTGCGATGAACATTGGGGTACATGGGTCTCTTTCAATTCTGGTTTCCTTGGTGTGTATGCCCAGCAGTGGGATTGCTGGGTCATATGGCAGTTCTATTTCCAGCTTTTAAAGGAATCTCCACACTGTTCTCCATAGTGGCTGTACTAGTTTGCATTCCCACCAACAGTGTAAGAGGGTTCCTTTTTCTCCACACCTTCTCCAATATTTATTGCTTGTAGACTTTTGGATCGCAGCCATTCTGACTGGCGTGAGATGGTACCTCATTGTGGTTTTGATTTGCATTTCTCTGATAATGAGTGATGTTGAGCATCTTTTCATGTGTTTGTTAGCCATTTGTAAGTCTTTTTTTGAGAAATGTCTGTTTAGTTCTTTGGTCCATTTTTTGATTGGGTCACTTATTTTTCTGGAATTGAGCTGTAGGAGTTGCTTGTATATTTTTTGAGATTAATTCTTTGTCAGTTGCTTCATTTGCTATTATTTTCTCCCATCTGAAGGCTGTCTTTTCACCTTGCTTATAGTTTCCTTCGTTGTCCAAAAGCTTTTAAGTTTAATTAGGTCCCATTTGTTTATTTTTGCTTTTATTTCCATTACTCTGGGAGGTGGGTCATAGAGAATCCTGCTATGATTTGTGTCAGAGAATGTTTTGCCTATGTTTTCCTCTAGGAGTTTTATGGTTTCTGGTCTTATATTTAGATCTTTAATCCATTTTAAGTTTATTTTTGTATATGGTGTTAGAGTGTTTTGGATGTGAGGGCGATTTGGTTGTGACATCTGTCACCCCATTGATCGCCAGGGTTGATTTGGCTGATCTGGCTGGCTAGGCGGGTGTCCCCTTTCTCCCTCACCGCTCCATGTGCGTCCCTCCCGAAGCTGTGCACTTGGTCGAAGAGGATGACCGTCCCCTATAGAGGAGGACTGGTCTTCGGTCAAGGGTGTATGAGTAGCTGCGCTTCCCTGTGAGAACCTTCAAACAAGCTTTCAAGGAAAGATTCTTTTGCAGGCTGATTCTTCTATTTTTCATTTTGCTTAGACCAAGTTAGAGATTGTAAGATAAGCTGGTAACTTACTATAGTGTTTATTTACACCTTCTATTTAGAACACATCTTATTATTTATGTTTTTCAGATAGTCATTGAAATCCAGCAATGCTATGGACCGTGTTCATGGTGAACATTTCTTTTAGGGTATTGCCTTTCTCTGCATGCCCTTTTCCTCTTTTGCTTGTAACTTTTGCAGGGTCCACTAGATGGCAGTACATCAACGTAAAATGCAAAGAAAAGAGCCAGACTGGAGCATCTTGTTTACTTGGTTTGGTGGGAAATAATAGTTTTCCTGGAAAATTAGCCTGCAAGTAGTGAATTAGGACTAAATCCATGTTTCCTGTTGTGAAATTAATTAAAACCAGTGCCTATGAATGAGTAGATGCTGAATGAATAAGTACAATTATTTAGTACTTGCAGTGTACCAGACACCAAGTTAGGTACTACATACATGATATATGTCTGCTTTCCTCACATCACCAATCCCCTTTCCCCCAGTTGAACAATGGAACTCTGAGGATTAAGAGGTCAGCAGCTTTCCCTGGGTCATACAACTAGAGACAGGTGAAGCCAGGACTGGTCAGTGTCAGGGGAAGGTGATGAGTTTGAATCTAAGATATGTTTGGTTTGAAGCCAGTGTTTACATCCAGGTACCAGAATGCAATGGAATGATGGATTTCCATTAGGACTGGGCAAAAGCTATGAATTTATGAGGCCTCTCTGCAGAGCAGAGTTGAAGCCATAACAATGTATGGGCTGCCTTTGGCAAACGTGCCTGTTGAAGGCCAAACAGCTGTGGGACTTCCTGGCCATCGGGTGGCTAAGAATCTGCCTTCCAATGCAGGGGATGTGGGTTTGATCCCTGGTCAGGGAACTGAGATTCCACATGTGGGGCAAATAAGCCCAGAGCTTCAGGTACTGAGCCCACGCACTCTGGAGCCTTGAAGCCACAGCTAGAGAGAAGCCTGCACACTGCAGTGAAGACCCCGTGTGTCGCAACTAAGACCTGACACAGCCGGATAAATAAATATGAAAAGAAAGAACAGCTGAAGTGTAATTCCCAAGGAGAAGGTGATTCAGCAGAGGGCTAAGGGAACACGCACTGGAGGCAGACAGTCCTGAGTGTTAAGACTGGTTTTGTCCTTACTGGTGGTGTGTTCTCAAGCAAGGTAAGAACCTCTTTGACCCCTTGCAATAACCTCCAGAGGGAGATACTCTCACCATTTTACAGATAAGGAAACTGAGGCCTGCAGAATGTAGGAATTCACCCAAGTTCATGGTGCATCTGGTACATGATGGTGCCAAGACTCGGATCTGGCAAGCCTGACTGAGGCTTAACTTACACTGCCAGGTACCATGTATGATGCTTCCCCAATCATAGTGCATAGGACACTGCCTGGTAATTCCTTGTGTATGTGTGCATCTCCTTGTATCAGTCAGAGAAACAGACCAGTAGGAGATATAAACGTGAGCTTCCCAGGTGGCACTAGTGGTAAAGAACCTGTCTGCCAATGCAGAAGAGATAAGAGACGCAGTTTCCATCCCTGGGTTGGGAAGATCCCCTGGAGGAGGAGATGGCAACCCACTCCTGTATTCTTGCCTGGAGAATCCCATGGACAGAGGAGCTTGGTGGGCTACCGTCTTTGGGGTCACAAAGAGTCAGAAATGACTTGAGTGACTAAGCTCACACACACATTCTATGCTGAAGACCTAACCACTGTGACTGTTTGGAGGCAGAGCTTTTAGGAGGTAACTAAGGTTAAATGAGGCAGGATGGGTCCTTATAGGTGGCCTTATAATAACAGGAAGAGAGATCACTCTCTGTGCCCACACCAAGGAAAGGCCATGTGAGGACACAGGGAAAGTGGCTGTCTGCAGGTCCAGAAGAGAGCTGCTATCAGAAGCTGAATCCGTTGGCACTCTGATCTTGGACTTCCATCCTCCCGGAACTGTGAGAGGTGAACTTCTGTTAGCTTAAGCCACCTTGTCTATGCTGTTTTGTTACGGCAGCCCAAGCTGACTGCTACAGTCCCAACCGGAATAACTGTAGTATTTTAAAGCTTGTCTCATAGAGGATGTGAAATGAGCCAGACAAGCATAAAGGAAGGAAACACTAATTTTCATGAAGGCTTTTCCAGCTCTAGGAACAAAATAGAAGCTCTTTCTGCATCTAATTGGGTCCCACCCTCTCAGTGTCCAAATTCCTGCCTTGTGGTGTGGGGCCTCATCACTTTTTGTTGTTGAAACTCACTTTATTTTTAAAAAGTCATGAACAATAAGTTAATTATTTCCCCTTTTTATATCTCCATCACTTTTAACCTTGCTAATCCCTTCAAGGGCTTCCCAGGTGGCTTAGTGGTAAAGAATCCACCTGCCAATGCAGGAGACGTGGGCTTGATTCCTGGGTCGGGAAGATCCCCTGGAGAAGGAAATGGCAATACACTCCAGTATTCTTGCCTGAGAAACCCATTGGCAGAGGAGCCTGGTAGGCTATACAGTCTCTGGGTTTGCAAAGAGGCGGACACAACTTTGTGACTAAACAACAACAACAATCCTTTCAAGCCTGGTTTCCTTGTCTGAAAAACTTGGATAATAAAACCCACCTCACAGAATTGTGGGAATTAAATGATAACTTATGTGCCAGCAACCGGTCATACATAGGATTGATTTAGACATGCTCCTGGACCAGGCATTCTACATCACTGGTGGGACTCTCAACTGGATGAATCTCTAAAAATGCTCAGAAATAACTAGTGTTGTTTTGTAGTTCAGTTGCTAAGTTGTGTCTGACTGCCCGTGACCCCATGGACTGCATGCAGCACATCAGGCTTCCCTGTCCTTCACTATCTCCCAGAGTTTGCTCAGACTCATGTCCATTGAGTTGGTGATGCCATCCAACCATCTCATCTTCTGTCACCCCCTTCTCCTGCCCACTCTTTCCCAGCATCAGGGTCTTTTCCAATTAGTCAGTTCTTTGCATCAGGTGGCCAAAGTACTAGAGCTTAAGCATCAGTCCTTTCAGTTAATATTCAGGGTTGGTTGGTTTCCTTTAGGATTGACTGTGCTGATCTAAACACAGACTGAACTACAAATACATGTTGTGGGGAACTTCTGTGATGTGGTAGCAAGGATTGGACTGAACCTCCCATTGTAAACAATGGGAAAGCTGAACAGGATACATAAAGTAACTTCCTCCGCTACTTTGGCATTGTACCACAGTGGTGCACAATGGTGGTGCCTGAGAAAAGGGATAAAAATGAAGTGAGCCTTTTAGTTGCCTTGGATTTCCACCTGCAGGCAGTTTCTGATGCTGAGATGGGGAGGAGGAACCCAGAGAGAGGCAGGCAATCCCTCCCAGACTTTCCTGGTAGTCCAGTGGTTAAGAATCCACCTTTTAATGCAGGGGACAGTTTCCATCCCTGGTAGGGGGACCAAGATCCCACATGCTTCAGGGCAGCTAAGCCTGCATGCTCTGGAACCTGAGCTCTCTATCCCACATGCTGCAACTAAGACCCGATGCAACCAACAGAAAAAAAAAGCGCGTATTGAGAAAACTAGAAAAAAGTCTCTGAAAAACCCACATGGTAAAAAATTCAAGTACAAAGGAACAGAGCAGTTTCCCCTACACGTCATTGGCACTTATATTTTTATTTGATTTCTCACCTCTGTGCATTCCTTGTTGGAGGCAGAGACCACTGTCACGCGTCTCCCCCCATCCCCCATGATAAACCCCGTGGGTACCACGTGTCTTCTCAATATCTGACTGTCCTCACGCATAGACCCTTGGCCTGAAGAAGGGCTGGCAAATGTGCACCTATGTGCTGCCCACCTTCCTGGGCCCTGACAGACATCACTAGTCAAGCCTGGAGCACTTCCCCACTGAGCTTGGTTGTAGCCAGGGTTCTATGAATAGGTTATATTAATAGATGGTTGCTTCCAATTCACTAGCATTAGTGCTGACAGTGTTTAACTGTTTGGCGTCCTGGGCCTGAAGGAATGCTTAGGATTCAGAAAGGCACAGTAACATCCTGTCCCGGACATGGTCTAAGTTTTCTGCCAGCTGTCGTCTGCTTTCCAGTACGTGGGCATGGCTGGCATGCTGGCGGTCTGGCTGAGAGCCGGGTCGGGGGGAGACATTCTAGGGGGACTGAAGGCTTGGGATGCCTTGGGGCTGATGGAATGAAGAGGCGTTTGAGCTTGGCTGGGTTGCTGACAGTGTCCAGGGTTGCAACCACGGCGGGTGGAAGTTGGGACTTGATCACAGCTCTGAACCCCTTGTTTTGGGGGTGGAGCCTGATGTGATGTTGGCCCCTGCTTTGGACTCTTAGTGCCTGAGGGGTCCTCTGTGAGCACCTGCAATTGTTCTTCTCGGCTGAGAATTATCTCGGCCTAATTTGCAGACGGAACAGAAAGAGACTGGGTGTGAGACCTGGCTCTGGACTCATGTTCTGTCTCTGCCGCTTACCAGCCAAGCAGTCCAGCTTCCACCTCTGTTTTTTTTTTTTTAAATTTACTTATTTTTTTAATTGAAGGATAATTGCTTTGCAGAATTTTGTTGTTTTCTGTCAAACCATAACATGAATCTTTAAGGAGGGGTTGGCGACATCAACTCAGGAAGTTGTTTGGAGATTTAACGAGACAAAGTAGGTAATATGTCAAGCACATAGTCTATATTAAAAATAATCAGCACTGTGACTTGCCTGGTGGTCCAGTGGTTAAGAATCTGCCTTGCAATACAGGGGATGCAGGTTCCATCCCTAGTTAGGGAACTAAGATCCCACCTGCCGTGGGGCAACTTACCTTTGGACCTCTAGTGCCGCACTGAAGACCTGCCACAGCCGAATAAATGAATAAATGAGCAGCACTGACGTACTGTTTACTGTGAGAATCCCAGGGACTGGGGAGCCTGGTGGGCTGCCGTCTCTGGGGTCGCACAGAGTCGGACATGACTGAAGTGACTCAGCAGCAGCAGCAGCAGCACTGTGAGGTGTCTTCCCTCATAGCTAATTGGCCTGCAATGCAGGAGACCTGGGTTTGACTCCTGGGTCAGGAAGATCCCCTGAAAAAGGAAATTGCAACCCACTCCAGTATTCTTGCCTGGAGAATCCCGTGGACAGAGGAGCCTGGTGGGCTATAGTCCATGGGATTGCAAGAGTTGGACACAACTTAGCGACCAAACTACTACTACTACTAGACTAATTCAGTTAACATTCATGACATTGCTCATGCCGTGAGGTTCTATAAGTATCATCCTAACTTGATAAGGTGAGGGGAGCTCAGAGCGGTTGGTTCTGGTCAGGGTCACGCAGCTGGTCCCTGCTAGAGACCCGAGCATTCTGACCTCCGGCCTGCACTCTCAGCTGCTGTTCTCCCCATGGAGACCAGTCCCCTTCGCCACAGCATGGCCAGCAACTCGTATTCATTGGCCACCAGCTTTGTGCCAGCATCTGTGTTAGGTGCTGGGGAAATACAAATATTAATAAGTTATATTTGGGAATGAATGAATGGGGACATGAAGTTGAGTGGCATATGGTTTTGGGGTCATAGAAAGCTTGTAATTGATGTGGGGTGATGAGATTGGGGAGAGAAACTCAAACAGCAGGAAAGAAGGGTCCTACGGAAATGACTGGCAAACTCAGTGTCCTTACAGAAATCTCCACGGGTAGATTATTAGATGTGCTCAGTTGCTCATTCGTGTCTGACTCTTTGTGAGTCCATGGACTGCAGCCCGCCAGGCTCCTCTGTCCATGGGGTTCTCCAGGCAAGGATACTGGAGTGGGTTGCCATGCCCTTCTCCATCTTCTCTCTTCTTGCTGTTGCCTCTGCACTGATGACCTGCTGTGGGTGTCCCTGAGCCTCCGTGTGCCTGGAGACCCCAGAGCAAGGGAGAGGCTGAAGAAAGATGGATTTTAGGATAATTGTGGTCTCGACCCCTTGGAGTGGTGTTCAGAGGCTCGTGTCTTTATGACCTGGCCTTTCTGGATTCTGCTTCTCCACAAACAAAAACGAGTGTGAAAAAAAAATCCCATTCTTTCTCTCCTCTGAATCCAAGTGACCCTGGTAACATTTCGTCATGAAAGTCACATCTAGGGAGGGAAATTCAAGGGGGAGGGGGACACATGTGTACATATATTAATGTATGGCAGAGACCAACACAATATTGTAGAGCAAAAGTGAAGTGAAGTCACTCAGTCGTGTCCGACTCTTTGTGACCCCATGGACTGTAGCCTGCTAGGGTCCTCCAACCATGGGATTTTCCAGGCAAGAATACTGGAGTGGGTTGCCATTTCCTTCTCCAGGGGATCTTCCTGACCCAGAGATCGAACCCTGGTCCTCCGTACCGCAGGCGGACTCTTTACCATCTGAGCCATCAGGGAAGCCCTGTGGAGCAATTATCTTCCAATTAAAAATAAATAAGTCACATTCCACATAGCTGGCATCTCACTGCTCAGGCCCTGAGGAGGCCTCCTGGGTGGAGATTCGCTGCAAGGCTGGGTGGCAAGTCCTTCATGGAGCCTGGCTCCAGGCCCCCTTCACCCAGCTGGTCTTCCTGGGTCAGGTCCCCCAGGAGGGACACTGAGATGACAGTTCTGCAAGCCCCATATTCCTGGTTCCCGGAGAGGCAGGAGAAGCTGGGTGGGAGAGGGTGTGACTTCAGACTAAGTTCCGAGGAAGTGACTTTAGCCCGTTTCTGCAGGGGTTTGTAAACAAGGGGTTTGTAAGTGCCCATGAGCAAAGGATGGGGGGCTGGGTTCTCTTGGCTCCTTCCCATCAGTCACTGGCCATGCCCCCCCCCACCAGTGAGGAAGGGGTTCACCCCACCATTTCTGATTGCTTCCAGTAGCCCAAAGGCAGCTGTTCCAAAAAGACTTGCATTTGTGAGCTGTTGAAAGCAAAAAGCCCCCTGAAGCTGGGTAAAGGGTGCCCCCGTACAGTGATGGGGTCCCTGGGGGGGGGGGTCAAAACTCCTACAGCTGGGAGCTCTCTAAGGCCAGGACCTGTGAGTCATCAAACTATTAGTCAAAAGGGAGAGAAGCCTTTCACCCTTTTTTACTTTGAAAATGTAAATTGAGAGATTGAAGATTATACGTCAAGGTCCTCTGGGTAGAATCTTGACTGTTTGGATAGACTCTTAGGACTGGATGACCTTTTGGGCCTTGATGTTCGGTCCCCCATCGGAGGCTTGAACACCCTATTTCTTATTATTTCCAGTAGTGAAAAATCTAAATAAAGAAAATGCATAACTGTTTTAAAGAAGAAATGCCTGATTGTTTTCACATAGAATGTTTCTTAAAGCCCAATTTAAAATTCAGTCCACTCTTGGGATATTTTTAGCATCTTGAGAATGTTCCAGATCGCTGACTCAGTAAGCCCAGGCTCTTAAAAATGCGTGTTTTTAAACTCCACAATGTAACATTGTCTGAGCTCCTTACCATTTCAGTCTGCTCGTACAGCCTGAAGTCGGCCTTGGTTTCCTAGGGGATGTATCTGAGCATCCAACACCCCCAACTCAAATCTGATGACAGAGCAAGTTCCGGGCATAGCACAGAGTAAAGGGGGCCTATGGTGGCATGAGAAGGAACAGAAGTCTACTGTGTTCACGGCAGCCAGGGCCGCCAGGGCTCCGGAGCTAGTGCAGGTCAGCACCCTCACTTTGCAGAGGAAGAAACGAGAGCCCGGGGATGGCCAGGCACTTGTCCAGACCGCCTGCTGCTTGCTTACTTCCTTCCCTTTGGCCACCTGAGAGGGGAGTGGGTGTGCCGGCTCCCCCTTGATTCAGTGGAGTGCCTTCCTTTGGTGCAGTTAGGTTTGGTTATGGTGGTAACGGTGGTTTGCTTGACACACATGGATGCTTTAGGAGGTGGTAAGACAGAGTGTGACACTATTTCCAAATCTGAACTATGTTGCATTAATAAAACTATCTCAGGCTTCCCTGATGGCTCAGTGGTAAAGAATCTGACTGCCCGTGCAGGGGACACAGGTTCAATCCCTGGTCAGGAAGGATCCCACATGCCATGGAGAACTAAGCCAGTGAGCCACAACCACTGAGCCTGTGCTCTAGAGTCCAGGTACTGCAACTACTGAGCCCGGGTGCTCTAGAGCCTGAGCTCTGCCAACAGGACAAGCCACTGCAACAAAGAGTGTGGTACAATCTATCTATTCATCTATCCATCTATCTGTCTATCCATCTATTCACCTATCTATCTGTTCATCTATCCATCTATTCACCTATCTATCCGTCTATCTGTCTATCCATCTATTCACCTATCTATCTGTTCATCTATCCATCTATCTATCTATCCATCTACTCACCTATCTATCTATCCATCTATCTATCTATCCATCTATTCACCTATCTATCTGTTCATCTATCCATCTATTCACCTATCTATCCGTCTATCTATCTATCTATTTATCTATCTAGGGCTTGTCTTGTGCTTGTGCTCAGTTGTGTCTGACTCTTTGTGACCCCATGGACTTTAGCTCTGTGACTTCGCTGGTGGCTCAGATGGTAAAGAATCTGTCTGCAATAGAACCTGGATTTGATCCCTGGGTTAGGAAGATCCCCTGGAGAAAGAAATGGCAGTATTCTTGCCTGGAGAATCCCATGGATAGCGGAAACTGGTGGGCTACAGTCCATGGGATTGCAAAGAGTCAGACACAACTGAGTGATAAGCACAGCACAGCACAGGACTACAGCCTGCTAGGCTCCTCTCTCCAAGGAATTTTCCAGGCAAGAATACTGGAGTGGGTTGTCGTTTGCTACTCCAGGGAATCTTCCTGACCCAGGGATCGAACCTGTGACTCTTGCATCTCCTGCATTGGCAGGCAGATTCTTTACTACTAGCGCCACCTGGGAAGCCCCATGTCTGTCTATCATCTATAATGTTTATCTAATAATCAATATGCAGCAGAGAGGGAATGCTCCCAGCAGTTTCCGATTGTAGTGACATAGATCACTTCCCTCTCGGGGGCTGGGTACTGACAGTTGGGACAACGTATTCTAGTTTTTTTTTTTTTTCTTATGAGCCCCTGAGCATTGCAGGGGTTGTGTGGGCTGTCATGGTTACCTATGCTGGAGAATTCTCCCTGGAGCCTTGGTTTCTCTGAGCCACATCAGGAAAAGTCCCTTCCAGGTAGACAGACAGAACATGGTCTTTAAAGAAAAACCTTAAATCGCATGCTGTCTAGCCCACCGGTGGGGAATGCCAGGGTGCACCTACAACCTGACTTAGAGACATCAGGGCAAAGGTATGTCTGGGATCCTACCCCCATTCTCTGAGGATGGGCAGAGAAGGTCTGTGTTCAACAAATGGTCCAGGGGTGCTGGTGCTCACTGTGGTTTGAGAATCACTGCTCTAAAGGACCACTGATGATGTCACTCTCCAACTCTTTGCGTCTTCCTTGTCCTTCTGTGAGTTAGGTCTGATACAAAGCTTATTTAACTGTATCAGACTTCTGAATTTTTATGTATTAGCTAGTGTAAGTTATTTCTCCAAAGTCGCACATGTTGTTGAAAAGGGGAAATGAACAAGATTACGGTGGGTCCTGAGCTATCAGGTGAAGAAGGGAAGCCCACTTGTAAACTCAGGACTATTCTGATCTGGAGAAAGATGGGGGACTGAAGTGATTTTCTGATTAGAACAAAGAGAAAAGGGAAAATGGGACTAATTAAAAGCTCCTCTGTCTTTGTAGGGCCAGGATCTCTATTGTTTCTGTATATTTCTTAATGGTTCTAATTCGTCAGGACCTAAGGTTAGTTCCTCTGGGTTCCTGGAGTCTGTAGAAACATTTAGGATGATTTTTACTAAGGACTTAAGATTGGCATACTCTGTAGACTGAAGGCTTCACTGGGGCAGATATATGTCTTGAGATCAGGGATTGTCTCTCTTGTGGTGATGCAGGGAGTGAAACAGGACCCTTGTTCTCAAGGGCAGTGAGCACTTCCCGGTCTGTAATGTCATTGTTTGCCCAGAAGAACCCCTCACATTTGTCTGGCTCTGTGGTTTTCAGAGCTCTTTGACATCTAGTCCTGTATTTTGTCTTCCCTAATGGAGATGAAGTACCTGTGATTAACTCTTGCCATCCCATTTCTTTTGGGGCTTCCCTGGTGGCTCAGCTGGTAAAGAATCTACCTGCAATGTGGGAGACCTGGGGTTGATCCCTGGGTTGGGAAGATCCCCTGGAGAAGGGAATGGTTACCCACTCCAGTATTCTGGCCTGGAGAATTCCATGGACTGTATGGTCTATAGGGTCGCAAAGAGTCGGACACGACTGAGCAACTTTAACTTCACTTTCATCCCATTTCCTTAGGTGTGAAGCACAGGAGGTGGTTTGTTCAAGGTCAGGTAATCTGTGGGCTGCCCTGCACATTTTTTGTTGTCGTTTAAGTGGCTCAGTCATGTCTGACTCTGACTCTTTGCAACCCCATGGATTGTAGCCTGCCAGGTTCCTCTGTCCAGGGAATTCTCCAGGCAAGAATACTGGAGTGGGTTGCCATTTCCTCCTTCAGGGGATCTTCCCTTCTTAAAATGAAAAGGGCCAGTGACCCTTGTTTCCATTTTTAAGGAAACTATGTTAATGTCTGAAAAAGCACTGGTGTAGTTAAGATTTGGTAAAGGTTGTGTGTGCCAAGTCGCTTCAGTTGTGTCCGACTCTGTGCGACCCCATGGACTGCAGCCCGCCAGGCTCCTCTGTCCCTGCGATTCTCCAGGCAAGAATACTGGAGTGGATTGCCATGCCCTTCTCAAGAGGATCTTCCCGACCCAGGGATTGAACCTGCATTGGCAGGCAGGCTCTTTACCACTACTGCCACCTGGGAAGCCCTGGTAAAGTTTAGTGGTTACTAACTTGTCATCACTCAACGTGGGGCATGACAGAGGAATGAAGTGGTTTTCTAGGGACAGCCATGCCATCACAGAGCTGCAGCTCTGGTTGGGGTGACTGGGCCCTCAGCCCTGAGCTCTCTCTCTGAGCTACGGGGAGCAGACACGTCTCATGTGGGGAGGGCTCCTCAGATTTCCCCTCATCTGGCTTCCTCCGTTTCTTTTACCCACACTCTGCTCCACCACTCCCTTCTCTGCAATTCGATGCCAGAACCTCTGACGGAGCACAAAGTGACTTACTGAACACCTACTGCATGCAAAACACTGCCCTGGACATGGGGTAAGACAGGTACAAACTACTCTCATTAACTCTACACAGTGTGCAGTGCTCAGTCGCTTAGTCCGGTCCCACTCTTTCGAGACCCCATGGACGGTAGCCTGCCAGGCTCCTCTGTCCATGGACTTTTCCAGGCAAGAATACTGGGTGGGTTGCCCTTTCCTCCTTCAGGGAATCTTCCCGACCCAGGGGTTGAACCTCTGAGCCACCGGGGAAGCCAAATAGAACTAAGGGGGCTGCAAAATGAGGCAAAGATAGCTGTCTGGGCACCCCGCCCCCCGCCGGACCCTACATTTTCAATGCTCTTCACTGCTCATTTCTAAGGACTGAGGCATTCTGTTAATAATTTCTGTGATCTTCTGCCTCGAGGACCTATCCTCAGATAAGCGCGCTTCTTCACCCAGGACGCGTGAACAAGAGCCGGTTACCCGAACCCCCGGCCCCACCCTAAGGTCCCCCTCGTCTCCACGAGCTTCAGGCTGCGGACGTTAGGTGGCGCTAGCCGCCCGGCGTGGGGCCGGGGGAGGCCCGAAGACTGGGCTGCGGAGGCTGCGCCCGGGACTCTTCCGGCAATCTGGACCGCATTGCGGACGCCCTGGCTCTGCCTCTCATCTCTTGGCGGGGAGAGAGAGAGAGAGAGAGAGGGACACGGCCGGAGACGCTGGGGAGAGGAAGACGGAGGGCTGCGTAGTGGAGGGAAGGGCTTGGCCCTGCCCTCGCTGGGCCATCCAGCGGCCCCCCTTACCCCCGCACGTCCGCTCGGGGTGGACAGGGGGCACGGGGGGCACGGCTGGAGGAAGGAAGCGGTGAGCTAGAGGGTTCCAAACAAAGGATGACAAGGCAGGGTCTCAGAGCGCTGGGCCTGCCAACCCCCCTCTTCCCGGCACGGCTGACCCTCCCAGGAGGGGACCCAGAGGGAAGGGTGGAGGCCGGCCACCTTCCTCCCCTGCCGGACGTACCCTCGCATCTAAGGGTGACTAATGGGTATGGCTGAGGGGTCCAATTCCAGAAACGATCCCTGTCCCTCAGTCACCCCTCCTCCCAGTTGCTTTCCCCACTTATTGTTTTCTGGGCTGTGATGGTGACAAGTGGTTACTGCTCAGCAGCTAACAGGCCGTGTGATCCACTGGCCAGTGGTGATGGGTTGGGGGTGGGGGTCCCAGGAGGATGGACGTGGTGGCAGTGAGGTAGGCCATCAGGTCCAGTTCTCTCTCCCACTCCCGGGGGTCAGAGAAGCCTTCCTGGCTAAGGTGGACAGGAGCTCCATCTAAAAGCCTGCCCACTGAGGGGATGCGCTTGCTCTCAGGAAGCCGTGGCCCCCTGAATCAGGTCATTGCATCCTTTCTCACCTAATCCAGGGGGTTTCCAGCTGAAGCCCCCTGCAGCTGGCTGCTCACTTCAGTGCACAGCCTCAAGGTTCCCTCCCTGCACCTGAAGGCTGTGTTTTGGTGGAGGCGTGTGAAAGGGTGTTCCAAACTCTGAGCAGAGCCCCAGGCCGGGCCAACCTGGCTTCTTGTGAGACTCTTCTCTGCCCCGCTTCCCCAAGGGCTCCCCAAGGAAGTGGCCTGAGGCTTTGGATCGGAGGCCTATGCACACAAATGTGATGTCCCCAGGTGACACGCTGAATGAAATAGGAACTACCGTTAATAGGTCACCAAAGTCAGCCCAAGACTGGGGAGGAAGGCTTTATGTCTGTGGAATTAAATAATCTCCAAGTGGTCAGAATGAACTCCAAGCAGAATAGAGGACAGAAGAAAAGGATCCAGTGATCGCAGTGAGTGCCAAGTTAAAATGAGTCACTGGGGATGGATCAGTGATGACCAGGGAGGCACATTGAGAAAACCCCCACAGAAATGCTTGAGCAGCTTTCGGCACCTTCCTTCTGTTACCAGAAGATGCTCAAGTCTTGGTCATTGGAAAAGACCCTGATGCTGGGACAGACTGAGGGCAGGAGGAGAAGGGGACGACAGAGGGTGAGATGGTTGGATGGCATCACAGACTCAATGGACATGAGTTTGGGCAAACTCTGGGAGATAGTGAAGGACAGGAAAGCCTGGTGTGCTGCAGTCCATGGGGCCACAGAGTGGGACACGAGTTAGTGACAGAACAGCAAAAACTCCTTTCAAAACCTCAGGAAAGTGCTTCCTCCCTGAGTGCCTTCATTCTGCAGGATGCACAAGGAGGACCTTGTACTTGGGCTCATCTTCTCACAAGATGTGCTGGAAAGGTGAGCTCTCAGTGGCCACAAGGTGAGCATACTCATGATTTTATGTCCATTACTGAATCGCGGTGGGAGGACGCTCACCCAGCAGAGGTTGCCCCTGCAGCGGAGCATTGTGGCTCAGGACAGAATCATCTTAGCAACAACACCGCTCTGTCTGGAGGATGGATTTGCAAGAAAAGACAGAACCAAGAGTCTTTGAACTCTTCCTGTACCCTCCCCTTTCCCCTCCCCTGCCCCCTCCCTCTTCCCCTCCATCATCTCCTTTCTCCTCCGCTCTCGCTCTCGTCATCTGCCCACATAGCTGACCCTCCTCTCTGCATATTAGGGGTTTAGACTAGAGCTTCTAAATTATCTGTACTACTGACATTTGGGCAGATAGTTCTTCGTCGTGGGGACCATCCTTGCATCCTAGGATTTTAGCAGCATCCCTGGTCTCTACGTGTAGATGACAGTGGCACGCCTTCTCCCCTCTCCAGCGATAACAACTCAAAATATTTCCAGATATTGCCAAATGTTCCCCTGGGGAGGGGGAGGTGTGCAAAACTGACCCCCAGTTGAGAACCACCAGTTTAGACAAATCACAGATGGGAGTATCTGCTGTCACACTCAGCAGTAATTGCTCTTACACATAATCACTGACATTTTTGTGTCCAGTAGGATCATCCGATAAAGGAATTTATTGATAAAAGCATGCTTTTATTCTAAGCCCAACATCTGTCATGATCTTCTGGTCTTCCCTGTCCCCCTCCCTCAGCATCTTTGAAGTAGTGCGAACTGTTTTTTGCTACTCTAGTATCACTCAGAACGATGTCTCTGTGTTTTGGGTCTCTACCATGAGTGAAATAAGTTTGTTTTCTTTGGGAAACATGATCTCACATTTTTTTCTACAAAAAATTAATTGATTTACCTGGAAGTGATTTAATAGAGTGTTTTTGACTGCCAGTCTGCTGGAAATTGGCTGAAACATTGTCCCAAAGCATTCAATTATGAGATTAATTCCTATTGATGTGTTTCTCTTTTTTTTGGCAATCTGTTGGGAATTAGTGAATTTGCAGATTTACTGGTCACAGTGCTTATAGATTCTCCATCTGTATTCTCACCAAGGTCCTGCTTGCGATGCTTGACTATCATGTTATACTGAGATGTGGTCCATGTTCCTATTACGTTATTCTGAGTATACTCCGTGCTCTGCTTTCAGTCCTGCCTTTATCCCATCATGAATTGCTTTTGGACCCTTGATCCATTTTGTACTTTGGGACTATTGCATGAGACAATTGTAAACCGCAATAGAAAGGAAACCTAAGCATTATGAGAAATAACCTGCAAATAATGAGAAAATGTTGGTTGAGGTACACCACACCTTGCCAGGTGAGAGGTAGCCAGGACAGGTGACCTGGTGTGACCTAGCCATGGTGTGACTTGTCCTCAGACTTCCCTGCAGTGATTTCGGTTGTAACATCAACTAGGAGCACACCCTTATGTTAGAGTCACCTGTCAAATGTGTGACATGCAGTGAAGGAGGCTTGCATCAGAGTTTTCCCAGAAGAGCAGCATTGGCATTCCCACCCTCAGGTTCCTTCCAGGTGCTTCCGGGGACAGGTGGATTTCAGCCCTATTTAGGGAAGACTGAGCTTGAATCAGCAGCGTTCATTCAGAGGCTGCTGCTGCTGCTAAGTCGCTTCAGTCGTGTCCGACTCTGTGCGACCCCATAGACGGCAGCCCACTAGGCTCCTCTGTCCCTGGGATTCTCCAGGCAAGAATGCTGGAGTGGGTTGCCATTTCCTTCTCCAATGCATGAAAGTGGAAAGTGAAAGTCAAGTCGCTCAGTCGTGCCCGACTCCTAGCGACCCCATGGACTGTAGCCTACCAGGCTCCTCCGTCCATGGGATTCTCCAGGCAAGAGTACTGGAGGGGGTTGCCATTGCCTTCTCCGCATTCAGAGGCTGGTAGAGGGAGATAGACTCCAGATGCCCAGGGGTCCTTCTCCGGGTGGGACAACAAGACCTGCGGGCAGGGGTAGGTGTCCAGTTCTGGGAGCACCGCCCCCGACTCCACCCCACCCCAGATCACACAAAACTCTTGGCAGAAAAGGGTGAGGCTGTTGTTTCCTCTCTGGATGTGTGGTGACAGGGGATCGGTTTCAGCAGAGGGTGAAGCCCAGGGCTGAAATGCAGTTGGACAGCTCCACAATGCCAGGCCCGGGGGGTTTTCCCCGCACAAATCCCTGCTTTTGACAAGGACCAGCGCTCTGGGCTGCAGGACCGCTCAGCAGCAGTGGCTGGCCCCAGCAGTGCCTCCACTGCCACCGAGGGCGGGTGCTGGACCCGCACCCTGCTCCCGGGGTCCTGGAGGCACCAGGCTGTCTCCCCCCCCAGCAGTCCCCCCGCTTTTGTGCCAGGACCAGACTTGGGTGGGGGATGTGAAACAATGAAGTTAGGTTCATTAAGAACAATTATTTATTTGTTTGGCTGTGCTGGGTCTTAGCACATGGCATCTAGGTCCCTGACCAGGATAGAACCTGGTTCCCCTGCATTGGGAGTGAGGAGCCTTAGACACTGACCACCAGTCAAGTCCCAAGAACAATTTCCTATTCAGTTCAGTTCAGTTGCCCAGTCGTGTCTGACTCTTTGCGACCCCATGGACTGCAGCACACCAGGCTTCCCTGTCCATCACCAACTCCCGGAGCTTGCTCAAACTCATGTCCATTGAGTCCATGATGCCATCCAACCATCTCATCCTCTGTCGTCCCTTCTCCTCCTGCCTTCCATCTTTCCCAGCATCATGGTCTTTTTCCCCGCAATGAGTCAGTTCTTCGCATCATGTGGCCAAAGTATTAGAGTTTCAGCTTCAATTTCGTATTACCTCCATTAAAAAAAAAACTTACTGAAGGATCAGAAGGAGGATGCTTCTGGAGGGAGATCGTGTCAGGAGAGCCGGGTGGCGTTGTTCACTGCTATTGCTGTTGTTGTCGTCCCGCCAGAGCTCGCTGCGCTGACACTTGCCCGATGCGGCGTGCCGTGTCTTGCTTACCCCCCGATCCTGCTGTCACTCTCACTGGACAGCTGAGCAGACTGCCACCTGGCAGGTTGAGTGTTGGCCCAGAGTCCTGAGCTGCTGAGCTGAGCTGCTGGGTGCTATTCCCGGCTTTGGGAACTTTCCTAAGACTGACGTCATGGTCTCCTACTTGGAAAATTTAGGGTGGGTTAGTTGACCTTCAGTGACTTTTTTTTTTTGCTCTTACACACATTCCCTTATGTCCTAATTTCTGAAAGTCCCTTTCCTTGGGCCATACTCTAAGAAATGCATGAAGCAGACTCTTCTTTCTGAGCTTCCTTCCTTCCCCAGTGTTCCCCAGGGCTTCCCGCATCCATGGAGGGGCAAGGAACCAGTGCCTTTGTGGAATTTAGTTACTCCTGCTTCCATCAGAGATCATGAAGGAGGGACTTCCCCGGTGGTCCAGTGGTAAAGAGTCCGTCTGCCTTGCAATGCAGGGCACTTGGGTTCAATCCCTGGTCGGAGAGCTAAGATCCCACATGCCTTGGGGCAACTAGGCCTGCACGCCACAGATACTGAGCCCGTTAGCTCTGCAACTAAGGCCCCAGCCAAGTAAATAAAATAAAAAGAACCCATGAAGGAAAACAGCTTCAAGTATTTCTTTTCCATTCAGTGATGGAATGACAGCTACCAGCCAGCAGGTAGCGAGTTTGCCGGAGGCGTAAGGGTCTTAGTATCACCCCACTGCTAAAAGTCCCCGGATTGTCCCATCCTGCCCCACACCCCCAGTTAGGTAAATGAGGAAAGAAGGTTTTGCAGAGGCGGGGTGTAGGGGTGGGGGGCTTGACTGTGAGCATCAGGACTTTGCAGACCTGGACCAGAATTCAGTTCTCTGCTTCCTCATTGGGAAATCCCATACACAGATGAATACCCTGAAGCCGCTCCCCACTTTTGGAATGTTCAGATTCCTGTCAAGGAGCACTCCAGGGGCCTGGAACATTCCAGAGGAAACAAACACAAGATGAGCAGAGGGACAAAGACCTCCGAGCACTAGGTTCATAGTGCCAGGGTGAGGGTGGCTGGAAACTTCCCAGGGGTGGTGGCTGCCCAGATCAAGGGATACCAACAGGAAGTGCTGCCTCCCGGGGCCCCTAGGCTGGGAGGAAGCCCAGGCTACACAAGCTTGGCGGTCCCCTTGCTTCCAGAGACACTCTGCCCAAGGTGACTCAGGCTTCCTGAGAAGCCACTTATCGCTGCCAGCAAGGACATCTGTGCCTTCCTCGCCCACGACATCACCAAGAGGCGTCACCTCTTCCCCCAGCCAGGTCAGCATCAAGGAAAGGAGGCAAAGCCGGGGTTTGCCAGGAGTGCCCCCAGGACGAGGCATGGTGACTATCTCCCCAGGATTTCTGTTTCTGCTTCCCTGTCCTCCTCCCTCATGCTCGGAGGCTGCTGGAAGTCCGGGAAGAGCTGACTCACTTGCCCATGAGCTCTTGGCCGTGGGAGGGACATAGCCATTGCTATAGCAACCATTAGCTTCCAGACTCAATCAGGACAGGATGCCTGGATGGAGAAAGGGTGCTGAAGGGATGATATGACCACAGATGTTGAAAATTAGTCTCCTGGATGGGTTCTCTGGATGCGGTTTGCCCAGAGGGAGGCAGTGTAGGGTGGGTGCAAGTCGTAGCCCAGCTCTCCAACCCGACCACCTGTGTCCCACCAGGTAAAGGACGACTGCACCCCTCCTCAAAGTCAATCCTGGAAAGGGCTAGAGAGAAGGGGGTGAAAATCCCATCTGAGTTTTCTTACTGATGGTGGTGGAGACCACGGAGCATGAGACAGTTGTGTACCGTCATCAGGGTTCCCACAGCATCCTCCTGAGAGACCATGAGATGCTTCTGGATGGCAGAAGCCCTGCTTGCCTCGCCTAGGGTGGTGCCTCTAAGGCTTGTTCCTTGGAACTCATCCTTGGAAGCCCTCCACCACCTCCCCTCCCCCCACCAAAGAGGCACATGGTCACAAGTTCCACCACACACGGAAGTGAATGGAAGCCTCTTGGCAAAACAAACGAAAGGAGACACGACCTGTTTAACTGTTTGTAAGCAAAGGAGCCTCCCTTTATTGTTTCAGAAAACATTTACTTTATTTTATTATTATTATTATTTTTTTACTTTACAATATTGTATTGGTTTTGCATTTACTTTAAAAAAATAATTCTTGGCTGTTTTATTTTATTCAAACTTTGTATAACTCTGGTCTTTGTTCAGTCACTAGGTCGTGTTTGACTCTTTGCAACCCCATGGATTGCAGCGCTCCAGGCTTCCCTGTCCTTCACTATCTCCTAGAGTTTGCTCAAACTCATGTCCATTGAGTCGATGATGCCATCCAACCATCTCATCCTCTGTCACTCCTCCTGCCTTCAATCGTTTCCAGCATCAGGGTCTTTTCCAATGAGTCGGTTCTTCACATCAGGTGGCCAAAGTATTGGAGCTTCAGCAACAGATTGATTTCCTTTAGGACTGACTGGTTTGATCTCCTTGCGGTCCAAGGGACTCTCAAGAGTCTTCTCCAGCACCACCATTCAAAGGCATCAATTCTACCATGTTCAGACTTCTTAGTTTCTTAAAAAAGAAAATTTAGCTGGATTGAATCTTATATGCAACACTTGGGATCTTCGTTATGTCATGCGGGATCTTGCATCGAGGCTCACGGACTCTCTGGTTGTGGTGGACAGGCTTAGTTGTTCCGAGGCATGTGGGTGGGATCTTAGTTCCCCGACTAGGGATTAAACCCATGTCCACTGTATTGCAAGGTAGATTCTTAACCACTGGACCAACAGAGAAGTCCCAGAAAACATCTACTTTTATCTCGGGGAAACCAGAGCCATGCAGACACATCCCAGCCTCAAGTGGCGGAGGGGAGGGGAGGGGCCTTTTAGAAAAACCAGGATCTCCTGAGGAGCTGGAGATTTCATCCTCTGAACCGTGGAAGGCAGTGGCAGGATTCTTTTCCCCCTTATATAACATTTCCCCTGACTACCTAAGTAATGCATATTCATTGTAGAAAACTTCGAGAGCCTCTTCAAGTTCTGCTTGCTTCCATCTTCACTCCCTGCAGTCTTTCCCTTTTTGCATCCCTCACTGCTTCAAAACACAGATCTGAGCGTATGCGTCCCTCTTTGACGCCCTCCTGTCACTCTTAGGAGGGAGACAAAGCTTCTTCATGTGGCTTCTCTCCAACGTCTGCTCTTCCCTGCTTTTCCAGATCATTTACCCCCACACCCTCGTGAGTGTTTCAGGCAGACTGAGGGCCCCTCGTTTTCACTACTAACTTTGGACATTTTGTTCCTTATCCTGGAATGACTGCTTTTCCTTTCTTGTCATCATGGATCTTCCACTCCATCCTTTGCGTTTCAGTCCGGTTATCACTTCTTCAGAGCCATCTTCTCTGACACCTTTGATTGGTTCACATCTCCACATTTATGCCCCATGCAACTTGAGATTGTGTGTTTCCTTGTGATGGGTTGGTGTGAGTCTATAGGCTGTACACAGTGTAAGTCAGGGTAGGTCGTAAGCTCCGTGGGGGTAGACTGGGTCTGTTTTTGCTCAGCATGCTGGAACTCGGTGCTCAGAAAAAGCTGTTGATGAGCAAATAATAAATGAGTAAAATGCCACGGACAGTTTGAAAGGTGGTGGATTCCACTAAAGCTGTCTCAAGTGGCACCATTTGCCCTTGGCTTAAAGCAAACAAAGAGACTGTGTCCTTCTCTCGGGAGCAGGACCTGGTTCAGTGGCTCAGAATTTCAGCAGGAGCTGCGTGTGGTGGGGCCGTTATTTTCGAGTTCTGCCTTTTCTGAAAGCTCACCGACCCAGCTGCCGGTTCTCACTCCCTCCGTGATCTCATTAGGGAGGGAGTGTTTTGGATTTAAACACGTTTGGCTGTTGAAGAACCCTGATTGCAAAACAGGGTGACTTCACGCTCTTCTTTTTTCCCCTCAGAAGCACAGTTCTCTTCACACTGGGGAGGCCTGGCAAGGGTTCCCCGAAAGAACAGAAAAATAGTGTTTCAGAAGCATCCTGTTTTCACGCCGTAAAAGGACCACTGTAACATGGCTTTTCATTGTGTGTGTGTGTTTGTGTTCACGTTTATCATGTTTCCATGTGTCTGTCACAGAACGCCACAGCACCAGGCATTGGGTTCTCCAGTTTGGGTGAAGTTAAGCATTTTCATCTCTGACCTGCCTGTTTGTGGACAGAAGTCCCCTCCCACTTAGCTTGTGGGAACCTTATAACCCCGTCTCCGTGGGCCTTCAGACATAGCCAGCATTCACTTGGCAGAGTCACTTGTCCTCATTTCCCTTCGTTTATTCATTCAGCAAACACTCAGAGCCCACAGGATGGATGACTGGCTCCGAATTTGCCACAGTGATTTCCTTGGCCTTTGATGACTTAGTCTCCCTCTTACGAGAGTGTAAGCTCCAGGAGGGCCAGGATCTTTGTCCACTTTGCTCACTGACACACCTTAAGGACATAGAATAACACCTTGCACTCAAGAAAGACTGTTGACTGAATGGATGCATGTTACTATGTGCTCCAGGGACCTCTCTGGTGTCCAGTGGTTAAGAATCCACCTTGTGATGCAGGGGCCCTGGGTTCGATCCCAGGTTGCAGAACTAAGATCCCACATGCTGCAGGGCAACTAAGCCCACACGCCAGAGCTAGAGAGAAGCCAGCACACTGCAATAAAGAGCCCACGTGCTGCAACTAAGACCTGATGTAGCCAAAAATAAACTAAAAAAATATGCTCTAGGCACCTTCCTGTGTTTTACCTGTCTAGCACTCAGCATCTATGCCCCCCCCCCCCGCCCCCGCCACTGCCACTTGGGACGAGAACCCTAGTTTTCCATGAGGAAAAATCCTCTCACTTTCAGACTCTAGGGTGTGGAAAGAGACTAATCTTTTTGTTGTTGTTGTTGGCTGAACCACATGTCATGTGGGGTCTTAGTTCCCTAACCAGGGATTGAACCTGTGCCTCTTGTGGGTTCTTAAGCTCAGGTATTTAATAACTGGGCCACAAGAAAAGTCCCAAGGGAGAAGGCTAATCTTACCCCTAAGACTCAAGCTGTTAAGATTGGATCCCAGGTCTACTGTTGGATTTCCTAGGAGGAGAATCTCTCCCCACAGAGGACGTGAAATGGGAAGGCTGTCGCTGTTGGGGCCACCATGTAGCGAACGCTTGCCTGGGAGTGGAGCCCAGACTGAGGCTGGCGGAGCTTAGAGAAACTGAGAATCACTGAGTTCTGATGACATTGCTTTTTCTGCTTCCGCTAGTGTCCATCTGTATTAGTTTTCTAGAGTTGTCATAACAAAGTGCCTCAAACTGGTTGGCTTAGAGATCCAGGCATTTTGGATTTGGGCCCACCCTAATGACCTAATTCTAGCTTGATTACCTCTGTAAAGACTGTATTTGCAAATGATGTCACATACACTGGTACTAGGGCTTAGAACTTCAACATTTTCTGGGGGGGTGGGGAGGGACACGATTCAGCCCTTAGCTCATCTCTTGCAGCTGAGAGCTTTACACACTTAATGTTTCATGAAGCAAATCAAGTTCCATAAGGCAAATCAATAATATCAAGTTTGTCTTCCTATGGAAAGCTACCACCTTCTGGTTGTCCAGCTCACGCAAGTTTGCAATAAAGTAGCCAATGATCAGCATTGATTTCCTGAACATCTTCTGCATGGACTTTGATGTGGGTACAAGGTCCATTGGAGGTCAGGAGAGCCACAGGCCACTTCCAGGTTCCTGGACTTATAAAAAGCAGAAATGAAAAAGCAAGTTTCTAGATTCATTCTGAGAATTTTCATGTTTATGTGAAAAAGTAAGATTTTATGCTCTGCATGGTATGTCATCCAGGGGAATTGTGAATTAAAACACACATTTATTAGGACGGCCAAAATCCAGAACTCAGACAACAGGGGCTGGGGAAGATGTGGAGCCAAGGGAACTCTCGTTGGTTGCTGGTGGGGATGCAAAGTGGCGCAGCCTCTTTGGAAGACATTTGGTAGTTTCTTACAGAATGGAACACTTTTGCTGTGACATTGTTGTTCAGTTGCTAAGTTGTGTCTGATTCTTCGCGACCCCGTGGACTACAGCACACCAGGCTTCCCTGTCCATCACCAACTCCCAGAGTTTACTCAGGCTCATGTCCATTGAGTCAGTGACGCCATCCAACCATCTCATCCTCCAGCCATTGTGCTCCTTGGTATTTATCCCAATGAACTTGGATCTTCATTCACATAAAAAGCTGCACACGGTCATTTACAGCACCTTTATTCATAATTGCCAAAACCTGGAAGCAACCAAGATGTCCTTCAGTAGATGGATGGGAAAACTGTGGTCCATCCAGACAATCTAACAAGAAATGATCTATCAAGTTGTGAAAGGATACAGAGGAATGTTAAGTGCCTATAACTAAGTGAAAGAAGCCAACATGAAAAGGCTTCATATTGTATGATTCCAACTATAGGATACTCTGGAAAAGGCAAAATTATGGATACAATGAAAAGATCAGAGGTTTCCACTCCCTTGGGGAGTGAGGTGAATATATAGAGTATTTTTAGGGCAGTGAAAACATTCTGTATGATACTATAATGATGGACATGGGTCCTCTATACATTTGTCCAAACCCAGCGTGCAGTGTCAAGAATGAACCTTAAGGTAAACTATGGACTTTGGGGATTCTGATGTCTCAGTGTAGATTCATCCTGGGTGAAGCATGTCTCACTCTGGAGGGTGATGCTGATTATACGGAAGCTGTGCATATGTGGGGGCTGGGGGTGTATGGGAACTCTGTACCGCCAGTGTGTTTAAACAGGAAATCATGCTAGAAAATAAAGTCCTTATACAGAGGGCCTCCCAGGTGGTGCTATTGGTAAAGAACCTGCCAGTGCAAGAGACTTAAGAGATATGGGTTCCATCCCCGGGTGGGGAAGATTCCCTGGGGGAGGGGGCATGGCAACTCAACTCCAGCATTCTTGCCTGGAGAATTCCATGGACAGAAGAGCCTGGTGGGCTATAGTCTACAGGGTCGCAAAGAGGTGAATATGACTGAAGGGACAACACAAACACACACATACATACAGGGTGAAGTCGGTCAGAAAGAGAAAAAAAAATATTGTACATTAATGCATATATGTGGAATTTAGAAAAATGGTATAGATGATCATATTTGTAAAACAGAAATAAAGACATAGATGTGGGGAACCAATTTATGAATACCAAGGGGGAAAGAAGGGGTGGGATAAATTGGGAGCTTGGGATTGACGCATATACACTACTGTGTATAAAATAGTAAGAACCTTCTATACAGGACAGGGAACTCTACTCAGTGCGCTCTGGTGACCTAAACTGAATGGAATCCAAAAAAGAGGGGATATGCGTATATGTATAGCTGATTCACTTTGCTTTATAGCTTTAAGCAATAAAAAGCATTGCTTTTTAGTTTTAAGCAACTCCAATGAAATAAAAATGAAAAAATGTATTTAAAAAGGACCCACCTCCCAGAGTAATGGAAAAAAGCAAAAATAAACAAATAGGACCTAATTAAACTTAAAAGCTTTGGCACAATGAAGGAAACTACAAGCAAGGTGAAAAGACAGCCTTCAGAATGGGAGAAAATAATAGAAAACAAAGCAACTGACAAAGAATTAATCTCAAAAATATACAAGCAGCTCGTGCAGCTCATGGAACAGGAAATGGCAACCCACTCCAGTGTTCTTGCCTGGAGAATCCCAGGGACAGAGGAGCCTGGTGGGCTGCCGTCTATGGGGTCGCACAGAGTCAGACACGACTGAAGCGACTTAGCAGCAGCTGCAGCATGCAGCTCAATACCAGAAAAATAAACAACCCAAGCAAAAAATGGGCCAAAGAATTGAACAGACATTTCTCCAAAGAATACATACAGATGGCTAACAAACACAAGAAAAGATGCTCAACATCACTCATTATCAGAGAGATGCAAATCAAAACCACAATGAGGTACCATCTCATGCTGGTCAGAATGGCTGCCATCAAAAACTCTGCAAACAATAAATGCTGGAGAGGGTGTGGATAAAAGGAAACTCTCTTACACTGTTGGTGGGAATGCAAACTAGTACAGCCACTGTGGAGAACAGTGTGGAGATTCCTTAAAAAACTGGAAATAGAGCTGCCATACAACCCAGCAATCCCACTGCTGGGCACACACACTGAGGAAACCAGAATTGAAAGAGACACGTGTACCCCAATGTCCATCACAGCACTGTTTACAATATCTAGGATATGGAAGCAACCTAGATGTCCATCGACAGACAAATGAATAAGAAAGCTGTGGTACATATACACAATGGAATATTACTCAGCTGTTAAAAGGAATGCATTTGCATTCTAATGAGGTGGATGAAACTGGAGCCTATTATACAGAGTGAAGTAAGTCAGAAAGAAAAACACCAGTACAGTATATTAATGCATATATATGGAATGTAGAAAGATGGTAACAACGACCCTATATGCAAGACAGCAAAAGAGACAAAGTTGTAAAGAACAGACTTTTGGACTCTGTGGGAGAAGGCGAGGGTTGGATGATTTAAGAGAATAGCATTGAAACATGTATATTACCATATGTGAAATAGATTACCAGTCCAAGTTTGATGCATGAAACAGGGCACTCAAAGCTGGTGCACTGAGACTACCCAGAGGGATGGGATGGGGAGGGAGGTGGGACGGTGGGTCAGGATGGGGAACACATGTACACCCGTGGCTGATTCATGTGAATACATGGCAAAAACCACCACAATATTGTAAAGTAATTCAGTTCAGTTCAGTTCAGTCACTCAGTTGTGTCCGACTCTTTGCGACCCCATGAACTGCAGCATGCCAGGCCTCCCTGTCCATCACCAACTCCCGGAGTTCACCCAAACCCATGTCCATTGAGTCAGTGATGCCATCCAGCCATCTCATCCTCTGTTGTCCCCTTCTCCTCCTGCCCTCAATCTTTCCCAGCATCAGGGTCTTTTCAAATGAGTCATCTCTCTGCATCAGGTGGCCAAAGTATTGGAGTTTCAGCTTCAGCATCAGTCCTTCCAATGAACACCCAGGACTGATCTCCTTTAGGATGGACTGGTTGGATCTCCTTGCAGTCCAAGGGACTCTCAAGAGTCTTCTCTAACACCACAGTTCAGAAGCATCAATTCTTTGGCGCTCAGCTTTCTTTATAGTCCAACTCTCACATCCATACATGACCACTGGAAAAGTAATTAGCCTCCAATTAAAATACATACATTAATCTTAAAAGAGGTAATGCTTTTCAATATGCTTAAATCCCAGTACAATACAATCGCAGTATGTTAAATTATAGGATTTCCAAAAATTGAGCTCAGTCATTTAGTCATGTCCGACTCTTTGTGACCCTGTGAATATCGCCCGCCAGGCTTCTCTGTCCATGGGATTTTCCAGGCAAGAATACTGGAGTGGGTTGTCATTTCCTTCTTCAGGGTTCTAAGAAATAGTAGTTCAGTAATGTACAGCAGGAGGTGTGCCAGGTACATCGCCAGCCCTTTATGGCTCAGATGCAGCCGCCAACTAAAACACAGCTGCTACCCTCAAGAAGCCAGACCATTTCTACCTTATAGCAAAGTGAGTCAGCCATATGTACACATATGCCTCTTCTTTTTTGGATTTCTTTCCCATTTAGGTCACCACAGAGCATTGAGAAGAGTTTCCTATGCAACATTATAAAGCAACTATACGCCAATAAAAGTTAATTAAAAAGATAAAGGCAAAATTAACATCTCTGATAAATATTATTGTGTAGTAAACACTTTGATGATATTTACAATATTGTTTTCATGCCTTTATTTTTTTTTTGTTTATGTGTAATTTATTTTTATTTATACATTTCTGTAACTATTAGGAGGGAATTGCCCAAATCTAATATACTCTTGAGAGTCCCTTGGACTGCAAGGAGATCCAACCAGTCCATTCTGAAGGAGATCAGCCCTGGGATTTCTTTGGAAGGAATGATGCTAAAGCTGAAACTCCAGTACTTTGGCCACCTCATGCGAAGAGTTGACTCATTGGAAAAGACTCTGATGCTGGGAAGGATTGGGAGCAGGAGGAGAAGGGGACGACAGAGGATGAGATGGCTGGATGGCATCACTGACTCGATGGATGTGAGTCTGAGTGAACTCCGGGAGTTGGTGTTGGACAGGGAGGCCTGGCGTGCTGCGATTCATGGGGTCGCAGATAGTCGGACACGACAGCGACTGACCTGAACTGAACTGAACTGAATATACCAACGAATATGTGTGTGTGTTAGTCTTCAGTTGTGTCTGACTCTTTGTGACCCCATGGACTGTAGCTCTCCAGGCTCCTCTGTCCATGGAATTCTCCAGGCAAAAATACTGGAATGGGTTGCTATTTCCTTCTGCAAGACCAATGAATACATAATGGCCAAAAAAAAAAGAAAAGAGGAAGAAGCCATTGACCCACTGGGGGTAAAGATGCATGTGAAGAAGTGATGCTGTTACCGTGAGACACGTATGCGTGGCACATCGGGAACCTCCAAGGGGGAATTAGGAGCTCTGCCTGGTGGGATGAGAGGCCTCGTAGAGGTGAAGTGAGCCTTGAAGAATGAGCGGTTTTGCACGTACAGAAGAGGGCTTTTTGGGTGCAGGGCCCAGCATGAACACACCTGATGGAGCTGGGAATGGGGAGCATTCTGGAGCTTCACTGGCTCAGCTCAAAAGGAAGCAAGCCCCCCGCAAATTTCCACTTGGTTTCTCCCAGGCAAGATTTTGCTTTCATGCCCTCAACCCATCATGAAGCTTTTGAGTCTCTCCTCCTGCTCGACTGTGGGGGGCTGTTGGATGGTGGGTGTCTGTAGTTGATGGGTCACTCAGGGTCCATAGCTGACATCAGGTTGGCCAGAGTCCCTTGCTGTCAGGGCTGCAGGACTCCCACTGTGGACTCGGCTCCCTCCCTATCTCTCCTCCGTCCCCTCCATCTGCACCCGTTGTAGCTCCAGAGTTTCACCTGGGAGCAGCGGGAGCTCCTATTAATAGACACCCAAAGACTCTGCCCACAAAGTGGGAGACCTGGGTTTGATCCCTGGGTTGGGAAGATCTCCTGGTGAAGGGAATGGCCACCCACTCCAATATTCTTGCCTGGAGAATTTCATGAACAGAAGCTACAGTCCATGGGGTCGCAAAGAGTTGGATACGACTGAGTGACTACATACAGTAAGAGGTGGAATTAGGTATGTGGATCTCTTGTGAAATAAATTATGTAGTGTTTCAAAGAGAAAAGAAATTCCTGCAGGCTTGCCTGGTCTGGAGCACTGTACACAGTGCTTTCTGTCTTTATGGATTTATCTATTCTGGATGTTTCATATAAATGGAATCAGCATATACTGTCTTTTATGACTATCATATAGCTTTTATCCATGTATGTTCTGGAGTTAATTCTTCTTACAGACTGTGTGTCCATGGACAACTCACTTACCATCTCTGTGCCTCATTGTGTTCACTTGTAAAATGGGGATTGAAGTAGTGAAACCTGCCTGTTAGCACGTGGAGAAGATTTTGAACGGTGGATCGGGGAGGGCCTGGTGAGTTGAGGACAGTCCCTGGCACGGGGGGCATGTACCCGGAGCCGGCGCTTGACCCCTGGGCGTCCTAACTCATTGTGCTCCCGGTGGAGGGAGGGTGGGGCTGAGCACGTGCTGCAGGGCGATCATGGGGGAGCCAGGGATGAGGCTGGCCCTCCCGCATGGGGGGACGCAGGAAGCCTTGGGGCACCGGGAGGCCCATGGCTTGCCCTGCACGTTCCCTTAGGGGTCCCTCTTGAGGTGATGGCAGTGGGTGGGTGACTGCAGAGGCACAGCACCCTGACTCTCGGGGAATTTTCTGCCCACAGAGGAGGGAAAAATGCACCTCTCTAAGAGGGGACAATCAGAGGCCAGGCAGGCCCAGTGGGAGGAAGAGAACTCGGGCTGTAGGTTTTCTCTGTGGGGCTTGCAGCCTTGCCAAAACAACACAGACACAGCGTGACTAGCATCACGGCCCCCTGTGTGCTGGCAGGCGGTGGGGCTGAGGTCACTCCCAAAAGGCTCCTTAGCTGGTTGGTCCAAGGGCCTGGTCCCTGTTACCTGCAGCGCTAGGCCTGTGAGGGGCTCCAAGAGCCACCTCAAGCTGCAGAAGGCTTTATGGGCTGATTCTTTGGAGGTTCTTGTGAATCTGTGCTCACCTGCCCACCCTCCACACTGCAAACCAGCCGCCACCCCAGGCCTTTGCACACAAGTGTCCACAGTCTCCCTAGACTCCCAAGGAGAAGGCGGAATGTTCTCAGAGCCCCCAAATATCACACAAGTGCCCACAGTCTTGTCTCTCTACACCCACCAGGAGAGAGGGCAGATTCTCAGAGCCCCCAAATATCTAGAAATATGGACAGGTGAATTCCAGATCTACTGAATCAGAAACTCTGGGGTGGGGTCTGGCAATCTGGGTCTCAATAGACCTTCCAGGTGACCACTGAATAGGGGTTTATTTGCCTCTCTGGGGCAGAGAACCCCCCTGCTACCTGGGCTAAGGCCCAGAACCCAGCGGGTGTTTATGACTGGGCCAGGGGTGGGGGGATCCCATACCAGGGTTTGAGGACAGCACCCTGCAGCAGGCTGAGCTCCAGGGGGATGAAGAGAAGAGGGCAGGAGCCTCTTCTGCTCCTCTTCTGCTCAGGGTGGGGACCATAACACCTGCTGACATCACAATGCCCATTTACTCTGGCCGCAGGCTCCTGGACCACCTGGGGCAGTGGAGAGAGGATGGCTGGCGGCCACGAGTAGAGGACCAACGGGGAAGTAGGGTCAAGGACACGGGGACATTTGGGGGCGAAAATAAGCCCCGGGAGGGAGAGTCACCAGGCTTCTGAAGGTAGCATGGAGAAGCACAGAAACCTCTCAGGTAACTCGGGGGTAGGTCCTGTCTTGCCTTGGAGCACCAGGTGTTCCAGAGAGAACAGTCAGGGATGAATGTGGAGCAAGGCCAGCCTGTCACAGTAGCAGGAGCCCTTTTGCTGGACGTCGGAGCCTCAGTCTTCCTCCTTCCCTGCCGTCCACCCCTGGACTCTAACTCTACTGAGGTCTGGATTAACTTTGCAGGAACTTAGGCCTGTCTTTTAAAATGGTCAGGTGACTCCACAAGGCAGCCAGGGCAACAAGTCTATTTGAACGGCAAAGAAACCAAAACAAACACACGAAATACACCCGTTTCCTCCCTAGGGGTGGGGGACGGGGCTCCTATCGTGTTCCCTCCCCACCCACCAGGAGCTCAGCACCGAGGACATGCTACACTGGGATTGGGGGAGGCCTTGACGGTTAAGGACCTATAGGAACCCGGAGGGGAGAAGGTCGTGACAGCCACACAGACAGCAGGTTTTAGAAAAAGTGATGATGAATATTCCAGTTGCTTATTGAAGAATAATAAAGAACAGGAGGAAAAAGGGTGAGTACGTAAACACAGCAGTCCATAAGCTTTCTGATCAGCATGGACACAGTGTGGATGGGGGAGGGGAAGAGGGAGGTGGGGCTGGGCTCAAACCCAGGCCCCCAGAGGCCACCGTCTGTGCCAGCAGCTGCGGTTTTGCATGTGCTCGAGGTGTGAGGAGCTGCTGTGGGAGAAGCAGGAAGGGAGCGGCAAGGATGAGGGGGCCAGAGTCCTGGGTTCAGTTCAGACTGCCCCGTGTCTGGGAGAGGGTCACTGGCCAGCCTAGGGTCAGGGAGCCGGTCCTGTCCATTTCACCCGCTGCGTCCCAAGGTCACAGTCTTCCTTCAGGCCTCCAACCAGCACTTCCCGCCTTCCTTTTCAGCTGAGTTAGTTCGGGGTGTTTTCTGAGTGCTCCCAGCTGGGACCTGTGCAGGGTACAGGGATGCTTCCTCCCTAGTAATGAATGGTCAGGCCTACATGGCCTGGGTTGGGATGCGGGACAGCCATTCCGGTGTCTTCTCTTTGCCCTCCTGGTGCTGCCATGAGGGGTCTGGAGCCCTGGGATCCCTCCTCCTCCCCTAGTCAGAGCGGGGGCCCTCGGTTGTTGTATTGGAATGGGTTAGTGTGTGTGTGTCTTTGTGTCTGTGTGGGCATGTGTGTATATGTGCTTGTTTGTGTGTTGGGGGCTTCCCAGGTGGCTCAGTGGTAAAGAATCCACCTGCCAATACAGGAGACTCAGGAGACGTGAGTTTGATCTCTGGGTTGGGGAAATTCCCTGGAAGAGGAAATGGCAACCTGCTCCAGTATTCTTGCCTGGAGAATTCCATGGACAGAGGAGCCTGGTGGGCTATGGTTCATGGGGTCGCAAGAATCAGACATGACTGAGCGTGCACATGTATTTGTGTCTGTGTGTGCATTTCTGTTGCCTCTATGTACTTGTGTGTGTCTGGTGGACTCCAGTCGCCCATGGACACGGCTGAGCATGCACACGTGCATGTGTGTATGTATTTGTGTCTGTGTGTGCATTTGTTGCCTCTACGTACTTGTGTGTGTCGGTGTATGTCTGTGTGTGCATGTCTGTATTTCTGTGTGTGTGCCTGTGTGTACATGTTCGTGTGCATTTGTGTTTATCTGTGTTCCTATGTGCATTTGTGTCTGTGCTTGTGTTTCTGTGTGCATCTGTGTATATGTGTGTGTGTGCACACACGGGCCCAACCCCTGCCCTTTCAAGCCCCTCCATGGCCGTGCCCCCTGTCCTTCCCCGTCAGGCTCTCAGTGGGGCCGTGGGGCTTGGTGGATGGGCGCCAGGCAGCTGGGCCTGGGGGAGTGAGGAAGGAATAGCAGCTGGTACAGGCCACTCCCTGGGGAGTTTTGGCAGAAAAAGGAGGAAAAGAGAAGTCAGGGAAGCTTGGGGTCAAGGGAAGAATTTTCTAGAGGAGGGGAGACTTGGGAACGTTTGAAGCAGAGAGGGAGGGACATTTGGAAAATGCTGGTGATGGGGGCGAGGAGTGAGGCCAATGGGTGGGGCGGGCGGAAGGGGCCGAGCGTGGACAGTGGATGTCAGCACTGCTGCGGTCTGTCTCGGGCCAGTTGCCATGCGCCCAGATTGCTCACACCCCCAGCATCCATGCTGTCGATGTCCCCAGTGAGTGCTGACCAGCAAAGGGCGCAGAGAGAAGATGCCAAACACCATGCCCAGGCCGGGAGCTGGTTTCTGCCTTTAACAGGCTCAGCATCTCCTGGGACAAAGATGTATCAGTCTCCCGCGCCTGAGGGCTTGCCTGGCCCATGGGTCTTCACTCCTCTGCCACCCTTACCCTTACCCCTGCCCCACCCCCACCCCACCCTCTCTTCACTAGAGAAAAATGAGGCCAAGCGAGGTTGGTAATTTGCCCAAAGTCACACAGCTGGCAAACAACAGAACTAGGATAGGAACCCAGCGCCCTCTGACCCTAGTGTTCGCACTCTGGGCGAGTGTGGAGCACTGGGTTCCCAGCTCCTCTGGGAACTCTGACTCTGTTGCCTGCTTGACCTCCTGTCATTTTGCCTGCTCCTGGCACGGCCCTTCACTGTCCAGACCTCAGCCAGTCCATGTGCAAGTTCCGACTTTCCCACCAACTACTGGCCCCTGTTTCTTCTCCAGGACCTCAGGACCTTCTTCTCCCAGTTCCCGTTTTCCTCAGGCCACCAGGTCTCTGGTGATGGGACAGACAGGTGTGCGGGAAGTCAGGCTCTGAGGAGGGGGCTGATGACAGGGCATTTCCAGTCGGATGGGTCAGTGTCAGGTCTGATGGCACCTGGTAAACTGTGTGGTGGGCAGTCTGCTGCAGAGAGAAGATGGGAAGTTGCTTCCTCAGCTCATGGAGGCTGGTGCTGAAGGGAAAATGCCCAGAAATCAACAGAATGGAAGGAAAAGTTTGCCAAGTTGCTGTGAGGGATGCTCACGAGAAGACTCTTGAGTGTCCCTTGGACTGCAAGGAGATCAAACAAGTCCATCCTAAAGGAAATCAACCCTGAATAGTCTTTGGAAGGACTGATGCTGAAGCTGAAGCTCCAATACTTTGGCCACCTGATGTGAAAAGCCAACTCATTGGAAAAGACCCTGATGCTGGGAAAGATTGAGGGCAAGAGGAGAAGGGGGCAACAGAGGATGAGATGGTTGGATGGCATCACTGACTCAATGATGAATTTGAGCAAGCTCTGGGAGATTCTGAAGGACAGGGAGGCCTGACGCGCTGCAGTCCACAGGGTCACAGTCAGACTTGACTGAGCGACTGAACAACAACAAGCGAGTGTCTGGTCTAGGTTAGGCATCAGGAATGTGCAGCAGGTCAAGCCAGCAGCCTGGGAAATACTTGGCCCATTTTGGTTTTCATTTTTCGTTGCTTATTTCTAACAAATGTTTATTTCACCGTTGTAATTCTTCAAGTTTTTAGGAACATGCCAGAGAATGACTTTGTTCTGGTTTTTAGACTCTTGACTTTTGGTCACAGAGAGACAGAAGCCAATTAGCTAATCACAGTCATGGGCTGTCAGCCAGGGTTTCTTGGAGGGGCCACCTGCAGGATGTCCCCAGCCTGTATTGTTCTCCAGCCACCCTGGAACCATCATTTCACTCTTGCTCATCGAGACCCTGACCCTCCCTGATTCTGTAGCCCACTGGTTTTTCCACCACATCTGATCCTTTTTTTCTTCTTCCCAACTTCTTCAAACCAAGTCTCCTCTCTGATGCTAAAGAGAATCCCCTCTCCATATCTAGATGCACCTCCAGCTGGTGGCCCTACAGCGGTGCTGACAGTGGGGGATGTAAGGGTCCCCCTGACTCGTCTCCACAGTCTCTCATCTCTCTTTTCGCTTCCAAGTTTTGATCCATTCCTACCCACACTCTTGGCTCCCTTTTCTGGCCCCTGCCATCCTTACATCCTTAAAACATTCTACATTAATATGTGGTCTGCTGAGTTGCTTCAGTCATGGACTCTTTGTGACCCCATAGACTGTAACCTGCCAGGCTCCTCTGTCCATGGGATTCTCCAGACAAAAATACTGGAGTGGGTTGCCATGCCTTTCTCCACGGGATCTTCCCAGCTGGGAGATTGAACCTACATCTCTTGAGGCTCCTGCATTTACAGGTGGGTTCTTTACCACTAGTGCCACCTGGGAAGCCCCTTTACATTAATACACTTTACAATCAGCTTGTGAGTTTCTATAGACACTTTCAACTTGGTTGAGGTGACATTGAATCTACAGCCCAATGTAGGAGAACTGATATTTTTACAGTGAACATGGCATTTCTTTCCATTTATTCAGACTTCTAAACTAACACCCCAAAAAGATGTCCTTTTCATTATAGGGGCCTGGAATGCAAAAGTAGGAAGTTAAGAAACACCTGGAGTAACAGGCAAATTTGGCCTTGGAGTGCAGAATGAAGCAGGGCAAAGGCTAATAGAGTTTTGCCAAGAGAACGCACTGGTTATAGCAAACCCCTCTTCCAACAACACAAGAGAAGACTCTACACATGGACATCACCAGATGACCAATACTGAAATCAGACTGATTATATTATTTGCAGCCAAAAATGGAGAAGCTCTATACAGTCAGCAAAAATAAAACCGAAGCTGTCTATGGCTCAGATCATGAACTCCTTATTGCCAAATTCAGACTTAAATTTAAGAAAGTATGGAAAACCACTAGACCATTCAGGTATAACCTAAATCAAATCCCTTATGATTACACAGTGAAGTGAGAAATAGATTTAAGGGATTAGATCTGATAGACAGAGTGCTTGATGAACTATGGACAGAGGTTTGTGACATTGTACAGGAGACAGGAATCAAGACCATCCCCAAGAAAAAGAAATGCAAAAAAGAAAAATGGCTGTCTGAGGAGGCCTTACAAGTAGCTGTGAAAAGAAGAGAAGCAAAAAGCAAAAGAGAAAAGGAAAGATACACCCATTTGAAGCAGAGTTTCAAAGAATAGGAAGGAGAAATAAGAAAGCCTTTTTCAATGATCAGTGCAAAGAAATAGAGAAAAACAATAGAATGGGAAAGACTAGAGATCTCTTCAAGAAAATTAGAGATACCAAGGGAACATTTCATGCAAAGATGGGCTCAATAAAGGACAGAAATGGTATGGACCTAACAGAAGCAGAAGATATTAAGAAGAGGTGGCAAGAATACACAGAAGAACTATACAAAAAAGATCTTCATGACCCACATAATCACGATGGTGTGATCACCCACCTAGAGCCAGACATCCTGGAATCTGAAGTCAAGTGGGCCTTAGGAAGCATCGCTACAGACAAAGCTAGTGGAAGTGATGGAATTCCAGTTGAGCTATTTCAAATCCTAAAAGATGATGCTGTGAAAGTGCTGTACTCAATATGTCAGCAAATTTGGAAAACTCAGCAGTGGCTATAGGACTGGAATAGGTCAGTTTTCATTCCTATCCCAAAGAAAGGCAATGCCAAATAATGCTTAAACTACTTCACAGTTGCACTCATCTCACATGCTAGCAAAGTAATGCTCAAAATTCTCCAAGCCAGGCTTTAATAGTACTTGAACCGTGAACTTCCAGATATTCAAGCTGGTTTTAGAAAAGGCAGAGGAACCAGACTTCAAATTGCCAACATCTGCTGGATCATTGAAAAAGCAAGAGAATTCCAGAGAAACATCTATTTCTGCTTTATTGACTATGCCAAAGGCTTTGACTGTGTGGATCACAATAAACTGTGGAAAATTCTGAAAGAGATGGGAATACCAGACCACTTGATCTGGCTCTTGAGAAATCTGTTTGCAGGTCAGGAAGCAACAGTTAGAATTGGACATGGAACGACGGACTGGTTCCAAATAGGAAAAGGAGAACGTCAAGGCTGTATATTGTCACCCTGGTTATTTAACTTATATGCAGAGTACATCATGCGAAATGCTGGGCTGGATGAAGCAAAAGCTAAAATCAAAATTGCCAGGAGAAATATCAATAACCTCATATATGCAGATGACACCACCCTTATGGCAGAAAGTAAAGAAGAACTAAAGAGCCTCTTGATAAAAATGAAAAGGAGAATGAAAAAGTTGGCTTAAAGCTCAACATTCAGAAAACTAAGATCATGGCATCTGGTCCCATCACTTCCTGGCAAATAGATGGGGAAACAGTGGCTAACTTTATTTTTTGGGGCTCCAAAATCACTGCAGATGGTGATTGCAGCCATGAAATTAACAGACGCTTACTCCTTGGAAGGAAAGTTATGACCAACCTAGATAGCATATTGAAAAGCAGAGACATTACTTTGCCAACAAAAGTCCATCTAGTCAAGGCTATGGCTTTTCCAGTGGTCATGTATGGATGTGAGAGTTGGACTATGAAGAAAGCTGAGCGCTGAAGAATTGATGCTTTTGAACTGTGGTGTTGGAGAAGATTCTTGAGAGTCTCTTGGACTGCAAGGAGATCCAACCAGTCCATCCTAAAGGAGATCAGTCCTGGGTGTTCATTGGAGGGACTGATGCTAAAGCTGAAACTCCAGTACTTTGGCCACCTGATGTGAAGAACTGACTTCATTTGAAAAGACCCTGATGGTGGGAAAGATTGAAGTCAGGAGGAGAAGGGGACCACAGAAGATGAGATTGTTGGATGACATCACTGACTCGGTGGACATGAGTTTGGGTAAACTTTGGGAGTTGGTGATGGGCAGGGAGGCCTGGTGTGCTGTGGTCCATGGGGTCGCAAAGAGTCAGATGTGACTGAACTGAACTGAAACATGTTTTTTTAATAATGTATAATTTTCTGCAGAGAGGACTTGCACATATTTTGTTGGATTTATTTACTGACTTTGGCATTTTTGAAGTAATTTTAAACAGTAACTTTTTCAGACATTTTTTTCAGGCTGGTATTTAGAAGTAGTATGTTGTCTTTGCCTCCAACAAGTTTGTTAAACTCGATAATTCTAATAGTTTATTTGTAGATTCACTTGGGTATCTACAGATATAGTCAGAATCTTCCCTCTGTGTCCTTGGGGGATTGTTCCAGGACCCTTTGAGGGTATCAAAGTCCACAGATGCTCACATCCCTTACAGTTGGTCCCAAATATGCGGGTTCAGCACCTATAGCTCCAAGGGGCAACTGTCCGCTAGTTACAAGCAGGTTTTAGAATCAAATTGACTTGCTTTTGAATTCTAACCTCAGCATTTGCCAACTGCAGGGCTTTGAGACAGTTGCTTGGTGTTTCTGAGGCTCATTACTCCCTTTACAGAATGGGGACAGCGTGTCATAGGTGGACAGTGGTAAGGAATGAATGGCATGAAGTGGGTCCCTCTGACGGCAGTGCTGGCCCTCCCGGGCCTCCATTTACATTATTCCCATCCCTGTCCCCACAGCCGCCTCCCCCATGAACTCTGTAGCGCTCCCAGTTCTGGCTTTCACCCCATTATTTTATGGAATCAGCCTCATACACGTTCCTAGTGTCAATGTCAACGGATTCATTTGGTCCTTGAGTTTCTTGACGCCTCTGTGGCCTTCACACGTCCATGTCCATGACATCTTTTTTCTGACACCAAATGTATAGCTTCTGACACCAGCTGATTCTCCCCTCCTCCACCACTAGCTGGGTGCCTACACGTGAATTCAATTCAGCTTCTGTCTACCCGGAGAGCATCAGGTAGAGGGCTCAGTCTCACAAGACTGCCCCCATTTCAATTCAAGTCCCAAGGGCCTCCTCTACTTCTCACTGGCTATACATTTGGGGGTTCCCGTCACCCCTTCGTCAGATTTGCTCATTTGCTAGAATAACTCACAGAACTCAGGAAATGTTTTACCGTTACTTTACAGGAAATGTTCACCAGGTTATTGTAGAGGATACAGTTCAGGACAGCCAAATGGAACAGATGGAGTTTGGTGACGTGCAGTTGGTCAGTTGCTCAGTTGTGTCTGACTCTTTGTGACCCCATGAACGGCAGCATGCCAGGCTTCCCTGTCCTTTACCATCTCCCACAGTTTGCTCAAACTCATGTCCATTGAGTTGATGATGCCATCCAATCATCTCATTCTCTGTCACACCTTTCCTCATCCTGCCTTCAATCTTTCCCAGCATCAGGGTCTTTTCCAACGAGTGGGCTCTTTGCATCAGGTGGTCAAAGTATTAGAGCTTCAGCTTCAGCATCAGTCCTTGCAATGAATATTCAGCATCATTTGCCAAAGGGACAAATGAGATTTTACTTCCTCGGTCAGTACTTTTCTTTACAAATCCGCTCAGAGTCTGGCTGTATCCTCTCCTCGTCGCCCCTTGAAGCACTAGGTGAGGAGGGAGCCCTGGCAACAGCAGGGCCTCCAGGCAGAGCTGTGATGCGCCCAGGGCTGGCAGCTGCTGCAAGAGCCAAGAAATCTCGCCGTTTTCTTGCCCACCCCTTGGCTTCAAAGTAAAGTTTTAGAAACCACCCGTCAAGGGTGACCACACTGAGGTGGAAAAAGTGTTTCTGAAGCTGGAGTCAAAAATTTCCACTGACACCAGAGTTTGGCACAGCAGTTCTTAGTCCAGGCGACATTCACACACCATTTCTGTGACTTCTTGGAAGCCAACATGAACCTCTCAGCCTTTCTCTGCTATCCGGTGGGGAGATGGCAGAGGACAGCTCTCCTGTGAACCGGCATCACCTGGCAGGCTTGTTGAACTCAGGTTCCGGCCCCATGCCAGAGTTTCCGATGCAGCAGGCCTGGGTGGACCAGAGGAAAAGCATTGCCAACAAGCAGCCAGGTGATGCTGAGGCTGGTCCCCGGATCACCTTGGTGACCTCTAGTCCGGGTCATACGCTCACTGAGAGCAGGGAAGTCCCAGTGGGAGTCATCAATGTGTGCGTGCTCAGTCATGTCCAGCCCTTGGAGACCCTGTGGACTGTATGCCATGCTCCTCTGTCCGTGGGATTTCCCAGGAAAGAATACTGGTTGCCATGCCCTCCTCCAAGGGATCTTCCTGACCCAGGGATTGAACCTGAGTCTCTTACGTCTCCTGAATTGGCAGGCAGTTTCTTTACCACTAGTGCCACATGGGAAGCCCAGTGGGAGGCATCAATAAGTCCACTTAAATATGCCCTCTGTGCATCCTTTGGGGCTGAGGATGGGGTGAGAGCCATGGTGAGGGTCAGGGCCCACAGGGTGGCCATGCACCTCTGTTGCTGCCCCTAACCTGCCTGGCAGCCCCGCTGGAGGTCCTGGGGCAAAGCAGCCATCCTCGGGCTCTGTCTGCACCGTCTCCTTGAGGCCTTCCTGACTTGCAGAGTTCCTCCTGAACTGTGACTGTCAGAAACTGTCAACAGTTCCGGTCAGGCCTACCTGTTGGCAGGGGAACTTTAGGCAGAGGGACGCCGTGACCCAAAGACACCTTCCTGGGATCCCCACATAGCCCCAGGAAAAGCCAGCCCCTCGTCTCCCCACCCCAGGGCTGGAGAACATGGGGTGGGGCCGGGCCCATGACTCCTTCAAAGCCAGGTAGATGCTGGCGGTCACAGCGAGCCCGGCCCTCACGGCTCCTGGTTGCAGGCACTGCGTCCCCGCTGCATATACAGAGCCTCCTTTCTTCCTCCAGGAGAAGCCACTCTTTCATGGGCGGTGCAGTCGAAGGAAGTGGAAAGTCCTAGACAGAGCCTATGAGCCCCTCTGGGTCCCTTTGCCCCTTCTGGCCCCTCCCAAGGACAGGGAGGCGCGGCCTCTGCAGGTGGGCAGGGTCCTGCCCAGAAACAGGGTTTCTGGAGCCAAGGCCAGGATCGAGGGAGGGAAGGGGGAAGCCCCAGGCCTGGGCTCTGGGCTGGACTGCAGCCTCGGCCGGCCCTCCCGCCGTGGCCCAGGAGGGCCGTGCTGAGAAGCTGCTGATCTCCACCCCGCCGGCTCCACATTCCTGGATGCTGAGGGAGGGATCCCAGTGTTTATTCCGAACAATGTTTTCCTCTGTCTGTACTGACTGGGCGGTAAATTCTTCCAGATTTCTGGCTCCACATCGTAACTCCAACGGGAGAGAAACAGGTTTACGGCAGTTGGCAAGGGTGGGAACTCAGGGTCGGTTCCTGTACCTCGTGCGTCTAGAATTTCCATGGGTGGATGGAAAGACTGCTGGCTGTTTGGTGGTGGTGGTGGTGGGGGGGGGTCACCCCAGCTCTGCACCCTGCCTTTCACATTTCCCACCCTAGAGGGCAAAGTGAGCTTTCTCTTCTGGAACCCAGCAGAAAGGGGGCCGAGTGCTGAAGGTCAGGGCTTGCTGCGCTTTCTTGGTTGCGATAAACTCAGAAGTTGGGCTCACATGGAACTCATTTGGTGGGGTGCTGGGAAGCTGGCGTGCATCCTGGGTCCTGGGCTGCTGTGTGGGGAGGAGGTCAGAGCTGGAGAGACAGAGAGGAAAAAAAACAACAACCCTATTTTCACAGAGAAATCTAGTGACATGAGGGCTAGACTGTTGGACCAGAAAGACCCCAACATAGCTGGTTGGGTCTCAGAACCATGCTGTTCGGTGCCTGTGATGATCTGTGACTGTTGCTGTCCTTTAATAGGATGTCCTTTAGCAGGATGATTACACAACGGGGCCACTGAGACCCTCTTCTCTTTATTAACGATATAGAGATCTTTGGGAAACCAGTGGGATCAATTCAAAGATAAAGGCACCCTTCCCTTGAACACAATAACCTGGTTCCTGGTTTTTTCTCGGTGATGATTTGCTCTCTGTGGGGTCCTGGGTGAAGCCTCAGCCCTGGGGGCAGGTGCCCTTCAGCCTTTTGGATAGGAACAGCCTAGATCCACATCAGGCAGGGGGCAGATGGGGGCCTTGAAACCCCCAGTTTTCTTATCCTGTGCTCTCAGACCCTGAAAACCTACTTCTGAATCCCTTTCATGGTTTGTGTATGTGTGTGCATGTGCAACTGCACACATGCACTCATGTACACACAGCAGGAGAGAAAGGTGGCTGGCCAGCCACCCAGATCCAGAGCCCAAACAGCATTTATGTTGTAGAGGGGGTGTATGCGTAAAATAATTGCATGATAGAACTTGACTTTATAATCTGGCTGCTTTCACAAAGCCATTTTGATGCCAAAGTCATTTTTACTTGGTCTTAAACCACTAAAGCTACAGCTTTCTGAACCTCTCAAGGAACATGTGAAGAAAGCACCCTGGCATCATCTCTGAGCCCCACCTCCACCCCTTTCCACCCCTCCCTGTCCCCTCTCTGCCTTTACCCCTCCAGCCACAGTGTCTGCAGCATCAAGATGGCCTTGTCCAAACTGGCTTTGTTAGACGATGGCCTCGTTTCTGTGGTGTTTGATAGCCATGAATTCTTTACATACACATGCTCCCTTGTAGCAGAAGTTGCATTGTTCCCCAGAGATGGGAGCAGAGTGGAAGGAGGAACCATGTAGGGGAATTACCCCCACGGCTGGCAGAGTCCACGTCTCTGTTCAGTATCAGGAGTAGGATCCTTCCTTGGGAAGTCTGATATGGGCCTTGTATCAGTTACCTCTTGCTGTGTAACAAATACCCCCAAATTTAGTTTCTTAAAACACACATGTACCTCCCAGTCTCCATGGGTTGAGAATTTGAGTGGGACTTAACTGTGCCTCTGTCTCCAGGCCTCTCTGTGGGAGACAGCTGTGGTTTTGGCTCGGGCTGTGCTGCTACCCAAGAGGCTAACTGGGGAGGGTCCCTGCCAGAGCTCACTCGCATGGTTATTGGCAAGATCAAGTTCCTCACAGGTTGTGAAACTAAGGGCCTCCGTTCCTTGCTGGCTAGAAATATCCCTGGCCATTAGCTTCCCCCTAGGGTGGCTTATAATAGGGTTTCCCTCTGACGTACAGAGACAAAGAGAGACAGACAAAGACAGAGACAGAGAGTGAGTTCAAGAAGGAAGCTAAGGTTTCTGTGTAACCTAATCGCCATGTAATGTCCCATCACTTTGATCACATTCTATCTGTTAGAAAGGAGACATTAGATATTGGTGGGGGGTGGGTTTCAGAGGATGTTAGTTCTGGTGGGCAGAGGATCTTTGGGGGCCTTCTGGGAGGCTGCCTGCCAAGGCTTCTGGGCCCAGTTCTGTTCAGTCTGTTCAGCCTGTGGGCCCTGGAACCCTGGTGGTTCTGATAAGCCCGTGGCTGTGAGGGGAGAGATAAACGAGTTCTGCGGTCACCAGAGAGTAAGACACAATGTTCTGAAGACCACCCGGGGCTGGTGATTCTGAGCTCCTGAACTGGTTACACTTGCCCTCCACTCTCTCCTCTTGTCCCACCTCCACCCTCTGCTCTCTCTGGAATTCATCTAGTTCTTGTCTTGGGTGCCCATGTTACGTCATCATCTTGCTACCCACACGCGCCCCAGTCACACATCAGAGAGGTAAGTTCATGCCATTAGTTCAGGCTTCCTGATCCTCTCTACAAAAGCAGACAGTTTAGAACTTACTGATCATGACATCCTTCTCCCTGAATCAACTGGATTGGAGTAACATCCATGGGACAGGGTGTTTCTCATGGAGAAACTGAAATTTGGAAGGATCGAGTAACCTACTCAAGACTGGACCAAAGATGCAGAGCTGGGTCTCAGAACTCTCCTCCAGCCCACGTCCCCTTTAAGCTGCTCACATACCCAAGTCTCCAGATTGTTTCCAGCAGGAATCTGGCGAGACTTTTTGGCCCGGTTTGCTCGTGAAGTCATCGCAGGCTGGAGCTGCAGTGGCCTGAGGAGAAGAGAAACGGGGTCAGCTGGGACCAGGGGTGTTGAAGCTGAGGGTTTGCCAGACGCATGCCTGGGAACATCGGGGAGTTGCACGGGGCATGTGTGTGCACGTGTGCATGCGCACGTGTGTGTGTAGATAATAGAACCCCCCCTTCACCTTGGGGATCAGGGCCGTGCGCATATCTGTACATTTGGACTCGAGTGGCTGCAGATTGCCTGGGATGCCTCAGACCTGCTGGGCTCAGGTCACCTCCAGAGGGTGTCGTTTCTACAAGCAGATGATATAAACAGGGCTGCTGGGAACTGAGAGTGGCATTGATGTGGGGGATGGGTGGGACTTGGGGACAGAAGTGTGCCCCCCCTCCCGTAGCCCATCCTTTCATCTCCCCCTGCTCCAGCCTCTTCCTGGATGTCATAGTCCTGCATGACAGTCACCCAAGGAGGGTGAGGGCGGTCCAACCTGGGCTCCCACCTGCTTCACATAATGTACCTCACGACAGAGCCGTCAAAGCCAGAGAAATCCTGTTACTGCCCCTAGTTTACAGACGAGGTCATCGAGCCTCAGGAAGTTTAAGGATCCCACTGCAGGTCACACAGCTGGGCAGCAGCCGTCCTGTCCTGCCCTCATGCTCTTAATTGTACATGCTGTGTTGTGCTTAGTCACTCAGTCAGGTCTGACTCTTTGTGACCCCATGAACTGTAGTCTGAGAGACTCCTGTCCATGCGGATTCTCCAGGAAAGAGTACTAGAGTGTGTTGCCATGCCCTCCTCCAGGGGATCTTGCCAACCCAGGGATCAAACCCAGGTCTCCCGCATTGCAGGCAGATTCTTTACCGTCTGGACCACCAGGGAAGCCCATGAATACTGGAGTGGGTAGCCTATCCCTTCTTCAGGGAATCTTCCCGACCCAGGGGTCGAACCAGAGTCTCCTGCATCGCAGGCAGATTCTTTACCAACTGAGCTACCAGGGAAGCCCCTTAATTGTATACTTTACTCCATACAACTGCTTCATATGTATCTTTGTCCCGTTAGGCACATTCTCGTATGTTGCCTCTTGGAGTTGTTGAAATACAAACACAGTTAGATCACAGAAACACTGTGGGAGCACTGAGGAGAGAGCTGGTTCTCATGCAGGGCTGCACGAGGGTGGGTCTGGAAGGTTGGGCCTCTGTCAGGAGAGGATGTCTCCCCAACACATACTGTGGAGGGCCCGTTTCCGGAGAGTAAAAGTGCTCCGTGCACCCCTCCACTGTGCCAAGGAGAGACACATTAAAACCCTTGTTGAATTGGATTTCTGACTCAACAAAAACTCCTTTTGTCAGATCCTCAGAACTTCCTGGCACATGACCCGCACATATTTCCTATATGGTAATGGGTCGCTGTGGACTGTTTGTATATCAGTGCCTAGAAAAATTCGTTTAAAATGAGTAACTCAGTTTTTCTCTCCAATTTCAAAGACCCCTTTCTTGATCTTTGGGTACTCAATCTTTGCTATTTTCTCTTTTAACTGCAGGCAACAGTTTTCCTGCATATTCAGCTGTCCGTTTCCCCTAGAGCATCCATGGTAGTTACATGATAGTGTATTTTACCAGTTTACCTTCCTCATTCTGTATTTTTCAGAAACCTCTTGAAATGAGCCACACCAGAGACTTTCAGAAGCTTGCATGCTGGAGAAACAGAAACCAGAGACGGTCAGAGCGAGGTGAGCAAACCTGGGGAGAGAGACCCCAATACCAAGTCATGCACAATGGGACAAAGGGCCCTGGTAGACCAGGCACAGATAAGACACTTGAGAGAAGAGGTTAGAGCAGGTATAAGGCCGCTGGGGGTGCTGATCGGCCTCCCAAAAGAAGAGTCAAAACAGTCCTGGAAGGAGAGATGAAGGGGTGTCTGAACTTATCATCGTTTGGAGGGAAGAAAAGGCCACTCCATCCTCTAAGAGCAGATGGGAGGCCGCCCGGGGCCGCATCTAGCAGCAGCAGCATCCCTGTGTATGGTGGGCATGCAGGGGACGGAGCGCGTGCTGGACCAGACAGGAAAGGAAACGCGGCTTCCGAGGAAAAGCGGGGTTGGAATTCAGTCTGTTTGGGCCCTGTGGTTTTCTGTGTGAGACAGGGTTTCAGTGAAGCCTGAAGCCTGGACTTGCTGGCTTCAAGCCAGGGTCTTGGGCTCATTTCTGGGCAGGGCTTCCCAGGTGCCACTAGTGGCATATCCTCCTCCCTCACTCTGCTGCTTTGCAGGAGACGTAAGAGATGCAAGTTCGATTCCTGGGTCAGGAAGATCCCCTGGAGAAGGGCATGGCAACCCACTCCAGTATTCTTGCCTGGAGAATCCCGTGGACAGGGAGCCTGGTGGACTACGGTCTATGGGGTTGCAAAAAGTCGAACACGACTGAAGCGATTTGGCACGCATGCATGTATATGTGTATGTATATGTATATGCTGTGTAGTTGATCAGTCATATATGACTCTTTGAGACCCTAGGGACTGTAACTCATCAGGCTCCTCTGTCCATGGAATTTCCCAGGCAAGAATACTGGGGTGGGTTTCCAGTTCCTTCTCCAAGGGATCTTCCTGACCCAGGGATCGAACCCCTCTCTCCTGCATTGGCAGGCAGATTCTTTACCACTGTGCAACCAGGGAAGCCCATAGGTTATGTGTATGTTGGGATAACTGACCTCTGAAGAAGGTGGCCACATTAGCTCTTTGCTTCCAGGCAGAGTCTCAAATGCAGTCACCATTTTTCTTTAAAAACAAAACAAGATAGGGATTTTAATATGATTAAGTGAAGTTGCTCAGTTGTGTCCTGCTCCTCATGACCCCATGGACTGTAGCCTATCAGGCTCCTCCATCCATGGGATTTTCCAGACAACTGGAGTGGGTTGCCATTTCCTTCTCCAGGAGACCTTCCCAACCCAGGAATCGAACCAGGGCCTCCTGCATTGCAGGCAGATTCTTTACCAACTGAGCTATGAGGGAAGCCTCCTCATATTTTATCCTTTTAATATGATTAAAGTGAAGTTAAAAAAAAATCAGGTAAAACATGGCCTTATAAAAATCTTCCAATTATGAAAAATATACAGGTAAACAGGCAAAAAAATCAAATTAATATTGTATAAGGATATATAAAATTTTGCTCATCATTATTATCTAAAATATTAACTTTTGAAAAAGAAAGCATTATTTCTAGGATTTGCTTGATATTTATTATTTTTTTCTTAAAGATATGTTAAATGTAAGTAATATATGCCAGGTTGAAAATTCACAGTGTTCATTAAGGATGAAATGAAATTTGATTTCTCTCTTTCACTCTCTGGTCTCCTGGTCCCTGACTTGAAGGGTAATCAATGTTAGCTGTTAGCAAGTCACCATCTTTAAAGCAAACCCTGGGTTCCTGGTGCTTTGAGCACTGTAGAATCGGGTGGTGGGGCCCACTGATTGCGGCCACCCTGGAGATGCCAGTCTGTCCTCCCATTGTTCCAGTGGAGCAGGGCTTCCTCTCCCTGATTGATTACACTCTGCAAAGCCACATGTTTTCATGGTCCCTTTACTCCTGAGCCAGCTGTCAGGCAGAGAGAAGGTCCCTGGGCATACACTGCTTCGTGCCTTTCATGTCTGATTTCCTGAGTACGAAGGCAGGGCTGGTTCCTGCTGCCTGTCTTTTCATCTTTCCTAGCCGTCTTGCCTGTCGGTGTACCCGGCTACCGAAAACATCCACGGAAGGAAAAGGTTGAACAGTGTTCCTCTGATTGTGCCTGTTTGGCTCATTTTGGAAATTTTATTTAAAAATTTGAACCTTGATCTCTAGACAGTATGGCCACGGGTGCTGTTTGCTGAATGAGTCTTCATATTACATTTAAATTGGGAATTTTACTATTTATCATGGAACAGTCCTCAGATAAATATGAAATTTAGATTTGTAGTTTTACCCAAGGCTCAGTTCTGCTTCCTGCAGCACATCTGTCAAATGTTTATTCTGCCAATTCAGCATCATGGTTCATAGGCAGAAACCCTGCAGCCTGTGTGAGCTGCACCCAGAGAGGAAGGTGGGCCCGAGTAGAGACGCACTTCACTCAGGACTTGAACTCCTCAGGACTCACTGCCACCCGCCAGTCCATCAGGACTCAGCACAACCATCTTCTCTTCTTGAACCTGTTTCGTGCTTTCCCATCCTGACCTGGGTTTAGTTGGGAAGCTTGTGGTCTGGCTCCTCAATGGGCCGGGTGTTCCTTGAACCGAAGCTCCAGGCCTTGTGCATGGTGACAGTGGACCCCCCCCCCACCCCCATCTGCAGAGTGGCTGAGGGGACTGCTTCTGGTCTCTGCAGGAACTTCTCTTCTTTTATTTTTGATGACTCGGATGACGTGGGCCGGTTGTGTTTGATGTGTTATGGGCATGGGAGACAAACATGCTTTGTGGACCCTTGGCACTGCGAAGGATAGACCCCTTCCCCCTCACCCCCTGAAAGCAAGAGATGAACATGGAGAATCCACTGTGGGTTCTCGGGGAGGGTGGGACCCACACCTCTTAGAAGTGCTGTGTTTGGGGCTCAGGATGGATTTGGTGAACACCTGCACCTGTGCATGAATGGCTGTGCGTGGCAGTGGGCACTTCAACTCTGCTTCCACTTCTGGTGTCCCTCAAAGTCCACGTGTAATCATTAGAGAACATGGATGTGCAGAAGTGTCTTCAAGAAGCAGCGTGCCCCCCTTCTCCCTCCTGCCACTGTGATGAGTCAGTGATGCCAGGCCTGTGTCAGAAGATGGGCACTTCGATGAGACTCTTGCCTCCTGCCCCAGGGTGGTGCCCACCCCCCTCATCCCCTGTCCTGGAAAGAGGCATGGTCTCGATCAGGACCAGCTGACAGCTACCAAAGCTGCCCATCGTGTACAAATAGGCTTTTTAGCAGAGCTCAGTGATGGGCTTGTTTCTCCTCTCTTGGAGTAGGCGTGTGTTTGAGGTTGAGAAGGTGGCCAGCAAGTTGTCTCATAGGGAGTGGGGAGGGGAGGCCAGTTTTCCCCTCCCCACCCCTGTCCCCTCTGTCTTAGCTCTGGAATTCTCAGGGCTTCCCAGTATCATATCAGGATCTCCTGGATGCCCCCTGGAGCCTGTCAGCTCCATAGTGTTGGGTGGAGGATGGGGCAGCATGAAGAGGTGGAGGGAGTCTTGGTAAGTGGGCGGTTGGCTCATGGTAAGTCTGTTGGGGGGCCCAGAGCTTCCCTAGGTCTGAAGTGCGGGGCGTCAGAGAGTGTTCCCAGCCTATAAGATGAGGGTCCGCTCAGGATGAAGGTCAGCATGGGAACACCACGTGGTACCAGGCTGGTTCAGGTCTTAGAGATAAGACTCCCAGGACACTTCTGTCCTAAGTGGAAGCTTCCTCTTCAGCCCAAAATAAATGCAGAGTAACCAGAAGGCAGACAAGGAAACGGGCAGGCCAGGGAGGAGACCGGAGGTTGAGAAGGGTAAGTGCAGAGGTGGAAAGAAACTCTGCACCAGCTTCCTGCTGGGGAAAATAAGGTTCTCCATCTGTGGGGGGTGGGGTGGGGGTGGGGGGCCGAGGGGGATCAGACAAACTCCTCAGATGGCTCAGGGAGAAGAGGGAGATGAGATGCAAGCAAGACAAGATGCCTGCAGGCTGAAGCAGAGCAGGGGGCAGGCCAAGCAGAAGGAAGGGAGCGGGTCTACTTTCCAGGGAGCACTGAGCCCTCCATTTGGCTTGGCCTTTCCCAGGTGGTGCTAGTGGTAAAGAACCCACCTGCCAATGCAGGAGACATAGAGATGTGGGTTCGATCCCTGGGTCAGGAAGATCCCCTGGAGGAGGGCATGGCAACCACTCCAGTATTCTTGCCTGGAGAAACCCTGTTCTTGCCTGGGAAATCCCATGCACACAGGAGCCTGGCAGGCTACAGTCCTTAGGGTCACAAAGAGTCGGACATGACTGAGTGACTAACACTTTCACTTTTTTCACTTTTTCTTTTGCATTCTGTGGGGCACAGCTTGGGAAACACTGGATTAAGACACTGTCCTGCCCATCAGGGGTGTGTATACATCACCATTTTCACAGTGTCTGTGGGGCAAACAATCTGAGTGTTCGGGGTGGATTTGTACCCACTGATTCATCAGTTTTGCCTGGAACCCACAAAATCCTTTTGCAGGATGGTTTCCTGAAATAAGAATGCAACTGGTGGTCATGGACAGAGTGTGAACCAGTTCTGCATGAAAGCACCATCCTTAGCCCCCACTTTGAGACACTGGTTCTTTACTCTTCCTAATCCCAGTATTAGCAGGTGGTGGTGGGAATGCTCCAGAGCCCTTAATTTATATATTTTTTTAAGATTTTTATTTTGATGTGGAATTTTTAAAAAGTCTTTATTGAATTTGCTGCAGTATTGCTTCTGTTTTATTTTTCTATTTTTTATTTTTTTTGGCTGTGAGGCATGTCATAATAAAGCTCTGACCTTGGACATGATTTACTTTATAACTACAGTAGGGTTGATGGTGGCCCTGTCAAGAGCTCCCTTCCCTGCCTTCCCCAGTGGCTCCTCAATGGGGAGGGAAAAGGGGCAGACAGTCTTGGAATTGCTCACCTGAGGGGCGTTTCCTACCTGCACAAGCCAAGCCTCGTGTATGTTGCAGCTGAAAGATTTAGAATTGTCATTCATCCTCTAACAGGACCACTAAGAGTAGGTCCTCACACTGGCAGCGGCACCTGGGCATGACTTAGACATGCACATTCTCAGGCCCCCAGAGCAGGTGGCAGATCCTGCATCCCTGGTGCGGGACCCTGTTGCTGTGTTTTCCCAGCCCCACCCGCCAGGGTTCCCATGGAGTGGCACTGCCCTGGACCCATGGTTCTCAAAGCAGGGTCTCCTGGACACAGCTCCAGATTCACCCTCAAGCTTGTTCAGAGCCACTCAAATTCTTAGTCCCTGGGTGTTGACAGGAGGCAGTGGGCATGTTCCCTGGGCCTTCCCAATGCTCAAGGAATGAATCTATAAAGTCATCCATTCCCCGATGTGCATTTCTGGGGCTTGGAAGTAGAAAGGAGCTGAAAAGGTTGCTGCTGCTGCTGCTGCTAAGTCACTTCAGTCGTGTCCGACTCTGTGCGACCCCATAGATGGCAGCCCACCAGGCTCCCCCGTCCCTGGGATTCTCCAGGCAAGAACACTGTCGCCATTTCCTTCTCCAATGCATGAAAGTGAAAAGTGAAAGTGAAGTCGCTCAGTCGTGTCCGACCCTCAGCTACCCCATGGACTGCAGCCTTCCAGGCTCCTCTGTCCGTGGGATTTTCCAGGCAGGAGTACTGGAGTGGGGTGCCATTGCCTTCTCCGGAAAAGGTTGCTAAGTGGTTAATAATAAAACCTCACCAATCTTCCTTGCTGAAGATTTGAGTTGTGGCTCTGGATCTGGGCCCAGGGATGTTTTAACAACCCTCCAGGCGATGGACCCTCAGGTTCGAGAGTCCCTAGACTGCAATTACCATCGGATTTCCACATACACATGGTCATGTTGGGCAGGAAGGCAGCCTTATTGCAGCCTCTGCCTGCGGGCCTGAGGTTGACTCCAGGCAGCTGCCCATCTCTGCTGCCCCTTCTCCTGATAGCAGGCCAAGGGTGCTGCCGGGGAGAGGTATTCCGCCCAACAGCAGTAACGTGCTCACTTGGGCTCTGGTGGAGAAGAAGACGTGGTTTTGAAGTGGGGGCGTTTCTTTCTTCACCTTTTCCCTAGTCCAGCCTTGATGCAGCCCCCAAGCCAGCCCCGCACTGGGTCCTCAAAAGCTGGCAGTCAGAAGGTGGAGGCCTGGAGCTGGCCTGCCCTTCCAGCATGCCCTGGGCTCAGCCCCTCTCTCCGGCTCCCGGAGGCTCCTCCTTGTCTCTGAGACGACAGAGGCCCTTGAGCTCAGGCTCCCAGGGAGGCTGCTCGTCGCTTTCTTTCAGGACTCTCTGTTGGGAGTCCAGGCTTACAAATGTTTTTCTCCAAAGGTATCCAGGCCTTTGCTGTGAAGAATTTGGTAAACATGGAGAGGCTTGATGCAAGAAAGATGAAGATGGAAGAAGGTAAAGCTCAGGTCTTCGCAGCGGGCGGGGTTGGCCGAGGTTGGGGGGTGGTGGGGACGGGGGAGACACTGAGGTGGCCACTCTTGTCACACTGGTGCGAGGATGTGGTGGGTTGGAGAGACAGAAGGGGCAGGTCTCTGGGTAGTTTCATCTCTGTCCTGTACAGTGGTTGCCCTAACCCGCAGGACCCTGGAGTTTTGCGTCTGCTTTGGGCAGGCAAGGACGGGTGGTCACATCTGTGCCTGGAAGCTTGGATGCTCTTCTTCTAGATCGAGGTGACATCATGCATCCTGTCTCCCCCCAGGCACAGTGACACCCTTGCCAGGACCTGGAACCTTCCATGATGCTCTTCCTCATGGCCCTGTCTCTGAGGAGCTCTCGTTTCCCCACAAGGGAGCCTGAGAATCACTTTAGAATCTGCCTCTTCTCTTGAGTTATAGTGCTTTTCACTGAATTCAGGCTGGAGATGGCAAGATGAACCTTTTAAGTCCCCTGCCTCTCCAACTCATATCAAAATGACCAAAGGACTATAAAATTAGGGCAAGTAGGCAACACCTGAGGAAACACTGGAGGAGAAGCTGCGGGAGGGACATTTGGAGGCCTTTCTTCTGGACCAAGTGAAGCTGCAAAGGAAAGAAAGAAGATCTGACCTGGAAGGACTTGGTATTCACAGAGCGATGGGCTGCTTGGCAAACTAATGAGTGGATTTTCCAGTAAAGCTCCCCCCACTCCAGACACCCAAAACTTCTGGCCAGCAGCCAAAGTGAAAAGCTTATGTATGTGTGAGCCTGTGAGACTCGAGTTCAAACACACCATGTGCTAGCTGTGCAGGATGGACAGCCGTGGGCTTGTCCTCTCTTAAAGGGAGATGACGCCCATCATCAGGTGTAACAAGGATTGAATGAAAAAGGCAGTGAGACTCAGCCAAGATGTTCATAGTTGCTGTTCACTGATTACTCTATGCCAGGTACTGTGTTAAATAAAATCTTTACATATATTGCTTCTTTTAATCCACAAGAAAGCTCTTTGGGGTTGGTCTTTTTCTAATCACTGCTTTGCACACAAAGCCGATGAAGTTAAGGAGGGTCAGAGACTTGCTTGAGATTCACAGATAAGAAGACGGGGTGGAGAATGAATTTGAACTCAGATAGTCCAAGTGCATGGAGAAGGCAATGGCACCCCACTCCAGTACTCTTGCCTGGAAAATCCCATGGACAGAGGAGCCTGGTGGGCTGCAGTCCATGGGGTCGCAAAGAGTAGGATACGACTGAGCGACTTCACTTTCACTTTTCACTTTCCTGCACTGGAGAAGGAAATGGCAACCCACTCCAGTGTTCTTGCCTGGAGAATCCCAGGGACCGGGGAGCCTGGTAGGCTGCCCTCTATGGGGTCGCAGAGTCGGACATGACTGAAGCGACTTAGCAGCAGTAGCAGCAGCAGTCCAAATGCAAAGCCCATGCTTTCAACTCCTGAGCTACACTGTTACAAGTCCTTGACTTATATTACTTTATTTCATCCTTCCTATAGCCTTATGGTAACCATTTTTACTGGTGAAATGACACAGCTTTATAGGTTAAACAATTTGATGTATGCAAAAATTTGAAACCAAGCCTATTGGACTCCAAGGTCCCACTCTTGTTTTCCTTAATTAATATACTCCGTGGAGTGTCATTCTGTCTCCCAACTTTACAGATTTTCCAGTAAAGTTCCCCCCACCTCAGACACCCAAAACTTCTGACCAGCAGCTAGAGTGAGAAGTTTATGGATGTGTGAGCCCATTAGATTTGAGTTCAAGCGCACCATTTTATTCCCACTGAATACAGGGGGTGGAAGGGCTATCATGCCTGATGGGGAGAAATCCAAACTCTGATTCCTCTGACCCCTAAAGAATGGAACCATTGCCGTGAGTGCCTCTAAATTGCCTGTGTTTCTTTTTGCCAGTAGAACTCACTGAGAACATCGGGCTCCCAGTGAATCTGCTTGAGAAACACGACCCGTGGCCGGCCTATGTCACATACACCTCCCCGATGGTGAAGAGACTCATGGAGAAGAGCAAGGCCAGAGAGCTGGAGTGCTTGCAAACGGTGGAGGAGAGTCGGCGGGTGGGCAAGCAGAGCAAGCCAGCCAGCCTCATCCAGCTAAAGAGGAGGAAGTCCTCCAAGTCCTCGGGCACTGCCACCTTCAAGGACCTGAGGTCCGAAACCATGCTGTCTGTGTGGGGCCCCCTCACCATGTCGGCCATGGGGCCCTCGAGGGTCCCAGAGCCCCTCCACCTGCACTTGGACTCCAGGGCAAGTCCCACCGCCAGCTACAACAAGATCATCTTTGCCCGGGCACCCACCATGAGGACGCTCCCTTACACGGCCGGGCGGCCTTCGGAAATGTTTTGCCTCTAGCCAGAGTCCCCGCAGCCGACCCCCGAGCTTGTATGGCAATTAAGCGCCGTTTGCCACACATTGTGTGGCAGCCCTTGCATTGGAACTCGCCCCTGCTGGTGCAGAGTTTGGCTGAGATCAACCCCACGGGATGGGGGCCATGGGTGGGCGGGTGCGCTCCCTCTGGCAGTGCAATTAAGTAGGCCTGGGAATACCAGGCTCCAGTTCCTGGTGTAGATGCTTAGGACCCAGCTGGGGATGAATCAGTTCTGGTCCAGGCAGCAGACAGAAACCACACCAGAGATTCTTTCTATTAATAGAAAGAATCCCTAAGCAGGCCACTGAAAAGGCAAGAAGAGGGTTCAGAGGCCGTGGATGGAGAGGCACCTGCAGGAAGCAGCCTGGGGCATGCACCCAGGGAAGATGCAAATATATTAAGTTAGACGCTTGGTGACGGGCAGGTGGGCTGATCTCTGATTCCTGAGGTGGGCTAACGAATGCTTCTCAGCAGATGCTGGTGTCCTGAGCTCGGAGGACAGCCCTGTGGGGTGGCACCCCCACCTCTTTGCTCATGGACGCCCCAAGCTTGGTTCCGAGAGTGTTGGGGAAACCCAAGAGGGCAGATGTTTCTGGAAGGAGTTGACACTGCCCAAGTGAATGAGTATTGCTGAGGAGAGGAAGCCAGCAGGAACCAAATCTGGAGCAAGTCTCTTCTTCCTCCTCCAGCCTTGACACTCCCTCTGGCTCTCCTGATAGGCGGAGCCTAACCGGGAGGGAAATAGAAATGTGGTTTGCAGCAACTCAAACCCTGCACCTTGAAGCAGAGTGTGAAAGGATGGACTTAGAGCCAGGGAGTTAAGCTTGAGTCCCTGTCCAGTGGGTTCCAAGAGATCCCACCTTGCCGTCCCACTTGGTTCCTGAACCTGTATTGGGAGGTTTCTTCCTTGGAAGCGCTTACAAAGTGGCCATGGGGGTCCAAGTGTCTGCTGCTGAGAGATGGGGGATTCTGCCCCCTGGACTTCTCTGAGGCTTGTGGAGCAGAGCTGGCGGGGAGACAGCTCCAGCTGGCCCCCAGCTGTGCTTTGTCAGACAGCTGGAATCGGTCCACCCATGCTTGGGCTATTCCCAGCTGGCCCCAGAGCAAACTATGCTGTCCTCAGTCTGGAGGCAGACACACTATGTGTTTAGTCACAGAGGGGACCCCATGTGACAGGCAGACCACCCAGTCTCAGCTTTGGGGCTCCTCCACTGAGCATGGCTTCACTGATTGCATCTCTCTTCTTTGCCTCACTCAAGTGTCTGTGCTTGTGTTATTGAAACGGTTAATACTCACCTAGCTTCTCACAGAGACACAGCAGATGCAATGAGTTAGTTGTTGGAAAAGGTGGAAGCTGCCCTGCGAATGTGCCCTCTCCACCCAGGAGCCCTGCAGAAACACTTGGCTGCACTCTGGCTGCCGTGAGCTGTGTAGAGAGCTGCACAAGTTAGGAGCTCCAGATCCATTCCTGGGTCCACAGCTCTTGGCCAGAATGAATTCTTACAAAAATAATGTGATTTACAGTGAATCCGAATGACCGTCTTTTGGGTCCACAGAACATTTACAGACATGGAGGCAAGTGATGAATTCCCAACGAAAAATTTTCTTTTCTCTATCCCTTTATGGGAGTTCATAGCTGGAGTATACTTGGGAAGTGATGGATTATAGATTTTCATTGTGTCAGTGTTTGCAGGGGTTTGGGCTGATTTCTTTCCATTCCTTTGAAGGCAGAGTTGTTACATAATGTTTTGTTTTGGTTTTGGTGGCCGTTGCTTTTTAAATTTCTAGGTGTTTCACAGTTTTTACAAATATATACTCTCTAAATTAATGGTTGTTTTATAGATAACATTGCTTAGATTAATTTAATTCTCAGTCTGTTATAACATACAAGCAGGAGCTAAGCACCTTATGCTGTGATGAGAATGGCTTGTGTCTGTGGCTGCAGTCCAGACGTGTTGCCTTCTGGGGCTGTTTTAAGAAAGAAAAACTATTAATTGCTTTGAAAGGGAGGAGTCTGTTCAAGGCCAAACTGGGTTCATGGGTCCAGCCACTTCAAGGACTTGACCATGTTGGCTTGAGGACTGAGGGGGCTACCTGGAAGGGGTTCTCCTGGGGAGGCAGCTGATGGACAGAGTAGCTGGACCAGTGAAAAGCCTCCGTCACTGAAGGAAGGAGGGTGACCCTGAAGTATCGAAGTGGCGGTTGCTTAAATTTGTCTCCAGGCCCAGATGCCTGACTGCATGGAGGTGGGGGCCCTGGAGCTGAACTTGTGCTAAACTCGTGGAGGACTCTTGCTAAAATTCTGGGAGGCCCTGAAATAATGACAAAAAGTGGGGGAGAGACTTCTTGATGTCACAAGGCACCCACGTGCAGGTCCCCGCCCTGGGCGTGGACACGAAGCTGTGGGTCTGTAGAGCCCAGTGGATGCTTGGCAGGACTGGACTGGCTTTGTTCATGAAGCTGGGACACTTCCCCATGCTCCCAGGGCCTGCAAGCAGCCTTCCAGCCGCCTGGAGTCGGCCCAGCGGGCGGGGCTTGGAGTGGAATGTGGATTCTTCCAAGTGCAACCTCAGCCGCCTTCTGAGTAGAGGGCCTGGGGGAGCTCAGGTTCCCTTGGATGTGCTGGACTCAGTGCTGGGAGTCCACAGCCCGTAGCTCCCGCCTCTTTATCTCCACAGCATCTGGAAAGTTCTGTTTGGCAGGGGAGCTGTTTTGTCTCCCCACTCTGGTTGGTGTGTGAAACACCAGAGTGTATCTTTTGTTAGCCCTTCTGTGCTGCTCAGTAACTAAGGACCCCTCTGCCTCTGACACGTTGAGTAGCTGTTTTTGAGCAAATTCTCTGGCTCCTGTGCACGATATGGTTTTTGTCTGTTTGCAGATTCCACAGTTGGTGTTTAAACAGTTGACGTTTACCTTCAGCTGAGCCTGTGGTCCTTGCCATTCAGGGGTTGGGAGGGGTCGGGTGGGGAAGGTGGGCTGTAAGGACAGACGATCTGGCAGTTCCTGGAGCTGGTGTGTGCCAGCCAGATGTTTGGGGGTGGCCCAGGGATCCTCCAATTGGAAAGGGAGGCCAGGGCGGGGCCTAAGGCCAGGGGCTTCGTGGAGCCATGGACTTAACTGACAGCGCGTGTGATTACAAATCCTTCTGGTCCATTAGGGGGCCTGAGGGCCTTGTGTGGGAGGCATAAATGTCTCACAGTCCCCCTAGTCTTTTTTTTCAGGACAGAGATAAAATAATGGGTCCCCTGAGGTAGGGGTTTGGACCCCTGGGCTTTGGTGGGGGCCCTGGGAGGGAGAGGGGACACAGCCCAGGAATCCCAACCAAGGGCCAGCCCCACGTCCCTGGAGACAGAAAGCCAGCAGCAGGAACCCCAGCCCTGCAGCCTCACTCCGCATGTCCACAGAAGTGGTAGAAAAGATTGTAAAGTGCTTTGTGGGATGTGGGTGCGCCCATGTGCCTGTCCTGCCCCCGCGGCTCTCTCCAGCTCTGTCTGAGTCAGTCACTCCTAGAAGCTTCTTGGAATCCCCACCCTTCTGGAGTGACGGGCATGTGTGCAAAACCCACACCTTATCAGTGATGAGACTGAATGAGAGCTGGAGGGGCAGTAAACAAGGGCCTGGGATTTACCAGGATCTGGTGCTTGAGAGCAATGTTACTGATTCTTAAGTATAATGGCATTTTCTTGATACAGGTATGTATAAGTGTACTCCTAACCTTGAAAAGGGATGGTTAATAGATATTCTTATGAGTAGGAGAATCTAAGAGTGTTCATATAACTCATAGGTGCTTAAACTTGTCTTGGCAAAGAGTTTTTCCTTCTTCAGATTAAAACAGTAGTTGAGTTAACGAACTGGTGTTATCTGTTGAACACAGGTGGCCCTTCTTAGTCTCTTACAAAGAGGAAATAAACTCAAAGTGACTCTAAAAAGATAGATATGAGGAGCTTCCTGTTGCTTTTGCTTACTTTAGGTTACCAACCCAGTGAGAAGTAAAAAATCGGTAGAACTTAATAGTATTTGGTCTGTAGGCTGCCCTGCTCCCCTGTGTGTGCTCTGTGCTCAGTGTTGTCTGACTGTGCGACCCCGTGGTCTGCAGCCTGCCAGACTGCTCTGTCCATGGAGGTTTCCAGGCAAGAATACTGGAGTGGGTTGCCATTTTCTACTTTCCAGGCAGGAGGCCCAACAAAACAGACAAAATCCTTGCCCACAGAGATCTTATGTTCTGATAACAAACTCTTCCTTAGTTTACAACTGTGCTCCTTTCATGGATGACTTGAATTATGAGTGGGATTTGGCCTGTGTGATGTTTTCTACACTTTACTTAGAAGCTGTGATTCGAGCTTTACTATTTTTAACAAGAGAGAAGGAAGAGGAGGTTTTCTATAACTGCACAAAACCTGGAATATGAAAAGAGGAAGTAGGAAGGGGGAAATAGTGTTGTACCTAAGATTAAAATGTGAGCCAAAGATGAAAAAAAAGAGATTCCTACATTAGGCATGTGGGAAGCTGGGGAAAACACCATTTACTGTCCAGTCTCAGATAGAGGAGTTCTTGGACAGGAGAATGGGAGAAAAGATGGAATAGTGGGAGAAGGGTAAACAGGGCTTTTAACAAGTCTGGTTTAAGTAACTTGGGATGTTCCTATAAAATATATGTTATTTGTGTTTGGAAAAGACCCTTTTCTTTTTCTTTTGTGAACATAGTTGAAAGATTAGTGGTTGGCCAGTAGTGTCTGAAATACTGTCCCTGATTTGTGACTGCTGATCTGTCTCTGGTTAGTTGACAGTTCTGTTGAGGTTAGCTGATGGAGTCAATCCATCTCTTAGTTTATTGTCCTCAAATTGCCCTGTATATCGAACTGCATCCCTTAATTCCATAGCTGTTTATGTATTACTTGAAGTTGTGCCTTTGTTTTCCTGCCTTATAAGTTTCTGCATGATGTCCTGTTGTGCTTAAGAGACAAAGCAGGTGCTTAGTTTTCTACTTTCTGTTTACAGCTTTTTTTAGTGACCATCCAGTTTGGTAAAGAAGTCTCTTCTTGAGTTTACACAATACATTGCACACTTTTAAAGATAAGCATGAGAGATCTTTGATGTTTGTTTTTGTTTTAATGCATAATTGTTTTTTGCTTTCATTTATGAGTCATTCCGTCAGAGTCTCATGTGATCTTGCTTGCTGCAGTGAATTGAGATAGATTTTTTAATGATTTTTTTATTTTAAAGGAAATCAACTTCTGTTTATTTCAGTGCTCCAATATGAAAATGAACACTAGTTCCATTCATGACCTAAGAGACTCCCTTTATAACACCCGAATAAGCCTTCAGAGTACTGGTTTCACTTTTAATGTATTTTTGTAACTGTATTTATCACTTTTATCAAAACTCTGATGTGCAGAACTTAAACTTTTGAATATATTAAATTTAAGACTGTAATTCAGACAAGGTTCATTAAGCTGTTCAACATCTGGACATCTTTGAGTGCCTATATTTTAGACTGAAAAATGAAGCAAAAATAACCTTAATTGATTTCTAAAATTATCTTTTATAAAGTGTTGGTGACTCTAGGTCCTAAATGTAAGGAAATTGAGTTTAGCTTCTTTCTATTCAACTGTTTTGGAGTGTTTTGAATCAGAATGTGAAAGTGAAATAGTAACTTTTAGCTTAAGACATAATAGATTTAGTTATACTTTCATTTTGTTTTTGTTTTATAAAATCTGACTCTAGTTTGTAAGGGAAGTAGAGGCTTCTAAGGATTAGTGATAGTTTAGGATGTTATTACTCGTAACATCTTGAGTCTTTTTCTCAGTGATAGGTTTGTATTTTAGTTCAGTTTATTTGCTGTTGGGCTTTTGATTTATGTTGCTCTTTCTGCCTCTGTCTCTGCTTACTTGCTTTTTTTTTAAGTACAGGGTGGCCACCAAATCTGGAAACAACAACAATAAAAAACCATACACAATAAATGGTTTATTGATGTTATAGAATATGTTAACATAATACCTATGTTTTCAGACTTTATGACCATCCTATAGAGTGGAATTCATGTAAGTAGGTCTTCTGTTTTTGTTTGGATATATATTAATTACATGGCTATTATGGAGTCAGGTATAAGGTATTGAATATAAAGGAGTAGAGATGCATAGTTAATGATAGAGAGCTGGCTAGAATAACATTGATCCTGGGATTTAAGGGGACTGAAAACTATCTAATAAGGTAAAAATAAGTGTGATGGTTAGTTGGTTTGTAATATTTGGCTAACAAAGTTTGGGAGATGCTGGATAAGCAGTAGCTTCAGGACTATATTTGAGAGATGGTCTCACGAAGAGTTGGACACGACTGAGCGACTTCACTTTCACTTTTCACTTTCATGCATTGGAGAAGGAAATGGCAACCCACTCCAGTGTTCTTGCCTGGAGAATCCCAGGGACGGGGAAGCCTGGTGGGCTGCTGCCTATGGGGTCACACAGAGTCGGACACGACTGAAGCGACTTGGCAGCAACAGCAGCAGCAGTGTCGCTGAGCCTCGACTGAAGCTCAGACAATCAGGAAATCTTCCCTCTTCCTTGCTCACTACCCCCTTCCCCAGCCCCAACTCTCACCAGGGACCCAAAGCCTCAGCCACCTGCTTTCCTTCTAAGCTGCTTCAGTCATGTCCGACTCTTTGCGACCCCATGGATTATGGCCCTCCAGGCTCCTCTGTCCATGGGATTCTCCAGGCAAGAATACTGGAGTGGGTTGCTATGCCCTCCTCCGGGGGTTCTTCCTGACCCAGAGAGTGAACCTGTGTCTTTTATGTCTCCTGCATTGGCAGGCGTGTTCTTTACCACTAGTGCCATCTGCTTAGGTACTTGGAACTCACACTGTGCTGCCCTAAACCAGCGAGGCATGGCTGGGCATATGCAGGGGGCTTCCTCTGGGGCATTGGGATGGGCATGGGGGGCAGGCAGGGCATGCGGGAACACCCCAGTTTTAGGTGGAGCCCACCACTGCCCCCACATTCTATGCCTTGGTCCCGACCATGATCCAGTTTCCGCATGGGACAGTCAGGAAAAACAGTGATGTGGAGATGACCTTGGACTTCGTGCCGAGAGCCCCGTCTCTTCTCCTAGGCTCTCTGTTCCAGGGCAAAGAATTCCCACCCCACCCAAGGCCTTTCTAGGAAGCTCCTAGTTCTGAGGCCCAGCAAAGTTCCAGGTAACACACTTCCCCTTCAGGTCCAGTTTCCAGCCACCCGGTAACCTCCATCATTTTTTGGTAGACAAGGCAGGCAGGAAGCTTCTGCATTTCAGACAAGTCAGAATGGTTTCTGTGGGTCCACCAGTCGGGAGGGGTGTTGCAGAGAGGCGAACTGGTCCCAGGGAAAGTGACCACTGGAAGGACGATTGCCCTGTGGGCCCTGAGTGCACCAGGCCCTCTGTGCCCACTTCTGTGTGTTCCAGCTCGTCCAGGTCCATTCACTGCCTGGGGGCTTCTGTCTGCTGTCCTGGCTAGAAGGGAGCCCTTCTGGGACTGGACCCAAGCCCTCAGGTCTAATTCCTGGCTACCTTCCCTGTACCTGGGTCCCCTTCCCCCCTCTTCCTTCTCTTCCTCCTTGTTTTCATCACTGGCAGTCCTGCTGGTGTATCCTCAGAAGGGCCAGGTGAGCTTGGCCTGTGGCTTTGACCCTCAGCGTCAGTGCCAGGCATCCTTTTGGAAGGCATGCACTCTTCCTTGTGAGTGGCTTTACCAAAAGCCCATCCTTCATGGCCCATTCCCCAGGGCCAACTCACCTGCCACTGGACCAGCCAAGTTGGGAAGGAGGCTCTGAAAGTGTCGCAAGAGCCAGACAAGGTCAGCCATGCTCATGGTCATTTTCCTAGAACATGGCCCATGGCCTGACACATGATTTGAGCTCAATTACAAATAATTTTCAACAGCAGTTACCAACACCTGGAACAGAATGAATTGCAATGTGGTGGTATATTTTGTAATGTCCAGAGGCTAGAGAAACTGCTTGGCCGGGGTTGTGTAAAAGGTTTGAGGCAAGGGGCAGGCAGCTTTGCTGGAAAGCTCCTTTTGGTCCTGATGGTGTGATTTGAATAAAAGACCCAGGTGGTACCCTGGATGTGCCCTTCCCTGAAGGACATGGAGGAGCAGCAGGCACAGTCTTTCAAAATTCAGCATCTAGTTACTCTGTCCTCTTAAAATGACCAGCCCATGCCAATCTGATGGAAGTCCAAGTTAATGTATTTTCTCCATCCTTTATCAGAAGGGATGTAAATTCACAGACCTAACGCCATCTCCCTTTCCGACATCAGCAGCCATCCAATGGGCACCTGACAAATATGTGCTGGGTGCTGGCTTGTGCCAGGGACCCCATGGGGGCCCAGCGTGAGCATGGCAGACACTCGGTCTTCCGTCTGGCGGTGTAGACCCTGATCCATCGCCCTTGCATGTTACAGAGAAGCTTGGGGTTCTGTGGAGTGCTCTTGCTTGAAGCACCTGGTGTGTTCTCCCCAGGCTCATGAGAAAGGGATTAGGGAAGAGGCAGGATTAGTATCAGGACAGCTGCTTATAAAAAGGGGTGAGGTCATGTCGAATTTTTGGCCAAACTGAAGTTTGGCGGCCCGGTGAGTTTTTTGAGCTTTGCCAAGCTGCCTTCAGTTTACGCTTACCCCGCTGCCGTGTTTGTTTCTGTAGCACCATGGAGCTGTCCCCGGGGTGTGGCCTCTCTCTCCCGACCGGCCCCTCACAGCAGAACAGAGGCAGCACCCACATCTGCAGGCTGCTCGCCCTAGGACTCTTACCTCTCACCTTCCTGGCTGGAGGGCTGGGGCTGGGCAAGGCAGCTTCAGATGTGGGGGGCCCCCTCCAGTGCCTGTACTTTCCCCACCGGGTGGTGGTCAGGTCCAAGCCCTTAGCATCTGGGCCCCCAGGCACATGAGCCTCACCTGAACTTCCCCAGGTCTCAGAGCAAAGCCAGACCAGGTCTGGCTTTCCATGGTTTCTACCTGCCTTTCTGGGTTTTGGGGGACCCCTCTGTAGACCAGGGCGAGGGGTGCCCTTCAACAAAGGGATGAGGCGTGGTCCCCGGCTCCACCTCGTCGTCGTCCTGGTCATACCTGCAGAGCCCTCCCTCTCCGCTTGCCTCTCTCCCTCCCTTTTCCTCCTTCCTTTCCATCTGATTTTCATTGTTTATTTTTTTGTCATTGCAAAATGAAATGATGCTTGTTGTGACGGTCTCGCTGCGGTAGGAGTGACTGAGATGGCCTGGGCTGCACAAATTTTGGAGAAGCAGGTCCCTTTATGCTCAGATCCTGGGTCTGAGCCTCCATCCTGAGGAGGTGAGATGTGCTCAGGTGCACCCTGGGAAACTCTGAGGACTGTGCGTCACCTGAGGTCACCCTGGCCGTTCTCTCCAGGGCCATTGCTCCAAGGTGCCAGGCCACTGCTGTCCCTCTTCTCCACTGGGTCCCCCTATGGTTTCCCAGGGCATGGCTCCCCCAGGTTGACACACATCAGTAAATCTGCCCTGGGGGCCTGGGGGTGGCAGAAACTCAACAGAATAAGTTACAATTCTACTGGAAGTGTGTATTTTGGGAGGCCCACAGCCTAATTCTGAGTGGTATTCCCTAGTGAGGACCAGCTCCAGTTCCAACATGGATCTCAGGGCATCTCCGTTAACTCAGATTCCAGAACCAGTTCCCCCTGAATCCTTCATCTTCCCTTCCTGCATCAATAGCTTTCCCTCTTGATCACCGAATTGCTGCTAGGATACCAAGTACCCCATTTCTAAGAAGAGGTTTAGTAGTTCTGACCTGGAGAAGGCAGTCCCAATGTTCAACAGAACACACTGCAATTAAGAGCTCAGAATGGTTAGCAGGGGGCTTTTGTCTAGTCCTCTTTAGGGTCCTGCTGGCAGAATTTGGGCAAACTTTGCCTTCTGATGTGCCAGAGTGGGGAGCTCCTGGCAGAACACACACTACCGCACCACCACCACCATTTCCACCTGCAAATCCATCACCAGGACCGTGACCACCACCACCACCATCTCCATCACCACCACCGCTTTCACCTTCACCACCTCCATCAGGCCACGTCACCTCTGAACAAACTTATGAAAGTGCAGCCCTTATTTATTGAACAATTATGAAACCAGCAAAGACACAGTCTCATTAAAGGGCCTATTGATAAGGTAGACAGAGGAAGACAAATACTGTAGAGTGTGTGAGTGCTTAGTCACTCAGTCATGTCTGACTCTTTTGGGACCCCATGGACTACAGCCCACCAGACTCCTTTCTTCATGGACTTCTCTAGGCAAAATACTGGAATGGGTTGCCATTTCCTTCTCCAGGAGATCTATCCAACCCAGAGATCGAACTCAGGTCTCCTGCATTGCAGGCAGATTCTTTACCATCTGAGCCATCAGGGAAGCCCTTAGGTAGAATCTAAGAATGCTGAACTCAGAAACAGGAGAGTGGAGTGGTGGTTCCCCGGGGGTTGGAGGTGGGGGAGGAGTAGATATTAGTCCAAGGGTAAAACTTCCAGTTATAAGATTGATGAGACCTAATGTACAGGATGCTGATTATAGCTAATAATACCATGTAAATGTTTGAAGGAGGACTGAAGAATGCATTCTGAGAAGCCCCAGTATGAGTGGGTGGGGTGGGGTGAGGGATCCAAGTAGAAGTTGGGAAGTAAGGGGGTAAGAGTGGGTCAACTCAGGACACAAAAATGAAAGACCATTTTCCCCCTAAGAATGACCAACAGCTACAGCAGGGTTTCAGGCAGGGAAATAGCGAGATCTATGAGGCTAAACTCTGGATTTCTGGCTCCCTGGCCTGGTACCATGAACATGAGCTCACCAACCACCTTAAATATCAAGAGGTGAGGAAAAGGGGGATATGAGGCCCACCTCTGAGGAGTAAAGAGTATTATATATACATGAATTTTGTTCTCAAGTGAGAGCTATCCCCTCCAAGTCATCCATGTGGTGCCGTGTCCTCAACCTGAGAAGTTGTGTCCTGTTCAACAAGCTGGCTCTGCTTGGAGCCTTCTGAGCTCCACTTTCGTTGTCATTTTCTGATTCAGTTCACGGGCTGTAGCAAAACTCAGCTGCGCTAGGACCACAGAATGAGGGAGGGCCTATAAGAGTGGCTCCTTTAATCTCCCCCAATCATTCTGAAGATAAGAAGACAAGGTCAGAGAGGCCCAGTGATTTCTGGAGGATTTGAAAGCAGTCCATCCTGGTCTTCCTGATCCACTGCTGACGTCTGCCATGGATCAGGGAAGGGGGCCTCTCCAGATAGCCTTGAGCGCGCCGCTGGAATTTCTTTGTGGAGTGGACCACTATCTGCAATTCCTTTTCTTAAGAAAATCGCCAAATATAGTTTTCCCCAGAGATTTTGTTGAAACTTATTTTCCCAGCAGAGCGCCCCAGGAAAGTTGTGTTTGCGTGCACACCCTCCTTCCAAGGTGGTTCTAGTTCCTTGTGCTCTAGGAGAGTTTTCTGAAACAGTTCCAAGCCCACCTGGTTCTCCTTTACTGATTTCATCTTCATGTGGAATGAGTTAAAGACCAGCATCCTTTACAAAACACAGGGTGAAAATACCCATGGGGCAACCCCCTGCCAGGACTTTTTAAAGGCAACATTCACATCCCCTCCCCTGCCCGCACTCCAGGCGCCAATAACTCTCCACCTGGAGCTTTCTCTCAATGCCCTGGAGGGGACAAGGAGTTAAGGTCCTGGGAAATGCCCTCAGAATGGCCAACAGGAGGGGGAGGAAAAATAGCCCAGCTTCCTACCCCTCCCCCACTCCCCAGTTCGGGCATGTAAGTGAGGGAGTCCCATGCTGGTGACAGACTTGAGTATTTGAGCGGCCATCTGCTCAAGGACGCCCTGTACCTCAGTCTGTGTTCTTCCTCTGCCCACTTCTCCACTCCCCTGCCTGTGTCTCCGGGTTTACACCCCCCAGTAGGCTCCTTGTTCTCCAATCCTCATCTCAGAGTCTGCTTTTGGGGAACCCAAGCTAAAACATCATGCAGGCAACCCCTGGCTTATCCAGCCACACAGGAATAAAGGAGGCCCTTTGCGGGGGAAGTTCTTTATTTTGTGTTTCACTCAGGGCACAAGGGCTCTTTGAAACGTGAAAAAAAAGCAAGGCGTGCATGTTTGCGGTCAAGAAACAAAAAAGACATCCACGGAATATGATGAGAAATCATTCTCCGCCCCCACCTCCCTGCCGGCCTCCTGCCGTTCCTCTGCCTGGAGGTGACCACCATTAACGGGTGGATGTGCAACGGCAACCCACTCCAGTATTCATGACTGGAAAATCCCATGGACCGAGGAGCCTGGTGGGCTACAATCCATGGGGGTCACAAAGAGTCAGACATGACTGAGCAACTTCTGTGTGTGTGTGTGTGCATGCCTTGGGGGATTTTTCTCTGTGTGCTCTTAAACCCTGAAGTCAGGTCATGTCACATCTCCTCTCAGTAAGAGACCAGAATCCTTTGTACAACCAGCAAGCTCTTCTGGCCTCTTTTCTGTTCCTCTTCTCCACGTTCTCCTTCCAACTGGCAGCTCCAGCCTGCCTGGACTGTCAGGCTTCTCTGCGCCCTCCTGGCTGAAACGCTCCCACCCCATCCTCACTCTTTCTCTCCCGCATCGTAGGAGTCTTGGCTCAAATACCCTCTTCTTGGTAAAGCTCCAGCCTGTCCCCTGCATCCCTCATATCTCTTCGTTTTTTTCTACGTCACTTTCCACCTGGTGGCCAGCCCCCCCACCTACTTACTGCTTGTCATTCTCCCAGGAGGATACATTCTCAGGAGAGCAGAGGGTCTGTTGTTGTGTTTACCGCTGGGTCCCCGGCTCTTGGAACAGTTTCCATATCAGGCAGCTGCTTGGCAAAGCTTTGCTGAATGAATGCACATGTGCGTGCATGAGCACACTCCCCCCACCCCCCCAACATGTTGTATAATACACAGCGTCCTGCTTGGTGCTTTTCCCATTTAGCCATCTTGGAGGTGGTTTCTCTGGGCACATAGAATCACCGCATCCTTTTAAGCAGCTGCAGAGTGTAATGTTGTTGTATGTCCACCATGAATATAGCTCTTTAGCCGGCCTCCCCATAGTGGACATTTGGTGGTTCCTGGACGCAGAGCTGCTGTGTCTCTGCTCACACGAGGGGCACATCAGCAAGGTGAATTCCTGGAGTGCAGCTGCCCTGGTTCATTCTTATCTGGACAGAAACTATTACCAAATTGACCTCAGAAAAGGTCACACCTATTCACACTCCCCCTACAGTTGTGAGAAGCCCGTTTCCCCCACTTCCTAATCGGCACATTTGTTAATAAATTTTTGGTCTTTACTAAAAGACTTCCCTGATGGCTCAGATAGTAAAGGATCCACCTGCAATGCAGAGACCAGGGTTTGATCCCTGGGTTGGGAGGATCCCCTGGAGAAGGGAATGGCTAGTCCAATATTCTTGCCTGGAGAATTCTGTGGACAGAGGAGCATGGAGGGCTACAGTCAAGGGGATCGCAAAGAGGAGGACACAGCTGAGCGACTAACACTTTCACTTTTGACCTAATTAGTAAAAATTTTACAGATTTTAATGTGCCTTTTCTTTCTTTGCATTTGTTTATTCACCATTTCTAATGCTCTCTCTGTGAACCATTTTTAAAATATGTTTTACTGATTAAAAAAAATTAACGGCCTTTTACTTGTGGCTCTCAAGTCCTCTTTTTGTACTAAGCTCTTCAGTCCTTTGTTCATAACCCGTCTTTCCAATATTTCCCAACCTTTCCTTTGTATTTTGATTCCATTTTAGTACTTTTGAAATGCATAAACTTTAAAATATTTTTACAGTCAGCCTCATCAATATTTGTCTAATTCAGACAAAAAAAATTTGTCTGAATTATAAAAGCTTTTTCCTCTCATAATCGGATATGAAAAAATTAACTCATGTCCTTTTCTAGTACTTTTACAGTTTTTCTGTTTTTTTTTTATTAATTTTAGTATAAATTGTAATTAATTAATTTTAGTATAAAGGCAGGAAGGAGGATTTAGTTGAACTTTCCCTCTCTGGTCAGCCAGTTTTCCCAACAACATTTATTGAACAATCCATCTTTCCCTCAATGACTGGAAACTTGCCTTTCTTATACCTTAAATTATTCCACATTTTCCAGTCTCTCTGGGGACTTTCTATTTCAGTTCATTGATCTGCCTGTTTGCCAGAGTCAGATTGCTTCCATTATGGCAGCTTTAACATCTCTTTTATTGTCTGATAAGGTAAGCCCAGAGAATCTTTCTGAATTTTTTTCCCTGATGACCACTAAGCCTCTTGGTGAAAATGAAAGTGATTTTCAGGTAGTAAAATTGCCCTCTTTTCTCTTAGGTAATGAGACCGGTAACTAGAAGGCAGGCTCCTTGACCCTTGTAACTGGCAATCCTCTTGTTCCTGCTGAAAGGCTGAACTCCATAACAAGGTGACAGCAAGGCACCTGTATTCCCTCACCTCCAGGCAGTGATAACCATGTTGTGCCGGGGCTGGCTCACCTCCAGCAGGTGAGATGGGAACATCAGAACTTGAATTCGCCAGCTCACGTAGTGGTCTGAAGGCCTGCCATTTCCACTTCGGAAAGTGATACCAAAATAGAAGGAAAACGCAGTTCAGAAGGAAATTCCTCCTTCGTCACCCTTGGAAAAGGACTGGTGCAGATGATGCTGACAAATATTTGAGGACACTGAAAGCACAGACCATGGGGCCGAGGCCCCGGGGCTGCCGCGGACCTAGAAGTGGTGCAGAGCGGCTGCCCCCACCCTGACAGCTCCCGTCCCTAGTCCCCAGCAGTGGGAGCTTGGTATGAAGTTAATGTTCGCAGTGGGTGAGGCGTGGGAAGCAAAACAGATACGAAGACATTTTTCCTTCTCGGCTTCTTTCTCTTAGACTATTCCTGGTTCCTCAGGAACAGGCTTCCATTGTACATGCCCACCCTGGGCAGCTTGGCCAGGGTGCCATAGCCCGCCCCAGGAGAGAGTGTGTCGGGCCCTGGGGGGCAGAGCTAGGCTCCAGAGTTGCAGCTACAAGACCGTTCAGACATCCCCTCCCAGCATGCCCCTTCTCCACCAGCATCTGTCCTGCAGAATCACTCAAAACTCAGGAAGAGTCCAGAGCTTGACACTCAGAGATGAGCCCACTAGTGGGCCCTCATACCCAGCCGATGAGCATCACGTACAACTGGGCTCATCCGTTTCTTGAGGACCACGCTGGTGTGTGTCTTAGATGGAGAAGGGTGGATGAGGATAACAGGGACGGAGAGTGAAGGAGCTGCGTTGTTGTTCATTCGCTCAGTTGCGTCCAACTCTTTGCGACCCCATGGACTGCAGCATGCCAGGCTTCACCATCTCTTGGATGGTGCTCAGTCTTATGTCCATCAAGTCGGTGATGCCATCCAACCATCTCGTCCTCTATTGTTCCCTTCTCTTCCTACCTTCAATCTTTCCCAGCATCAGGGTCTTATCCAGGGAGTCAGCTCTTCATATCAGGTGTCCAAAGTATTGAAGCTTCAGCTTCAGCATCAGTCCTTCCAATAAATATTCAGGATTGATTTCCTTTAGGACTGACTGGTTGGATCTCCTTTCAGTCCAAAGGACTCTCAAGAGTCTTCTCCAACACCACAGTTCAAAAACATCAATTCTTCAGCACTCAGCGTTCTTTATAATCCAATTCTCACATCTGTATATATCTACTGGAAAAACCATAGCTTTGACTATACAGACCTTTGTCAGCAAAGTGATGCCTCTGATTTTTAATAAGCTTTGAGTACAGGTCAAGTGAGGAAAGGGCCCCTGCCTCTAGCCTAGTGCCCAGTAAAGCCCCACCCCCACTGTACTTCTGTGAGTGTTCAGCTCAATCAACAGGTGCTAGAGACTTTTGGTTTTTTGGTTTTAGAGTTACATTTGTACAAAACAATTTTTAAATTTTTTAAGAAGAAAGCATGAACATAATATGTAAAGAAGTAATTACAAAACATTTTAACATAAATAGTACAAGTTGTGGAAAAATTGTAAACCTGCCATCTAAAACTGATTACCCTTAAGAAAATTTCATGCTGTTCTACAGCTCCAGAGTGACTTGTTATAGGCCTTGGCTCATGCAGTGATGGAAGCCAAGAAGGCGCATGGTCTGCCCTCTGCAAGCTGAAGAATCAGGAAAGCCTGTGGTCTAACTGTTACTATCGCTCAGTCACGTCTGACTCTTCGTGGACTGCAGCACACCAGGCTTTCCTGTCCTTCACTGTCTCCTGTCAATGCTTCCACTTTTCCCCTCTTTATTTGCTATAAAGTGATGGGACTGGATGCCATGATCTTAGTTTTTTGAATGTTGCGATTGAAGCCAGCTTTTTCACTCTCCTCTTTCACCCTCGTTAAGAGGCTCTTTAGTTCCTCTTCACTTTCTGAGTGGTGTAACTGAGTCCGAGTTAAAGATCTGGGAATTCGGGCACCGATGGTATAAGAGCTGGTCTGCATCCCAAAGTCCAAGAACCAGGAGCATCAGTGCTAGAGGGCAGGGGAAGAGGAGTGTTTCAGCTCCAGCAGAGAGAGAGAGAATTTGCCTTTCTCTGTCTTCTTATTCTCTTCAGGCCCTCAGCAGGTTGGATGAGGCCCACCTGCACAGGTGGGGGCGATCTTTACTCCATCCATGGATTCAAAGGCTAATCTCCTCCAGAGACACCCTCGCCACTGACACTCAGAAATAACATTTTACCTGCTCTCTGGGCATCCCTTAGCACAGCCCAGCTGACTCTGTCACAGTTTATCCCCAAGGAGGTCTGTCACAAGGGGAATAGTGGCATCATCTTCCCCGTGCCTGACAGACAGACATCGGCTGCACTCAGCTACTGAAAAGAGTAAATAAAATGATGTATGGAGTAATAGGGACAGTTATGGTTGTGTTTGTTTACTGAGAGCTTCCCATGAGCCAGGCAGGGCTTAGTCACCTTGTATGACTTCAGACTTTACAAAACCAGAGAGGCAAGTACTCTTAATTGTTCCTATTGTCATAGATAAATTATAGTTTAAATGCTAGGATTCAGTGAACCTAAAGAAATGCCTAGTTCCTAGACAAATCTCGGTAAATGTGGCTGGAACAGCCACTCACAGGGGCTCATAAGAGCTAACTGTATGAATACTTCCAATGCCAAGAACAGCTGGCCCCTTGCCGACTCCGCGACATTATGTTGGCAGCTTGAAATGGACCAGGGTGGGAGTGTTCACACCACAGAAATCAGCAGATACTACAAATCAGGTTTTTGTTTTTTGTTTTTTTTCCTAAAGAGCCCGCTTCAGCACCATGACTACTTACTAAGATTATACTCTTATGACCTAGAAATTATCTTAGAATTGACCCCTACTAAAATCAATATGGTCTTCTTTCCTGGCTCAGATGGTAAAGAATCTGCCTGTAATGCAGGAGACCTGGGTTTGAACCCTGGGTCGGAAAGATCCCCTGGAGAAAATCAATACACTGAAAGAGGGGACTGGCCTAAATGGCTTAAGTGGTGGGAACATCTTTATCATACTGAAGATAAATTTCAATCAGGAAAGAATTTTACTCTTGTGGTCTTCAGCCTCAGGGGCAGGAGAACACCTTCGAGGGGTCTGTGCTTAGGGGCAAACGGTTTGGGGAACCTCCAGGTACAGGTGTGATGTCAGAGACAGGTAAGTGGGTATCACGGTGCCCTGCCACACGTTTTTCTGAACAAGGTCCTTGAAAGCAAACATGCTGCCCAGGAGCCCACATCCCTGCAGGAACTTAGGAAAGCCACTTGGAATGTCTGTTCTTTTCCATAAAGTAAGGGAATTTGATCTAGAAGGAGCTCCAGAAGCACCCAGCCCATCACTGCTCCATACAGACTCTCTGTTCACAGAAAATTCTGAAGACTGTGAATCATCGCCTAAGTGCAATCACCATGATTTTCATGATAACAGGTCTCCTTATTTTAGCACAAACCCAAGTGTGTGTTGTAAGTAATAAAGCTGACCGGAGGTTTGGATGCAAAGACTTAAGGGAAGAAAGAGACAGACGGTGTGCACATCTTATCAAGCAACTGAACTTTTGCCAAGCACCTGGGGTGACCGCAACCTGCTGCCCCGCCTCCTGCTGCTTTTTATGTCCTTTGTTATCATTTCCCCTCCCCATCCCCAGATTATGAGGTTCTTCAAGGGCAGGGCTCAAATTGTATTCATGTCTTCATTCAACAAACATTCTTAAAAGCCTATTACGTGCTTCAAAGGGGATTAAAATAAGATGACATGAAATTCTTCTGTTAGGAGCTCACTGGGAGGAGGAGTCAGAGAGAAACCGGAGGCAGGATGTGATGAGACCCTGGCTGGGCAGGTGGAGCTTGAAGGTGCCGAAGATGCTGAGAAAGGGTGAGGTTAGTAGCGGGTGGTGACAGACAGGGCTAGAAGAAGCTCTGAGGTGGGGGACTTGGGACTGAAACTGGCAGCCATGTGACTGATGAGGGTTTACAAGAGAGACAGTCCGTGCTCACAGGGAACTTGATGCACTTGAGATAGTGAAAAGGGACCCCTGAGCCACGGCAGAAACAAAAGGCAGGAAGTTAGAACCCTCCAAGGACTTCCCTGGTGGTCTGGTGGTTAAGAATCTGCCTTCCAATGCAGGGGATGCAGGTTCAATCTCCTGTAGGGGAACTGAGATCCCACATGCTGCATAGCAACGAAGACTCGATGCAGCCAAATAAAATAAATGGAAAAAAAAAAAACACAAAACCCCACTCTCTTGCTTTTAAAAAAAAACTCCAAAGCTAAGATTGAGCTTGACATATACATACCACTCCCTGGAGAAGGAAATGACAACCCACTCCAATATTCTTGCCTGGAGAATTCTATGGACAGAGGAGCCTGGTGGGCTACAGTCCATAGGGTGGCACAGAGTTGGACCCGACTGAGCGACTGAGTGTGCATAGATAATAGAACTTATTGTATATCACAGGGAACCCTATCCAACACTCTGTAATGACCTACGTGGGAAAAGAATCTAAAAAAGAGTGGATATATGTGTATGTGTAACTGATTCACTTTGTTGTACACTTTAAATGAAAACAACAGTGTAAATCAGCTGCTGCTGCTGCTGCTAGGTTGCTTCAGTCGTGTCTGACTCTGTGCGACCCCATAGACGGCAGCCCACCAGGCTCCCCCATCCCTGGGATTCTCCAGGCAAGAACACTGGAGTGGGTTGCCATTTCCTTCTCCAATGCAGGAAAGTGAAAAGTGAAAGTGAAGTTGCTCAGTCGTGTCTGACTTTTAGCGACCCCATGGACTGTAGCCCACCAGGCTCCTCTGTCCATGGGATTTTCCAGGCAAGAGTACTGGAGTGGGGTGCCATTGTCTTCTCCGGTAAATCAGCTATATCCCCATTAAAAGACAAAAGACCTCTTGAAAGCCAGGAAGGCAGCACATACGAGTGGAGCCCAGGGCGCTGTGAGTGAACTGAGCTGGCCACCAGGCTGGGTGGAGCCCTGAAGGCTTAGGTCACCGTAGGCCCCATGGCTGAGCAGGGGTACAGAGCAGGGGTACAGATAGGGGGGCATCAGGTACTGTGCCCCCGACCTCTGGCCAGGCCGACTGCCTTGAGAGGCACATTGCATGCTGGAGAAGGAGCTGTGAGCCTCCAGAGGGACTGTGGGCAGCTGGGCGCCCCACTTGGGATGTAACCCAAGGCCTGGCATCCCCAAGCTTGGGGCCCTGGGCGTACCCAAGCAAGCCAGACACCCAGGGAACAGCATAACTCAGCCTTGCACACCCCAGAATGGATACTGGCTCTACAGAGTAGGTGCCTCTGAGTGGATGCCAGCTAGTCCAGCCCCTGACAGGTGGGAGTGAGCACCCCGTCCTGAGGGCAAATCAAAAATGCCAATCCGTGGAGGGCATCCTGGAGGGGCTTCCTGCCTCAGACCGGCGTGTGGGTTCATGGAGATGGGGGTTGCTCCTAAGGCTGAAATTCTATCTCTCTGAGCAAGTGCATTCGCTGTGGATGGACTGGAAGATATTTATAGACCCCAAGTCCATGAAGACAGTGCTGTAATGAGAGTGCTGGAGAGGTTGATCGGAGCTCAGAAAGCCTCTCTGGGTTTCCCGTCAGGCCCTGCCTCACCCTGGGGCCCTGGAGCAGAGACATCTCACACGGGACATTCCATCATCTGTAGGTAGGGCCCCTCCCCCAACCTCACAACAAGGACCCTCCTCCCCACCTCAGTCCCCTCAGCATGGAGCTCGATGCTTCCCAGAGAGAAGGCCCCACTAAGGACTGGGGACAGAATGAGAGCGGGTCCAGTACAGGCTTCCCAGCTGGCTCAGTGGTAAAGGAATCTGATTGCCAAAGCAGGGCACACGGCTTTGATCCCTGGGTTGGGAAGATCCCCTGAAGGGGGAAATGGCAACCCACTCCAGTATTCTGCCTGGGAAATCCCATGGACGGTAGCCCGCCAGGTTCCTCTGTCCGTGGGCTCGCGAAGAGTCGGATGAGACTGAGTGACTGAGCCCACAGTGCAGGCAGCACGCATGTCTGTCCTGGAGCCGCTCTGCTCGCTGCACCCCACGCCCACCCGTGAGGACCTTAAGTCAGGACGACGGTCCAGGGCCTGCTTCTTGCACAGCACACCTCTGAGGCCAGGCCCTGCAGCCACCTGGCGAGCTCAGCCCTTCCTTTCCCAGCAGGGGCTTCCACAGAGGCAGCCACATCTGTACAGCATCTCGGCGCTCACGGCCTCTTTGGGGAGGAAGAGCCGGTGCTCTCGGCTGGCTTGACTTCGAAGCGTTAATTTGGGACGCGCAAGACTCGCCAAGGGCATTCTTGCCAGAGATCATCTCCATCCAAACAGTCCTCGTTTTTGACGTCTGAGCGTCTTCCCTAGGGACAGATCTCCTCCAGAGTTAGTTTCCTGTTGGCCTGAAGAGCTCTTTCTCATTAGGAATGAATTGTAGACACACGTGTCGAATCCATGTGATTCAGAAAAGGCATCATAGGCAAGAGGAATATTTATATTTAAAAAATTAAAAACCATTTATTGATGTATAGTTGATTGACAATGTTGTGTTAACTTCTGCTGCTCAGTGAAGTGGCTCAGGTATGCACACATATATTCTTTTCCGTGATGGCTTATCACAGGGTATTGAATGTAGTTCCCTGTATTTCACCATAGAGACTTTTTGTTGGATATTTGTATTTTGAGTTACTTTATATGCATGTCAAAATCAGCTAAATCAGTGGCATATATACATATTTATAAGTATATATATAATTAATATATTATGCTATATATAATATATTACAGTGTAATACTATATAATACACATATATATTATGTATTATATGTGTGCTCAGTTGCTCAGTCGTGTCTGACTCTCTGTGTGACCCCATGGACTGTAACCCACGAGGCTCCTCTGGCCATGGAATTTTTCAGGCAAGAATACTGGAGCGGGTTGCCATTTCCTCCTCCAGAGTTATAGCATTATCCTATGTTATATATGTGGTGGTGGTCAGTGGCTCAGTCGTGTCTGACTCTCTGCAACCCAATGGACAGTAGCCCACCAGTCTCCTCTGTCCATGGGGTTTTTCAGGCAAGAATACTGGAGTGTGTTGCCATTTCCTCCACCAGGGGATCTTTCCGACCCAGGGCTGAAACCCCTGCCTCCTGTGGCTTCTGCACTGGCAGGCAGATTCTTTATGACTAGCACCAACTGAGAAGTCCCCATACAACATATAATATTATACTAATTATATACCATTATATATAACATAGTATGTTATAAGTAATATATATTGATATTATATATAGAATATTTATTTTATATACTCTTTGTAATCATAGAGACTTTTCTTCCCATGAAATGATTTTGGGGTGAAATCAAGCAGGTGAAAGCTGGGTGGTCTGCTTGGAGGCAGGGAGAAGGCTGGGGCTGAGGGGGCGGGTGGGGCTCTGGAGCTGGTCGGGCTCACCCCCTTCCCTGGAGGATGTTGAGCACATGCTGGGAGCTCAGTAGGCAAACCACCAGTTCTAAGAAGCCCTACAATTACGATCCTGTAACACATGATTTAAAACCTTTCCCAAATGTAAATTGCTATTGTCAGGAGCTACACTACCCCTCATCACCCCCTCCCCCCATATCCACACCAGAAATTTGATTTAAAAAATTGCTATTTTAAACTTTATATTGTTTTTTGTTTTTCTTTTTTTTACTATGAGAGAACAAATAGGCTATTTTTATTTTTTAAAAATTATTTCATTTTGACGTTGATGGGTCTTTGTTGCTGCACGTGGGCTTTCTTTGGTTGTGAGTGGCGGCTACCGTCTAGTTACGGTGTGCGGGCTTCTCGCTGCGATGGCTTCTCTTGCTGTGGAGCTCGGGCTGTAGAGCACGCAGGCTCAGTAGTTGTGTTTCCTGGGCTGAACGGCTCTGTGGCAAGAAGGATCTTCCCTGAACCCGTGTCCTCTGTGTTGGCAGGCAGATTCTTAACCACTGGGCCACCAGAGAAGTCCAGGCCTGTTTTATTTTGCTTTGTTTTGGCCACACTGTGCAGAATGTGGGCTCTTATTTCCCCAACCAGGGATTGAACCTGTGCCCCTTGCTTTGGAAGCTCAGAGTGTTAACCACTGGACCGCCAGGGAAGCTCCAGGAATTTGGGTTTTTATGCCAACTGTTTGCTCCTCCTGCAGAACAGAGGAGCCTGTCGGGCTACAGTTCATGGGGTCACAGAGAGTTGGACATGACTGAACACAGCACGACAGCTTTGATGTGTTTACAGAGGCAGCACTGGCCGAGGGCTGCCTTGTCAGCCCCCATCTCTCCGTGTCAATGCGCTGTTGGCTGCTTTGGACATTGAGGGGGCATCTTAGCGGAGTCATCGTCTGGGTGGGGAGGAGGTGGGGGCAGGGAGGGCAGGAGAAGGAATTGGGTTGGGTAGGCTTCCTACAGTACCATACACAGGTGACGGATTGAGTAAAACAACAAAGACAAGTTTTTCAAGGAAAACAGCTAACTGATTTGGGACTAATTACGATGCCTTTATTAGAGGGGTTTTGAATCTTGGGAGGGTTGTCTTTAACTGAGCTCAAACGATATTCTCTGCTGACTGTTAATTTAGGCTTGTAGAGTCATTTTAACTTCAAGTTTAAAAGTCCTGCATGCAACCGCCAGCTGCCAAAACTCACTAATGAGGATCCCAGGGGCCTCTGGAGGGTGTTGGGGTGAAAGCGTCAGGCTTGATTTATGGATGCAGGGTAGTCAATAAATCTGGGCAAACTTGAGGAACCACCCACATTTGAGGGAACTTTTAAAAACCAAACTTTCTGGGATTTTTGCATCACCACACAAAAATTTCCTATGACTTAGACGACCAAGAGGGAAAACAATACTGTTTTTCATAAACAGTTGAATCTTTTGCTCGGGGAGCAGAATCATGCATATATGCCCACCTGCCTTTGCCAAGGTCAGGTGCAAGACCACCAAAACTGCTGCCTGGCACTGTGTGTGACCGTTGACTATGATGGAGGCAGACAGTCTTAACGCCCCAGTGGCTGAAAAGGGGCAACACTAAGACATCTGTCACTCTGGATAAACATTCCAGGCCATCCAAGGGCTCCCGGGCAGCCTGGGTGAATTTCAGAGGGAGGAAATATCCACCTTCTGGGACACCCCCATTCCCAAAAATGGACCCTTGATACCTGTGCACATTCATGATTGGATAAGAAAGATATTCCCAGCCCGGCAGCTCCTTCCTCCTCCTCATTGACACTGAAGTCAGCCCTGGGTGGCCACTTTCTTGGGGTGCAGGGACCCCCCGCCCTGCCCTGCCTGACTCAGCAGGTTGGATTACATGTGCCCTGTCCCAGGAAGCGCATGGCTGCTTCAACTGCACAATTGGGCTCAAAAGGTCAAGCTCCTCCCTTAGTTTGTACAGGACAAACCTGGCACCTTTACGAGCTGGTATGAAAAACTACACCCCCAAATGCCAATCCCACCATGTCCCCCACCGCCATGTTAAAGTAGATCTAATTTCCCAGTTCAGGTTTCAGCCCCCACCTTCCCAGCCCCATGCAACTCCAGGCATGCATATTTCCACCTAGATGTTCAGCTCCCTGCCCCCGACAGCATAAACATTTTTGATCACAGCCACCTCTGTAATAACAGGTTGAGTTCCACCTTTAGGGCGCACACAAGATCTGTCTGGGGATGGGACGTACCTGAGGTGAGGCCTGGCACGAGCTGGGCCCCACCTGCCCCAATGCCCAGCCCATTTGCTGAGCGCACGCCCTGCTTCTGCTCCTCTCGGAGGCTGATCACCCCAAAGCTGGCCACCTGGCTCCTGCTCACATGCCCAACAGCTTGTTGGTTCTGCTGCCTTGGAAAGGGTGACTAGTGAAAGAAAGACATTGATCTTTAGGCTAAAAGGCCCTGATTTTTAACTTTTTAAACACTGTGGTAAAAGACATGTACATGAAGTTTACTATCTTAACCAACCATTTTTTTGGGGGGAGGCGGAGGTAGTTCCCAGGTGGTGCTTCCCTGGTGGCTCAGACAGTAAAGAGACTGCCTGGAATGCTGAAGACCTGAGTTCGATCCCTGGGTTGAGAAGATCCCCTGGAGAAGGAAACGGCAATCCACGCTGGTATTCTTGCCTGGAAAATTCCATGGATGGAGGAGCCTGGCAGGCTACAGTCCATGGGGTCACAAAGAGTCGGACAAGACTGAGTGACTTTTACCAGGTGGCACTAGTGGTAAAGAACCTGCCTGCCAATGCAGGAGGACTTAAAGAGACACGAGTTTGATCCCTGGGTCAGGAAGATCCCCTGGAGGAGAGCATGGCAACACTTTCCAGTATTCTTGCCTGGACAATCCCATGGACAGAGAAGCCTGGTGGGCTACAGTCCATGGGGTTTCACAGAGTTGGACATGACTGAAATGACTTAGCAGGCACGCATGCACATTATACTTCGTCTAATAGATGCAAAATATGCTCATTTCAGCATGGCAGCAACATAAATGTTTTCAGTTTGATCTTTCACACTGTTTCTGCACGCTAAGCTCTTGACACCTGTGTGTGTTTTGCACTTACAGCATCTCGGCTTGGACGAGCCATGTTGCTCAGTGGCTACTTATATTGGTCAGTTCAGACCTAAATCAAACCTTACCGCTCACCTCTGTGAAAACCTATTGTCCGAAGAACTGGCTAATTCCACATGCCTTGGCACTCAGGTGGGCCACACCTTGGGCTGGCTGAAAGTGAGGGATATACCAGCCTCGATATCAGGGTTCTGTGACCTTGGGAACCAGTCCTTGGTCGGCAGCTGCCTCCCCAACCCTGTTCAGTGGCTCCCACATCAGAGCTCGTCTAGAGGGTCAGGGGAGAAGCACGTGCCCTGAGATGCACGTGGACCACTTTGGACAAGCAGACCCAGCAGCAGCTTTTAAAGGACCTGAAATGGACTCCAGGTGGTAGGAAGGGAGTGGAGCTCTGGAAGCTGGTCCAGTGGCCTGGATTGGAGGGACTGGGGATTCTGCACTAGTCCTCTGGGCTGACCTGCGGGCCTCCAGCATCAGGGCCAGACCGAGCATTCCTCCCAGGACTTGGCAGTGCCGCCCCCATGCAGCCACCTCTGGAGATGGCTGGAATGCCAGCAGCCCACGGGCCTCCTGTGTCAGCAAAAAGAGCCCTGGAGATGGGTGGCTGGATAAAAAGTCCTCTGTGTGCCATGGGCGGGGACAATGTCCACAACTGCCCACGCTTCCATTATGGGGACATTTCTCTCTCTGCTCTAGGCTCCTGAGAGAAGTGCAGATTTTCTGCAGAATTTGTGGCTTACTGGGCTTCCATGTCTACTGTTTCCTTGGAGAGGCTGCTATTCTTAGCCTGGCCCCCTGCTCCCTGCCTGCATCCCCCACAAGTCCTGGCAGGTGCAGAGCGTGTTTTGAGCTGGTGGAAGGAGAGGTGTGTGTAGAGGAGTCCGTATACTTTGCATTGACCGGATGAAATATATTATGATTCATTTCAGTTTTTATTTATTTTTATTAAAAATGTTTTTGGCCATGTGGCCTGTGGGATCTTAATTCTCTGACTGAGGATTGAACCTGTGCCTTCTTCAGTGGAAGATCAGAGTCTTAACCACTGGACCACCAGGGAAATCCCCATTTCACTTTTTAAAATGTTTATTTTTATTTTTTAGGGGTGAGAGAGAGACAGTGCACTAAGTCGTGTCTGACTCTTGCGACCCCATGGACTGTAGCCTGCCAGGCTCCTCTGTGGGATTCTCCAGGCAAGAATACTGGAGTGGGTTGCCATTTCCTTCTCCTTTTTAGGGGTATAATTTTTTAAATTGAAGTACAGTTGATTACAATGTTGTGTTAATTTCTGCCATACAGAAAATTGATTCAGTTATACACGTATGTGTTCTTTTCCATTATGGTTTATCTTAAGATATTGAATATAGGTCCCTGTGCTATACCATAGGACCTTATTGTTTATCCATCCTATATGTAGTATGTAATAGTTTGCTTCTGCTAATGTGTTTGGATATAATCTTATTATACAGTCTCAACAACTCAGTACAGACTTCAATCATAGAAAAGAAAAAGCTTGTGTTCAGGTTGGTTTCATATCTTCAAAAAATTTTTAACTTGGCATAATTCACTTTTGTGATCTAGATGCCCATTTCACTTTTTAAATGGGGCCGCTCTAAAGTTAAAAAGCGCAACTGGGACTCACATCTTCTTTCTGTCGGGCAGCATGTGCCTGGTGGGTGCTGGGTGTTATGACATCATGATGTCTGAGTTCCAGTATCACCTATCAGTTCAGTTCAGTGGCTCAGTCGTGTCTGACTCTTTGCGACCCCATAGACTGCAGCATGTCAGGCCTCCCTGACCATCACCAACTCCCGGAATTTACTCAAACTCATGTATCACCTATGGGCCCTCCCAAAACAAAAGACTTCGAGCAAATCCTTTCTCTGGGCCTCCATTTCCTCTTTTGTGAAATAGGGGAGTTGAATTAGCTAACATCTGAGCCTCCTACAACTCTTTTCCACTTCTCTGCTACCCACTCCAGTATTGTTGCCTGGGAAATCTCATGGACAGAGGAACCTGGCAGGCTATAGTCCATGGGGTTGCAAAAGAGTCGGACATGACTGAGCGACTAACACTTTCTGCTACCCAAATAATGTGGGTGAACTGGGAAGCAGTGCTGGTTGCCCAGTCTGTCTCGGTTCCTGCAGGTTAGGGGTGACACTCACCCCTCAGATCAAAGATTAAATAGCACAGTGTCGGTGAATGGATGTCAGGGGCATCTCGGGAGCTTTTATTTATTCATTAGCCAAAGCCCGCTGAATTCCCCGAGGACAGTTCTTTGTTTGGAAACCTGACCTCCCCGAGTCCCATCAAAAACCCACCCAGGAGAGGGGATGTATCTGAGAAACCCCACTGGCGGCCAGCCCGTGAACACCTGGACTGCTTCTCAGAAATGGATTTCAGGGCCGGGAGCAGAGGCATTAACCACCTCTTCCAGAAACACTCCTCCAGCAGTCTTTTAAGAGCTGGAGGTGGGGGCGGCTGCCTCTGGGCTCTTGCTTATGCATGCAGACATTGAAATAAATATTTAAGATGAGCAGAGAGAAGGGCTAGAAGAAGCCCATGTCTGTCTGTACGTGTTTCTCAGTCCTCTCTGCCGACCCCTAGTCCACTGGCCGGTCATCACTTGCTTCCCTGCTGGTTGCTTCTTTGCCTTACATACCTTGACTTGTTTCTCCTTCTCCAGAGCAGAGTCTGGTCTGGTGTTGGGTGTTCCCTTGCTCTGGCCCCTCCCCAGCCCAGGCTCCCCACCGCTACACCCCCCAAATCCATCCAGCCCAGCCCTGCATCCTGGCCCAGGATCCCCTCTGCTGGAAAGGCCTTTTCCTCCAGTTTCCAGCCCTGGAATCCCACCCATCTCTGTGTTCTTAGCTTTTATGGCCTGGAATTCCCCCACAGTCATGACCCTTTACTGTGGGCTTAGTCTGTAACCAATTTGTTTTCCTTCATCCTGCAGACAACCACACCCAGTGGGACTGTACCCCGGGGAGGATAGGTGAGGGAGTTTGAACCCAGTCAGTTGGCTCTGGAATCCACACGAGTGGCCCCTGAGTAGACCACTTTCCCGTCTGCCATCTTCTCGGTCTGCTGGCTTTCCGAATAAAGTCGCTATTCCTTGCCTCAACGCCTCCTCTCCCGTCGTGCAGTAAGCAGAGTGACCTTGGTTTTGGTAACACACACAGTGTTCTCTCGCCCCTGCCTCACTCTGTACACATCTTTGTCCTGCTCTCCTCTTGTCAGAAGAACACTGGTCAGATTGGATGAGGGCCCATCCCCATGACCTTATTTTATCTCTACTCCCTCTTGGCTTCATCTCTAGATGCATCACATGCGTAGGTGGCAGGAGGAGAACGTCCAGATGTGAATCTGGGGACACGACTCAGCCCACAGCTGCAGGATCGGGGTCAATTCTAGACTGCAGTGGTGTAGGTGATACTTACCCTGATTCAACCCTGAGTCCCTCTTGGTGCTAAATCCCGCTCAGCACTTGTAAGGAGACACTTGAGATTTTGAGCAAGTCTGGGCCTTGGACCACGACAGCCTGAGGGTCACCGTGCATGGCAGGAGCATGAGTGACGTCATTTGCTTTTACCTGGATGTTTCGTGTGTCATCAATCAGAGCATCACTGTCACCCACTCTGCTTCCAGCTAGAAGAGAGTCTCAGGAGGCCTGGGGGTCCTATGGGCTTTGCAGGAGGTCCCGGGGTTAGGGAGAGAGGTTCAGGTAGAGCAGACAGCCTGCATGTGGGTCTCAGAAGTGAGAGGGTGTGGTCGGACACCCTTGTGTGTGAGTACAGGGCAGTGAAGGCGGGAGAGTGACAGCTGACATCCCCAGGTGTGGCTGCCGCTTGGCTTTGGGACATTATGGACTTGGCCCAAGGGGCCGGGTCTCTTGGCTCCTCATTGTACAGAAAGTCCAATCAGAGGTTAAGATGTGGAGCTGGGCCGTGAAAGGGCAGAGGGCGGTGCTGATAAAGTGCTGATGAGCTCAGGGTAGACCCAGACCCTTCCTCAGGTCTGTTGAGTGGAGTATCTGGGGAGGTTCATCTAGGGTCCTGACTGATGCTTTTTTTTTTTTGTATAATAACAGCTAATATTTATTGAATGTTTATTAAGTGTGGGTAATTATTATAAAGCTTTAATTGGGATTATCTGAATTAATGCTCAAAACAAGTAGTTGTCAAACTAAGGCCTATAGGCCAAATCTAGCCCTTCATCTTTTTTTTTTGGTGGGGGGGTGAAGTTGTTTTACGATGTTGTGTTAGTCTCTGCTGTACAATGAAGTGAATCAGCCATATGTATACATATACCCCCTCTCTCTTAGACCTCCTTCCCATTCCCACATCCCTCCTCTCTAGGTCATCACAGGGCACCAAGCTGAGCTCCCTGTGCTATACAGCAGGTTCCCACTAGCTATCTGTTTTACACATAGTGGTATAGAGAAGGCGATGGCACCCCACTCCAGTACTTTTGCCTGGAAAATCCCATGGACGAGGAGCCTGGTAAGCTGCAGTCCATGGGGTCGCGAAGAGTTGGACACAACTGAGAGACTCCCCTTTCACTTTTCACTTTCATGCATTGGAGAAGGAAATGGCAACCCACTCCAGTGTTCTTGCCTGGAGAATCCCAAGGACAGGGGAGCCTGGTGGGCTGCTGTCTATGGGGACAGAGTCTGACATGACTGAAGTGACTTAGCAGCAGCAGCAGCAGTGTATATATGTCCATGCCACTGTCCCAATTCATCTCACCCTTCTCCCATTGCCTACACGTCCATTTTCTATGTCTACATCTCTACTCCTGCCCTGTAAATAGGTACATCTGTACCATTTTTCTAGATTCCACATATATGCTTTTCTTTTTCCTTTAAGTAAGAAAGATACACCACATCTGGCTGAACTGTCCCCAGGGCTCCCTGTCTTGGTAAATGTCACCACACAGATGCCCAGTTGGAAATGGGACCACCGCCCAGACTCCTGAACTGCTTTCTCTGGAGCGAATGCATCCCCAGATCCCAGTGAGTTCACCTGCTGCAGGCCTCGTGGGCCCTGCAGGACCACGCACAAGGCTCCAGCCTCTCCCTGGGGACTTGTGGGGGTTGGGTTCCCTTCTGGCCTGAGACCCCTCCCCTGGGATTTCTCTTACCCTCATGATCATCTTTCCAGAATGTGAATCCTTCCCCTGCCTGGGAGTTTCTCAGGGCTCTCCACAGTTCTTCAAGGTTAGTCCAAACTGTTAGGTGACCTCCAAGCCTGTGTGAGCCCCGGGCCGTGTGGGTGGTGGTTTGAGTTGTGCCTTTGGCTTGGTCCGAATCTGCCCTCTTTGTTTCTCTAAACCTCACTCACCTCGCTCGACCCCTCATCTGGGGTCACATACAGCTCTCTACACCCCTCAGCAAAGTACGGCCCTTTGGGACTTCTGGTGCAAGAAGGCAGATGGGACCCATATTCACAAAACTGTGAACATCACTGAGGAGGGGCTGGGAAAAAAAGGCTCACATCTGTAAGGGTAAAGAAGATGAGAGAAGAGTCAACTGCAGGGACGTTTTGGAAGGTAGAAGATAGGGACACACAGCAAGTGATTTTGCAGATGTGGGAGGCTCACTGCTAACCCTGGGTGAGAAAAATGAAGCCCAGTTTCCAGCCCAGAAGTCCCCAAAGCCTGAAGAATGGCAGCCCCCATGTGCCTTTAAAAGTGGACATCAAAGTACATCATTCCTTGAGAAGCTGTTTAGGAAGAAGTGAGATATTCCTTCCCCACCTCCCCTTTCCTCCTTTGTTCTGTTCAGCAGGTGACCACCTGGCCCACAGGCTAATACAAAACCAGATGTTCTTCTCTCTGGAAATGCTTCAACTGCAGGTGTCTGGACAGGAGGACACTAAACACAATGACCCAAAACACAAATGGATGTTTTGGAACTCTTCTTGCAGGCGTTAAGCTGGATCCTGCAGAAGCTGGTGGCTCTGAATTGATGGAGCTATTTAGCACAAAGGCCAGGGAAGGCCAGTTGTGGAGGAGATGGTCTTGGCTGGAGCCAAAGAGGGATGGTACGGGGCACACCAGAATGGGAAGTTGAAGTGGGCTCTCAGGACAGTGATACTGTCAGACTGGGGACTCTGATTCAGTGAGAAAGATCCTTGCTGGCTTAGCAAGCAAGACGTGGAATGATGGACATGGGATTTCAGAAAGACTTTTCTGAAGCTGAAGATCTAGGCTGGGGCCTGGGGAAGCAGGGAATCCAGGAAAATGCTAACTAAGGGGTAGGAGGGTGTAGGTGAGGACAGGGGTGGGATGGAAGTGAGAAAAAACCCCACAAACCCAGAAGGCAAAGGCTTGTCTATTCCTGTGACCCTGCCCATCAGCTCTCCTAAGACACTGCCGAGCTTCATAAATGCAAAGAGGTTTTTGGCAGGGAAGAACACTAGATTTGTAAAAGCAAAACCCCAGCTCTTTGAGTTATTTGAAGGAATCCCAGCCAAAAAAAGAAATGAACTCGACTTTAGACAGAAAAAAAAAATTCTCTTAAGAGATTTTTCAATCCATTAGCAACCTTTGTCCACTCCCAGAGCACTGGATGTACTGTCCACACAGGGGAACATCCAAGGAAGGCAGTGAAGTCCCACTTGCTGTCATGAGGCCTGACGCCTCCACGAGGTCCTCTGGGCCGCATCCTTTCCCACCTTCCTTCCTTCTGGGCCCACCTCTCTCCTCTCTACTGCTGACCCCGTAAGGCAAGCAAGGCAAGCAATCGCTCAGTCCTGTCCAACTCTTCGCGATCTCATGGACTGTAGTCTACCAGGCTTCTCTGTCCATGGGATTTTCCAGGCAAGAGTACTGGAGTGGGTTGCCATTTCCTTCTCCAGGGGATCTTCCTGACCCGGGGATCGAACCCAGGTCTCCGTAAGGGGGGCACGATATACCTTGCAGGTAGTAAGCGCTCAATAAAGCCAGTTGGTATTTTTGATCATTACAGTTAAATCTCTGGGACCCTCCCGACGTCGCTAATGGTTCAACCTCTGACCTGCAAGGGAAATAGGAGTTGGAGTTGCCGGACATCACGTAGCCTATTCCACGAGCAAGTGGGTGGGCAGCACTGCTCCAGGTACCCAAGACATGAAAGCAACCTAAATGCCCATCGACCGAGAAATGGATGAAGAAGATGTGGTACCTATATGCAATGGAATATTAATATTACTCAGCCATTAAAAAGGATGAAATAATGCCACTGGCAGCAACAGGGATGTACCTAGAGACTGTCATATCGAATGGAGTAAGTCAGGCAGAGAAGGAGAAATATCATATGACATTCTTTATATGTGGAATCTAAAAAGAAATGATACAAATGAACTTACAAAAACAGAGACAGACTCACTGACTTAATGAATTTGTGGTTGCCAGGGGAAAGGATGGGGGAAGGGATAGTTAGGGAGTTTGGGATGGACATGTACACACTGCTGTATTTAAAATGGATAACCAACAAGGACATACTGTATAGCACAGGGAACTCTGCTCAATGTTATGTGGCAGCCTGGATGGGAGGGGAGTCTGGGGGAGAATGGATACATGTTTATGTATGGCAGGGTCCCTTTGCTGTTCAGGTGTTGGTCCCACCTGAAACTATCACAATGTCATTAATTGGCTATTCAGTTCAGTTCAGTCGTTCAGTCGTGTCTGACTCTTGCAACCCCATGGACTGCAGCATGCCAAGCCTCCCTGTCCATCACTAACTCCCAGAGTTTACTCAAACTCATGTCCATTGAGTCAGTGATGCCATCCAACCATCTCATCCTCTCATCCCCTTCTCCTCCTGCCTTCAATCTTTTCCAGCATCAGGGTCTTTTCCAATGAGTCAGTTCTTTGCATCAGGTGCCCAAAGTATTGGAGTTTCAGCTTCAACATCAGTCCTTCCAATGAATATTCAGGACTGATTTCCTTTAGGATGGACTGGTGGGATCTCCTTGCCATCCAAGGGACACTCAAGAGTCTTCTCCAACATCACAGTTCAAAAGCATCAATTCTTCGGCACTCAGCTTTCTTTAGAAGAAGGAAATGGCAACCCACTCCAGTGTTCTTGCCTGGAGTATCCCAGGGATGGGGGAGCCTGGTGGGCTGCCGTTTATGGGGTTGTACAGTCGCACACGACTGAAGTGACTTAGCTGCAGCAGCAGCAGCAGCAGCTTTCTTTATAGTCCAACTCTCACATCCATACATGACCACTGCAAAAACCATAGCCTTGACTAGACGGACCTTTGTTGGCAAAGTAATGTCTCTGCTTTTCAATATGCTGTCTAGGTTGGTCATAACTTTCCTTCCAAGGAGTAAGCGTCTTTTAATTTCATGGCTGCAGTCACCATCTGCAGTGATTTTGGAGACCCCCAAAATAAAGTCTGACACTGTTTCCCCATCTATTTGCCATGAAGTGATGGGGCCGGATGCCATGATCTTAGTTTTCTGAATGTTGAGCTTTAAGCCAACTTTTTCACTCTCCTCTTTCACTTTCATCAAGAGGCTCTTTAGTTTTTCTTCACTTTCTGCCATAATGATGGTGTTACCTGCATATCTGAGGTTATTGATATTTCTCCTATACTTCAAAGCAAAATGAAAAGTTTTTAAAATGAATGCTATTGACTAATTTTTTGGTCATCCCTCTTTATTAAAATTCCAAGATATGGCCAGTCTAGCGGGGGGCCCATGACATCTACAATAACATTGGAACCTTCTGTATTTGAACCTGTTTTCAGTCTAGTTGTGGATCTGTCCCTTTTTCTCACTTTTACTGACTTTGATATTGTGTAAAATACACACAATGTAAAATTTACCATTTTAACCATTTTGAATGTACTGTTCGGCAGCATTAAGTGCATTCACATCGCTGTGCAACCTACTTCATGCATTTTAAGCCTCATCTCATGCCCACATTCTTTATGAGCAGCCAACTCTCTCTGCCCTGATGGAGAACTCTCATTCTAGCTGCTGTCTTGAACTTGGTAGAGCTTTAGAAATCAAGTTTCAACCTCCAACCAGAGGTAACCTTCTTTGTAGTTTTCTGATCTGGTCTCAAGACCTCTTCTCCGACCCACTCTGATGGAAATTCATCACTTAGGAAGCTCAACCATTTCCCTCCTTGGCCACTCCTGCGCCTGCGAGCCTGACGGGCCCATCTGTACTGTTGCCCACAGACTCCTGCTCTCGGATTTAAGCACATTCCAGGAGTTTCTTCCCTGTTCTACAGGAGAGTTTGTCAAATATCTAAAAAGGCATGCAGTAGCAGAAACCCCACTGGCTCTGTGGCCAGATGGATCTGAGTTTCAATCTAAAAACTGATGGGCCTCAGGGCTAATCAGTTCTTTTCTCTGAGCCTCAGTTTTTCCATCTGTAAAATGGGGATCTTACCCTTAAGTTGTTGTGAGGCTAAGAAATGATGCACAGAAAACATTCAACATCATTCATGAGACACGAGAGGCTCTGGACATCATTTTTGCTTAAAGATAGAAAAGACTTCCCTGCATTCACATCCCCAGGGCTCCCTTCTTTCCCTCAAGTGACAAAATGTCTATTTATCTACAACTAGAGAAGAGGGTGACAGAAGATGAGATGGTTAGATAGTATCACAGACTCAATGGACATGAATCTGAGCAAACTGGGAGATAGTGAAGGACAGCGAAAGAAACCTGGCGTGCTGCAGTCCATGGGGTCACAAAGAGTAGGACACAACTGAACAACAACAACAAAATCTGCAACTGGCCCCTTCCACTATCACTAGATTTACATACAACTGAGAGTCTATGGTTATCCATTTGCATTTCAAAAATAGTTCTGCACTTAAGCTGGACTAAATGATTCAGAGAGTCAGTAAATCAGAGGCAATACTCACCCACCCATCGAATGTTCGTAACACTGTGTTTTTGCACAGAATTAGAGGGTCTGGGTATTGCTTACATGAACGACTATGATTATTTATGCAACAGCTTATGATTATGTAACAGCTTAGGAGCCTGAGATGGAATTCAGACGCGTCTGTGGAAGGGGGATGGGGTGGACCCTGGAGTCTGCATGTTCACCAGAGGGTGATGGGCATGCTGGGAGGTCCCCCGGCAGGAGCAGCCAAGTATGATAAGGATCTCTCTAGTCATTTCGAGGGAGGGTGAGTCTGTGTGGGTGTCACCCAAAACCACCCCCAGAACACAACAGTATTTGAACACATTTCTGGGTTCAAGGGAAAGTGAGGATCTGAAAGCAAAAACAAAAAAAATATGGTATTAAAAATGCTGATGGAAGGAAGGAAATAAAAAAGTTCAGAGTGGAAGTAAATGAAACAGAGACTAAAAAAAAAAAAGAAAAGATCAAAGAAATTAAGAGTTGGTTCTTTGAAAAGATAAGCAAAATCAACAAACTTTTAACTAGACTAACCAAGAAAAGAAAGAGGACTCAAATGAAGCAGAAGTGAAAGAGATGTTAGCACAGAAATCGTAAGAGACTACTATGAACAATTATAAGCCAACAAATTAAACAACCTAGAAGAAATGGATAAATTCCTAGAAACATACAGTTTTCTAAGACCGAATCGTGAAGAAATAGAAAATAGGCTGATTACTAGTAAGGAGATTGACACAGTAATAAAAACAAAACAAAACAAGACTCCCAAAAAGCAACAGCCCAGCACAGTGAGTTTAACTGGCAAATTCTATGAACATTCAAAGAAGATTTAATACCTTTCCTGCTCAAACTCTTCCAAAAAGTAGAAGAGGAGGGAAAACTTGCAAACATTTTATGAAGCTAGCATCACCCCAATACCAAAGCCAGACACTACAAAAAAGAAAATCTCAGGCCAATATCCTTGATGAACATAAATGCAAGAATTGTCAACAAAATACTAGCAAACAGAATCCAACAATTCATTAAAATGATCATGTAACATGATCAAGTGGGATTTATTCTAGAGATGAAAGGAGAGTTCAGTATATGCAAATCAGTCAATGTGGGTCACAAAAAGAAGGGTAAAAATGACACAATCATCTCAATAGAAGCAGAAAAAGCATCTGACAAAATTTTTAATAAAAATTCTGAACAATGTCAGTTTAGAGAGAACATAGTTCAGCATAAGAGGACTATATATGACAAACCCACAGCTAACATTATAGTCAATGGTGAAAAGCTGAAAGCTTTTCCTCTAAGGCCAGGAACAAGACGAGGACTCCCACTGTCACTACTTTTATTCAACACAAATCTTAGCCACAGCAATTAGGCAAAAAAAAAAAAAAAAAAAAGAAAGAAAGAAAGAAAGAAAGAAAGTAAAGGCATCAAAAGTGGAAGGAAATAAGGAAAACTGTCACTATTTTCAGATGACATGAAACTATATAAAAAACCCTAAAGACTACCAAAAATGCTGTTCAGTTCAGTTCAGTTCAGTCACTCAGTCGTGTCTGACTCTTTGCGACCCTATGAATCTCAGCACGCCAGGCCTCTCTGTCCATCATCAACTCCCGGAGTTCACTCAGACTCACATCCATCGAGTCAGTGATGCCATCCAGCCATCTCATCCTCTGTCATCCCCTTCTCCTCCTGCCCCCAATCCCTCCCAGCATCAGGGTCTTTTCCAATGAGTCAACTCTTCGCATGAGGTGGGCAAAGTACTGGAGCTTCAGCTTTAGCATCATTCCTTCCAAAGAAATCCCAGGGCTGATCTCCTTCAGAATGGACTGGTTGGATCTCCTTGTAGTCCAAGGAACTCTCAAGAGTCTTCTCCAACACCACAGTTCAAAAGCATCAATTCTTCAGCTGTTGGAACTAATAAATAAATTCAGTAAAGTGGTAGGATATAAAATAAATATACAGAAATCTATGGTGTTTCTATACACCAATAATGAACTATTAGGAAAAGAAAGAACCCATATGAACCCAGATATTCACTCATGTGTGTTTATCTGAACAACAGGAAAACACTAATTCAAAAAGACAGCTACAGCCCTGTATTCATTGCAGCATTATTTATAATAACCAAGGTATCGAAACAACCTAAGGACTTATTGATGGATAAGTGAATTAAGAAGACATGGGACACACACACACACACACATACACACACACACTGGAATATTAGTCAGCCATGGAAAGAACGAAATCCTGCTATTTGTGACAACAGGGATGGACCTTGAAGGTCTAAGTGAACATAAGTCAGATGGAGAAAAACAAATATTGTATGATTTCATCCATATGTGAAATAAAAAAAAAGCCGAGACAAACTGACAAAACAAAAACAAAGTCAGAGGGGAAGGAGGTTGGGGGGCGGGAGAAATGGGTGAAGAGGTCAGCCGTATGGTGGTGGACGGTGAGACTAGAGGTGACCAGTTTCGTGTACACAAATGTTCAATTACAATGATATACACCTGAAACAACATCATTACCATTATCATCATAGAAGCTGCTCATAGACTCTGGGTCAAAGTTAGGAGGCTGGCCAAGAGTCAGGGGACCACAGATTATTGTGATGAACATTGCCGCAGCTGTATCCACTGCTAGAGTGGACAGGAGAAATTCCAGTGAGTTCAACATGGAATACTGCCCTGTGGGTGACCAAAGTTCATCAGGGATATAATAAAAGAACACAAATGGCTGTAAGAGGGTAGGAAGAGCTGTGTGCTGGGAGGGAGGGCCAGGTAAACTACTCTAGGAATTCAGGAAATGGGGAGATGGCTTGTGGAGAAGGTGACCTCCTGCAGTACCACCATCTGCCTCATTCCTCACGAGTGTTTGTCCTGTCTAGAATATTTCTCACTCAACTCACATTTGCACAAAATACTTGCCCCCTGTGCTCTTCTGCTGACCTCCTGCTTATCCTTCAAGGATCTCCCAACCACCATGGTGTCCAGCTTCTCCCAACTGTCTTGGGAAATCTGAGGTGGTCATTCCTCGAGGCTTAGAGCTGTGTCTGGCACCTCATCACATTGATTGCCAAGTTGTGGCTTGTTGTCTACACCTGATGGAGAAACCCAACTTGCAGTCACATCTGTCTTCATCTCCCCAGAACCTTGCACAGTGTTCAGTATTTATGGATGCCCAATCAATATTTTTAAAAATATTTTATTTTATTTATTTATTCTGGTTATGTCAGGTCTTAGTTGCAGCACACAGGATCTTCCATCTTCCTTGCAGCATGTGGGATCTTTAGTTGTGGCATGTGGGATCTAGTTCCTTGACCAGGGATTGAACCCGGGCCCCCTGCATTGGGAGTGTGGAGCCAGCCACTGGACCACCAGAGAAATCCCAAATATATTTTCTTAACTCATTTACAGAAGAAAAGGGGAGTAATAAATAAAGAGGCAGAAATGTTGAACGTGCCACTGATAGAAGAGTAGGTGGGTGGGATTCAATAACTGGATAGAAATCTGAGACAGAGAAAAATATACTAAAACAGTGTTTGAATATTTTAAATAAATGTTGGCTTGGATATACAAGGACTGTTGGTAAAATTGTTTTTTTCTCCATTCCTGAAGTTTTGGGGTCTGAGAGGTCAGAAATGTAACACTGTACTTTGCCTAAACAAAGCCTTGGTTTTGTCATCTGCAAATGAGGGGGAGGATGCTGGGGGAGGAGGAGGGGAGCCGACAATGGCTTTTTTTACACCCATATTCTGGTCTGCAGGGAGTGGAGTTTGCCAGGGAGGAAAGCCCTGGGGCCAGACAGTGTGAGTCATCCGTAGAAGATTTGGAGTTACCCAGGGGTGAAGATTACAGAGCTTTCCAGCTCTAGGTGGCTTTTGAATCTTATCTTGGACATTCATTCCTTCACATATTTAAAAAGATACCCCAGGTACCTGCCTTGTGTTCCATAAGGAGGTACCAGGCACCAAGAGGGGCTTCCCGGGTGGCTCAGTGGGTAAAGAATCTGCCTGCAATGCAAGAGACATAAGAGACATGGGTTCGATCCTTGAATCAGGAAGATCCCCTGGAGGAAGGCACAGCAACCCACTCCAGTACTCTTGCCTAGAGACTCCCATGGACAGAGGAGCCTGGTGGGCTACAGTCCATAGCGTCGCAAAATGTGGGACATGACTAAGTGACTAACACACACAGGCATCTGGAGTCGAACGCTTAGCAAAGTCAGAGTCTAGTGGAGAAATGTTATTACAGGGTGATCACCCCAGTAGAATTCAGTAAGTCACCAAGTGCTGCGGGCACACAGAGAGAAGACAAACTATATCGGTTAGCTCAAGGTCCAATGCTGAGAACAGAAACCCTCCAAATACCAGTGGCCTACACTGGTTAGAAGTGTATTTCTCCTGCACGTAAAACATGCCCAGAAGTGGGTAATTTAGAGCTGGTGTGAAGGCTCTTGGGCATCAGGAACCCAGGCCCTTGTCTTGTGCTCTGCCATCATCAACCTGCGGCTTCCTCGTCCTCTCGTCCTCTGGGGCTGCCCTCTCGGTAGAAAGACGAGCCCCTCTCACCTCAGGCAGCTCTTTTAGGCAGCCTTCCTTCCGGGAAGTCCCACATGGCATTCCTGCTCCTGTCTCCTGGCGGTACCTAACTGTGAGGTTGGCTGGACACTTGGTTGTTTTTCTTTTCCAATCAGCACTGTCTCCAGCTACTAGTTAGGGCTCCTCTACCAAGGAGGGAAGGGAGAATGGATGGTAATGTGATCAACCTGTGTTTTTTTGCCACACTAGGGAAAGATTGGAAGCAAAAGGAGAAGAGGGTGGCAGGGGGTGAGATGGTTAGATAGCATCACTGACTCAACGGACATGAATCTGAGCAAACTCTGGGAGATAGTGGAGGACAGAGGAGCCTGGTGTGCTGCAGCCTACGGGGTCGCATAGAGTCGGACATGACGTAGTGACTGAATGACAAAATCTCTTTTCATGGGGAGTCCATCTGTATTGTAAAATCATCACTGCTTAAGATTCCATGTGCCTGCCCCATAAAGGCAGGAATGCATGAGCTGAAGGTGTCAAGACTGGGCTTTTGGAAGACATGGGGGTGGGCAGAGTGGTGGAGATTGTAGTCGGGCCTCTGCAAACTGGTTTTGGTGCTTGAATTCTGATGAATGCTGTCTCCCCTCTGAGACAGAGTGAAACATGCAGGGACATGGCAGCTACGCCCCCGTCCCAGGGCAGAGCTCTCTGGGGAAGCTGAAAGGGTGGCTGTACCTTTGGTCAGGAGGCCATGCTGATTACTAGGAGTCTGAGGTGGTCCATGCAGAGCACAGCAGACTGGACTTAATCATCCAGCCAGAGAACTGGGAACGGAGAGTCCAGAGCATTTCCACCTCCCCCATTGAACTTGACCCAGTGAACTGCTCAGACTCTCCCTCATGAGACCATCAACCCTTCCTCCCCTGGGGATTGTCAGATCTAAGCTGGAGGTTTCAATGATTCTTTGACCTCTGGGCTGAGACTGAAGTATAAGGACAAAGTATTTTCCTTTATTGCCAGGATTTAAGTGTGTGGGTGGCATGAAATGGCACTTCACCAGGATCTTACTTGGATGATCAAATTGCTCTGAACTTGAGTCTCCTTCTCCAGGATAGCTGAGAGCCCTGTCTGCTCTCCTCACCTTTCCAGTGTTATGATGATCTTACTGTTATTTCCAGGTTTTTTTTTTTCTTGGTTCAAATTCCTAAGAGACAGAAGCTGATGGGAAAATATAGGAACATGAAGAAAATCCATGCAGTGAATATTTAAATATTCAAACAACAAATAAAGAAGAAGTGCAAACATTTGTAAAAAAAAAAAAAAAAAAAAAAGGAAGCCCCAAGAATGAAAGGAGAAACTAGAAATCACAAAGGAGCAAGAAGTAGGTCCGTATACCAGAGAGAACGTCAAGGCGAGTTACCATGTCATGTAAGAGCTAACCTTTGTTTAATGGAGGTATGATTAATATAAACAAATTTAAACTTTTAAATTGTACAATGTTTGATTTTACAATTAATTTACAGTGTGGCACCAACCTCTGCAAAGTGACTCAGTTATACACATATAGACATTCTTTTTTTCATATTCTTTCCAACATGGTTTATCCCAGGATATTGAATACAGCTCCCTGTGCTATACAGCAGGATCTTGTTGTTTATCCATCCTATATACAGTAGTTTATATGCTAATCTCATATTCTCAGTCTTTCCCTCCCCAACTCCTCTCTCCTTTGGCAACCACAAGCCTGTTCTTTATGTCTATGAGTCTGTTTCTGTTTATAGATAAGCTCATTTGTGCAATAATATGGTATTTGTCTTTCTCATTCTGACTTACTTTCAGTTCAGTTCAGTCGCTCAGTCATGTCCAACTTTTTGCGCCATGGACTGCAGCATGCCAGGCCTCCCTGTCCATCAGCAACTCCCAGAGTTGCTCAAACTCATGTCCATTGAGTCAGTGATGCCATCCAACCATCTCATCCTCTGTTGTCTCCTTCTCCTCCTGCCTTCAATCTTTCCCAGCATCAGGGTCTTTTCCAATGAGTCAGTTTTTCGCAACAGGTGGACAACATATTGGAGCTTTAGCGTCAGCATTGGTCCTTCCATTGAATATTGAGGATTAATTTCCTTTAGGATTGACTGGTTTGATCTTGCAGTCCAAGGGACTCTCAAGAGTCTTCTCCAACACCACAGTTCAAAAGCATCAATTCTTTGGCATTCAGCTTTCTTTATAGTCCAACTCTCACATCCATACATGACTACTGGAAAAACCATAGCTTTGACTAGATGAACCTTTGTTGGCAAGGTAATGTCTCTGCTTTTTAATATGCTGTTTAGTTTGGTCATAACTTTTCTTCCAAGAAGCAAGCATCTTTTAATTTCATGGCTGCAGTCACCATCTGCAGTGATTTTGGAGCCCAAGAAAATAAAGTCTCTAATTGTTTCCACTGTTTCCCCATCTATTTGCCATGAAGTGATGGGACTGGATGCCATGATCTTAGTTTTTTGAACGTTGAGTTTTAAGCCAGCTTTTTCACTCTCCTCTTTCACTTTTATCAAGAGGTTCTTCAGTACGTCTTTGCTTTCTGCCATAAGGGTGATGTCATCTGCATATCTGAGGCTATTGATATTTCTCCTGGCAATCTTGATTCCAGCTTGTGGTTCATCTAGTGACTTACTTTACTTGGTATGATAATCTCTAGGTGTATCCGTGTTGCTGCAAATGCCATTATTTTATTTTTTTTATGGTTGAGTAGTATTCCATTTTAGGTATGTACCACATTTTCTTTATCCATGCCTCTGTTGATAGACATTTAAATTGTTTCCATGTCTTGGCTCTTGTGAATAGTGCTGCTACAAACACAGGGATGAATGTATCTTTTTGAATTATAGTTCTAAGTGTGATATAAACAATTTTAAGTTTTCTCACATACATATATATATGTGTGTGTGTGTGTGTATGTGTGTTAGTCACTCAGTCAAGTCTGACTTTTTGTGACCCCATGGTCTGTAGTCTGCCAGTCTTCTCTGTCCATGGGATTCTCCTGGCAAGAATACTGGAGTGGGTTGCCATTTCCTTCTCCAGGGGATCTTCTTTACCCAGGGATTGAACCCGAGTCTCCTGCATTGCAGGCAGACTCTCTACCGATAGAGCCACCATATATATGTGTGTGTGTGTGTGTGTGTTTGTGTATGTATAGCATATTCATGAAACAATCATCACCATCAAGGCGATGAACATATTCACCAACCACTAAAATTTCCTTGCCTCTCCCTCTCATTTCTCCCTGCCCCTACCTGTCCCTGCTGCTGCCGCTGCTAAGTCACTTCAGTTGTGTCTGACTCTGTGCAACCCCAGAGATGGCAGCCCACTAGGCTCCCCCATCCCTGGGATTCTCCAGGCAAGAACACTGGAGTGGGTTGCCATTTCCTTCTCCAATGCATGAAAGTGAAAAGTGAAAGTGAAGTCGCTCAGTTGTGTCCAACTCTTCACGACCCTATGGACTGCAGCCCACCAGGCTCCTCCATCCATTGGGTTTTCCAGGCAAGAGTACTGGAATGGGGTGCCATTGCCCATCTGTTTGCATTATCTGAAATTTTATACAAAAAGAATCTTACAGTACAGTTTGTAGTCTTTTTTTGCCTGACAATTATCTTAGGGTTCATCCATATTGCTATATATAACAATTGTTCACTCCTTTTTGTGGGCTTCCATCTATGGGGTCGCACAGAGTTGGACACGACTGAAGTGACTTAGCAGCAGCAACAGCAGCAGCAGCAGCATTGTATCAGATGGATAGATCATATTTAATTTATTCATCCACCTATTGATGGGTACTTCTGTTGTTTTTGATTTTTGGTTCTTAGAAATAAAGCTATTATATACATTTAGGTACATGGTTTTGTATGAACATATGCTTTCATTGCTTTGGGATAAAAACTTAGACACAGACTGGCTGGGTCATGTGGTAAGTATAACTTAAAAAAAAATTGTTCAGTTAGTATAGCAAATAATGGAAACATCCCACCTTGTTACTGGGATGATAAAAAGAAAAGTAAGGATAAGCCAAAGATTGAGAAATGTGTTTAAACATTTGCTAGTTCATTTGAAATGAAACGCCATCATTTTATTTTTCACTACATTTTTGCTGTTATTCATTAAATAGTTGCCTTTATTTTGGTTTGACTTTAATTATGAGTGAGATTTAACATCTTTTAAGTGGACTGACCATTTGTATTTCTTTTTCTCTGAAAAAGCTTTCAGGGCTTCCCTGATAGCTCAGTTGGTGAAGAATCCACCTGTGATGCAGGAGACCTGGTTCGATTCCTGAGTTGGGAAGATCCCCTGGAGAAGGGATAGGCTACCCACTCCAGCATTCTTGGGCTTCTCTTGTGGCTCAGCTGGTAAAGAATCCTCCTGCAATGTGGGAGACCTGGGTTTGATCCTTGGGTTGGGAAGATCCCCTAGAGAAGAGAAAGGCTACCCACTCCAGTATTCTGGCCTGGAGAATGCCATGGACTGTATAGTCCATGGAGTCTCAAAGAGTCGGACATGACTGAGTGACTTTCACTTTCACTTTTCTCTGAAACGCCTGTTCATTTTTATTTGCCATTTTTCTATGGGATTGTTTGTCTTTTTATTGTTGATCTGTACAACCTTGTTTGTTAGTTAATATTTACATATATATTTGCATGTGAAGCACAGGTTTGTTTCTTTTTTTTGCCAGTTTGTTATTAGGTTCTATTGGTGGTTTTTTCACATAGGAGTTAAAATTTTTTTTAATTTATTTATTTTTAATTGAAGGATAATTGCTTTACAATATTGTTTGGTTTCTGCCATACACTGACATGAATCACCCATAGGTATACACATGTCCCCTCCCTCTGGAAACTCCTTCCCACCTCCCACCCCATCCCAGCCCTCTAGGGTGTCACAGAGCCCCAGTTAAGGTTCCCTGAGTCATAGAGCAAATTTCCACTGGCTATCTATTTTACATATGGTAATGTATATGCTTCCATGTTATTTTCTCCATTTGTCCCATCCTCTCCTCCCTCCCTGCCCCTCGTGTCCATATGTCTGTTCTGTATGTCTATGTAGGAATTTTAAATTTTACCAGCAGCATATGAAGGGTGAGAGATGAAGGTACATATTCCAGACACTTTCCTTTGGCACTTGTGGTCCACAAAGATGAGAGGAGGTTCTGGATCCTGGGGAAAAGGATTCAGAACCATCTGGGCTTGTTGAGAAAAGATTTCTGGGAAGAGAGCAGGGCTGCCGGCTAGGGAGGTAAAACAAAGGATCTCATCCAGACGATTGCTAGGGTCTCTTCCAGGGTCAACATTATTTGCACCTGGCGTGTGTAGCTGCCATCTCGCCCTGCACCTCTGCTGGCTTTCTTCTGATGGCAGAACCGGGGCACACCTCCCCATGCCAGGCAGCCTCCAAGTTCAGGAAGTATCACCCATGTTCAACTTTCTTTCAGTCAGCTCTTTTGCATTTCCCTTTCAAGATTTTTGCTCAAAATATGCAGCTTGTGGGGAAAAGACAGGAAATTGCACAAAACCCCTCAGATGATCCTCGCTGTCTGGGGTTGGCCAGTGGCAGAAAGGCAAGACTTCTGCTTTGGGGCTTGATGGATTTGGCCCTGGCCCTGGCCCTGGCTCTGTCCCTTGCCAGCTGCGTGACTTGGGTGGGCTCCTGAAACTCTGCGGGTGTGTATTAACATTTCCTCTTCTGAAGTTTTCCCTTTTCTGCCTCTCCCCTGGATTATTGTCAGGGCCAGGGAACAAATATATACCTTTCCAGCTATGTTATATTATTGTTGTTGTTAGTTACTAAGTCATGTCTGACTCTGCGACCCCATGGACTGTAGCCCACCAGGCTCCTTTGTCCATGGGATTCCCCAGGCAAGAATATTGGAGCGAGTTGCCATTTCCTCCTCCACGAAATCTTTCTGACCCAGGGATCAAAGCTGCATTTCCTGCATTGGCAGGTGGATTCTTTGTCTGCTGACCCACCTGGAAAGACCAGTGTTACATTATTAAATAATAAAAATCGAATGACTATAAATACATGGTGCTTAATGAGTGCCTTGCATCTAATAGGTGCTTAATACATACTTGTTGATGAAAGGGGTGCATGACATGAATCACATGGCAAAGAGACCATGAGGGTTTTCAATGGTGCAGCATTTTAGAGGCTGACCTAGGACCATGAATTAGTAGCCTTAAACATTCGGCCCTTTCTATCCAGCAATTCCAGTTCCAGAAACTTTTCTTTTTCAAAGAGATAACTAGAGGAGGTATAATGATATTTTTGTGCCACACTGTTCATCACAGTGAAAAGAACTGACAACAATTCTATGTGCACAGTCATGGCAGGGGTGCGGGTGGGGTTGGAAGGTAGTGGGGGCAGGTCAAATAAAGTCTGGTTCTGTCCCAGTGGATTCGGGGCTGCAAAGGCCCTGTGGAAGCATAGACTGGCTGCAGAACAGGCCTGGTGCTGGCAACAAAGCCTGGCGCTGATGCCTGCCGGCTCTGTGGAATTTGACGAGTTTACTTAAGCTCTCAAAACATTAATTTTCCCCTTTGAGAGTGGCTTTAATGATTCTAACCTCATTGGGTCAGGAAAATCTGACTGGAGCTTGGGATGGCTGTTGGCAGGCTGCCAGGGCCCCCAAAAGGCAGGCGCAATCGAGTCACATGAAAAGGTGGAATACAGCAAATTAAATCAAAACCGGATGATCACATTTGTGTGTGTGTGTGTGTGTGTGTGTGTGAAAAATAAATACACATATGGAGGTAGGAAAAGTCTGGAAGGATATATGCAAACTTGTTGGTTGCAGTTGTCCCGGGGGCATGTGGTGGGTGGTTTTTAGTTTCGTCTTTTTGTTCATTGGCATTTTCTCTTTCCTACAAGGTCTTACAATCATCTCTGATCCAACATTCTTGCCTGGAGAATCCCATGGACAGAAGAGACTGGAGGGCTGCAGTCCACAGGGTTGCAGAGAGTTGGACACGACTGAAGTGATAAAAACACATTCAGATTACATATATGGCATCACTCCTGGGGTATTTGGGAAAGGATTGTGTACTGTCTGGCATAGTTTGATGATTTGCCATAAAGGCAGAGTACCTGCTGGGCAGTTTTATTTAGTCGATCTGTTTTATTTAGTAAGAGAACAAATTCGATTTGGTAAGAGGCAGCTTCATCCTTTTTTGGATGAATTTACATTATTTTCCTAGGCTTCCCTAGTGGTTAAGAATCCGCCTGCAATGCAGGAGATGCCGGTTCAATCCCTGGGTCAGGAAGATCTCCTGGAGGAGGGCACAGCAACCCATTCCACTATTGCCTGGAGAATCCCATGGACAGAGGAGCCTGGCAGGCTGCAGTTCACAGGATCACACAGAGTTGGACTGAAGCGACTTAGCATGCACATATATCATTTTCCCACCAGAGACTTACTCTTCGAGTGGGGCTGGGGGTGCAGTATCTCAGTCACCATGGACAGTGCTCGCTGGCAGGCCTTTAACAACGTAATAATATCTCATATTTTTGTCTGCCAGGTACTGTCCCAATCATAGCAATCCTGTAATATGATGCTATTGTGCTGTTATTACCTTTATGAGGTGGCTTAGGAAATGGAGGCATAGAGAGATTGAAGAAATGCCCACAGCCTCATTGCTTCTAAGTGCTGTACACTTAAAAGCATTGATTCCCAGCCAGAGGGTTCTGGCAATTCCCCCGGGCAGCTTTGTTAGCCGATGGATCTTGTGCAAGTTCCTTCATCCATAAATGGCTATGTTAATGGCGCTTGTTGGGAGGAATCCACAAGCCAGTGCATAGAAGGCACTTAGCACAGAGCCTGGATGAAGTCTGAGTGGACATCCTGCACGTGTGGCCCCGCTTCCCACTAACCTTGATGGCAGAATCATCCCTAACAGGGCTCCGAGGAACCACCCCCACCATGAACTGGAGCTGATATGGCAGATTCTCTTATCTGCCATCTCTGCGCTAGATGCTCTGATGGTGTCATTTCAAACAATAAAAGTGCAAGCTCTGGTTGAACACGGTTCTCTTTTCCTGTCCCTGTGCTGAAGCCACCACAACCCTTGTGCCGTCTTCCAAGCTGTCTTGCTCTCCTCCTACCTTGGGGACAGCTCAGATGTTAATAAGCTTGGTTACATTGGTGATTTACACGATTTTGATACTATCAATAATTCTGCTTTTTTCAGATTAAGGTACACTGAAAATTAACTAATGAATTTGTATGGTTTGTACTGGGATTGATTATTCATGATGATTTTTAGTTATTTATTTCTAGTTATTTGTAGTTTTTATTTCTTCTTTCTCAACTGCAATGTTGTCCTACATTTCATAGTTATGAGATAGAGTACTTTTTTTCTATTTTGTTTTGTTTTATTTTTTGAAAACTTTTCTTGAAATATAGTTGTGTTACTTTTTGCTGTCCAGCACAGTGAACCAGTTAGGCATATACATATATCCACTCTTTTTTGGGGGACTGTAAGGAGATCAAACAAGTCAATCCTAAAGGGAATCAACTCTGAATATTCATTGGAAGGACTGATGCTGATGCCCCAATACTTTGGCCACCTGATGCGAAGAGCTGACTCAATGGAAAAGACCTGGATGCTGGGAAAGACTGAAGGCAAAGAGGAAGGGCATGTCAGAGGGTGAGATGGTTGGATGGCATCTCAATGGACATGAGTTTGAGCAAACTCTGGGAGAAAGTGAAGGACAGGAAAGCCTGGTGTGCTGCAGTCCATGGGGTCGAAAAGAGTCAGACACAACTGAGCAACTGAACAACAACCACCCATGTGGGTCATTACAGAGAGATACAGTATTATTAACTCCGGTCACCAAATGGCCATGAAGTTGCAGCATTTCAGTTTGCAAATTTGACCTTGGAAAGAAGTTTATTGATTTTCTAAGGAAACGGAATTGGGACGTGGGTGTGCTGTCCCCTGACGGTGGTTCTTGGGCTCCACTGTTCAGTCTGTGAGGCGGGCGTGTTGAGATTTACCTAGAGATTAAATGGTTGTGTAGGACCGTGAATCATCCCTTCTGACTCAGGGCCAAATGGGTGTTGCCAACGCTGTGTAAATATCAGTGTCTTTTGTTTTCCTATTCTTCTAATGAGCAGAGTATTAAGGTTCATAAAAAAGAAAATGATATGCAAAGTCCAGTGGAAATAAGCAGGTGGGTGAAAGTGTTAGTCACTCAGTCGTGTCTGACTCTTTGCGATCCCATGGTCTGTAGCCTGCCAGGCTCCTCTGTCCATGGAATTCTCCAGGCAGGAATACTGGAGCAGGTAGCCATTTACTTCTCAGCAGATCTTCCTGACCCAGGGATCAAACTCACGTCTCCTGCACTACAGGCAGATTCTTTACCATCTGAGCCACGAGGGAAGCCCCCAGAGAGAGGGTAGCATGCCCATAAAAGTCTAGAAACTCTGTGGATTTATTACCCTAATCAACACCACCATGTTTCGTGCTATTTTGTTTCGCTATTATTAATGGAACTGAATATACTTTTCAGGAACAGGAGCCAAGAATGAAGTCTGTCTGGGGCCACCCCTCTTTCTCTCGATCCTCATCCTTATTCCAGAGGATATCTGTGTTGTAAACAGGGGCCCTTTTCACTGTGTACTTGGGGCCACATTTTTCACATTTTTGTGCTTTTTTGCTGGTGATTCTGCAGTTTAAAACGGCTTCCAAGATGCTGAGAGGCTGCCCAGTGATCCTACATGCAAGAAGCTTGAGACAGTCCTTATGGAGGAAGCATGTGTGTTAGGGAATCTCTGTTGCTCATCTGTTACCGTGCTGCCGGCCGTGAGTGCAGTGAATTGCCAGTGTCTATTAAATAAGGTGTCTTTAAACAGAAACACACAAAAAATCAAGGGTTATGTGTCAATTGGTCGATGAAAACACTGTCATCAAAGGTTCCCTGTACTTCCCCACCCCTGGAGCAAAGGTTCAGGATTCACTAATTCAGTGTTCTCAATGACTTTTGTAAAACTGAACTGTCCCGGATAGCAAGTATCGACTGTACTCATGTTGATAATCTATAACTAAAAATAACTAAAGTTCAACATATTAATGTGTTTCATTGTAATGAAGACCCTACAGCAGGATGGGAAAGTGACTCCTCAGTTGTAACAAACCCAGAGCACCCCCCCCACCCCCACCACACACACAAGGTTGTGAGTCCTGTAAGGATATTGTGAGCCCCTGGTTGGGGAGCAGACACAGCAACTGAAGAGGGGCAGCTCTTCTGAAGATGACACAAGGACAATCTGAATCATTTCAGGTGGGTTGGGATGGACCTGTGAGATGATTTTCAATGTAGGCATGAAACCCGCACCCTGTTCCCACCCTTCCACTAATAAAAAGTTCAAACTTCATAAAAATTAAGTTATATGCCAAAGTCCAGTGGAAATAAACATTAGAGGTGAAACACTCAAAAAGCATTACAAGGTAAGAAGGTGAATTTACCGCCTAGGAAGGGCCCAGGTGTGTCTGATTTTACTTTGTTATTATTTTGCGAAGGCTTTGCTTCTACTGTTACCTGGTTGATAGCTTAGAGTTGGTTCAACTGAAATCACCATGCATCACTCAGAGGTTTGGATTTGCTCCTTTGTATGGTCATTGGCTGGAGTCCAGCCTTGAGACAAACCATGGTAGATTTTCACAAAGAAGTAAAGCTGCAGAATTATGTTTCTAGAACTATAAGCAAGCGTAGATGGGGATTCCTCTCCTCTCGTTGTTTGTGCAGATGAAGAAATCAAGCCCCCACTACCAACCCCAGGGAGTGAATTAGGAGCCCTGGGTCTAGACTCCATGCCACCTTTGAAATTTTATTTTATTGAAGTAGAGTTGATGTACAGTGTTGTGTTAGTTTCAGGTGTGCCGCAAAATGATTCATATATGTATATGTATATGAATGTACATTCCTATGAATGTGTATATATGTATTCAAGCCCTGCTCTTTTGAAGTCAGTAGATCCCAGGCCCTCTATTCAAGGTTCTTAAGAGCCCACACTCTGCCTAAAGTTGATGGAGCAAATCCTATCTTCTTGGAAAAAGACGTGTCAGCTTGGGTGGACCCTAGGACACTAGGGTGTGGCCTGTCCATCTTCTCCACTCTTCCCTGTGGTGGTCAGCCCTTAAGGCATCTGCCCTTAGCTAACGTCCTCCAACTTGTCCAAAAGTGTGTCGTTAATCCAGCTGGCCCCCTTCTGAATGCATAAAATTAGCTCAAAATGGGACTAAAAATATGCGAATCAGAGCAAATCCCTCCAAGTTGAAAACATCTTTTCAAGCACATCCTCCTAGGCTTGGGAGGGCTCTTCCTCTGAGCCCTTGACCTAATTGAAATAGGTCCACATGCTGTTTACTAAGTGCCGGGTACCGTTCCAAGGACTCCACACTTTGCATCATTGGAGGCTGGAGAATTCCTGTGATGGAGGCTGTGTCGTCGTGCTTGTCACAGCGCACAGAGCTGTGCTCATCTTACTGAAGAGCAATGGTCTTATTGCACAGTGGATCTGATGTCCGGGTAATGCAGGTGGACCTAGATTAACATTTCAGCTCTGCCAGATAATCCAGCTACCTAACCACTCAGATCATCGTTTTCCCTAGTTCTGTAGTGGGAATAATGACAACTACCTAGTGAGCAGGTTTTCTTGTGTGCGTCTGTCATTAGAAAGAATAACACAATTTGAAGATGATTTATCTGTGAATCAAATGGCCAAACTCCTGTTTCCACATGTCAGGAGGAACTGGGTGTAGGCTGGGTGAGTGAAGATGGAAGATGTCTCTCCATGGCCATATCTACACACATTAACAAAAGAACCCACCCAGTTTTCTAGAGGGATTTGCTCTAAAAAGCAATAAATCCTCAACCATCAGATCAGATCTTTTGAAAACGACGTCTTTTCTTCAGGAGGTATTTGCTCTCCTCCTCCTTGAATAGACCACGGTTCACGAATTCCTGGGATAGTTTCGCTGTAGAAGCTGAGATCCAGGACATCTACAATCGAGTCTCTGGGCTCTGTGCTCACTCCCACCGGCTGGAATTTTTTATGGGAGTTTGGACAAAGGCCATTTTGTGGTGACTCCCTCTGCCCCCTGCCCAGAACTGGCTCTGCTGGAATGCAGTAATTGCTGTGAACAAAAGGATGCCTATGTCCTCTCTGCTCCATGGCTGTGCACTGATTCTTTATGGCGTTGGCATCAAAACTGCCAGTGTTTCCTCTGGACGGTTTGCTCCCAGAGGGAGGACACAGTGCTGGGTCTCCTGTGCTCCTGGGGACCGCTTGTGAGGCTGAGGGTATGGGAGATGGCGCATCCACTCACCTAGCAGCCTGGGAGGAAGCCCCTTCCACTGGCCCCTTCCCTTTGATGTGGGCCATTCTTAATGTCTTTAGTGAATTTGTTACAATATTGCTGCTGTTTTTTAAAAAAATTAATGTATTTGTTTTAATTGGAGGCTAATTACTTTACAATATTGTGGTGGTTTTTGCCATATATTGACATGAATCAGCCACGGGTGTACATGTGTCTCCCTGTCCTGAACCTCCCTCCCAATCCCATCCCTTGAAGTTGTCCCAGTACACTGGCTTTGAGTGCCCTGTTTCATGCATTGAACTTGGACTGGTCATCTGTTTCACATATGGTGATGTACATGTTTCAATGCTGTTCTCTCAAATCATCCCACCCTCGCCTTCTCCCACAGAGTCCAAAAGTCTGTTCTTTACATCTTTGTCTCTTTTGCTGTCTTGCATATAGGGCTGTCATTACCATCATTCTAAATTCCATATATATGCATTAATATACTGTATTGGTGTTCTTCTTTCTGGCTTACTTCACTCTGTATAATAGACTCCAGTTTCATCCACCTCATTAGAACTGACTCAAATGCATTCTTTTTACCAGCTGAGTAATATTCCATTGTGTATATGTACCAATGGATAATTTCTTATCCATTCATCTGCCGATGGACATCTAGGTTACTTCCATGTCCTAGCTATTGTAAACAGTGCTGCGATGAACATTGGGGTACATGTGTCTCTTTCAATTCTGGTTTTCTTGGTGTGTATGCCCAGCAGTGGGATAGCTGGGTTGTACGGCAGTTCTATTTCCAGTTTTTTAAGGAATCTCCACAGTGTTCTCCATAGTGGCTGTACTAGTTTGCATTTCCACCAACAGCATAAGAGGGTTCCCTTTTCTCCACACCCTCTCCAGCATTTATTGTTCGTAGACATTTTGATGGCAGCCATTCTGACCGGTATGAGATGGTACCTCATTGTGGTTTTGATTTGCATTTCTCTGATAATGAGTGATGTTGAGCATCTTTTCATGTATTTGTTAACCATTTGGATGTCTTCTTTGGAGAAATGTCTGTTTAGTTCTTTGGCCCATTTTTTGATTGGGTTGTTTATTTTCCTGGTATTGAGCTGCATGAGCTGGTTGTATATTTTTGAGATTAATTCTTTGTCAGTTGCTTCATTTGCTATTATTTTCTCCCATCCTGAAGGTTGTCTTTTCACCTTGCTTATAGCTTCCTTTGTTGTAATATTGCCGCTGTTTTATGTTTTCTGTATTTGGGCTGAGAGGCATGTATGATCTTAGCTCCCTGACCAGGGATCAAACCTGAATCCCTTGTATTGGAAAGTGAAGTCACTCAGTCATGTCCGACTCTTTGCGACTCGTGAACTGTAGCCCACCAAGCTCCTCCGTCCCTGGGATTCTCCAGGCAAGAGTACTGGAGTGGGTTGCATTTCCTTCTCCCTTGTATTGGAAGGTGAAGTCTCATTCACTGGATCACCAGGGCAGTCCCAGTAAGGTTCCTCTGGGCACGTGTCCCAGGGACTGACTCCACGGGTACAGTCCTGCATGGTGAACTGTCAGCACCTGGCAAAGGTGTTCAGTCCACCCACTAGGCATTGATTTAAGAAAAAACCTCCTACCCAGAGAGGCTTTGAAAAGGAGACAGAGGAAGGCCATGACCAGGGGGTGGGCTGAACACCTGTATGAAAGCTTCTTGAAAGAATGATGATACAAAATGAGCCAGCAAGGATGGAGGACAATTTTTAAAGATGAGGGGCAATCAGGACACAGAAAAGCCAGAACACAGGACAGTCCATTGAAAGGCCGCCACGAGATGCAGTGACATGAGGAAGCCCAGAGTCTTCAGACAGAAACACAGGCTCAGGTAGGAGACCCCTGGTAGGAGACCCTGGGGTTACTTCAGGGAGGGCCAGTTGGAAGCCATATTTGGAAGGCCAGCTGGGCTGGGGAGCCCCCTTTTCCTCCTTCAAGAAGCAATGCCTTCTGCCTAGTGACTCTGATAGTGAGAGTGACTTTTATATTATAGAACAAACAGATGAAAGGATGGGACAAAAGGTAAAAGATCTGAGACCCAGAAACTCCAAAGAATACATTTTGAACAACTTTGAAAAGAGATAGAAACCTTTGAAAGGATACAAGGCCCAGATCCTTTCTTGGACAAGTTCTGCTGAGAAACATATGAGCCTAGAAAAAGATATAAACCTTCCCAATTTGTACCATAAGCTTAACTTTGAAATTAGACAAAAATATAAGAAAACAAAAGACCTAATAAAAGATGACAGATGAAATACATGTGTGTATCTTTTCTCTCTCCCCACCTCCTCACTCAAGGCCAGCCTAAAATAACATTATAGGGGGACAAAATGTATAAAGCTTGTAAGGGCTAGGAAGGCCAGAGAGACGTCCCCAATGGACAAGAGATGTAAACAAGTTTCTGCAAGATGGAAAACAGATGGGAGAGAGAAACTGACTTAGTGAAGAGGAAGAGAGTATGTTCTGATGTGTGTAGGCAGGGAACATTAAAGGAAAACAAGCTATGTAATTTCATGTAACCCCTTGAAGGCTCTGGACTCAGAAGCATCACTTATGGAATAAAGTCAGAGCTGAGTTGAGCTGGAGATGAGAAATGGGAAACTGTCTCCAGTGGGTGTCGTCTCCATCCAGGGCTCCTGGTCTTCTAGGTCCTCCCCGCTCCTCTCAGAAAACTGCAGGTTTGTGTTCTGCACGGATTAAACAGCAGGTGTGCTGGTCTTGGGCATTTCAGGTGCAAGGTGCGGGAGGTATGAAATGAATGTCTGGTCCCCTCCCACCTCCCTGCCCCTTTCCCCCACTTTGTTCACAGAGTCCTCGCTGCTACATGCAGAGGTGGGGGTCTGGGGATTCCTCCCCAGAGAAAATGGCTCTGCACAGTGAAATCTGCCTGAATGTGGAGGCCACCAGGTGACAAGACTTATTCACTGGAAGGACACTTCCAGTGTCCTTCTTAGAGCCTCGGTCTAAAACATAAAAAGGAGTTAGGGATCACTAGACATTTGAGGCAAGGGTCCAAAATGAACAGGAAAAGAGGGTTTGGGTATGCATGGTAGAGAAGAAAACAAGATACCATGCAGTTTGATATCTCCAAACTGATATGAGATAGCATTGCAGTCATGCAAGAGTGCTGTTTTCAGAATAAAACAAAAGTCAGGCCATGTTAAAGGGCTCTTGGAAATTAAGTTTTGGAGCAAAACAAATGGAACAGGAAGTCTGGGGGATATAATTGAGGAAATCTTCCAGAACATAAAAGGTAAATGACTAATAGGAAACAGGAGAGAAATGATGGGAACATTAGAGGATCAATTTAAGGGAAATAAAGTCATCTAATATTAGTTCTGGAGGAAGTGGAAGAAAGAAAATTATCAAAGAATAGTGCAAGAAGGTTTTCTGGAAGAGAAGGATGGGAGAGTCCACATGGTAACCAGCCAAGTGTCCAGCATCATCATCATGACAAATAAAACAAAACAAACAAATAACAAGCCCCTTGTGGGTCAGTGGGTCAAGGGTCTCCCCTGGTGGGTCAGTGGTGAAGAGTCCGTCTGCCAGTGCAGGAGTCTCTGGTTCGAGCTCTGGTCTGGGTAGATCCCACATGCTATGGAGCAACTAAGCCCGCGCACCACAACTATGGAACCTGTGCTCTAGAGCCTGGGCGATGCAACGACTGAGCCCACGAGTCACAACTGCTGAAGCCTGTGTACCCTAGAGTCCATGCTCTGCAACAGGAGAAGCCACTTCAGTGGGAAGCCTGTGTACTGCAACTAGAGAGCAGCCCCCGATTGCTGAAACTGGAGGAAAGCCCACGCAGCAACCAAGACCCAGTGCAGCCAAATACAAACAAGTAAATGAATTTATTTTTAAAAAGTAGGTTGTTTTACTATTGATTTATAAGAATTCTTTAAAAAAATGCATAAGAAATCTACCTTTCTGAAATTTCAGAACAATAGTGATTTTAAAAAGACACTGAAAGTTCCAAGAGGGAAACCAGGTCACGAACAAAAAGGATAAGGAATCAAAATGGTATCATGCAGCCCTGGACGGTTCATGACAAAATTCTGAGGGAAAATTATTTTCCACCTAGTGTTTACTACTGAGATGAACTGGACTCATGTGTGAGGAAAAAATATGACATTTTCAGAGGGAAAAGGTAATCACACATTTTGCTGACCATGGAGCTTCGCGTCAGAAACTATAAGGATGTATTCCACTAAAGTGAGAGAGAAGGCCAGACATGGAAATAAACAAAGGAGCCAGGAAACAGAATATTTAATAGAGGGAAAAAGGTAAATGAAAAGTAAATCAAAGCCTCAGGGTGTCAGCTGTGCAGAGTGAAGCTCACAGTTCTCTGAGAAAGCCATGTTGACTCGGGCTGGGACACTCCTCCTTGGCTGGGGTCAGAGCACCTGTGCTGTGGTCCAGAATCTTCCAGTGGTGTGACAGGCAACTCACCCAAACTCCCTGGACTCCCCATTAGTTTCCTTGCTTGTAAAGAGATGAGACTGAATGCATACTTCTTCAGTTTCCTTAGATTTCCAGCAGTCTTTGTTTTGCAGAGCAAGAGGAAGAGGTCAGGGATGAACTTTTTCCAGAAAAAAAGTGCAAGCATGTATACGTTTCACTTCCTGTGGAACAGTACACTGATACTGGAATAAGAAATAAAAACAAAGCCACTTGACTTGTTCTCTAGTTCTGAAAGTCTGCTCTTCCTTCCTTTGGGTGAGTAGCTATCAATGTTGAATTCAGGCTGGTCTATACAAGTGTGATGATTGTGGACAGAACCGCCAAGGACAAATGGCCCTATTATCATCTTTCTTGAGATCTTGCACTGGCCTGAGCCATTTCATTCACTGCTGCTGCTGCTAAGTCACTTCAGTCGTGTCCGACTCTGTGCGACCCCATAGACAGCAGCCCACCAGGCTTCCCCGTCCCTGGGATTCTCCAGGCAAGAGTACTGGAGTGGGGTGCCATTACTGGCTAGTATTTAAGCCCCCAAACACATTCTTAAATATTGTGGTGATTTTTAGTCAAACAAACTGTGAATCAAAACAACATACATTCATGATTAAATTAATGCAACTCTTACTGCTAAACTGGGCTTGTTTTCAATGTCAGTTCTGTGCCAATGCCTCGTTTTTCGAGCAGTTGATATTGAGAAACCTTGTTCATACAGATAGGGGTGAAAGGAATATTCCTTTTTTTTTTTAATTTACTTCATTGAAGTAGAGTTGATTTACAATATTGTGTTAGTTTCTGCTGTACAGCATAATGATTCAGTTATACATGTGTATGCATTCTTTTTTTAATATTCTTTTCTATTATGGTCTATCTCAGGATATTCAATATAGTCTCCTGTGCCATACAGCAGGCCCTTGTTGTTTATGCACCCTATATACACTAGTTTGCATCTGTTAATCCCAAACTCCCAGTCCATCCCGCTCCCTCGGCAACTGCAAGTCTGTTCTCTATGTCTGTGAGTCTGTTTCTCTTTCACAGATAAGTTCATTAGTGTCCTATTTTATTGTATATTATTTATCCTTGTGTGTGTCCTAGTTTAGATTCCACATGTAACTGATAGCATATGTTACTTTTCTTTCTCCTTCGAATTTATGGAGAGTATTCTTATGTGAATGCTACTTGATGGCTCGGCTGGTGAAGAATTGGTCTGCAATGCAGGAGACCTGGGTTTATTCCCTGGGTTGGGAAGATCCCCTGGAGGAGGGCATGGTGACCCACTCCGGTATTCTTGCCTGGAGAATCTCCTGGACAGAGGAGGCTGGTGGGCTTCAGTCCATGGGATCGTAGAGAGTTGGACACAACTGAGCGACTAAGCACAGCACAGCTGGAAATAGGACACCTTCTGAGTCATGTGTCGAAAATAACAAGATCATCTGTCACCAAAATTTATCTGAAGAGTGAACTGCTGTTTAGGTCTTCTTTCCATTTTGTAGGAAACTGATTGGAAACCCCTGAACTGGCAACAGAATTCACTACCTAATTATCAGAGTGATACGCTTTCTGAACCTGTTAACAAGTCTCTGAAGTGTCCCGCAGTTGGACATCCTGGGATGTTTTACACCCAAGGCAACACACTCCTGAAAGTCAGAGAGAAGACTGTTAGTGAAAGAGATGGGGAGCCAGGAGGAGGGTTTCCGAACCCTTCTCCCTGAGGCTGGGTAGGCTGTAGAAATGAACACGTACAGAAGCGGAAGCCCTGAAATGGTTGGAGGGCCTACCTGCCCCTTGGAAAGGGTTCCAGTACCTCCAGAGGTCCGGTGGTCTTCCCTGGGCTGGAGAAGAAAACTGGGCTGCGTCTCAGACAGTGCCCCAGACCCAGCTAAGACTCTTCCCTGCGTCCCCCTCTGCTCTGTGCTTCTGGGCCGCATCCTCGGAGTGGGGTGCCCTCACCTGCCTCCATCCTCGCCATGGCTTCCTGGCTCCCACAGAGACTCCAGAGAGAGACTCCTGAGTGTGTGTGTCAGGAATCAGAGAATCCATTTCCATGATTATTTCTAGGCTTGTGCTTGAAAAGCATAGGAACTCTAGGGATGTAGAACTAGGGGAAAAAATTAGCCCCAGGACTCAGAGCCCATCTGCCTTAAGCTGAGAGGAGAAGAAAAAAAACTTCCCCCCTCCCCGGTCTAGTTATTTAAAAATAGTTGTCACCTTTCAAGAAGCCCTTGGTCATTTTCAGGAAGGGCTGGTGAACCGTCCCAGGTTGTGGCTGAGTTACAGCCACCTGTAATTACATCCTGTCCTGTTGCGGTTCTGTCGTGAGAGGCTTCCTTTCCAGCGGGGAGAAAATAGCCGCCTGGGGCTGTGTAGGTTTCCAAACCCGCCCCTCCAGGTACCCTTCTCTTGTTCCACGGGAATGAGCGGGTTCTGTGGCTGGGAGGCAGGGACTGTTCCACCTGTGTTCTCAGTGAACCCAAGTAAGAAGCTGGGGAGTTGGGATGACTATCCCAACATTGCAGATCGGAACCAGTGAGGTTTACTGCATCCGAGAAGTTGTGGACCCGTTGTGCTTTCGTTTTTGTTTGTTTCTATGTATTCTTTTATTTTCTCTTTGATTTCTTCAGTGATCCCATGGTTGTTGAGTTGCATATTGTTTAGCCGCCACGAGTTTCTGTTTTTTAGAGTTTATTTCTAATCTCATGGCATTGTGATCAGAAAAGATGCTTAATATGAATTTCAATTTTCTTAAATTTTACCAAGGCTTGCCTTGTGGCTGAGCGTGGAGTCAATCCAGGAGAACGTTCCATGTGCACTTGAGAAGGTGTAGTTGAAACCAGTGAGATTTAAATGGCATGTTCATCATCTTGGACCAGAAGAGGCAGAAACAAAACTGCAGCCTGAGTCTGTCTCATCACTGAGCCCACGTCTTTCCAACACATCATGAGCCCACATCAGACAGAAAGAACTTTTTCATGATTCTTCTACTGCTGGAGCACGCAGCTCCTGGCTGGGGCAGGTACCAGGAGGGGATGTAGGCAGTCGCTGCAGGTGATGCTGGGATCTTTAGGGATGCCTGGCAGATAGGAGTCCTGAGCAGCGTTACCCAGCCCTTTCTACATCAAGGCTCAAAGAGAAAAGGAAAACATGTATTCTGCAGTTATACAGTGGGAGCTGGCCAAGGCTGGAGGCCGGGGGCCCTACCTTGACCTGGCTGCTGAAGGAGGCACCCTTCCTGCGTGTCGGGTGCTGACCCACCAAGCACGTCATAAGGGGACCACCGCTGTCGACAGCGGGGCCTCTGCAGAGTTGCGCCTCTTCACGGGATGAGCCATGGGTGGTGCCTTCTTTACCTTTAAGAATCCCCAAATATTTTTATAAAGATTAAAGAAAGGGCTATCTGAACAAACGTAAGATCTGGTATGGTTGCCCAAATCCAAGTAAAACCCTTCTTTGTTACAAAGTTTGCCTGGATTTCCAGGCCCCACCCTAGACTTACTGAATCAGGTCCTCTGTGGATGAGGTCCTGAAATCTGCATTCTAAGAGCTCTCAGGGAAGTTCCGATGTGGCCTGTTCCTCACTGGGGAATGTTCTCCCAGAGCCACAGCGTCCCTGTGCTGTGACTGGTGAGATAATTATTGGCCTATGCGAAGCAGTTAGTATTTTTATGAGCATTCCGGGGAAGTGTGGGGTGGGCGTGGAGGAGCTGATGTTGATTCCAGGCGAGCACAGATCCTGTTTGTTTGCAGGAGTCTGCAGAGGGCTGGTCTACCATCTCCGATATGGAGGGTTGCAGCTGGCATCTCTCTTCTCTGCACCCCACCTGACAGGTTACCCCGAGGACGGTTCAACCTCCATTTCTGAACAAAGATGTCTGCCTTGAGCTCCTGCCTCTTTGGGGGCCCTGGTGAGCCAGGTTAGGTCAGAAGTCCTTTTTAAATCTAGTTAGAAGGCAAACCTGGAGCAAGCCTGGACAATGAGCCTCAGTCTCCACTGATCCCTAGAAATCAGTGCTTTCTTGAGCAAAAGGCAGCCAAAGACTCAAAAATCACCTCCAAGCCAAAGGCTGCAGCATCCCTGATTTATAGGGTTTCCTGGTTTATAGCCTTCCCATTCTTTCTTTTTGCGATTTCTCTCTTCCTTATGTTGAGAGCCTCACCTCGGGAGAGAAGGGGCATAGAAGATAAAGGGGAGCCAGCTGCTTCTTCTACTTCTGCTTTACCCCAGTTTTTTTTGTGGCAAAACCAACCTGTGGTCACCAGGGGACCAGTTCTGTGTAGGTAACCAGATGGCTTTTTTTCTCTCAAGCCAGCATCTCCCACTGACCAAACTAAACCCCCAGTTCCGGACCAGGGAAGAGGGCTTGCCTCAACTCCTTCCTGGAGTAGACACAGGGACAAACACATGCTGTCCTGTCACCTTCTTTGCCTCCTCTTTGTGCTTTGCAGGTGACACACCTTCCTTTGGCCCCTGGTTTGGGAAAAAAATTCATGTTCCTGACCCACGTTTATGTTTTTCCTACCATTTCTATTTCATACGTTCTCATACGTTTAACACATAAAACAGACTGTGATATTATTATTGTTGTTGTTGTTCCATCTCTGTCTTGTCCGACTCTTTGCACCCCCATGGACTGCAGCACACCAGGCTTCCCTGTCCTTTACTGTTTCCTGGAGTTTGCTCAAACTCATGTCCATTGAATCTATGATACCATCCAACCATCTCATCCTTTGTTGTCCCCTTCTCTTGTCTTCAATCTTTCCCAGCACCAGGGTCTTTTCCAATGATATTATTATTACATAATGCGATGTTATTACATCATAATAACATTGTGATGTTATTATTACATACTGTGATTTTAGTGTTACATATGGCACCCCACTCCAATACTCTTGCCTGGAAAATCCCATGGATGGAGGAGCCTGGTAGGCTGCAGTCCATGGGGTCGCTAAGAGTCAGACACGACTGAGCGACTTCACTTTCACTTTTCACTTTCATGCATTGGAGAAGGAAATGGCAAACCACTCTAGTGTTCTTGCCTGGAGAATTCCAGGGACGGGGGAGCCTGGTGGGCTGCTGTCTATGGGGTCGCACAGAGTTGGACACGACTGAAGTGACTTAGTAGTAGTAATGAATTAAAATTAAAACAAAAATGGCATCTTGATCCAGGGCCCGCTCCTCCAGCACAGCCTCTGCCGGCACCGCGGCTCTGGCAGCAGTGTTGGCGAAGAGGTCACTGGAGACTCCCTGGTGGTGTCGGGCCGGGTGGCAGGTGACCCAGTAGCAGTACCCTGTGCAGGTAACTACTATGTGTATTGTTTGTGCAACTTCATCTGCCTCTTCCAGCTTTTCAATATTGCATACAGTTTCCTTCCATCTTCACTACTTGAGTGATATGAATAATAATTCGACCTCACGTTGCTTCTGCTGAATCATTACAGCCTCCACAGTAGTTTTCAGGACCCTTTCCCTAAGAATATGACAATGAGTGGCCAGCCAGAGGCGATTCCTTGCTTGTGTTTTAGGCTCTTTGAGAAATAGAGACAATGATTACCAGCAGGATATGAAGAAGGGGATGTGGAGAAGTAAGAAATCTCTTGGAAGATTGTTTGGAAACTGGGAAGTCACCGAGGAGACAATAAGCTTCCAATGACAGGGTATCTGGTGGCTCCCAGGCAGGCCAAGTGTGTGATTCTCGACCAGAGTTTTGCAACATCGAATGTGATGACTAGGCTACTCTCTTGATGACTCAAGATCAGACTTTCTAAGAGAGCGGATCTGCTTAGAGCAGCCTGGGTGACAACTCCTCAGCGTGCTGGCCAAACTGCAGACAGGCTACCTGTGCCCACCTGTGGCCAGTCAGCTGTGGCTGTGGGTGCTAGACGGAGTGAGGACCACATGATGTGGAATGTGGCCATTGTCTTAGCTTGAGTTCCTCTGAGGATTCATGTGGAAGTGATTGATCAGAGGATGTTCCTGTGGAAAAGCTGGTGGAGAAACAAAGCAGTGGGTCTGGAAGGGAAGTCAGGAGAAGCAGGAGTGTGATGGCAGGGCAAGTCCCAGTGGTGGGCAGTGGGGGGTGACTTTGGTTCAAACCTACAGGGGAGCCCTGGGGATGGCATATGTCATCAGCATTGTCTGATTGTCTAATTGCTCAGTATTGTCTCAGCTGGACTGTTTCCACTCTTGAACTTGGTCTTTGGTTAAGGGCTGGCGTGATGCATGTCTTCCCATCTTTTCTGGTGCAGGCAAGCTAGATTCTGGAGATCCTTCTTCAGGGAGAGGTAGAGTCCACTGCTAGAGGGAAAACCCACCAGACACCTGTGCTCAAGAATGGTCAAAGGGACCAAGGTTGGGGGGATTGGGGCACCAATAGCACCTCTACAGCCCCCCAAATAACTCTCTGGAGAGGCTTTGTTCCCCAGGCTCTGAGGTCATGGCTGATTTCATCAACTGAAAAGTCTTTCCTCTATGGCTTATGACAACAACAAACCCAAATAGAAACTAGGAGCAGGTTGTAGCAGGCACCTTCAGTTTTCTAGTAACTTTGTCCACAGCATGACCTCAGCAGAAGCGATCAACTGAAGTGGACAGAAATCAGACAAAGGCCAACACCAGGCAGACCACAATCACCACCAACCACACTCTGCCTATTTCTAGTTTACAAACAAGCGATTAACTATTTTCACTCACATCAACAAAAATAAATTAACTTTCTCATTAAGTCATATGAAATGCCATTTCAAATATCTCATACACATATAGCATGTCTATGTATATCCAACTCCATTTTTATTTCCACACACTTATCAGTCTAAAGAACTACATGATTTTCCATGTAACCTGTGAACCAATCTTCCAGGAGTCCCTGGATGACTGCTGCTTTGCCCTGTCAGAACTCCAGATTGAATTCCTTTCTAACACTTCTCACCACCCTGGAGCCTGCACCACAGGGGTTTTGCCTGGGTCCTGCCAGATGATAATCTCTTTAAGGATAAGCACAGGGGCCCACTTCCAGTGATGTAAACATTTAACAGCTGGCTCTCTTGGGAAAATGTCTGTATATATAAACACATAAGTTTACTACACATATTACTATACAAAGATAGATATTAGTAACATACAAGTTATAAATAATTGCAAAAATCACAGGGCTCTGGATTGTAAATTCCACATAGCCAACTGATTTTCACCACACACTTTTATTGATTTTTCCTACACTCTTCTATGTCTAGCCAACCCTGCAACGATGACCAAGAGTTTCAACTTGACCGTTGGTCGATATTTTCCTTTATGTTAATGAATAAGACAAAACTGGAGATATATCCCAAAATTTCACTTAATAAAATGAACTGCTTCTTTGCTGAATCAGATGTTTGCCTTCAGTAAGAAGAATATAGCTTCTTTTGTTGTTTGTTTATCACAATGTAGGGCTACAGACACAAGACTTTTCTTAAGTTTCATCAGTATTATATAGCATTTTTTTTTATGATGTTCTTGAGTCTAGACAATCAAGAAAACAATAAATCAATCCTTGATTTATAGCTTTTAATGATTTTCATGGTTTAAATACTCCCATCATGGTCAATTCCAATTTACCAATGTGATATCACTGAACTTAAAAATGGGAATGGATATTGTCATTATGTATTGATTTTCTACCGTAACAGGGCAACAGATGAAAATAAACTCGAAGGGATTTCCCTGGTGGTCCAGTGGTTAGGAACTGGAGCTTTCAGTGCTGAGGGACCAGGTTCAATCCTTGGTTGGGGAACTAATATTCTACAAGCTGTGTGGAGCAGCCAGAAAACAAAAACAAAAACAAAAAAAAGAAAGAGAGAGAGAAAATAAACTCAAGAGGATGAAAAATAGTAAAGTGCTATAAAAGAATTAGAAAGTAATGTTTTGAGTATTTGTTGCCATTGTCTTAATACAATTTATTTAATTATACATTGATATAATTTAGTTTTTAATAATGACTATAAAACAACAGGCTTACAGAATTCCTGAGAACTTACCAATGGGCTCTTGTGAGCCAGTATAAACCAAACTACAGTCAGTTACCTAGTTCACTGCCTTGCATGTCCAGTGTTAAAAAACACTCTGGTAGCTTGCGTGATCTTGGTCCAATAAATTCGAGACACTGACTGTCTCTGTTTGACATGGTCTATCGCTTTCACTAAAGTTTAAAACCTCTCAGTGGTAGCTGAGTTCAGAAGCTAATTTTTCTTTTTTTTTTAAACTTTTTATTTTGTTTTGGGGTATAGCCAATTAACAATGTTGTGATAGTTTCAGTTGAACGGTGAAGGGACGCAGCCATACATATATACATGTATCCAGTCTCCAAACTCCCTTCCCATCCAGGCTGCCACATAACATTGAGCAGAGTTCCCTGTGTTATATGGTAGGTCCTCGTTGGTTATCCATTTAAGTATAGCAGTGGGTACATGTCCATCCCAAACACCCTAACTATCCCGTCCCCCCATCCGTACTCTTGGCAGCCATAAGCTCGTTTTCAAAGTCTGTGAGTTTGTTTCTGTTTTGTGAATAAGTTTATTTGTATCATGTCTCTTTAGAGTCCACACATAAAGGATGTCATACGGACCTAGAGAATGTCATACTGAGTGAAGTAAGTCAGATAGAGAAATATTGTTATGACATCCCTTATATGTGGAATCTAAAAAAAATGATACAGATGAACTTACTTAGAAGCTAATTTTTCTTAACTGATAAAGGGTCATCTAGATGAAAAATGGTGTATCGCTGCTTAAAAACCAGCCTACTCAGACCTATTAGTCTCTTTGCTTGTAACAGTCACATTTAAAAAATCATACAGTCTCTGAAGAATCTTTGCAAGAATATTATAAAATGGCTTCAGATCTTAAAACGTCAGATCTTTTGAGTAGCCTTGATATAGTCCTCTGCTTGTTCATACATAGCATGAGCTATAATTGACAACCTAACCTTTACCATTGTATGACTTTGAACAACTTTAAATGGAAAGTTCCCCCACCCCAACTGTCCTGTTTGTGCCTTGGCTTCTTCCTTTAGATGGCCAGGACCTCCCCTCAGTTCAGTTCAGTTCAGTTCAGTCACTCTGTCGTGTCCGACTCTTTGCGACCCCATGAATTGCAGCATGCCAGGCCTCCCTGTCCATCACCAACTCCCGGAGTTCACTCAAACTCACGTCCATTGAGTCAGTGATGCCATCCAGCCATCTCATCCTCTGTCGTCCCCTTTTCCTCCTGCCCCCAATCCCTCCCAGCATCAGGGTATTTTACAATAAGTCAACTCTTCCCATGAGGTGGCCAAAGTACTGGAGTTTCAGCTTTAGCATCAGTCCTTCCAATGAACACCCAGGACTGATCTCCTTTAGGATGGACTGGTTGGATCTCTTTGCAGTCCAAGCGACTCTCAAGAGTCTTGTTCAACACCACAGTTCAAAAGCATCAATTCTTCGGCACTCAGCTTTCTTTATAGTCCAACTCTCACATCCATACATGACTACTGGAAAAACCATAGCCTTGACTAGACAGACCTTTGTTGGCAAAGTAATGTCTCTGCTTTTCAATATGCTGTCTAGGTTGGTCATAACTTTTCTTCCAAGGAGTAAGCGTCTTTTAATTTCATGGCTGCAGTCACCATCTGCAGTGATTTTGGAGCCCCCCCAAAATAAAGTCTGACACTGTTTCCATTGTTTCCCTATCTATTTGCCATGAAGTGATGGGACCAGATGCCATGATCTTAGTTTTCTGAATGTTGAGCTTTAAGCCAACTTTTTCACTCTCCTCTTTCACTTTCATCAAGAGGCTGTTTAGTTCCTCTTCACCTTCTGCCATAAGGGTGGTGTCATCTGCATATCTGAGGTTCTTGATATTTCTCCCAGCAATCTTGATTCCAGCTTGTGCTTCTTCCAGCCCAGTGTTTCTCATGATGTACTCTGCATAGAAGTTACAGCACTTAAAATGAGTCATCTTTGTTGTTGATGATGATTAATTGATGATGTTGGCCTGCCAATAAATACCAGGACCTTCTACATGGAACTTTGAATTTTAGAGGCGTCCCAGATCATATAAGACTTTATGTTATGGAGATAAATAAACTGTCTAGCCATCTCAGCTGCTGATTAATACTCTATAATGCACGTCCCCTGATAACTCCAATCTGGGTTGCTTATCCCTAGAGTTTCATTTCTTTAGGGAGATGGGGAGGCAGCCCAACTGGCCCTGTTGAAGTGGTTGCCATTCCCCTTAGATGAGCTAAGTACCCTTAGCTTTTCCAGAACCACTTGTAAGTGAGCATCTGAATTTCAATCTGTTTTCTGGGAAGAGTTTCAACAGAGCATAGGATTAATACTCTTCCTTTCAGGCCCATGAGGCATTATTAGCCCCATTCTATGGAGAGATACAACAGACCTGGGGTGTTTTTCAGGGTTTGCCCAAGACCACGTCATCAGTAAGAGTAGGGGAGAGAAGCTGATCCTTCTTTTTCCAAGCGCTCATTCATTCTCTCAAGAGACACACAGTGGTAAAGAATCTGTCTGCCAATGCAGGAGACACAGGAGAGGCGAGTTTGATCCCTGGGTCAGGAAGATCCTCTGGAGAAGGAAACGGCAACCCACTCCAGTATTCTTACTTGGGAAATCCAATGGACAGAGGAGCCCGGTGGGCTATACATAGTCCATGGAGTTGCAAAGAGTTGGACACACTTGGGTGTATGTGTGTGTGTATGTGTGCGCACACTCACACACCAAGCTTGATGGTGTGCTGAGGCTAGAAAGGAGAATATATGAGAAGGAATACAGCCATTGGATGTAGAGGAAAGACTGTGGGGTTTCAAGTCAGACAGACCTAGATTAGACTCTAAGACCTCTTGGCTAACATGACCTTGGTCAACTTATTTAACCTTGGTAAGTCCCTGCCAAAGGGGGATCATATCATCAATTTTATGGTGATCATATTTTATGATGAAGGTCATAGAGGATGTGTATGAAGCTGGCACAGAGGGAGTGCTTCCAAATGGTTCCTGTGATTAAGGAACCATTGAAGAATATTGTCCCTGTCCTCCCAGGGACATTGTCTGATGGGGAAGGCTATACGTGGAAACATACAACAATGAGATCACAGAGGATGGGAACATAATGAGTGAGGGACCTGCAGCGTCCACTGTTTTCTACTTGATCCTAAAGCAACGCAAAAATGTGACCCTGGGCATGTAACTTAGCCTCTAGGACACAGTTCCTCACTTGCTAAGCAAGGGAGTTGGAATATGATATCTAGGCTTGATGGAGTCAGTGTACCTTGGCTCTCTGGAAATATTCCCAACAAGGTGTGCCCTGCAATTTCATGTCATTGAAAACAGTCATTCAGTGAAAAAAGCTGATGGTAAAACACACCCCTATAGATAACCTAGTAACATAAGCAAAACATAACAGTGAAAACTGCTATTACCTTTCTGTTGTTGTAGAAGATAAAATTCTCAGTGAATGCATCACACACTCAAGTTGCCAATAAACCCTCCATAAAGTGCTTTTCTGTAAATATTAGTGTTATATTCTGTTCATGAAGGCCACTGGGATCCCATACCCAATTATAGATTAAGGAGCTCACAGTCCAGGGAAGTTCCAGTGGAGGGTTGGGACAGCTGGCTTTTCTGCATGCAGTGTGTCAAACCAGGCTGGACTCCTGGACCAGGGATGTAGACACAGATTCTGACCACTAGACATGGACCTTGAGCCCATGGAGACTGGGATAGTCGTGAGATCAGGGAGGAATCTGTGTAGAGGCCATGTGCATAGATCATTTATCCAAGGATTTGACAAGGCAAGGAAGGGCAGTATAGGTCAATAACTCAGAGAAGCAGGAACGCTCAGGGGCTTAATTCAGTACCAGCCATGGTTGCATTGTGTTGGAAGGTGGAAGGGAAGGTCCTGAGGGAGGAGGAGAAGTGAAAGATGCTAGAAATATTTCAGACATCTGAGTGGAGGGAGGCAGTGTGCTTCTGTGAAAAATCTTCTTTCTCATTGGATGAGGGCTTCCTTGTTGGCTCAGATGGTAAAGAATCTGCCCGCAATGCTGGAGACTCAGGTTTAATCCCTGAGTTGGGAAGATCCCCTGGAGGAGGGCATGGCAACCCATTCCAGTATTCTTGCCTGTAGAATTCCGTGGATGGAGGAGTCTGGTGGGCTGCAGCCCACGGGATTGCGAAGAGTCGGATACGACTGAGTGACAAACACTTTCACTTTTCTCTAATGATGAGGGTGTGAGTGAGAGAAAAGTGAGGTACGGAGGGTGATGAACAGGCCTTCATAGAGATGGAGGCTAAGCTTTTCATTTACCACTCGTCTTGGGCAAACAGGGGTGAAATGGGAGTTTTAGGACAATAGTCCTTCATGAATTAGGGAAAACTGAGTCAACAGATTTCAAATAGCATCAGATCTTAGACCAAACAGGAATGGCACTGATGTCCAGTAGCAGCAAATCTAAAGCAATGCATAACCTCAGGGTTTGAGAGGAGGAACAGAGGAGTAGGCCAAGGGCAAGCCAGCGTGGGGGTGGAGACAATGGTGGGGATCCAGAAGTGAAGATGGAGGGACCACATGTTGTTTCTGAAGTAGAGCTGGGAAAGGGCTGATAGCATCTTTTTTAAATTAAAAAATAAAAAATAATTTTTTTTTGGCCTTGCCATGTGTCAGGCAGGATCTCAGTTCCCCTAACTTCCAAGCTGTAGAAGGGTGGAATTTTAACCACTGGACCTCCAGGGATGTCTCTGGCTGATAGCATCTTTGAGAAAGAGTAAAGGGCTGAGTGATGGGAAGCCCCAGAGAGACAGGCGAGGAGGATGGGTGGTTATGGGGCTGAGGGGATGAAACATAGCAGATAAGGAAGTCAGAGGTAGAGAGGGCCTCAAGCAGTGTGTTCCTTGAGCAAAGTTAAAAAACAGGCACGATCTGCTTTATTGCTTGTCTTCCATACCTTTGATGATCTCCTATTGCTAATCATCACACACATCCTTTCACTTAACCAAAAAAACAAAACAAAACACCTCCCGTGTGGCTGGACTAAGCCACACGCTGCAGACACAGGGATGAAAAGAAACAGATACATCCCTGAGTTTCTGGAGCTGCTGAGAAGAGTGAGATTGAATCACAGAATGCAGGTTGTTTAGGTTTATTCTCTTTATAAACAGAGAAAAATAAGCAGTTAGAAGGTGTCTATTGTAAAATAAAGCTAAAGAGTGAGATAACTAACCTCTTAATTCTGGCAAAGACTTGATAATCAAGGAACAATTTTTTGGAGGGACAGTTTCTAAATTATTTTAGGAAATCATCCAGTTATTTCTGTGGAGATCAGAGTTGATCAATAATTAGGAAGTTTTAAATTTCAGTGACTCAAAGTATCATGCAAAAGACCAAATCTGCTATCATTTTTCATATTTATTTTGGAATCAGACATTGACTGATTTTGATATTCAATTAGCAATGATACCGGGCATTTTGTTGTATGCAGGCACAAAGGTTGAGTATCATCTGGAATGAGTTTGCAGGCAGTTAAGTCTGTTTCACGACTGCTGCAGGCCTTTTGGCTAGTGGCAATGACTTCATCCACAGCCTGAGGCATCAGAAAGGCCCATCCAGAATTCTGAGGATTAATACAAAATGCAACACACTGTGCATGGGAAAAGCAATAGAAAGGGTGCTTGTGCCTCCAGTCATATCCTACTCTGTAATACCATGTAGCCCGCCAGGCTCCTCTGCAAAGGAGAAAAGGAAAGATATACCCATTTGAATGCAGAGTTCCAAAGAATAACAAGGAGAGATAAGAAAGCCTTCTTCAGTGATCAGTGCAAAGAAATAGAGGAAAACAATAGAATGAGAAAGACTAGAGATCTCTTCAAGAAAATTAGAGATACCAAGGAGACATTTTATGCAAAGATGGGCACAATAAAGAACAGAAATGGTATGGATCTAATGGAAGCAGAAGATATTAAGAAGAGGTGGCAAGAATACACAGAAGAACTATACAAAAAAGATTTTCACGACCCAGATAATCACGATGGTGTGATCACTGACCTAGAACCAGACATCCTGGAATGTAAAGTCCAGTGGACCTTAGGAAGCGTTGCTATGAACAAAGCTAGCGGAGGTGATGGAATTCCAGATAAGCTATTTCAAATCCTGAAAGATGATGCTGTGAAAGTGCTGCACTCAATATGCCAGCAAATTTGGAAAAGTCAGCAGTGGCCACAGGACTGGAAAAGGTCAGTTTTCATTCCAATCCTAAAGAAAGGCAATTCCAAAGAATGCTCAAACTACCACACAATTGCACTCATCTCACACAATAGTAAAGTAATGCTCAAAATTCTCCAAGCCAGGCTTTAATAGTACTTGAACCATGAACTTCCAGATGTTCAAGCTGGGTTTAGAAAAGGCAGAAGAACCAGACATCAAATTGCCAACCTCCTCTGGATTATTGAAAAAGCTAGAGAGTTCCAGAGAAGCATCTACTTCTGCTTTATTGACTATGCCAAAGCCTTTGACTGTGTGGATCACAATAAACTGTAGAAAATTCTTAAAGAGATGGGACTATCAGACCACCTGACCTGCCTTTTGAGAAATCTGTATGCAGGTCAGGAAACAAGTTAGAAGTGGACATGGACAACAGACTGGTTCTCAATAGGGAAAGGAGTATGTCAAGGCTGTATATTGTCACCTTGCTTATTTAACTTATATGCAGAGTACATCATGAGAAATGCCGGGCTGGATGAAACAAAGGCTGGAATCAAGATTGCCGGGAGAAATATCAATAACTTCAGATAAGCAGATGACACCACCCTTATGGCAGAAAGCGAAGAAGAACTAAAGAGCCTCTTGATGAAAGAGGAGAGTGAAAAAGTAAGCTTAAAGCTCAACATTCATAAAAGTAAGATCATGGCATCCAGTCCCCTCACTTCATGGCAAATAGATGAGAAAACAGTGGAAACAGTGACAGACTTTATTTTTGGGGCTCTAAAATCACTGCAGATAGTGACTGCAGCCATGAAATTAAAAGACGCTTACTCCTTGGAAGAAAAGTTATGACCAACCTAGACAGCATATTAAACAGCAGAGACATTGCTTTGCCAACAAAGGTCCATCTAGTCAAAGCTATGGTTTTTCCAGTGGTCATGTATGGATGTGAGAGTTGGACTATAAAGACAGCTGAGCTCCAAAGAAATGATGCCTTTGAACTGTGGTGTTGGAGAAGACTCTTCAGAGTCCCTTGGACTGCAAAGAGATCCAACCAGTCCATCATAAAGGAAATAAGTCCTGAATATTCATTGGAAGGACTGATGCTGAAGCTGAAACTCCAATATTTTGGGCACCTGATGTGAAGAACTGACTCATTTGAAAAGACCCTGATGCTGGGAAAGATTGAAGGCAGGAGGAGAAGGAGACAACAGAGGGATGGTTGGATGGCATCAACACCTCAAGGTACATGAGCTTGAGTAAACTCCGAGAGTTGGTGATGGACAGAGAGGCCTGGTGACTGAACTGACATGAACTGAGGCTCCTCTGTCCATGGGATTCTCCAGGCAAGATTACTGAAGTAGGTTGCCATTTCCTCCTTCAGGGGATCTTCCTGACCCAGGGATCGAACCTGAGTCTCCTGTGTGTCCTGCATTGGCAGGTGGATTCTTGATCACTGAGCCATCTGGGAAGCCCCAGTAAAAAGGGAGAAGTGAAAGTCATTTAGTCATGTCTGACTCTTTGCAACCCCATGGACTATACAGTCTATGGAATTCTCCAGGCCAGAATATTGGAGTGGGTAGCCTTTTCCTTCTCCAGGGGTACTTCCCAACCCAGGGATCGAACACAAGTCTCCTGCATTGCAGGCAGATTCTTTACCAGTTGAGCCACAAGGGAAGCCCAGTGAAAAGGGTAGATCAGGGTAATTGTTTTTTATGCCAGATATAGAAAGAGTTGCTGGTAAGGAATATGGGAAGGAAAAGACCCTGATGCTGGGAAAGATTGAAAGCAGGAGAAGAGGGCAGCAGAGGATGAGATGGTTGGATGGCCTCACCGACTCAATGGACATGAGTCTGGGTGTACTCCGGGAGTTGGTGATGGACAGGGAAGCCTGGCGTTCTGCGGTTCGTGGGGTCGCAAAGAGTGGGACACAACTGAGCGACTGAACTGAACTGAACTGAATATGGGAAAATAGGATGACGCTGGCAGGGCGCTGGTAAGGGTCTGGGAGCCTAGACTTGGTTTGTCCTTGCCTAAGTCAATGAACTTTACCAAGCTTGAGTATGTAATGGAAGGTGCATGGATGAACCCTGATGTAGGTAAGACACGTGGCCCAGACCTATCCAAACAGCGAGGATTCCTGTTTACAGAAGCTCCAAATCATTTCCTGAGAGTGAGGAAATGCGGAAAGCTCGCTGGATAATCCCTTCATGGAGCGAAGCAGGTGGAAATGTGGGTGCCTGTCAGCATTCCTAGAATGGACCACCAACATCTGGCGGGTAATCCCTCACCCCTTCACCCCTCCCGCCTCGAGGTCTCCAGGGAGCTGTGGTTACTACGCGTCAGAGCGTCCATGGCAACCATCACCAGCCCGCCGGGTTTCCCTCCTCCCTCCAGCTCCCACCACCCGCCTCTCTCTCTCCACCGGCCAATCGGCTGCCTCGGCATGCCCGCAGCGGCGGCCGTTGAGTGGTCCGTGGCGCTGACGTCACAGGCGGGATAGGCGGGGCCAGGGCGGGGCCGATCCTCCGAGCCTCAGCGGGTTGTAGGTGGTGGGGCTGCGACCCCTCCCGCTCACCGCCCGCTTCCCTGCCCCTCGTCCGGCACCCCTGACAGGTGAGTGGTCCCGTGGGCTCCTGACTGCCGCTGGGACGACCCCTACAGCGCCCCCGCCCCGATTCGCACTCCAACGTCTGGCCTCCTAATTCGGGGTGAAGTCTTGGAAACCCTGGAATTCTCACCTCCCCGTCCATCTTCACTTCTCTCCTCCCACCCTTCCAAATAAAAACTATACAAACCCACAGGCACCCTTACCCAGTCCCCCAAGCCTTCCTAATGCATATTTCTGATGCTTTTCAAGGATTGAGAAGTTATTTCTAAATGCAGAACCAGGAAGGGGCGTCAGAACCCTTACACCTGTTACCTGTGCGGTGCCCCAACCTTGGTCCTTGTTCTCCCGGATTCCTTACCCAGGTCTTCAGAATGCAGCCAAGGCGGGGGCTGGACAAGCAGTCACCTGGCCTGTCAAAGAGGTGCTGAAATTCAGATCATGGCAGTTGCTCACTGTCCATGGCCTTTTCTGTTTAGCTCTAGCTATGACGTGCTCACTTGTATTTTGACAGTTTACACCAAGTCCCTTTTTTCTCCCTGAATTCTTGTGTAGGTGTAGGTAAATAAACATTTTGCTGCTGCTGCTAAGTCGCTTCAGTCGTGTCCGACTCTGTGTGACCCCAGAGACGGCAGCCCACCAGGCTCCCCCGTCCCTGGGATTCTCCAGGCAAGAACACTGGAGTGGGTTGCCATTTCCTTCTCCAATGCATGAAAGTGAAAAGTGAAAGTGAAGTCGCTCAGTCGTTTAGAAATGGATAAAATTACTCATTTGGCTATTGTGAAAAAAGCAAGCAAATTGTTTGACTTATAGGCCAAGTGTTTTGATAAAATCTTCTTTTTCTTTTTAAAAGAAAATATTTCACAAAATAAAGTGTTCAAGCATACATGTACGCCTTGTTTAAAAAAAATAAAACAAAAAACCAAACAGCTGTTACAGACATGGAAGAGGCCGCTTATGTGTCCCTTGGGAATTTCACATCCTTTTTCTCTTTCCCCACCTACCAGAATATAGTGTTTATTTATACTCTGCATATTTTTATACTTTTACTCCTTAGGTATTTATCCAGAAACCAATATATAGTGTCCTTTTGAACAGTTATATAATGATACCATTCTATGCATGCTCTAGGTCATTGCTTTTAACTGTTGTGTGATAACTCTGGCATGAATTTACCACAAATTACGCATGCATACTCCTGTCGATGGACTTTCAGGCTCTTCCCTTTTAAAAACTACTAGAAACATATTCTTGTATATTCTGATTGTATACAAACTTGGGTTTTTGTATTTGTGTGTGTACATATAATATATATTGAATTTTCATTTTTAGAGAATGCACATTTTCCATTTTAATAGATACTGGCCCATATGTAGTTCTTCAATGTGTAGTGATTTATACTCTCACGAGCAATGAAGAGAGTTTCTTATCAAGCTTTTATTTTAGAAGAAAGAGTTATTAAACTTTTCCTGCATTCTTATTTAATATATGCATAGGGAGAAATTACTTAAACATTGAAATATGATATAATTTCTTCAAGTCTGGTACTTATTAATGTGTTAAGGGCAGTGTTTTATTTCTGTTTCAGCTTGAAATTATAATTAAATACATATGGCCAAAGAAACAGAGGTTTTGTGTGATTCTTTCAAGCCTGTGCTGGGCACTGATCTGAGACAAGTGTGAAACAATTCATGGAAACTTTCTGTCCTTGTCATGCCTTCTGTAGACTATAATTTATAGGTTTTTATACATTAAAATATTTATGATCTTAAAGCTTTGCCTAAATGTGCTAATGTTTTTCTCCAACTTGAGGCCACTTTTTGGGTTTTAAATAGAGCGTTCGCGGACTTACAATCTCTGTGTGATTAATTATATTTTAGCATGTTAATATTTATAGAAGACTATTATAGCATTTTTCCAGTATGTAAATAACTATTGACCCCACCTTCAGTGAATACAGTCAAATACTGTATTTGACTTTGCAACAGGTCTTATTTGTTAAAATGCCTTTTGGTCATGACTAAAAGCAAAAAAAAAAAAAAAAAAAACACAATTGCATGATTTAGGGGATGAATTTTTCCACAGCTATTTTCAGTCATCTTCCCAAAGAATTTGTTTAGTTTGCTTGCAAATATGAGATATTTATAGCATCAGTTAATGATCTTAGTATGTGCTGCTCATGGCCTCTTGGGAAGAGGCTGAGTTAGAATTTAGAAAATAATTTAAATATTGTGAAAGGCACATCACCCAAGTAAGTGATGGGCTTTTAAAAACTGATATTATTCCTTAAAACTTTGGTAGAATTTATCATTGGGCCCATCTGGGCCTGAAGTTTTTTTTGAAGAAAGATTTTAAGTTACATATTCAATTTCTTTAATTCCTATATAGCTATTCAGGTTACCTTTTTCTTCCAGTTAATTTTGGTTGGTTGTGTTTTTAAAGAATTGTGTCTGTTTCCTCTCTGTTGTCAAATTCCTTGGCATAAGGTTGTTAGTAATAGCGCCTTATTAACTTTCTAATGTTTGCAAGGTCTTTAGTAGTATTCCCTCTTTCATTTCTGGTAGTACTTTGTCTTCTCCTTTTTAAAATCTGGATCAGTCTTGCAAGAGGTTTATCAATTTTACTGTTAAGATTTCATTGCTTTCCAAAAATTTGTTCATTTTCTATTTCATTGACTTTTATTATTTCTACTTTGGGTTTACTTTGCTTTCTTTTTTTTTTTTTTTTTTTGCTAGCCATTACGATGAAAGTGTAGATCATTGATTTTAGCTCATTATTTTCTAGTATAAGCATTTAAAGCTAAAAGCCTCACTCAAAATACACTTAGCTGCATTTCATAAATTGGATATGGTCTGTTTTTTATTCTCATTCAGTTCAAAATATTTTCTAATTTCCTGTGTGATTTCTTCATTGACCCAAAAGGTATTTAGAAATGTGTTGTTTAGTTTCCTACTTTCTGAAGATTTTCCAAATACCTTTCTACTATTGATTTTTAGTTTAACTCTGATATGGTCAGAGAACATATCCTGTAGAGCTTTAATTTAATTACACTGTTGATACTTATTAGAAATTAAAATTGAGAAATTAAAAATACTAACTCTTTAAAAAATAATGACGAAAGCCTCTTAGTAGCATAAATAACACTTTCCATTGAAAAACCATGTTTTCTGAAACAAATTGAGTGAGAAGAGTGGTGTTGTTTTACATTTTTGGTAAAGTTTTAAAATTACTCTTATCTGCCTCTCATATCTATTTCTGTATTGTCTGTCATGATAGCACATATAATGTCACTTCTGGAAACCTCTAGTGTACGTTTGTGAGAGAACAAGAATGAAAAAGGCAAATCGCATCTGGGTATTTTCTGTAAAAATAATTTTGACCTTGTCACCCCAGAGGAGGTCTGAGGCAAGCCTATGGTTTTCTGGATCATGTTTTGAGAACTGCTGCTCTAAAGTTTACAGTATGCATTTTTGACTTATTGCAGTATATGTTTAAATAACATTATTCCATTTAATCATAAGACCTTACAGTAGTACTTTTCCATTTCAGCTCTCCCATCATTTGTGCTATTATTATCATACAACTTTTGTTCTTTTATAATAAACTTCACAGTATATTTTTTATTATTTTTACTTTAAACAACCATCTTCTAAAGAAATTTAAGAGTTAGAAAAGGGTTTTCTTTTTTTTTTTCTATTAGCACACATACTTAACATTTCTGACACTTCATTCCTTTGGGCAGATTCAAGTTTCCATCTGGTATAATCTCCTTTTGCTTGAAGAATTTCCTTTACCAAGTCTCTTACTGCAGTTCTGCTGCTGCTGAATTTTCTTGGCTTTTGCTCTTTTATTAAGAAAAACTTTTATTTTCAACTTCATCTTTGAAGAATACTTTCACTGGAATAGAATTCTAGGATTACAGTTTCTTCCAGTCCTTTAAAGAGGTTGTTTAATGGTCTTCTGGCTTGCAGAGCTTCTGAGAATTCTTCACTTATTTTTTTTCTTGCCTACCTAATGTGTTTTTTCCTCTGATTTAGAAGTTTTCTCCTTATGGTGGACTTTCAGCACTTTTATTAAGATGAGCCTTGAGGAGGTGATCGTAGTGGTGGTGTGTGTGCACACACACAGGCATGTACTTATTATCCTCTTGGAGTGTGTGGAGCTCCTTAGACCTAGGGGTTTATAGTTTTCACCAAATTTGGGAAATTTGCTGCCATTATTTCTTTAGATATTTTGTCTCTTCTCCTCCTAATATGACATTCCGAGTGCATGATGTTAGACCACTTGATATTATACCATAGTTTACTGAGCCCCTTTTCATTTTTTTTTTTAGTTAATTAAAAAACTCTGTGATTTGGTTTGGTTAGATTTAAGCTCACTAATCTTTGCTTCTTTGTCTATTCTGCAATTAATCCAATCCAGTGAAATTGTGAAAATATATATTGTATGTTTTATCCTTAAAGTTTCTTTTTAAAAAAATTTATTTACTTTAATTGGAGGCTATTTACTTTACAATATTGTAGTGGTTTTTGTCATACATTGACATGAATCAGCCACAGGTGGACATGTGTTCCCCATCCTGAACCCCCCTCCCACCTCCCTCCCCATCCCATCCCCCTGGATCATCCCCATCCCCAGCCCCGAGCACCCTGTCTCATGCATTGAACCTGGACTGATGATCTGTTTCACATTATCCTTAAAGTTTCATTTGGTTCTTTTTTAAGTCTTCCATATCACTTTTATGTTCTCATCTTTCTTTAAATACTTGTACATAGTTTTCTATCACATTTCCTCCATTTTTATGCCTGCTTCTGTTGACTGATTTTTCTCCTATTTATGGGTCACATTTTTCTGTTTCTTGGCATGTCTGGATGGTTTTGATTGGGTGCTGGACATTGTGATATTATATGTTTCAGCATCTTGGTGTTGTCAGGCACTTTACTTGTGGGTTAGCTTCAGTTCTTTGAGGCCTGTATTCAAGCTTTGCTAGAGTCTTTAGTACCTTCATTCTAGACATATCAGTCCCATTCTAATGAGTGACCTCTCTGGGGTCTCCACCGAATGCTGTAGGTGATCACTAACAGGTTTCTACTCCAGCTGGTCTGGGTTCAAAATGTCTCTGTGCTTTCTCTGGCTCTAGGAATTGTTCAGCTAACAACACTGCCATCATTCTTTGCTAAGGTCTGTGGAATGTCTCTTGATGTCTGTACAGTCTATTACTCAGCAAAGACTCAAGTAGACCCTACATAGATTTATGGAGCTCTGTTTCTGCATAAATCATTTTATTCCAGAATCCTGCATCACAACTTCCAGCTGTCTCAGACTTTCCAAATTCTGACCTCTTCCTAAACTCACAAATTGAGGTCAGAGCGTCCAGGCTGTTTGGTTTTCATCTGTTTTCCCCATGGTCTGGAAATTGCCTCCAGGTGATCAGAGGGCTCACCGTATTTGTTTCTCTTCTCTCGGGGCTTGGAGTCCTGTGCTGCCTGAAAACAGTTGCTGCGTATATTTTGTCTAGTTTTTTAGTTGGAAGAGGCTAAGTCTACTTTTTATTGCTCTATCCTGGTTGAAGGCAGAAATCTATTTTGAGTTAAGTATTTTAGGGGCCATGAGATTCTTAATTTTCTTGGCCAATGTGGGGAAAAAAATTACCATGCTGTTGTCTTTTATTAGGCCTTCCTAAATGACTTATAGGGCTTCCCAGGTGGTGGAGTGGTAAAGAATCCACCTGTCAATGCCGGAGACACAAGAGTCATGGATTCGAGCCCTGGAGTCAGGAAGATCCCCTGAAATAGGAAACAGCAACCCACACCAGTATTCTTGCCTGGAAAATTCCATGAGCAGAGGAGCCTGTCAGGCCACAGTTCATGGGGTCACAAAAAGTCAGACACGACTGAGCAATTGAGCAGAGTCATGACTGATAAAATGGCCTATTGGAGTTAGAATATGGAATATTGGAGTATGGAATAGAGAGAGAATATTGTCTCTCATGTGAAACTTACTGCCATATGTGAGGAGCTCTATATCTGGGAACTTTTTAAACAACTGAGTTTATACTTCAGATTCCAGGTTTTAAATTATATCCCATCTCTAATTTAAAAATATCACTGGATGCTTTTACAAGCCATATTGATTTTCTTGATTCATAGGTCTTCTCTGGCTTGTGAACCTCAGCCTTTCACATATCACCCTTTGGAGTGGATGACTCATGGTCCAATATTTGACAAACATGGATTGAAATGCCTTAAGATTCAACATCATAGGTGTTGATTAAATACATGTAGTAATTCTACACCTGGAATTCCATGGCTGAAGAACCAAGTGTGACATTAACTTTTCAATTCATTGTTGTCAGTAATTCAAAAAAGCGAATCAAGAGTGGCCTAGTCTTACTTGAAGCTTCTGGCTCAAAGGAAACTGACCAGTTGATTTCTATATGGGACTTGAGGAAGAGGTTGAAACTAAAAGTAGCCATGAGGACCCTAAGGTCTCAAGTTACTTTGAATTTGCTTTTTCAAAAAGCAGTGTATTTCAAACAGAGATTCACAATGGAAAGTGGTTGTTAAGGCTTTTGTTTTTTCTGTTGTAACCTCAGCTTGGCCAGTATAAGGCATTTGGGGGCTGAGGGAGGGGAGAAGTAGGAAATAGTCAGGGAGCTAGTGTGGTGGGGGATACCACTTGTGGCGGCGGGTAGCTGTTTCATCACATGTGGTCTGAGTGGATTTTGATTTAGCTACAGTTTGACAAATAGATCATTTTGTGGTTTGGGTACGAATGGTGTCAAAACAGCTATTTAAAGAATCGTTGAACTTGTATTTGTTTTGTTTGTCTGTTTTTTTTTTTTTTTTTTGAGCAGACTACAAAATCGGATCTGATATTATTTTTTATTTTCAGTAAATGAGTCCATAGACATTAACCCCCAAGTAGAATGACATTTAGATGCTGAAATGTATGTCATAGTCTATGGCATCCTTGGCTTTGTGGACTGACAGTGACCTCAAATTCCAGACAATAGAATACTTTTCAGGTGGTGAAAAAGGGTGTGCTAAGTCGCTTCAGTTGTGTCCTACTCTTTGCGACCCTATGGACTGTAGCCCTCCAGGTTCCTCTGACCATGGGATCCTCCAGGCAAGAACACTGGAGTGGACTGCCATGCCCTCCTCTAGGGGATCTTTCTGACCTGAGGATCGAACCTGTGTCTCTTACATCTCCTGCATTGGCAGATGGGTTCTTTACCACTGGCAACCACCTGGGAAGCCCCCCAAAAGGATGAAGTGCATCTGTATGTTTTAATAAGGAGAGAGATCCAAAATACATTTAATTTTAAAAATGCATGTTATTGGAATGATACATATAACGATTACGATAATTCAGTTTTTGTATTAAAAAGCCCTGTGTGTATGTATGTTAGGAGATGTATATAGATTTTAAAGTAGTATATGTGTTAGTATAAGAAAAGGAAAAATCTGGAAAGATAAAACTATTAATGAACTATTCACAATGTATACTTCTGAGGAGTAGTTTTTTGATGGGAAAGAATGGATATTCATCTTTTACTTTGTTTATTCCTCTACACTAGTAGTTTTTAAAGTTAACATTTATTGAGCATTTACTTTGTGCCCAGAACTGTGCTAAGTATTCCAAACACTCAGCCTCGTCCTCCTCAATCCTCATAGCCCTGCAGGGGCTGAGTTACATGTCTATGTATATTGGAGGTGGCAAGTTGCCAGGAAAAGGGTATCAGGGTACTTCCTTGACCTGTGTTTCCATACTTGCCATTGCTTCTCTGATTGCATGTTTATTTAGGAAGCTTGATGCAGGCTGGGGCAGGGGAATACGAAGTAACCCCTTGCTGCTAATACTGCTCACAGGAATCCAAAGTAGTGATTGCTATTATTATTCCCAATTTAGAGATGAGGCACTGAGAGGTTAAATCATTTGCACAAGGTGTCACAGCTATTAAAGAGCTCAGCCAAGATTTGAACCCAATCTGTTAAAAAGCATGGTTCAGGCTCTTGATTTGAATCTGTTACAAGACAGTGTTACTTCTCATAATTTAAAAAAATATTTCAAAAACTCAAATGGCCAATCTACAAAAATGTGATTTGAATACAGTCTAGAGATACAGAGATTAAAAAAAAAATCGGGGTATGTTATCACTAGTAAAGGTGGACATTGAATTAAAACAAATATCTAATACCTTATCACTGCTATTTATAGTAAGTCAGATGTGACCTTTTATGTGTAAGTTTTTGCCTAAGTTAGTTTATGTGACTATCTATTTTTGCTCCCCACCCCCGCCCCCCGACCTCTTTTAAACAGGAGAGATTTACAAATAGCGTTTGAGCATCATGGAGCTTCTAGGTTCTACCTTAACAGCAACTTATGCCCATCCTAGACCAACACCAACCAACTTCCTACCAGCCATCAGTACCATGGCTTCAACCTACAGGGATCGCTTTCCTCACTACAATTTGACCCATAGCCTGAGCCTGCCTTGGAGACCAAGCACATACTACAAAGCAGCCTCCAACTGGCCAACCCTGGACCCATACTGCACCAGATCTCAGAGGGTGTCCGAGAGCACCATGCTACCTTTTGTCTCCAACAGAACCACCCTCTTCACCAGGTATACACCTGACGATTGGTACAGGTCCAACCTAACCAACTTTCAAGAGTCCAACACTTCCCGACACAATTCAGAGAGACTAAGGGTGGACACATCTTGCTTGATTCAAGACAAATACCAACAAACAAGAAAAACCCAGGCAGACTCCACCCAAAATTTGGGAGAACGAGTTAACGACATAGGGTTTTGGAAATCTGAAATCATTCATGAGTTGGATGCAATGATTGGAGAGACAAATGAACTAACTGACATTAAGAAAAGATTGGAGAGGGCTTTGATGGAGACAGAAGCCCCTCTTCAGGTAAATATAAGACTTTATTAAAAGGATTATAACCCAGTCATTGAATTGTCAAGATCATTTATCTATTGCAGTATATTCCACTTAACCTGTAGGTGCCAAGCCCCTATCAATATATCTGTAACAGGTTTCATTGATGATAAAACCACTGCTATTTTTCACACATTTTTCAGAACAGCGTTTAAGTAGAAAGAATTTGGGGATTCTCTGGTGGTCCAGTGGTTAGGACTCTGTGTTTTCACTGCTGAGGTCACTGGTAAAACCCATGATTAGAGAACAAAGATCTCCTGCAGGCCCAGTGGCACAGCCGGAAAAAAAAAAAAAAAAAAAAAAGGAGAAAATTCTGCATACAGGCTAATTAAAGCAACATTCTTCAGTTCAGTCACTCAGTTGTGTCCGACTCTTTGTGACCGCATGGACTGCAGCATGCTAGGCTTCCCTGTCCATCACCAACTCCCGGAGCTTGCTCAATTACATGTCCACTGAGTCGGTGATGTCATCCAACCATCGTATCCTCTGTTGTCCCCTTCTCATCCCCGCTTCAATCTTTCCCAGCATCAGGGTCTTTTCCAGTGAGTCAGTTCTTCACAACAGGTGGCCAAAGTATTGGAGTTTCAACTTCAGCATCAGTCCTTCCAATGAATATTCAGGACTGATTTCCTTTAGGATTGACTGGTTTGATCTCCTCGCCATCCAAGGGACTCTCAAGAGTCTTCTCCAACACCACAGTTCCAAAGCATCAATTCTTCAGTGCTCAGCTTTCTCTATGGTCCAACTCTCACATCCATACATTACTGTATCTCACATCCATCCATACATACATGTAGTCCAGCTCTCCCACCATATGTGGTGGAGAGTTCTGACAGAACGTGGTCCACTGGAGAAGGGAATGGCAAACCACTTCAGTATTCTTGCCATGAGAACCCCATAAACAGTATGAAAAAGCGACATTCTTAGGACACAGTATTTTATAGTGAAAATGCCATTTTCCCATCTCTTAAATATGCTGCTTGGTCATTGCTGTCCATTGTATAACATAAACATTGTTTGAAAGGAAAAAGATAAGCTGTTCTTTTAGTCTATGTCATGAAACACATGTCTTGAAACACACATGCCTTCTGTGTGCATGTGGTGATTCCACTTTGGGGCACAATGAAATGATCAAATGAGACCTTCTTAGGAGATGGAATGAGTTTGATTAAATAGAGAAATGGGATGGAGGTTGAGCCAGTTGTGGTCTTGGAGGCAGCCTTTCATCTGGTTACTGGCCTCTGATTAGGCTTCTGAGTGGAGATTCAGTTACCACTAACCCTCTGAGTGTATGTTGCTCCCTACCCCGCCTGCCCCCCGCCCCCCGCCCCCTTACCCCGACCCCATTCTATCCACTACCATTGAAAGAAAACATTCTGTCTTTGAAGATGTGCAAATGACAAATTATTTGAGAAGTTGTATGTATGTGGATGGGCAAGGCTAACACCATTTTACCCCATGTTTGTATAACTCATTTTCCAAGTGATAAGCATTTCCAGTTGGTCTTATTTTATGGCGTCTGTAGTGGAAGAGATTAGAGTATTGAGGAGCTGGAAGTCTAGTGAATTGGAGGGTTTGCCGGAGACCCCTCCCCCACACTGTAACTTCTCACTGTGCCTCCTCCCCCTGAACACAAGTGCACACAAATACACAGAACCACAGAAACGCTGAGAAAGGTCTATAGCACGCTAACGAGATTGTTTTAAATGAACTTAGCATGAATTGTTTTTGGGGATCAGAAGTCCTTCCATACTTTCTCTGATCTCTGGATCATTTTGAGTATTTCTGGTCTGTTTTACATCCCTCCCCACTCCCACTTTAATGAACACTTAAAATGATAGCCACTTATTTTTACTTAATTCCAGAGGAGATTACATTTCTTCCCTTACCATTCCTTTCAGAGATGACTGATTTCCATAAGATGGATATAATTTAAATTTCTTTTCTGTAGCTTTTTTGGTCCAGATATCTTGTGTGTTTAAACATTTACAATTAGCACAGTAGCAGAAGACCCTAATTAAAATGAGAATTAGTCACATGACATATACATCTCAAAAGAGGATATGCTGATGGTCCACTGTATGTAAGAAAAAAGATTAAAACTCAATGATAAACATCCAAGCTGAAACAAATGCAAGCTAAGGCATGAAGTAAACTTCTTTGGCTCATTCAAATTTGCAAAAATGAAAACTGATAATGTATAGGGTCAGCAAAAATGTAGAAGACAGATACTCCGTATATTGTTAGTAGACTATCAGCAAAAATGTAGAAGACAGATACTCCATATATTGTTAGTAGTCTATGGATGAGTAGAAACTTGCTGGAAAGCAATTTTGTGTAATACACATTAAAATCAGAGTTTCCTTCAACCCATTAATTCATCTTCTAGTAAGTGTACATTGTACTATTAAAAAATTAGAGATTCATTCCAAGATTTTGTTCAATGATATTATATCCAGATTATGGTATACGTACTATTATGTTTTATGCTTTAAAAAATTTTAACATTATACAGTCATCCCATGTCATGAAATACTCTTTGAAAAGCAGTATTTTAACACATAAAGTTCTTTCATACATAATTTAGTTGTTGGCTACCTAAGCTGTTTTCTATTGGAGTCATTAACATACTTTGTCTCAAAGACAATATTTCAGGTCTGCTATTTAATATCAATCCTAAAATGTAAAATTATGAGGGCATTATAACTTCTGTTTTGTTATAAACAAACACAATGGTGATAAGAGTATGAATAAAATTTTCAACTTCTTTCTTTTTTTCTAATGATTAAGGTGTATTATTTTTATAATTAGGAAAGCAATAAATGGTACTTAACAATCACCTGGATTTTTGGCTACACAAATGTTTTGGTGTCTTTAAATAATCACTTGTTTATTCCTCTCACTTCTCAGTAGAAAATATTTAGAAATAATATCTTGAAGACTATGATCTGGGTTATTGAACTATTCTCTAGAAGGAATTAATGCCAAATAATTTTCTCAGATGATCTGTGAGGATTAAGCAGGACACCATCTGCTTCATTTTGTCAACTTCCCAAATAAGTAATTTTTCAAACAAGTAATTTTTCAAATTCTTTACCTTTTCACCAGCAGTAAGGATTCATTTAGTTGTCACAGTGAGTTTCTTATTTGGTTTCCACCAAAATGGCTTGAAAAGTTGGTATTGGGAGTATTTATTGACTTGTCTTAGAAACAGGTTATTAGAAGCACTGGTCACTGATTTTAGTCAGTTTGTATTCATGTTTCCCATTATTTCTGTGTCTGTAGGTAGCCCGAGAATGTCTATTTCATCGAGAGAAGAGAATGGGAATTGATCTAGTTCATGATGAAGTGGAAAAAGAGCTGCTGACGGTAAATATGGGGCAAATCCTTCAATAACAAGAAACTTACTTGCAAATGTGCATTTACCATTTAATGTATAGAAACAAAAACGATGTTACATAAAGACACTTATAAGTATGGAGTTGTAGTATCAGATATTTATAGCATTTAGAAAAAAATACATTTAATTTTTTTATTGAATTATAGTTGATTTACAACAGGCTTCCCTGATAACTCAGTTGGTAAAGAATCCACTTGCAATGCAGAGGACCCCAGTTAGATTCCTGGGTTGGGAAGATCCGCTGGAGAAAGGATAGGCTACCCATTCCAGTATTCTTGTGCTTCCCCTGTGGCTCAGCTGGTAAAGAATGTGCCTGCAATGCGAGAGACCTGGGTTCAGTCTCTGGGTTGGAAAGATGCCCTGGAAGAGGGGAAGGCTACCCACTCCAGTATTTCTGGCCTGGAGAATTCCATGTACTATATATATAGTCCATGGGGTCACAAAGAATCGGACATGACTGAGCAACTTTCACTTCGTTAGCTTCTGGTGTACAGCAGAGTGATTCATATATGAGTGTGTGTGTGTGTGTATAAAATATACACATGTATATATTCATTTTCATATTCTTTTCTATTATGGTTTTTTACAAGATATTGAATATAGTTCCCTGTGCTATGAGTGTGTTATTTTTTTTATAAAGGCATATTTGGGGGGGGTTTATAAAAGTAATAGATATTTCCTGAGGGAATTTGAAAAATGCAATAAATATAAAAATAGATAAAGAAGATAAAAAAAGAAAAGATAAAAATCACTCAAAGTTCAGTTAGGAATGACTATTCATTTTAGAGTGTTTTGGTCTTTTTCTTAATCACGCTTAGATAGATGTCACCCAGTCTGAAGACACACAAACGTATCTTCAAGATTAGAATTATACTATATCTATGAATTTGAACAGTGCTTTTTTTTGGTGGGATACACACTCAATGGTGTTTATTCTTAAATGTAGATTTGGAAAGGCAGTGCTACTTTTTAAGACAATGTTTTAGAGCATTTTTAGGTTCACAGCCAAATAGAGGGAAAGGTACAGAGATTTCCAAGTGGCCCTTGCCCTCATACAGGCACAGTATTAATAACTGTATGTATTTCTGATTATTTCCTTAGAATACATTTTTGAAAATCTAATTGATTTGTCAAAGGGGACATGCAGTGAAATTGCCATCCAGAAGCCTATAGTTATATCTGATGTATGGTGCTGGTCCTCCCATTAGGCTCTCTTCCACCTTCCACCAACTAAAGATGATTTTGTTCTCCATTCTCTGACCTTACCTCCTAGGCTCTCTCTCACAAGGTCTCTGCCATTCCTTAAAGGTTTCAGCTCTTGTGTATCTGGTACTCTTCCCGTTTCTGTTTTTCAGTTTGCATACTCTATTAAGCATTCTGCATCCCCAAGTGCCAAACATATGTCTGTTGGTAACTCATTTTTTTGTTCACATTCATGAAGCCTGAAAGTGAACTGTTCTTGGACCCTGATGCCTTCTGCCTTCCCTTCCTATTGAGGGGCCTGTTACTGGTTCTATGACTCTGTCCCAGGAGGATTCTGCTCCGAGACAGTATTGAATAGAACCTTGATGCCAGCATGGAAAGAATGTCTGGCTGGGTTCTCACTGCCAGTAGCAAGACATGCCTTCTCTATCTGGGATTTCCACCTCTAAATAGGTTGGGGGACTATAGCCCCCTCACAACTAACTGGGTGATGGGTCAACTTCAAGTGATTGAGGAGCAAATACTGAGAATGCAGATCTCTAAGGAAACAGATTCTGCATCCCAAACTCAAGGATACGTGAGAATTTGAGAGTATTATCATTACAAAACACTGTATATAGAAACCCTGGTGGTCCAGTGGTTAAGACTCCACATTTCCACTGCAGGGGGCATGGGTTTGATTCCTGATTGGGGAACTAAGATTCCACAAAACAAAACCCCCAACAACAACCACAAAAACCAAACAAAAACAAAAACAACCCCACAAAGAAATGGTGTGTCCACCCCTATAGGTGATATTTGACATCATCCAGATTCCAGATACAATCGGACTTACAATTTGATTTTTAAAGTTTGATTTTAGTAACCTCTTCTGTCTGTTAAGAGTGTGTTAAATGACCCACTTTCCCCAAACTTAAAAAGGTTCAGTTAACATGGATACATAGAATGACAGTCAGCTAGAAGCAGGGTCTGGGTTTAACAGTGAGGTCCCAGAAATGACTGTATGTCCACAGTTCAGGGTGTAGCCCAGACAGCACACAGCCACACGTGTGGTCAGCATTCAGGGTTCTTGTGACCTGGCCGATGTCCCTCAGCTGAGAACAGGGTGGAGCCCACATTGTGCGTGAGGATCAAGTTCTAAGTCACGCTCTATGACCCATGTCATGTTGTAAGGTCCACGTCTTATTGAGAACTTTTCACCTGCAAGGCATGTAATTATCTACCCTGCAGCCTAGAGAGGTAAGTGTTATCTCCCTTAGTTTATAACTTGCCTTTGGTACCAGCATCTGCAAAGCCAGCCTTGGAGTTGGACTAACTGATGCCAAAGTGTCTTTAACCACTATCCCACCCAAGACCCAGGAGTGTGAGACCACAAGGCGGGGTTTTGCTTGAGGTGAGGGGAAGCCAAAGGCTGTGAAGTCTCTGTTCTATCCCCCAACCCCTCTCCCCATCCCAAGACTATATAGCTCCCAAGAGGAGAACCGTAATGAGATGCCTCGCAAAGGTTTCACCTGCTTGAAGAGTAGGATTCATTTGAGATTCTTCAAATGCCTGGATGCGTCGTCTTGTTCTCTTTCCATCTTAAGCCACAACATATTCACTCTGATCACTGAGACTCTGAGAAATGCAGAGCAGTCACCGTGACCCTTTTATTCATAGGGTTTATTGTTCTTCCCCAAATTTAGGATCCAGAGGGAGTGGGCCCACTTACCAGGCTCCTAGTATGCTGTTCTTGGGTTTCTTGCCATGATCTCTGGGTTTGCTTCCCTGGGTGTCGGATGGTAGCTATTGATCTGATTACATTTGGGCTCTTCTCACACTTCTGCCTTCTGTCTGTGTCCACCATCTTCTGTAAACGTTTGTTTCATGGGCAGTTGAGGGGTTAAGGCATTTGACCTGCATTTGCTTCCATTGGGAGCACTTCTGGAGGCCCATATATGAGTATGGATTAGTAGGTGTTAGCGTTGGGGAACAGGTTCCAAAAGTCTTTGGTTTCAGGCATTCCCTATCCCCACGAAGCCTTATACCTCCAACCATGACGTTCACCATATGACATTATTTAAATTCAGATGTAAAAAATACTGCTGAAGGATGTCATAGCAAGTGTCTCATTAAATGTAGTTTTTTTCCACTTGAAGTTCCAGGAATTCCCTCTGTGCATTGTGTACATATAGCATAAAAGCACACTGAGATTTTGGGTTTCAAGTGGTGTTTTCTAAGCAGTATTCCATGGATCCTTTGTCAACACCTCTTGAACTAGCTATACACACACACCAGGCCCGAGAGAAAGATGAAGACTGCATAGTACTAAAAATCAAAGACACGCACAACCTCCGATGAGAACACATGAGAAATCCTTGCTGCCTGAAAGAGTCGGGGAACTTGGTCACATGTTGTGGGAATTTAGCTTTTCATTTACTCCAATCATTCAGAGTATCAGAGGATCAGGCAGGAGGCTTATCACTGAAATAAGCTCTAGGCATAATATTTTTATGTTCACCTATTAAGCAATGAAAGAATAAGAAGACTATATGGTTGAGTAATAATTAACATTGAAGAGAAGAGGACTTTAAAATCAAATTAATGAAAGCAGAAACCCAAAGGGGGAACTTTTAAGAGTTTAACACCATAGAAATCATAAATGTCTGTATCAAAAACACTACACACAAAATACAAAGGCAAGGACCAAACTGGTAAAAAAATATTTATGACACATATGTTATACTTATGACATATAATGGGAAAAGATTGAATTCTAAACATAAGAATATTTATAAATAAGAAAAACATAGCAGAAAAGTTATACAAGCACATGAACAGGTGGTTCACAAAAGAAGAAAGTCAAATCACGAACAAATACATAGTCATAATATTAAAATGCAAATCTATACAAGTGTGCTTTTATGTGGTGGGCTTGTCACGTCGGCAAAGATTGAGAGCAATCATAGTGTCCACTGGGTGTGAGAGGTGAGGAAATTCACCTTCATTGATTGTTAGATTAATAACTGGGGCTAACTTTTCTGAAGGGCAACTTGGCTGCACTTGTCAAAACCTTGAAAAAAGGCATCCCCATTAGTGGTGTCTAAATATTTTTGAGGTTGTTTATCACAGTATTATTTTATGTCACAGGAGAGTGTTCAGTTCATTGTTCAATAGGATGGTGTGATCATTTTTCACTTGTAAAAGTGGCAACAGTGCTTATGTGCACTTCTTAAATGTCTTCTTGGTGCTATTTAGGGTTCCGATATGTGAATATGAAATTCAAAGGGAAGTAAATATTGAAACAATCTCTGCTACAACATATGTCAACAGTGTATACATTCTAGCAGCATCAAAGTACCATGTGTGTGGCCAAGCAGATGGTGAGGATAGTGCAGCTTTTTATACCAGTACAGGAGCCGGGCTGAGGACAGAGCCTGGGCGAGGGAGGGCTGGCCTCCCAGGGTGGAGGTTGGGCTCTGTTTGGAACATACAACTGGGTTATTTGAAAGTCACATGCACTTTCAGAGAGAACTGCCTTTTAGGCTCTCCTTTTCCCTCCCAGATTTGCTTTTCTTGGAAGAGTACTTAGTACAGGAGAAGCCATGCATTCAATTCAACCTTGTGCATCACCAGAATTTGATTAATTGATCCATTGATTTAAAGACCAGAAATAAAAGATAAAACTCCTAAAATTTTACCCCTGTCTCAACTTGTTCCATAATATAATTTCCCTACAACCCTGTAAAGGTTAAAGTAAACCCTGTAAAGTAGACTGAATTTCAGTCTACTATTGAGACAGCAATGTCATAGGGGCATATAGGTAAACAAGGGGGTATCAAATTATTTTCTTATTTTATGTCACAATTCTCCCAGTAACAAGGTTTTCCTCATTGATGTTTTGTTACATTGTTGACTTTGAACGTTATGTTCAATAATCAAAACGTTAATGTTCCTTTTCTTTCAATTGAGTAGGAAGTTGATATTATTCTGTGTTGTCAAGAAAGGATGAAGCTGTATTTGGACAAGGCCATTGCCCAACTGGCGTAAGAACTTTAACTTCTCTATACAATTAAAAATCTATCATGAAGCTATACTTCCATGCCTCCCAATCAGATTTCTCTTAACTTCTTATGTAAGGATTTCTTATACATGAACACACATCCATATGCACATATATGTTTTTATTTAGAGGTTAAGATGAATACTTGGGATATTTACTTTACATTTTTATTTTAAGAAATATTTTTTTGCAATGGTTTAGAAAGGATTTTTGTCCTAAATTGAGGTATGACCAAGGTTTCTTTTAACTCAAAAGACTTTATTTTTTGATAAGAGATTGACTTGTACATGTTCAGATCAACAGCTGGAAAAGTGATGAATTGTGACACTTTTATATTTACCCCTGGAGAAGGCACTGGCTACCCACTCGAGTATTCTTGCCTGGAGAATTCCGTGGACGGAGGAGCCTGGCAGGCTGTAGTCCATGGGGTTGCACAGAGTCAGACACGACTGAGAACTACTTTCACTTTCACTTTTATATTTACTCTGCTCCTCCTTAAAAACTCAGCCTTCGCTGGTTTCCTGCAACCCTGGTACATGGTCCTTGGTGCTGTGGTGACATCTTTGCATTCACTACATCCATGGCATTGCAATCATTCATCCATCCTCCTCTCTAACCAAATACAAATTCTTCTTCTCTTGGCAATAGTAGGTAGTTCAGTTCAATTCAGTCTCTCAGTCGGGTCCAACTCTTTGCAACTGCATGGACTGTAGCCCACCAGGCTCCTCTGTCTGACTCTACAGTAGATAGAAGGTACTTAAAATTTATAGTGGAGTTTGAGGGCAAAGAAGAATAGGAGGGTTTGAAGCCTTGATTACAACTGTCAGCATAGAAAAAGTACTGGCTGAAAGGACTAGAAAGATCAACATGCATTTGGTGATGACCATGGAAAGAAGTAGTGTGGAATATGTCACACAAAGGGAACGGTCATTCTGCCTGTACTGATGTCAGCAGTAATGTGTGATGCAGCCAAGGGAACAGGTGCTCTGAAAGTGGTGGTTTTTCTCAGTCTGCTGACCTTCAGGATGGATGCTGTGAAGGTCAGTCAGGTTCAGATGGCTAAGGTGTCTCTCAAGCTGTGATTGAAAGGGCTTTTTAAATTCAGAAATAGCTAAGGACTGGTTGTGGATGGCTGACTGCCCATGGCTTGGTTAAGTAAGTTGACAGTTCACTTAAGCTATAAATGCAAGACACAGCAGCTGTGATATTAATTTCTGGTTTCTGTTCCTTGGAAATTGCAGAATCAGTTGAGTGTGGTTCCAATGATTGTTCTGTTTTCTTCTGGTCCAGTTCCTAATCTTCATTTTTTTCCATAATCTAAAATCTGCCACCCATCTTCCGTATCCTCTGCTCTTTAATACACAGTGGCCAAAATGCCCACCTAATTTCCTGGGATGGTTTCTCCATCTAGGAGATGGGGGCTGGAATCCCTAACGTGGTTACTGGACTTGGTCTAGTAGAGGCAGTGGGAGAGGGGTTTCAACTCTACTTGTCTTGGGAGGAATAATGAAGGAAGAAACAACGAGACCAGCGAGGATCTCAGCTGAGAATGGAGTCTCATTAGGAACCAACATGGCAGCATAGATCTCTCCTGTCTTGGGCGCTAGGGAGGTGGATGGAAGGAAGACCTTCCTAAGGAGGTTCTGAAGTCAGGTCAGAGGAGGTCAAGGGTGTCAGCCCAAGAGAGGAAACCTGGGGAGCATCTTGGTCCAAGACCACAGATGAGGAAGGTCTTCGAGTCCCAGAGATTCATCCCAGTAGCCTGAGGCGAGAGACTGGACTCGGGAAGCAGCAGGAAGGCAGCTCCCTCTTCTCACATCCTGTGGACACGAATGCACTGACTTAGAACTCACAAAATGCAGACGACCTGCACGCCGCTACCCTCATTTCTACTTTACAAACCACAAAATTTAGAGCTCTGACAGGTCCGGTGAAGTACCCAAAGCCACAGGCCAAGTTAGAAATCAGCTGGTTCAGTCCCATGCAGGTTTTCCTGGGTGGCTTTTCTGTGCTGAGACCAGAATTCAGAAATGACTAGGATTATCCAGTTCTTTGCGTCTTTCAGGTGCTCTCTGTATGTGATTTATGCGACTGCCTCCTCAATTTTTACTCTAGCCCAGAACTTTCTCCCCAGTTCCAACAACCCACTTCATATCTGCACTTGGATGTTTAATAGACACTCAGACATTAAGCAAGACCTTCTGTGTTCTTCTCCCCCACCCACCCTCAATTTCGCCCACCTCCACTGATGGCTTCCTGCTATTCCAGTGACTCAACATCAGGTTTTATTTTTTTTTTTTCACTGATGTCTGATCTCCTAGGAGATTCCCCTGGTTTTATCTTTAAAGCATCTCCAGAATCTAAGCCTTGCTCTCCTCCTCCCTTCCCCCCTCGCCCTGTTGGTCTAAGCCGCCACCGTGTCTCACCTGGGTAACTGCACGTGTCTGCTAATGGGACCTCTCTGTCCCCTGAAGTCTGTTGTAAACCCCACATCAGAATGATCCTGTAAGAATGTAAGTCAGTGGTCTCTCATTCCATCTAAGAGAAAAACCTGACTCCCTCCAATGGCCAGTAAGGCTTTGTGTGGTCTGGTTCTCCCTCTGCAAGTCTTGGGTCAAGCACCACCTCCTCTAGGAGTCCTACCCTGACTATCCTGTTTAACATCATCACTCACATTCCTGGCCCCCTTTTTCTGCGTTGTTTTCTGAATTGTTCTGCTAACAAGCCACAGGATTTGTCTATTCCTTATGGGGACTGCCTGTTGCCTTGCAGTAGGATGTATGCTCCTCTAGGGAGGAGACCTTTGCTTTGTCCACTTTGCTTCCTGGGTGCTGAGTAGGCACTCTGTGATTATAGCATCTCAGAGCTCCCCAAGGGCTCCTCCTTCCCAGGAGGGTGGCCGCTGGGGCACGAGCTTGGGTACCGCAATTCCTGATCTCTTTCTGCACACTGGCTCCTACCAGGGAGGTTCATTTTGACTCTTGGTTTCTATCTCCTGGCAAACCTCTCAGACCTGGGGTGACCACAAACTGAGGTCATTTCAGATGGAAGGAGGCTGACTTTGAATTCCTAATAACTTCACAGGGGATTGCTCTCCAGGAATAGAAGGGAAAGGGGTTAGGATGTAGAGGAGGAAAAAGAAGAAGGAAAGGGAGGCACAGATGTGGACAGATTGCTCCAAGCCAGTGTCCTGTCTGGGGCGGTTTGTGTGTTAGGAAGATGGGGGCCAGCCTGAGGGGCTGCAGATACCCAGTTCTGTGTGCCCACACATCTTCTGCCCATAGCAGGGGCAGTCTGGACAGCGTTCTCATCACTCATATGTATGGACATCTCCAGGGGAAGCTCCTTTTTGTTTTTCAATTAGAGGATAATTGCTTTACAGTGTTGTGTTGGTTTCTGCCATACAGTAATGTGAATCAGCCATAGGTATACATACATCCCCTCCCTCTTGAACCTCCCTCACACCTCCCACCCATTCCCACCTCTCTAGGTTGTCACGAGCTCCCTGTACTATAGAGCAGCTTCCCACTAGCTAGCTATTTGACATATGGTAATTCAGAAAACGAAGATCATGGCATCCGATCCCATTACTTCATGGGAAATAGATGGGGAAACAGTGGAAACAGTGTCAGACTTTATTTTTTTGGGCTCCAAAATCACTGCAGATGGTGACTGCAGCCATGAAATTAAAAGACGCTTACTCCTTGGAAGGAAAGTTATGACCAACCTAGATAGCATATTCAAAAGCAGAGACATTACTTTGCCAACAAAGGTCCATCTAGTCAAGGCTATGGTTTTTCCTGTGGTTATGTATGGATGTGAGAGTTGGACTGTGAAGAAGGCTGAGTGCCGAAGAATTGATGCTTTTGAACTGTGGTGTTGGGGAAGACTCTTGAGAGTCCCTTGGACTGCAAGGAGATCCAACCAGTCCATTCTGAAGGAGATCAGCCCTGGGATTTCTTTGGAAGGAATGATGCTGAAGCTGAAATTCCAGTACTGTGGCCACCTCATGTGAAGAGTTGACTCATTGGAAAAGACTCTGATGCTGGGAGGGATTGGGGGCAGGAGGAGAAGGGGACGACAGAGGATGAGATGGCTGGATGGCATCACTGACTCGATGGGCATGAGTCTGAGTTGGTGATGGACAGGGAGGCCTGGCGTGCTGTGATTTATGGGGTCGCAAAGAGTTGGACATGACTGAGCAATTGAACTGAACTGAACTGAACTGAATGAACGTTTTGATGCTACTCTCTCAATTCGTCCCACCCTCCCTCCTCCTCTTGCTTTGTCCACAAGTCTGTTCTGTACATCTGTGTCTCTATTCCTGCCCTGCAAATAGGTTCATCAGTACCATTTTTTTCTAGATTCCATATATATGCCTTAATATACAATATTTGTTTTTCTCTCTCTGACTGACTTCAGTCTGTATAACAGACTTCGGGTTCATCCACCTCAGTTCAACTGACTCAAATTCATTCCTTTTCATGGAGTAATATTCCACCACATACATGTACCACAATTCTATCCATTTATCTGTTGATGGATGTCTAGGTTGCAGGGGAAACTCCTTTTAATGGAGAAGCTGGATATTGTGTGAAGGAGCAGACTTTCATAGGAGGTCATGGGAGGGAGTGGGTGTGGGGATGGGGGTAGGGAGGGGGTAGGGGTGGTTCCCCACCCAGAAGGGCAGTCACACTTCCTTGTGTGACCTTGTTTCCTAAGCCTGAAGCTCTGTCTCTTTCTGCCTTTTAGAGCCAACAGAGCTGCCCAGCACGAGCTGGAGAAGGACCTGAGTGACAAGCAGTGGGCTTACAGGATCGACGATAAATGCCACCACCTGCGAAACACGTCGGACGGCGTCAGCTACTTCCGTGGAGTGGAGAGGGTGGATGCCACGTAAGTAGGCACAGGCTGCCTGTGACTTCCATGCCGCTGAGTTCATTTTCTCCGCTTTCCAAAGGATGCAGCATACAGGTAAGTTGGAAGCCATGGGAGGACGCAGAAAGGTAAGACTCAGCTGCTATGGACAGGTCTTCAGTAAGCTCACGTGTTCTGTGGCCACTTGTATCCTGTGATCTTTTGCAAAATAATTATTTGTTGTTTATAATCCTAACTATGAAAATAGCACCTGCTTGAGGCAGAAAACCTAGAAAACACAATTAAGCATAAAGAAAATAAAATGTTACCAGTATATTAGATGCCCTGAATGGAGGGTGGGGTGATAAGGAGTACAAGCTGAAAAACAGCTGAACGTTGAATAATTTATTTCCACTCTTTGTTAGACTTGCCCTGTCCATGGTTTCTTTGCCAGGTCCCTGGATGTGATCTGGGATGGATGGTCTTTTCTCTGAGAGGACCTGTCTGTCTGCATCTTGATAACCCTGTGTTACCTTTCTTTGTGTGTGTGCTCAATCACTCAGTTCTATCTGACTCTTGCGACCCCATGGACTGTAGCCTGCCAAGCACCTCTGTCCATGGAATTCTCCAGGTAGGAATACTGGAGTGGGTTGCCATGCCCTCCTTCAGGGGATCTTCCTGATCCATGGATTGAACCTGGGTCTCCTGCATTGCAGGCAGATTCTTTACTGTCTGAGCCACCAGGAAGAGATCTTAAAAATTCTCATCCTGAGTAAAAGATTTGTAACTGTGTGTGATGCTGAACGTTAGTTAGACTTACTGTGGTGGGCATTTTGCAATATATCCATAAATCAAATCATAATTTGCACATTGGAAACTGATGTAATGTTACATGTCAATTCGAAGTGGAATTTCTGGGTTATGACATTTGAGAGACTCAGTTCACATTGCTCTCCACCAGGTCTGTAGCAATTCAACATTCCTACCTGCAGGATAGGTCTTCCCTGGCGGCTTAGACGGTAAAGAATGCCTGCCAGTGCAGGAGATGCAGGATCAACCCCTGAGTCAGGCAGATCCCCTGGAGGAGGAAATGGCAAACCTACTCAAGTATTCTTGCCTGGGAAATCCCAAGGACAGAAGAGCCTGGTGGGCTACAGTCCATGGCATTGCAAAGAGTCTGACACAACTGAGCAACTAATGCATATACCTGCAGGACATGAGCAAATCTGTTTCTAAACATGCTCACCGGAAAATAATCGTTCTCTTAGCTCTTTGCTGTTCTGACAAAGGGTTATTAGCAAGCTGTTTTCAGCAGTACTTCTTTGATTAGTCCTGAGGTTGAATAGTTTTTCATAACACTTATGGGGCTGGTGAGACACTTTTCTAATGAATGGACATACTCACACCCTTCAGCAATCCTTTCTCCCCCTACCTTGGTAGTGAACTTAATATATGCTGTGGCTTTCCAGAGTGAGCAGTGAAACAAGGAGCAATCAAGACAGGTTTAAAAGGCGCTTTGCTCTGCTGTTTACACTTCATGCAATAAAACCAGAATCAAGCGATTTTTTTTTTTTTTTTCCTTTCGCCAGATGGACGGTTGCCTGCAGACGGTCTAGGCTGATGCATCATTGTTTCCGTTGTCTGGATCTGTTTCCTTTCTCTTCAGGGTCTCAGTGCCCGAGTCCTGGGCCAAATTTACCGACGACAACATTCTTCGCTCCCAGAGTGAGCGAGCCGCCTCTGCGAAACTGAGGGACGACATCCAAAACGTTCTGGTGGTGACGGCCAATGAGATGTGGAATCAGTTCAACAAGGTGAACTTGGCTTTCACCAACCGCATTGCTGAAACCGCGGATGCGAAAAATAAGATTCAGACTCACCTGGCAAAGGTAAGCCCGGCACTGGGGGGTGGGCACCACGGCTGACCTAGAGAGATAGGGCAGGGGCCCTGGGACCACAGAACTCCACCATAAGGCACACGACTTCCTGGCCATACAGGCTAAAGAAAATGAGAGCCAGTAGGAAGCGCACCATTTATGTTAGCCAGGTAGCCAGGTGTCAGCATGAAATTGGAATCCACCGGTTTGGGGAGCACAAAGAATGCACTATATCGTGAAAGGCTCCTACTATTTAACAGTTACAAAAATATTATTATTAAAGTTTAATGAATTACTGTATGTAACTAGCAAGTGAATTAATTATTAGAACATATGGTAGGGATGTTTTCTGTTAAATTATTTCAGCCCCCCTTTTTTTTTCTGGAATATAAAACCAAACACAGGAAACTATTAGGTGGTTCAAGATGTTTCTTATATTGAACTTTTTAAAGTGCTTTTGTTTTATAAGGACAATAAAATGAAGGATTTAGGCAGAATTCGTGGGTTTCAAGATAAACAAGGAGCTCTTGTATTACTTAGTTTCGGGCTTGGAGCTCTTATTATTTCTGTGGATTATGCTGTATATAGTTTTCTGTTTCTCTTTTTAAGAATCTTACACTGTTGGCTGTATTTCTCTAAGGAGGTACTATTTGATTGAGGGCGCCATTCTTCCCAGGCTGTAAGAATTCACCTTCCCTTCTCACAGTGAATTCTTTGGGCCACAAACATTTAAGCCAGACAGCTTCTACTTCGGAGAAGGGCAGAGAGATGGATGAAAGGTAGTTTTTGTTCCAGGAAGCTTATATTTGTAGAGAAGGTGTGTGTAACTTGAAAAGCTCACACATAATTAAAAACAATAGAAAATTACAAGTTGTGGTTGCCAAATAGCCAATAAAGAAATTGTTTTCGGGGTTTGGAGGAAGAAGCAAACATTCGGGTGGGGCAGTATCATGAACAAAGCCTCGAGAGGGGGCAGATCAGGGGCTGAGTCAGGTGCGTAAAGAGCCTGGTCTGGCTGGCATGGACAGTGTGTGTCCTGAAAGAGAAGCTTGGAAAACTAGGTGGAGCCAGACCGTGAATCTCACTGATGGGAAGGGTTACGATTCCCTGGGCATCTAAAGGGGAGTGAGAGGTCATCTAGAGGCATGGTCCCCTGGCCAGTGAGAGATCATCTAAAGGCGTTTTAGAAAGTGACACAATGGAGTCCCTTTGTTCAACAGATTTTTATTTACCACTGTATTAAGTTCGCTCAGGCTGCCATAACAAAGCACTGAGACAGGGCAAGTTAAACAACAGACATTTATTTTCTCACAGTCTTGGAGGCTGAAGTCTGAGGTCAAGTCATCAGTAGGGTTGGTTTCTTCTAAGTCCTCTCTCCTAGACTTGTAGATGGTCACCATCTCCCAGCATCATCACGTGGTCTCCCCTGCATGCATGTCTGTCTCAGTCTCTTCTTTTTATAAGGACACCAGTCGGACTAGATTGGGACCAACCCTAATGACCTCATTTTAACTTCAGTACCTCTTCAAGGGCTTCCCAGGTGGGGAGGGATTCAGGTTTAGGTAACTGGGGCAACACTTTTCTAAGGCAAAATGAATAAGTCAGGCTTACCAGACTGCCAGCGCTCCTCCCTTCCATGGAGACACCCCAAAGCTTGACCTTGACTTGCTTCAAGGCAAATCCTCCACTGGCAGGAAAACCTCTTTAAGATTAGTGAGAAGAGACAGCAGGAAGATAAAGACTTCAGGGCACACAAATTTGGGTGGGAAGTGGGTGCCCTCAAAGTTCCTGGCCCCCCTTTTCTCTGGGTCAAGTACAAATGTGCACTAGTCAATGTCTAACATCTGGGGAAAGGAGGACAGCGAGCTCAGGTTTGCAGCATTTGCCCATTTCTGTGGTGTCAGTGTTCACATGCCACGTCTGGAGGATGCTCTCCGGAGGGTGCGAGCAGGAGCCATACCTTCCACCACAGGTCCCAGATGGCGCTGAAAGGAGGAGGCCCCCAGAGAACCCCTGTTCCCAGCAGAGGACAAGTCTGGGTCCCAGATGCACAGGGTGGGAAGCAAATTGTTGGTGGCTTGGCACCAAAGCCTCGGGCGTTTGCTTCTCCTGGTACAGACCCTGCAAGAGATTTTCCAGACAGAGATGACTATCGAATCCATCAAGAAGGCCATCGTGGAGAAGTCTGCCTTCCTGAAGGTGGCTCAGACCCGTCTGGACGAGCGGACCAGGAGACCCAACATAGAACTGTGCAGAGACATGGCTCAGCTGCGGTGAGTGGGTGGCGAGAGGTGGGGAGGATCAGGTTGGGGTCATGGTGATGGTGGGGGGCGCCTCCTGGGTCTGCTTGGGCTCCTCTGGGGAAGCCCCCAGCCTGCCTGCAGCTCTGACCTGCTTTCAAAGGTGTGTCTGCCAACCCGGGGATGTAGGGGAACCTAATGATGGTCTTGGTGCTGCAACCTTTTTTGTCGTCATTGTTGTTCAGTCACTAAATCGTGTCCGACTTTCTGTGATGGCAGGCATCCCTGTCCCTCACCATCTCCTGGAGGTTTCAAGTTCATGTCCATTGAATTGGTGCTGCTATCCAACCAGCTCATCCTTTGCCACCCTCTTCTCCTTTTGCCTTCAATGTTTCCCAACATCAGGATGTTTTCCAGTGAGTTGGCTGTTTACATCAGGTGGCCAAAGTGTTGGAGATTCAGCTTCAGTATCAGTCCTTCCAATGAGTATTCAGAGTTTATTTCCCTTAGGATTGACTGATTTGATCTCCTTGCAGTTCAAGGGACTCTCAAGAGTCCTCTACAACACCACAATTCAAAAACATCAATTCGTCAGTGTCTAGCCTTCTTTATGGTCCAACTCTTATATCCATACATGACTACTTGCAAGACCATAGCTTTGACAGGAGCCTTCTTTAAAGTGTCAGTAATGGTGTTAGTATTTGCAGCTTGGGATGATGATAAATTCTCGAAGTGTAGAAGATGGTGATGGATGCACAAGATTGTGAAGGTACTAATGCCATAAACTTAAGAGCTGGGATGGTAAATTCTGTGTTATATATATTTTACCATGGATAGAGAAAAAAGGAAATGACATCAACACTACGTACAAGAAAAGTGTTAACAAACATTTAGCCTCCTTCAGCAGATGGAGGAGACGCTGGGTTCCTTTATATCTCCCTGGAGTCTCCGGGGTTTCCAGATTCCTGTCTTGGAAGCAGCTCAGAGGTTGGCCGCTGTGAGCTTCTCAGTCCCCCGAACTCATCAGAAAAGGGACTTTGGGCACCAGCTCCCCAGACCCCATCTATCTGCTCTCACTGCTGCTCTCTTTCACCACTTTGGGGAGCTAATACCTGCCCTGGTCCTTCAGAGCATCCTTAGGATTCCCTAAACCCCGACAGCTCATCTCAGCTCATTTCAGTTTGTTCTTGTTCTCAGTAGAACTTAAAAGCAGCTGGTCTTTATCAAGCATCTCCCACATGTGCCTGGACACTAGGTGTATTTTATTCTTATCATTTTAACCTGGAAGATTCCTTTTAGATGGCCTCATGTGGACTTGGCCACCCTCACCCCCATTCTGGCTTCATTTCTAATTTCTCAGTTACCAGCCTGTCTGCCTCTTTCTGGATATCATCATGGCTCTTCTTAGGTCTTGAAACAATTTGTGTAGAAGCAAGTCAAATTTATAGCAACTGGAGGAGCGATGGGGCAGCACTTGAACTTGTGCAGAGGGGAGAGGCCACTGGCCTTGTCATCTGCCCTGCTCCATGGTAGAGTTCCCTTCTATCTAGGGACAAAAGGACTCTGAGCTCTTACCCAGGGAACAAGCAGGAGGGTGAGGCTGTGTGTTCCCCGGAGCGAAGGAAAGGGCGGGGGTCTTTTTTATTTTTTAATTGAAGGATAATTGCTTTATAGAATTTTGTTGTTTTCTGTCAAACATCAATGTGAATCAGCCGTAGGTATACATATGTCCAATGTGGGGTTGGGGGGGGGCGGTTTTGTGAGGCCGGAAACGATGAAGATGATAAAGGTGGTGATGCTGACAATCACCATGAAAGTGTTAGTCACCCAGTCAAGTCTAACTCTTTGCAACCCCCCTGGACTGTAGCCCACCAGGCTCCTCTGCCCATGGAATTCTCCAGACAAGAATACGTGAGTGAGTCGCCATTTCTTTCTCCAGGGGATCTTCCCGACCCAGGGATTGAACCCGGATCTCCTGCATTGCAGGCAGGAACTTTACTGTCTGAGCCACCAGGGAAGCCCGACAATCACCAGGTCCATTGTCATTTATTGATCTTATTTTGTGCTGGGCGCTGTCCTGCACACTTTACCTCCTGCATGATCTTCACCTTATAAATAGGGAAACTGAGGCAGACGTGAGCTGAGTGACGTGGCCTGGCTGGCACCTGCTGGAAGGATAGTTAGAATCCTTGTCTGTCTGCTGCTGAGCTCTGTTCAGCCAACCCAGCGATTTGCTTCTGCTTCTCTTTCATTGGGTGGGGCCCCTGGCACCCCCAGTCCTAGGCCTGAGCTCCTCTGGCTTCTGGATTGCCATGGGATGTCTTAGCCGAGCACAGGCTACATCTGGCTCTTGGAGAAGAAGATGAACCTGAGGCTCACAGAGGAAGCATCACTGCAGAGCCCCCTCCACGGGCAGCACGTGTGTTGTCTGTGTTGGATACTGAGAGACGGGCTCTAGACCACATGCCACTGGCTTTCATCTCCCGCAGCAGCTGCATTTCTCTCAGTGGAGCTGTCGTCCGGCCATCCCTTGGAGGAGGCCACCCACCCAGGCCACCTTTATCCAAGTGGGTTCTTCAGAACCCCTACTCACACACAGCCCATCTCGGAGGATAAGTGGGCCTCTACTCTGGAGGCAGCCAGTCGGAAGTGTCTGTTTATTACAGGAACCTGGTAGTGAGTGGGGTCACACCCATTTGGCCAGTAGATCATGAATTGTGGTTTTATGCAAATATTATTAGGAAAAGCTGAGCTGCAGTTTCATGCTCCGACAATTTCTGCAAAGTCATCGAAAGTAGAGGCGGGGCAAGAGAAATTGTCCAGGCTGCCATCAGACCAGCCAGGGTTGCTTTCTGGAAGGGTTTGGGTCATGGTCAAATTTGACTTTGCAGTTATCAGACAGTGAGGTGTTTACAGCCACTTCTAAGATGCTGAATGCATTTTCCTCTTTTCTCCCCCTTCCTGGCTGAACAGAATTTGCTTTTTTTTTCCTTTACTTCCTGGCGACCCTGCCGTGTGTCTATTTCCTCTGCTCCTTTACCAACTTCAGGACAAAATCTGCTTTTGTTTCCATAAAGATTTCTTGTTAAAATATCGTTGCCAAAAATATGGTCCTAGAGGAACAACTGTGGAATTGAGGATGATTATTGAGGGAGGGGATTATTTTTCTTTTTCATCGAGCATTCTGAAAGCAGCCTTTGGCTGTCTGAGTGAAGAAAACATAAGAACCGTGAACTCAGGGAAGTGGGGACAGAGAAGAAGTGCTGTTTTCATTTCAAGACTTTGCTTTGCATTTGAAGTTTTTCTAAATGGGTTCTTTCAAGAGCAATTCTAAACATTCTTGGCATCCTTGGTGGCAGGCCAGACCAGGCTCTGCTGTACTTCATCTTGATTTTTTTTTTTCAAACGATGGTAGTTTTATTTGTATTTGAATGCAAACTGTTTTTCAGTTCTGTGATTTCCCCCAGAAGGAGTGGTTCCAGCGGAATGGCTCTCTGCCATCTGCCAAAAAAATAAGGAAACTGAGAGGGGAACGTGGCCTTGAAAGAGGAGGAAAAATGTATTTGTAATGGCGCAAGTTGAGGGAGGCGTAATACCTCTGCGCTGCCTTCACACAGCAATAGGGAAACACGGATGCTAGCTGCCTGCATTCTAAGTATCTTTTTAAGAAATTGTATTCCTTTTAAGAAATTGATATTTTAATGTGTCTTTCTTCAGAAGATCTCTCACAGATAAATTTCCCACTAGACTAACATATTTGGCTTGGAGGAGTAAAGACTCATATAATCCTGCTCCGTCCCTACCTTCGGGTTCAGAGTTCCTTTTGAAGCAGTGAAAACAGTTCAGTGAAGGATGCGAGACGAGAAGCAGGCCGGTGTGGTTATAAACAACGGGCCCTCGTAAATCCTACCACCAGCCCTATCCAACAGTCTCTCTGAAGACCTGTTTCTTTGCTAGTGGTATTGTAAACCCTGGGATCTTCAAAAAAGAAACTTAACTTTTTAAAATCCAACTTGACCTTAACAACAACAACAAAATATGCTTTTAGCTCTGTTCTCAGATGCTGCATTTACTGATTTTAGACCAAAGGAAACTTTGGCACAAAAGTTTAATTCCTCCCCTCCCCCTTGCAACATAAGAAAACAGGTCAGGTTCTCAGATGAAGTCATGGTGTGGGTGTGCACAGGCTTGTCGTTGCCTCCATGAGCCTTTTGGGGGTGCTTTGCAGTGCCCCCCAACCTTGGGATGGCTGCAGGAGGCTCCCAAATAGCTTAATGTTTTCAGCCTACATTATACTCTGAGTCTCTTTCCCCATGTGCATGAGTGCTCAGTCACTTCAGTCATGTCCAGCTTTTTGGGACCCCATGGACTACAGCCTGACAGGCGCCTCTGTCCATAGGTTTCTAGACAAGGGTTGCCATGCCCTCCTCCAGGGAATCTTCCCGACCCAGGGACAGAACCCACGTCTCCTGCATTGCAAGCTGATTCTTTACCCATTGAGCCACCAGGGAATCCCAAGGCAAGAACAAATTCTTTTATAAAAGGTATGACTGTGTAGTACCCCATCATCCAGCTATGGTGTCTGTTATCATCAGACATTGATGTTACTTCTTCTTGTTCTCACTTAATATTATTCAACACAAGTTAACACAATGAAGAAATCATTCTTTTATCCTTCTATGTCAAACTCTTCACTTTGTTCAAATTCATGAGTAGGAGAGAGTGCAGAGGCCAACTTCCCTGCTCTCTGCTTCTGGATGCTGAGCGGGTCGGGCAGGAAATGGGACCCAGTTCTTTATTATGGTTGTCAAGGCCCCTGATTTCCTTCCATCTTCCTGGATGACCATGCTGTGTATAAACATGGATGTGTGCCTGCAGGGAGGGCAGTTCATCAGTCCCTGGGGTGTTTAGTTTCTTCAACTGTAAAACAAGGAAACTTGGCTTAATGACCTCTCACATTTATTTTTCAGTTGTAAAGTTCTGTGGAGCTATAAGATGGCCTTGGTATAATGATTTAAACATGGTCTAAATATTCTTCTATGATCATGAGATCATTTTCTAGCTCCAGGGATGTCCCCATCCCTATTTGTTTACTGTCACTCTTCTCTTTAGATTATGGTACATTTTAGTTAATTTCATGCCCTCCAGTCTCCTGATAAATGAACCTCCAAATAAGGAAAACTAGCTTTTAATCACTGGTCAAAATTTGATGAATTTGGAGTTGGTGTTTTCACTGGCTTCCCAGGTGGCTTGGTGGTAAAGAATCCGTCTGCCAATTCAGGAGACACAGGAGACGTGGGTTTGATCCCTGGGTTGGGAAGATCCCCTGGAGGAGGAAATGGCAAACCACTCCAGTATTCTTGCCTGAAAAATTCCATGGATAGAGGAGCCTGGTGGGCTACAGTTCATGGAGTCACAGAGTTAGACACAACTGAGTGACTGAGCATGCATGCATGTATATATATACACACATAAACTAATGCAGTCAATAAATTAATTACCATTATTATTGTCATTTTGTAACCTGTTTCATATTCTTTCTCTCGATTGACCATGTGGTCATATCCTTTGGATACTATTGGCCAGATCAGACTGTAAAGGAGTCCTTGCTTAATTGTTCTTTGGGAAGAGAAAAGGCTTCTAAATATAAATACACTAGAAGAAATCACAAAGACATCTTACTAAAAATTGAAATCTTACTTTTAACAAAAATATCATAAGCTGATTAAAAGTCAAAAACAAATTAGGGGAAACATTTGCCAAATTGTTTTTGCAGAATTGCAAATGCCCAATAGACATTGAAGAAAGGTTCACTGATAATTAAAGAAATGAAATGAAAACAATGTGGATTAAAATAATTTGAGAGGGAGATGCTAGATTTTTTTTTAAATATAAAATCATGCCTTTTTTCCTTTCAGTCTTAAGGAAAATGTTTCATGTTTTTCATCAGCAGCACAATCAGAACTGCAACTTGTTTCGTGGCTCATGTAGCTGATTTCATGCATTGTCATTTTCATGTTCTCTTGGGTTTTGACATTTCCTCCTGGTCTCATGCAACTGCGCACCGATACTGTTTCCCGTGCGACGTGAAGTAGTTCTGAGGTTGGGGTGACCGGTGGGAATGCAGTAAGCACACGCGTCCCCTGTGGAGCAATGACCAGCCTGACCTCTGCTAACCTAACGGGCGCCTCTTCCCCACGCAGGCTGGTGAACGAGGTGTACGAGGTGGACGACACCATCCAGACCCTGCAGCAGCGCCTGAGGGACGCGGAGGACACGCTGCAGTCGCTGGCCCACACGAAGGCCACGCTGGAGCACGACCTGGCAGTCAAGGCCAACTCCCTGTACATAGACCAGGACAAGTGCATGAGCATGCGCAGAAGCTTCCCCAGCACCCTGCGCCTGGTGGGCTTCTGTTAGGGGCTCTCCCCGGACCAGACGTGGCGCTCCCGGGACCAGGCGGGAACACGGCCCTGCGCCCGCACTTATGCAAAGGATGATCTGTTCACTTATTAAAGGATCGTATTTATAGATACGTACTGGGGTCCTGTCTTGGAGAAGCCTTTCTTTGCATCCAAACCTTCATTCTCTATGATTTACTAGGCTCCTGGGCTAGATAAATACAGTGTAACAGACTAGGTAAGAACATTTATTTGTATTATTCCTGTTGTTCTGTGTAACATGAATGGGCTGGAAAGGAGAAGTGTATTTCCTCTGAGGTGTGGGGACAGAGATCCTGTCCTGGCAGGTGGGTTTTGAGAGAAGGAGAAAGGTTTCTGGGAAGGTGGTTGTCCGGGTTTTTGGAACAAAAAGGAAGCTGGAAAAACAGAGTGCATTTGGACAATAGCAAGGGGACAGTTGGCTGTGATTCCTAATGGAGGGTGTGTATGAAGAAATAGGATGGGTGAGACACCTGGAAATGTTGGGGGAACGTTTCAATTCCATGTCGGTTGGGGGAACAGTGGACATCTCTGGGTGGGGACATGTCCTTGTGAAAGCCATGACTGGGGAAGCAGAGTCTTGAATTAGAGAGATGGCCGTGGAAACCAAGAGGGGAGAAACGCCAGACATGGTGCAATGAATCAGCAGGACTTGCTCACCTTACCTGTGAGTGCAGAGGGTCCAAAAAGGTGACAAAAAGGTGCTGATGCTGGATGGACCAGTAAATGGGACATCACTTACATTGTAGGAGGTCCTGCCTTATCTCAAGGGTTGTGTATTTTTTAAAAAAAACTTTTTTTTTATTACAAATGAAAAACATTTGCTGAACACCTGTTTTGGAAAATAGGGAAAACACACACACAGAACCCCTGAAAATTGCTTTATTTTCACAACACCCAGTAATAATCATTGAAGCTTGTTAGCATTTTATGGAACATGTTTCAAGTCCTTTTTCTATTACAATATATGTACATATAAAATTTATTTGCATATATAGGTAATATGCAATGTTTGTTTATTTACAAATATGTATAATATGTAATGCTTATATTTAAATACATGATTAATAACATTTTGGATGATCCTGCTGATTGGTAATCTCATTTCCTTATTCAAATGGGTTTCTATCATTAGCTGTTAATACACAGCATCATTTTTTAAAACCTTACCTCAGTGTCTGTAAAAACAATAAATACCACTCGTGGAAATGTCAGAAAACACAGACAAGGGATAACAGAATATTTCCCTTTCTATGGCTGATTTATTTCACTATGTTATCACTTATATGTGGAATCTGAAAAATAAGACAAACAATGAAATTAATAAAACAGAAACAGACTCACAGAGAATAAACTAGTGGTTATAAGTGGGCAAAAGCAGGGGGAGGAGCAAAAGAAGGGTAAGGGATTAAGAGGTACAAACTATTATGTATAAAATACATAAGCACAGGAAAATACAGCCTTTATGTTGTAACTGTAAAGGGATTATAATCTGTAAAAATACTGAATCACTGTCATACACCTGACTCTAATATAATTCTGTAAGTCAACTATACTTTGATAAAAGAGAGAAAGTACAAATGAGCAAAAGAGGAAAATAAAAACCTCCAATTACTTCTAAACTAACTAGATGTTTCGATATACATATATTTTATTTCTGTGATTTTGTGCACATTTTCCATTCAGAAATGGAATTCCCCATAAAGGAGCCCTTATAAAGCTGAAACTTATTATGTGACTGACTCCATCCCCAGAGCCTTGCTCACCTCAACTCATTTATGCTTTTTCCACTTGAAAATGTATACTCTTTCCATGTCATTTAATCCCTTTCCACAGCATCATTTTGATGGCTTTTTAATATTCCATTGTCTTGAGTTTTTAGAATGCTTTATGTCCTATCCCCCATTATTGGATATTTTTATTGTGGCTGACTCTTCTTTTTTAATTTATTTTTTAATAACTATTTTTTTTTCCTCTTTTCATTCCACTGTGCAGCTTGTGGGATCTTAGTTCCCTGACTAGGGATGGGATTGAACCTGTGCCCTTGGCAGTGAAAACATGGAGTCCTAAACCACTGGACCTCCAGGGAATTCCTCTTTATAAAAAGGAACTTTTCTTTATAAAAAGGTAGCCATGACTGAATCTTGTTAGTGAAATGTCTGCAAAGATGCAAACATCTTTAATATTTCCCTTAAGATAAGTTCCTAGATATGTAATCATTACATCAGAACTCAGGCACACATTGGGAAAGGCTTTTACGGTATTTTGTCAAATGGCATTCCTGAGAGAATGTGTTACTTAGCATCCCTACCGCCAGCCCATGAGAGGGCCTGACTTTCTGTGTCTTTCCCATCACAGACAGTAGTCCTTATTGCTTTCACGTCTCATCTTTGGAAAATGATGACGGTAGGACATTGTTTACTGGGTCCTTGACTTTCTTTGGTCAATTGCTTGTCCTTTGCAAGCAAATTGCAAAATTTGCCTGTTTCCCCCAAGGATTTATCTTTTCTTCATTTGTTTTTAAGAGTTCCCTCTATATCCTGTGACACACACTTTCATCCTATGTACTGAACATATTTTCTTTTGGCTGCACTTGCTGCGCGGTTTGTAGGGTCTTAGAACCTGGGCCCCAAGCAGTGAAAACGCTGAGTCCTAACCACTGGACCACCAGAGAATTCCCAAGAATATATAGTCTTTTTTAAAAAACTTTAAACTTTTTACTTTGTATTGGAGTATAGGTGATTAACAATGTCGTGGTAGTTTCAGGTGGGCAGCGAAGAGTCTCAGCCACACACATACAGAACATATATTCTTTATATGCCTCTTGTGTTTACATTTTGCTTATAGTTTTTAATGTTCAGAGGGTGAACTGTGTAGATGTCTCCATGATGATTTATTTCTTTGGAATTACACCAGGAAAGCTCTTTCTCACCACAGGATTATTTACTTATAATTTCTTCTAATTCAGTTCGTGACTTCTTAAGTTTCACTTAACCATCTGGAATTCAATTTGATACGATGTAGAGAGCATGCTAGCTTTGAATTCTTTGGTCTAGAAACTCTGAAATGGGAAGATGAAATTACTGGGGTGTGGGTGGGGGAAGTCTCTTCTCTCCTGTTTCTCGCTACTTGTGTCTTGCAGGCCCACCTCTCTCTCTCTCATTAGCATCTTTTTCTGCCTGAGTTCTTTCTGCTCTGTCCTAACCGCTGTCTACTAACCCCAAGTCTATTTCTCTCTCTCTCTCTCTGTCTCCTAAAGCTTTTCCCCCAGCAATTCTTGGTTTAGTCAACCCAAAATGTCTCAAAATGCTAGTAGAATTGACATAAACATGATAAGCTTGTCCTCGTGTTATTTTCGTAGTCCCAGTATATCATTTTAGACATCAAATTGTAGGTTTCATCATCCTCCTTTTGCTTCTAATGGAAACAAAGATATATACGTGCCACCAAACACTTAGCAATTAGAGCAATCAAGTGTTGGTGGTCATCATTTTTAGACAATGGTGAGAAAAAACATAAATTCCACATGTCTCTTATTTGTTGTGTGTTTCGGTAAAAAGTCTTGCCTACTTTTTCCATGAATTATAATTTGTTGTATTTTTTTGAGGAATGTGTGAATGTGGAGTCCTTTTACTTAAACATATGCTCCCAGGATTACAAGAATATGATGGGAAGAAGACGCAGTTCAGACATAGGAAAAGGCTAGTTTTCTTGTTATTTTGGTAAAGTGTGGGCAAGGCAAAATTCCACAAATAAACATTTGGTTTCTGGTCTAAATGTCACAACTACTTCACCAGGGCAAATATTCAAACACAAGGACCCACGAACAGCCAAGACTCACAGAGCGTGATCTTGTGTAAGAATCCCAGGTCTGCAAATATCAACACGTGATCTGGCCTCGTGTACTCAGGCTCAAACTGTCTTTAATATTATGTGGCTTTAAGAAAGGCTGTGGAATGTTGAAGGCTTCCACCCAGCCAAGCATCATTCTGATTTAGAAATGTGTGTAACTGCCCCTAAATAGCCAAGTCACCTATAATTTTAGTAATTTCCTTTTACGTCCCTGGAGAGTGTTGTCATAAACACCTCGCCGGGCATTTTTGAGTCTTGAGTTCATGCTGTAAATAGCTGATGTGGGGTCTAGTGCTCAGTTATAATTTTTGTTTTGCCCTGAAAACGGGGCTGGAGTCCTTCCTTTTGTATGCAGGGCTGACCCAGTGCAGGAGGAGGTGGAATGGTTCTCATTGATGTGTCCCCTTTGACCTTGTCGGTGTCCACTCCTCTAGCCCTGGCCCTTCAGCTGTTCCCAGTGGTGCTGGACCCAGCATTGTTGAGATTACCCACCCAGCGTTCTAGGCAGGGTGCCATGATGGTATTTCCAGAACCCTATACCTTCATGCATTCATGGGGAAAAGAGACAATACTTCATCTCTTCTCCAAGGGTGGGAAGTCTATCTGATCTTGAGGACCAACTCTGGACCATAATTGTGCTTACTCAGAATGTTGAGAAGGATTCTGGGGCCACGTGTGTGTTCACACAGGTAAGAATCTAGACGTCGGAAGGGGAGTCTAACCTGAAGGGGCCCAGGATGAAGAAGCAGCAGCACAGACTCTGCAGCCTCTGCTCTAACAGTTCTGACTTCTCCCTCAGCCCAGATCTTTCTCTTCTGACATCAGAAGGGTTCTGTTTTGTGATTGATGGCTGGTTCCCTGGGGCTTGCTGTTCACTCATTTTGCTGGAAGCTAATAGGAGACCCTTTCTGCTGCCAACTCTTTCCTTTTAGCAAAGAGCTTCTAAAGAGCTCATCAAGACCAAAAAGCAGCTCCAGTGACACCATGGTAGAGTGAGGAGGGAACTCTGACTGTTTAGAATAAATTAGACGTTATCAAAGCTTGTGGTGGTTTAAAGAAAATTATTTTAAGACCGACGTATTATTTTTCCCAACAGATATTCATGAGGATATAATATTTTGAATATTATATATATCCTCACTAATATCAATATCAGTGAATTAATTTTGCCGAAATATTGCAAAGTCCTAGATCTAAACTTCTTTGAGTATATCTTTAAATAGAATTTAAGGACCATATCTGAGTGTACACTCTGTTTTACAGATAGAAGAAAAAAATCTCAAACAGCTTGACAGAAGGTACTCAGTTCTAGGAATCAAGATCTTCTAGCATCCTGTTGGAAATAGCCATTGATACTGATGGACTGTAGAACTGCCCTCCATGTGCCTGTGTCTTTGACAGCATGTTTTTCCTAAAGAGTGTTCAGTTGCAAATGGAAAACGATTGTGTTTTGTGACACCGGCATTTTAGTGCTAGTTAACTAAAATAGGTTCTTTCCCGTATGTGTGCATTTTGGACTGTCTTCTTGAGCTGGAGTTATAGCAACAGAAATAGCTAACTTCCTCTAGACAGAAAAGAGAATTTAGAAGTAGGTTCCTCCCTTTCTCACCTTGGTTTGGTTTCTGTTCATCTTATCCTGAGGATTTTAAGACCCTTAGCTAAGGACACATTTTTCTTTGTTTGCAAGGAGCTGAGGATACACAGGAATGCATTAATAAAATGGGTGCTAAGCAGTGTGGAATAGCAGTGTTAGGGAATGTAGAAAGGGCTCTAATTATGAAATTTAGAGATGAGGAGTCAACAAAAACCTCAAACCTACCGATGCAGAGCTACCTAGGGAGAATTTCAAGAGTCATTTGAGTTCTGGTTGGTCAGATGAGTAATTACCTTCTTAGAGAAGTTTTGAGATGTGTTTATTGTTCAAGAAAAGAAACAAGGTACAAAAATTTCATGGTCTAAAGGTATTGAAATCATAGAGTCTGTTCTCTTATCACTGTGGAATTATGTTAGAAATCAATAGCAAAAGTTCGATAGCTAAGTTGAAGATCTCTCTGTAAGTGGCACATTGCACTTAAAAAAAGAAAATATGTGGGTTATTTGCAATTCATTCTTTATTCATTCACTGAATCAATAGATTTCTACTGAGTTCCTTCCATGTGTTTGTGCTTATTGAGCTCTGGAAATAAGACAGTGAACAAGACTGACATGGTCTTTGCCCTCATGGAGGTGACAGCCCAGTGAATTTGACGGGCAACCCAATCAAATTTAAGAATTAAGAACCCTTAGTTCTTAACAAAGAACTAAGCTAATTATGACAATTTATGAGAGGGATTAAACCTTGGGAGGCTGTCTTGAAATTGTGACATTTAAGCAACTATCTGAAAGGGACAGAATCAATGTGCAATGTGCTGGGGGTGGGAGAGCCCACAGTGGTACAGAGAAGTGCATTTTCAAAGACTCTGAACATTTGAGGAGCTTCATACAGGGCTTCTCTGGTGACTCAGACAATAAACAATCTTCCTGCAATGCAGGAGACGCGGGTTTGATCCCTGGATCAGGAAGAAGCCCTGGAGAAGGGCATGGCAACCCACTCCAGTATTCTTGCCTAGAGAATCCCAGGGACAGAGGAGCCTGGTGGGCTATATAGTCCATGGGATCACAGAGTCAGACGTGACTGAGTGACGGCACTAACATAAGAGAGTTACAAATGGGCAGGGCTGGCTTCGTGGGCACGAGACCTGCACAGCCACTCGAGGCCCTGGACTCAGGGGAGCTCGTGCTTGGGCCAGTGCTCTGCTGCCACCATCTTGAAATTCTTAATAATTTTTGAACACGGAGCCCTGCATTTTCATAGGTGGTCCTGGCTGTGGGAGTTTGATCTTGACCCTACTTGTGATGTGTAACCATTGGAGGGTGTGACTCAAGGAGGGTCATCGTCTCAGTTCCTGGAGGATGCTCTGGTTGTGATGTGAAGACTGGAGGGGAGTGGTGTCATGGTTGTTGCCCTTTAGAAACTTACAGTACAGCTGGTACAGCAAAACCTGGCCAAGGGCTGTTCTTTGAAGAGGATCCTGAGAAGTGAACAGAGGGTTAGCAGGTTAACAGGACATTTCTGAGTTGGGAAAGGTATCATCTCTTATATGTGTCCTCCCAGTCTTCTTTTCTCTGGGCTAAACACCATGTTTTTGCCTCTTCAACTCAAGCTCAATTTCTTTCTTTTCTTTCTTTTTACTCAGAGAAAGATGTATTAAGAGCCATTTTTGAACTCTAAAGTACCATACAAATAAAAGGTACTGTTATTATGTTTCAGATTATAAGAGGAATAAATCTGATTTCTTCCCAGAATTTCCTTCCAACTTTTCAGTTCTTCATATCCTTCTCAAAGCACAATGCTTCAGAATTTAAGATGTTATGCTTCTGAAGATATTGGCCTTCTTTCTATCAATTCGATTTTTATTTTTAGGCCTCTTTTAGGATTTTTTCCCCCAGTAGTTGTTACAGCTAGAATGCAGGCATAGGACCTTGGTTCTGAGATTAGATATAGGAGCCAGAGAATTCATTGCATTTGTGAAGAGTCTTTTCATGATAGGCTGTGTCCATTCACTCTGCCTCCTGTGATCAGGCTTCCATTTCTGTTACTTCACCAAAACATTTCTGTTTAAGGCCAGTAATCACTTCCTTGCATTCATCAAGCTCAATTTCTTAAATCGATTAAGAAGCTTAAAGATCTGAACATCACTGTTTCTCATTTGAAGCCTCACAATACTTTGGGGGAGCTGTGCCGTAGCTTGAGTTTAATGCTGCAGACTCTCACATGAGGTGGGGCCACTTTCCCCTCTTCCTCCCTATGACTCAGTGAGCTCAGATGACTCCCAGATGGTTCCAGTGAGGTTTCTCAGTTTCTTGTCTGAATCTCCACTAATCTAATTCCTCTGAAGCTCTGGAGTGCCTCTCACAGACACTGACCATCTCTTCCATTCAATGCAGCCGTGTTTCTGCTGTCCGTGAAGCTTCTATTCCAGGCATTTCCCATAAAGATTATCTTATGACATGCCTGCCAGCCACAGCATCTTCTTCTTGTGCTGTATTAACTCTCAGCACTGTCCAGTTTCTGCAATGATGGAAATGTCCTATGTCTTCTCTGTCCAAAAGAGTAGCCACCAGCCACATGTGACTCTTAAACACAGAAAATTAACACCACTTCAAATGAAAATGTAGGGCACTGGAACTCAGGAAAGCTATTTAGTGGTTCAGTGCCACAGAATTGGAAGAGGGCAAATCTAGATGAAGCTCAGACCTTCTGACTCTCAGGGATCTTTTCTCTATGTTGTGACCATGTGGTCTCTATTTATTTGCAAAGCTTTATAGAGCATCTATTAAGGGTAATTGCAGGTGTGGGGATGCCAAGAAATAAAATAGTTTCATTGGGTCAAAAAAGGGTGAGCAATGAGAAAAGAGAACCACTTGGTGACCTCTAAGAACACAGAAGAAAAAGGGAGGGTCCCAGTGTTTACCTCCAGGAGTCTAGAGGTGTTGCCATTACCTCTGTACAAGATGGGCCATGTTCTGCATGTGTGCTAAAGACGGGGCTCCCAATCTCTCAGGTTCCTCACTGCCTGACACACTCAATATCCCACTGGCTAAGCCACTCCCTGGTGGACTTCAGGGTTTGTAGGGAGTGAGGCTAAGGGCCCAAGATCACACAGCTACTGAAACCCAGACCCTTTCAGGCCAAATGTTAACTAGGGTGGCAGTGGGTATGGATGCTGCAAAGTAAGTTTGTGCTCTTACTCTGGTGGTCCTGAGTGCCAGGCTGAGAGATTTCGATTTGAGCTATTGGTAGCAAGAGGCCAGAGAAGCTTCTGATGAACTTCTCAGTGGAAGGTACCGAGGAAGAAGGAAGGATATGCTTGTGGTGGTCAGAACGGAAAGATGGGACAGCTTCTAGGAAAACCACGTGTTCAGGTTTTTTCTCATTAAGGGCTCCTTTCTCCCACACCCAGAAGATGTCCAGAGGTGCTGGGGACAAGGCAGGATTGCAACACCCAGAAAAACACAAGATAGTGCAAGTTTCTTCAAGATACGAAAACGTTGTTCACGTTTGCAAGTATAGAGAAGAAGCCAAGGAAAAGAGGAAGAAATCAAACAGACTGGAGGAGTCAGATTGCATATATTATCTTCTAAAGAGATGAGTTACTTGATAACAATTTTAAAGTTACTGTAAGGTAAGACTTCTCTAAATGTCCTTAAAAATCTTTCAGCTATTTTTACTTATTATTACAGAAGCAGCATTTTAAAATTATAGTAATTAAAGCTGAGATAGGCAGACAGATCACTGAAACAGAAGTCCAAAATCATGCCCTTATATATGTGGATCTAATAAAATCGATGCTCCATAATAGTAGGCGGGAGGATGGATCATTCAATAAATGGCAATTTGCCCAAAAAAATTAATTTAGATTGTAATTTAGTAAGATAAACTAGTATAAATTCTAGATGACTATAGATTTTTAAGTATCATGAAAGTATACACTCTCTGTATCTATTCAAACATCCAGAAGAACAATAAAAGTGAAAGTCAAAAGCTGGGAAGGATCAGTGAACATTTCCTCATGCACTTTTTGGCTGAATTGAGTTTTTGAATTTTTCAAATTCTGTGACATCATTTTGGTTGCAGTTTTAAGACATTGTCTACCCAACAATGTCATCTCTCTCTTCCTCTGATAATGGAAAAAAAATCAACAGGTATTGGGAAAGAGTCAAATTCTTTGCTAGTAAGTCACTTATACCAGGAGAAGGAAATGGCAACCTACTCCAGTATTCTTGCCTGGAGAATTCCATGGACAAAGGAGCCTGGCAGGCTGTAGTCCCTGGGATCACAAAGAGTTGGACCTGACTGAGCGACTATCACTCACTTACTCATTTATACCAATTGTCCATCTCCTGAAAAATCCTCATGAATTTCCAAATATATAGTGCGAAGCTCTGGGCATCACTGAGATGGGCTTAAGAGATATTATCAGTGCCATGAAGTAATGTTTTTTAAAAATCCAAACGCTCATTCCTAAATTCAAATACTTATGTGAGTGCTTTTTACTCAATACAGTCTATTGTAGAGAATAAAATCTTATACCTCCTGCTGATACCTTCACACCATGTGTCAAAAGGCCTATGTTGAATGGACACCGCTTGATTTAAATTTCCAGTTTGAGCGTCTTCCCTGCTTTACTGCGTCATGATTAACACACACACTGGTAATCCTGACATTTATTTTCACCAGCTCCTCCTCTCACCATACCTACTTAGCTAGTGTTCCCAACACACATTTTCCAGTCCTCACCATGACTCACACAATAATTTCTCACTAAAATAAATACCTCTTCTGTACTATAAGTTTCAAACAGAAAAATTTGTCAGCTTCTTCTTCCTTGAAGATGGGTCACTCGTGTTCCAAGTGAGTTCAAAAGTTGGTACACCAGGGTTTTATCCAACCACAAACCAAAAACAAACACAAGCCTTACCACCAGGCTTCATGACGTTGCTCTTTCACATTAGATGTTATTGATACAGGGCATAATCCATCTGGTGTCCACTCATGTATGGACGTGAGAGTTGGACTGTGAAGAAGGCTGAGCACCGAAGAATTGAAGCTTTTAAACTGTGGTGTTGGAGAAGACTCTTGAGAGTCCCTTGGACAGCAGGTAGATCCAACCAGTCCATTCTAAAGGAGATCAGTCCCGGGTGTTCTTTGGAAGGAATGATGCTAAAGCTGAAACTCCAGTACTTTGGCCACCTCATGTGAAGAGTTGACTCATTGGAAAAGACTCTGATGCTGGGAGGGATTGGGGGCAGGAGGAGAAGGGGACAACAGAGGATGAGATGGCTGGATGGCATCAGCTACTCGATGGACATGAGTTTGGGTGAACTCCAGGAGTTGGTGATGGACAGGGAGGCCTGGCATGCTGCGATTCATGGAGTCGCAAAGAGTCGGATACGACTGAGCGACTGAACTGAACTGAACTGAACTGATGAATAAATCCCATCACTACACATCAGTCAGGTTGAGCTAAGTTATGCTGCAGTAACAAGTGAGCCCCTGATCTCACTCAGCAAAGTTTGGGACTGGCACGAGGCAGTTGAAGACTGCTGTACATCATCCTTACTCTGAGATCCAGGGTGGCGGAACAGCCACTGCTGGAAGATGGACAAGTCCTGGCAGCAGGCTAGAGAGAACTCTGAAAATTGTTTATCCACCCTTTTTTCCAGACAGAAGCCGGTCATGTGGCTGTGCCTGACTTCAGAGGCAGCTGGGAGATGCAGAGCTCTCAGGCACGCAGGAGGCAGAGAACTAGAAATGGGTAGTGAATGCCCTAATGATTTCCACATGCTCATTTGACTTACTCTCTGAGTACAAATGTGTCAAAGGCTATGGAATTGGTTTTGTGAACTTTGGGAAAATATTTTGACTCAACCTGTTGATGCTTTGGAGAAGGCTTTGAAAGTTGGCTTTGAAGTTTTAGACTTCTTAGAGAAAAAGATCCCATTGAAGACTGGAAAGCAGTATTTTGTGGTCATTCTAGAAAAAAATTGCTCAATGGGTTTATTAAAGAGGTCACTGGTGGAAAATGATGCAAAATCTTCATACTCCTATTGAACAAAGTTTCTGAACAGGACAAATCAGTGCAGAAATAAAAAGAAAGAAATTCCTTCATCCAGTGAAATCCAATTTAAAAATTCACTTGTCAGACTTTTCATTCAACCCTCCAGTTGGAGTTGTTTGTAGGAAATCTGTTTTCCTATCACGGCTCTGGCACATGCAGATTCATAGTCTATAGTTGAACTAGACTGGAATCCTCTTTCCTATTTATATTTATGATGCTATTCTGAACTCTAGTATTTACATTACTATTTTCAATATACTCTTATTCTTAACAAACCACCTTGGAGCCGTTGATTCTTTTCTGTGAACCGAGGATTTAAAACAGCAGAGTGATAACAAAAAAAAAAATGACAAATTTTTGAAAAAAAAATTTAAAGAGAAAATAAAACGAAGTTCTTAAATGAATTAGGTAGATGTCCTTGAACAGGATGGATATATATATTCAGTAAAAGTTTACTTGTGGAAATAGTATAAGCAACACTCAGTACCCCTAGAGACAGATAATGTAGAAAACTTTCTGTCTTTATTTTTAGGAAATGGGGACGATCTGAAAAGTTCAAAGCTTGTGGTTCCTCAGAGAATATGATCCGCCATTCTATCAGACAATGTCCTTCTCAATATCTCCAACCAATTTGTGGGTTTTTTTGGCCATTATTGCAAGAGATCCCCCAATTATTTTAATTAATCCTCCCTTTAACCTTCTAATTATCATGGTGTGAAATGAGGTTGGGAGGGACATTCTCTCCTCCTGCTATTTGATTATATACACAGGTCTCACTAAACAACAGAGAAACATTTTCATTTTCATGCTTCCTTTTTTAATGGCATATTGAGTATACCAGTTCAGAGCCCAATATCCCAATGCAAAATGTAGGTAATTAGAAGAGGGTTCTCAACCTTGGGATCAAAGACAGGGGTCTCTCACTTCCTGGCTTTTACCTCAGAATTGAAATCTGGGACCACATTCTCAGATGGCAATGGAGAGAGAGAGAGAGAGGCATGACCTCAAAAATTCCTGACTCAGCTACTGACTTTTTTCCCCCCCTATTCTATTTTATTCATGTGTTTATTTGGCTGCTTTGGATCTTAGGTGCAGCACATGGGATCTTTCGCTGGGACACATGGGCTCAGTAGCAGCAGTGTGTGGGCTTAGTTGCCCCCTAGGTATGTGGGATCTTAGTTCCCTGACCAGGTATTGAATCCGCAACCTCTTCACTGGAAGGTCTGTTCTTAACCACTGGACCACCACAGGGAAGTCCCTCAGCTACTGTCTCTCACCCAGGAGTGAGGATAACTAGCTGGCCTTACATATAATCCCCTGAAAATACCACATTATGGGCCCATGAGCAGTGATCTGAACCCAGTGACCCCAGTGCCATGAATGAATTTCATGTTCAATGGGTCAGTGATCCCATTCTTACCTGTGGGAAGGACCCTGGGAAGTGGTAGAGAAAAGTCAGCCAGGTTCCCTTTAAAAGTTGTCTATAGGGAGGAGAGAGAAAGTCCATTCTTCTGTGAACCAAAGTATGAAAAAGTAGAGAAAGACGTTCCTTCTCTCAGGCACTAGTGTTCACTGGCTTCTATGGTTTGAATATGTATGTCACTCCAAAAGGAAAAAGGAAGGAACCCAGAAACCCCAAGTCTCTTCCTTTGGGGGGAAGGGAGTTTAGGAGTGAAGCTCCAATTCTCTCCTCTCAAATTTTCCTTCCCTTTGAAGAATTGCTCATTAATTACCAAGCCCTCCAACACTGTTTTGTGTAGGGATGTGGTATGGGTTGAAGTGTGTTCTCTAAAATTCCCATGTTCAAGTCTTAACCCCAGTACCTCAGAATGGGATGTATAAGGATACAGGATTCTTAAAGAGGTAAGTTACCATGAGGCTGTATAGGTGAGTCTTAATCAAGCATGACTAGAGTCCTTATAAGAGGAGGACACCTTAGATATTGACACACATAGAGGACAGACCAGGTGAAGACACAGGGAGAAGGTGGCTGTCTTCTCTGGGGTACTTTGTTAGGGCCATCCTGGAAAATGATACACGATGGGTGGAAAGTGACTTCTTTTGATGTCTAAGAACATAGCTGAGAGCAAACATTTAAGGCAAGTTTCTGTAAAGTTTATTGTTGTCCAGTTGTTAAGTTGTCTCTGACTCTTTGTGACTCCATGGACTGCAGCATGTCAGACTCCTCTGTCCTCCACTATCTTCCAGAGTTTGCTCAAATTCATGTCTGTTGAGTTGGTGATGCCATCCAACCATCTCATCCTCTGTCACCCCCTTCTCCCCCTGCCCTCAATCTTTCACAGCATCAGGGTCTTTTCCAATAAGTCGGCTCTTTGCATGGGTGGCCAAAGTATTGGAGCTTCAGCATCAGTCCTTCCAATGAACACTAAGGGTTGATTTCCTTTAGAATTGACAGTCTTGATCTCCTTGCATCCAAGAGACTCTCAAGAGTCTTCTTCAGCATCACAATTAGAAAGCATCAGTTCTTTGGTGCTCAGCCTTTTTTAGGGTCCAACCCTCACATCCATACATGGCTACTGGAAAAAGCCTAGCTTTAACTGTTCATAAAGTTTGCAACACAGCAAAAAGGAACCAGACACACACTAAGGTAAAACTAGGTCATCAGGCTTGTAAGAAATGGCTTGCTTTTTAAGCTCACTAATGGCTCATCCCATTCAGGAAAGAATTGATGCCTCCTGCACCCCAGGGTCCAGAGCTGCATCCCCACCCACACAGCCCATTATTTTGTCCAGAAATCATGTGGTCACATGTGCTGAGAGCTGGGTTAGGACTCAGACCACAAGTGGCCTGTGGCTGGAGTTGGTGGTCAAGAAAAGAATGGTAGAACCCAGCATCACAACCCCTGGGCTTGCCTGCAAGCCGGTGTGGACGTGCTGTGAATCTGTATGGCTGTGGCATTTCCACATGTGCGCTGGGAGGGCCATGTAATGAACAAGGTGTCTATAAGCATCTGATGAAAACTATGTTCCCACACCCCTACGAGGGCCTCAGAGCAGGGACGATGCTCTCCTCTCACTCGAGAGAAACCTTATAGGAACATTCTCTGGCAAAGGCAAGCCCCTCCAGTGTGCTCCAGGAAAATAGTTCTGAACACAAGAACTGCCAGGTCTGGATAAACATAGCTCAGTCCCTCAGATGTTTTGAACATGACTGAATGTTCATACCACACAGCCTTCCATCAGAGGCCTCCAAATAGTTCACATAAAATCCTGAGCCTGTTCCAGGCGGCAGCTCGTCAAGGGTTATCAGATCCACTGTTAGAGAGACTGAGCACGATTAAGTGTTTATCCTTGGAGATAAAGTGAACCAGGAGAAAGTTGATGCTTGAGATGGAGCTGGTGGCAGGAGAGTCCAATTCTAATAGACTTGGACATTTCTTTATACTCAAAACCCCCTTTTTCTCATGTTTAAAATGGGAATAACAAAATAATTCCCTGGTGGCTCAGATGGTTAAGAACTTGTCTGCAATTCGGGAGACCTGGGTTCGATTCCTGGGTTAGGAAGATCCCCTGGAGGAAGGTTTGTCAACCCGCTCCAATATTCTTGCCTGGAGAATCCCCATGGACAGAGGAGCCTGGCAGGCTACGGTCCATGGGGTCGAAAAGAGTTGGACATGACTGAGTGACTAAGCACAGTGATAATAATAGTGTGTCTTGAGACTTCTTGGTGGCCAGGGATTAAGATTCCATGATCCCAGTGCATGGGGCACGGGTTCAGTCCCTGGTTGGGTAACTAAGATCCTGCATGTTGGAGGGTGTGGCCAAAAAAATAAAATAATAGTGTGTCTTCATATACATGCTCTAGGTTTTTAGTCAGATTAAAAAGCAAAGAGGGTTCCTACTTTGTGGTGGGGAAGCTCTCAAAGTTCCTGCACACCTTAGCCTTCAGGAAGAAACATAGAAAATGATGAGAAAGGTGATAAATGCTGAAGTGATAAAGACCTTCAAGAACACATTCACCACTGCCCAGCATTCTTGAGACATCCTACGATTCTACTGTACCAAAATCTATTTTCCTTAAACCCACCTTGAAGTCCAAGCAGCAGAAAGCATAGCTGATGAGCCAAGAGGTTGGAAATTTTAAATATTGAAGTAACATAAATAAATGAGTTGTAAAGCAACTCAAAGCAATATTCAACAGTCAGAGTGTAGTGCATATAAACAGGGGATCCCCACCTTCATGTGCAGATTTCTAGCGAAACACAGAGGTTTGGAGATTTGTATGTGTTTTCAAACAACCCCTTCATTCATACATACAACAAATATTAATAAAGTGTGTATGTTATGCCAGGGACTGAAGTTAGCCATAGGAATGGAAGAGTGGTAAGACAAGTCTCAGCCTTCCAAGACTAGAGCCTAGAAGGAGAACATCAATAAGGAAATTAAAAAAAGAAAGAAATGCAATAAAGTGTAATTAGATTCTCAGCAGCTGGACTTGGTATTCACCGTGTCAGCAGTATATGAGTAAGGACGCAGGCCTGTGCCTTCCAGTGATTTTTTTAATGACTATATTTTCCCCTTTCTTTTTTGTTTTTTAAGTTGTGAAAGTGTGATAACACCTTTACAGCAGACTTGGAAAATACAGAACAAAGTTATATATAGTTCCACTATATATTACAATTATTTTTTAAGTAGATAATTTAAGATTTTTGGTTGGCGTTCAATATCAAATGCTCAAAAATTAATAGAATGAATATACAGAAAAGGATATACTAGACTCGAACAGCACCATAAGCCAATTCAAAATAATTAAAATGTATGCAATTTTCATACAACAGTAAGATAGTAATCATATTCAAGTTCCCATAGACTATAAACTAGGGGATGTTGGAACATACCCAAGGATATAAAACAAGGTGCAAAAATTTCATGGTCTAAAGGTATTGAAATCATACAGAGTCTGTTCTCTTATCACTGTGAAGATAAGTTTAATGACTATTTTTAAGACAAGTTTTAAGTTTACAGGAAAATTGAGGAAAAGGTACAGGAATTTCCCATACAGCTTCTACCCACCTCCCCACATACACAGCCTCCCCATTATCAATGTCCCCCACCAGATGGTATGTTTATTACAGTTGATGAATCTACAAGGACTCATCATAGTCATCCAAAGTCCACAGTTTAGCTTAGCATTCATTTGGTGGTGTACATTGTATGGGTTTGGACAAAGGTATAATGACATGTACCCATCATTACAATACCATACAGAGTATTTTCACTGCCCTAGAAACCTGTACTTTGTTTCTTCATTCCTAGTATCCATGTTAGTCACTCAATCTGAGTGACTGACTGACTCTTTGGGACCCTATGGACTGTAGCCCGCCAGGCTCCTCTCTCCATGGAATTCTCCAAGTAAGAATACTAGACTGGGTAGCCCTTCCTTTCTCTAGGGGATTTTCCTAACCCAGGGGTTGAACCTGGGTCTCTTGCATTGCAAGCAGATTCTTTACTGTCTGAGTCACATGGGAAGCCCTAACTGCTATTAACTATTCATTCGTAACTGCTCCCCAAAGTCCTGGCAACTGATCTTTTGACTGTCTCCAAGGTTTTGCCTTTCCCAGAAAGTCATGTAGTCTGAGTCATACAGTACGTAGACTTTTCAGATTGTCTTCTTTTACTTAATCATATGCATTTAAGTTTGCTGTGCTTAGTTGCTCAGAAATGTCCAACTCTTTGCAACCCCATGGACTGTAGCCCACAAGGCTCCTCTGTCCTTGGGGATTCTCCAAGCAAGAATACCAGAGTGGGTTGTCATGCTCTCTTCCAGGGGATCTTCCTGACCTGAGAATTGCACTGGGGTCTCCTGCATTGCAGGTGGATTCTTTACCAACTGAGCTACCCTCCTCCATGTCATTTCAAGGCTGGATAGCTCATTGTGTGTGTTCAATAATATTCCATTGTCTGGATGTACCAGTTTATTTACACATGTAATGTTAATTTTGCTTGGGTGCAGTGTGACCTAGGTGGCTGAGGGCACAGTGTGAAATGTATGGGCAGGAACAAGTCACCAAACTAATGAGGAGACCAGCTGACTTTCCACCACCAGTTGATGCTTGGTTGGAGGGAGGGGTGTGGTGGTGACTGGCACAGTTACCTTCACGGTGTGACTGACGAGAATCTATCTCAGTGTAGTGAGAAACAACCTTAAGAAAAATCCAGTTGCTAGTGGCGATGATGGAGAAGAAATGAAAGACCTCTAAGGACGCGACTGTTGACAGTAACCATTGATACTGATGGACGGTAGGTTGCCCTCTGTGTGCTTGGGTCTTTGGTAGCATACTTCTTCTAAAGAGCATTCAGTCCCCAATGGGAAGCAACTATGTTTTGTGAACACTTACTGGCATTTTGGGGCTTCCCTGGTGGCTTGAAGGTAAAGAATCTGCCGGCAATCCAAGAGATGTGGTTTGATCCCTGGGTCAGGAAGATTCCCTGGAGAAGGAAATGGCTACCCACACTCCAGTATTCCTGCCTGGAGAATTCCATGGACCAGAGGAGCCTTGTGGGCATTTTGGTGCTAGTTAACTAAAATAGGTTCTTTCCCATGCTCAGAATGTATTCCTCATGAATAGAAAGGCTCTATTCTGTATGAAATGTGTGATGGTAGACAGAAAGTGTTAGAAGCTTCTTGAAGGGAGTGACTTGGAGCAGATTCTTGGAAGATAAGTCATGCACTGACCTTGTGACTAAGATCAAAAGTTCCGAAAGACCCTTGCCTGTTTGGAAAATACTGGGCAAAAACCAAACAAAAGGACTTCTGTTTCTGGCCAAGGAGGGTGGTAGGGATTTACCCTCTGACTAGAAACAACCCAAAGTGATCATGGCAAGAAAAGTTCATAAGCTGGTTGTTTGTCCTTGAAATATCTTCCCCCATAGAATCAGTTTTAAGTGACAGGTTCATTCCTGGCTGATGCACAAAAGCCTGTTTCCTCCACATGAGGGAATTTCAACTATACTCTCTGTTAAGTAGGTTTTATAGCCTGGTTTGAAGACACAGTCTCCCCATGTTGTACGTTGTCTCCCTGAAGGAGATGTTGGGGGACCAGAAGAACAAGGAAACAATGATCATTTAAATAGTCCTTTCACCTGCTGCAGGTGTCTGCTGAAATGGAAATGGAGAGGTTCGAGGACAGGTCTGGCCTCTGGGAACACCTGGGCATTGTTTGGTCAGTGGATAAAGGTCTTTTCTAAGTGCTTGAGGCTTTCACCTCCCTGGAGAGGGCTGTCCAAAGCTCTTGGCTGCCCTGAAGGGGGAACTGGGGAATTATTATGGACCCAGAGACTTTCCAGCTTGATACAGTTCCTTCTAACCCAGGTATGGAATGAGATGATAAGAGCAAATAAATGTGTCTGGGTGGTCATAGGGTCTGTGGATATTTAGAAAACAGAGAACATATAAGTAAAAAAAGACACAAATAAAAAGACATCTCCAAGGCAACAGAGAGGAATGCTACTTGTGGGGATGTTGGCGGGGGTGGGGGGACCATTGCAACACAGGGGATGCATTCCTAATCGGTCCTTTCAGGGCATTTGGGAACTTTCCAAGAAGTAATAGACTGAGAGCTGGAGGACCAGCACAAGTCAGAGTGGAGATGGAGGCTGAGAGAATTCCAGGCCAGGAGAAAGGGCAGGGCAGGGGTCAGAAGGCGGGACAGAACATGCCTGGTAGAGACACTACAAACTGCAGCCCACCTGTCGCCGAGTACAGCAGGTGTTGGGGAATATTTCAAAGCACCAGCTCAGCATGTTTTGTTACAGGAGAAAAGGATTTAAGTCAGCTAATAAATGGGCTTCCCTGGTGGCTCAGCAGTGAAGAATCCACCTGCTAACACAGGAGACATGGGTTAGATCCTTGGGTCAGGAAGATCCCCTGGAGAAGGAAATGGCCACCCACTCTACTATTCTTACCTGGAGATGCCAGTGGACAGAGGAACCCAGCGGGCTACAGTCCATGGGATCGCAAATAGTCAGACTTGACTTAGTGACTAAACAACAACAATAAGCAGGCTATAACCAGGTTTCTATTTTGTTCTGTTTTGATGTTTTTTTGTTGCAGGATTTCTCAGAACCTTTGAAATTCTTCTAGATGCTCATATCCATCAAGAAATCCTCTAGTGGACTTTTCTCTCAAAAAACTATCAGCGTGTTCCACAGAGGCCTTGGTGGGCAGTGCCACCTCACTAGAGACACTCAGCTGAAGCTTTGGGACAAAGCCAGGATGAGAACATGGTCTCTGGAGTTGTTAGAAAGATCCAGGCTTTTTGACTTTGATTCTATGAGCAAAATGTACAATTTTTCTAGCTTTGCTTCCCTCACTGAAATTCGGAATAATAGCTGGAATGATAGTTTTTTTTTAGTTTAGTTTTATTTTGGAATAATAGTTCCAAAAATAATAGTTGTCAACAGTGGTTGCCCTTGGGGACTGGGAATTGACTGGAAAGTGGCTCGATGGAATTTTCTGGGTTGACAATAATGTGCTGTATTACTCAGGTGGAGACAGTCATCAAATTCTATCAGTGGTGCCCTTGAGATGTGCACATTTTACTGTATGTAAATCTTACCTTAAAAATGTGAAGCATTTATTGCACTTTATTTAATGGTTTTCATGTCATATTACTTAAGAGTGAATAACCTGACATCTGCAACCAACTTTTAAATGAAAAAAAAGTAAAATGGGTTGATAGATGGATACATATGTGATAGAGCAAATGCTATTAAAAGGTAGCAATTATAGATTCTAAGTGGTAGGAATTTGGGTGTTCATTGGGCCACTCTTTCAACTTTTTTTGTATTTTTTTTCATAATAAAATGTTGGGGAAAAGTAATAATTACTATTTCTCAGGTCAATTTCAGTACAGTGAGTCCCCTACACATGAATGAGTTCCCATCCATGAGCACTTTTCTAAGTTCAATTTGTTCATAAGTCCAATAAAATCAGCCTAGGTACCCAGCTAACATAATTGGCTATATATTGATAGTTCAGTTCAGTTAATCAGTTGTGTCTGACTCTTTGTGACCCCATGGACTGTAGCACACCAGGCTTCCCTGTCCATCATTGATAGTACTGAACTGAAATAGGTTTATAATACTTTTCACACATGGTAAAGAATCCACCTGCAATGCAGGAGACACGGGTTTGATCCCTGGGTTGGGAAGATCCCCTGGAGAAGGGAATGGCAACACACTCCAGTATTCATGCCTAGAAAATTCCATGGACAGAAGAGCCTGGTGGGCTACAGTTCATGGGATCACAAAGAACTGGACATGACTAACACACACTCCATAAAAAACAAAGAAAAAATAAAATATTTTAAATTTTATAGTACAGTAATCTTATAGACATATGAACTAACTCATGTGATTGGACTTGCAAACACATGTTTGCATCTTTGAAAGTTGGCAACTTGGAGTTTCATATATAGGGGACTTACTGTATTAGTACAATGTCCAGAACATAACAAGTTGGTGATGATGATTATTTTTAATGGTCATTAGATAGTGACAAAGTGTAGGCAGAGAGAGCATTTGGCTTTGGCAGTAATTCAGAGAAATTAAACCAGGGCCTAAAATAGAGTGGTTGCCATGAGAATGAAGGTGGTGGAAACAGTTTGGAGATGGAGCTGCTAACACTCGGTGGTCCACGGGTAACTGGTGTTGAGAGAAGGTGCAGAGTCTGGGGTGATGCCGCAGCTTCCGGTCTTGACAACGGATGGTTGGATGCTGGTACCTTTCAGAGGGGCCCATCCTCTCCGGATGAAGGAGAAAGGGCTCTAGAATGTCCTGGTCCTGAGGCTGTTTTGTAGTGAAGGAGCTGCAGCAGCCCTGACTGACAAGTCGGCTCCTCTTATCTTCCCCACTTCCACAGAGCAATGCAAAACGTGTTAAGCTTTGTTTCCACCAGTGAGAGGAATATCTTAAGGCTGCAAGACTCAGCCTCAGGAAGGTGCTTCAAGGGACACTCTTTAAAGCCCTTTGCGGATTTTTCTGGAAATGACAGCTTCATGGTCCTGGGGTCTGCAAGTTAAGATAGTAGTGGTTCCGTGGAGGGGGTGACAGCTCAGAATGTGGTAGAGTGTGGTTCCTGCAGCCCTGAGACCCTCGCCCAGCACTGTTGGACCAGTGCTCCAGGCAGGGCCAGCCTCAGAATAGTGCTGCCATCAACACTGTAGCTCAGGGACTTCCCTGGGCGTCTGGCAGTTAAGAATCTGCCTTGCAATGCAGGGGACACGGTCCAGGAACTAACATCCCATATGCCACGGAGCACCTAAGCCCAGGCACCACAACTACTGAAACCTGCACTTTAGAGCCTGCGCTCTGCCCAAGAGAGGCCACTGAAATGAGGAGCCGTGCACAGCAAGGAAGACCTGATACAGCCAAAAGTAAATAAATAAATAAATACTTAAAAAATAGACTGTGGCTCAGAGATGGTGGTGTTAGAGCAATGCTTCCTGGTATGACTATTTTCTCTGGCCAAGGAAATGCTGAACGTTGAGAGTTATTCTGTTCATTATTCAGTGCTCTTCCCAAGTCAGGGTGCTGTTTTTCATAAAAATGTGCCTGTCACTTGATTTTCCATAGGCCTTGCTTTGGGGATTGAAGACCTGCATCAGAGGAAAAGTGTTAATAGTCAGGTTTACGCCACAGATGAGAGCCCACAGTTCCAGGCAGGGGGCTGTACGAGTTGCACGGTTGGTCTCAGCTGTCTCCACGGTGATGCTGCTGGAAGCTTTGTGAGCACACAGCTCACCAATCAGAACAGGGCGGCCATGAGGAAGCACACATTGAGAGTGAGACTTTAGAAGCTTTTAGAGAGATTTTACATGGCATGACACCCAGTGTGTGACCAGGGGACATGTCCCTCTGGCATATCTATCGGATCCTACAGAACCTTGGAGTCTTCTCAATCTCTTTCTCTATCACTCAGAAATACAGCTGAGCCAGTGATTAAAGCCTGTTTTCTAGGCTCCAAAGAACCAGGAATGTGAGGAAGTCTATCCATGACCATGGGTGGGGCCGGAGTGGGGGGTTGCAATTGCCTCTGCTGGCAGAGTCCTGCTTCTGATTATAACCTGTTTGATATGAAATCCCAACTCTATGATTCTTCATGTATCAGCTAGCTTTAGCTACATAAGAAATCATTCCCAAACTTTTATTTTTTTGGCTGAACTGTATGGCATGTGGGATCCTAGTTCCCCCACCAGATATTGAACCCTACATTGGAAGTTCAGAATCTTAACCAATAGGCCACCAGGGAAGTCCCCATTCCTAAGCTCAGTGGCTTAAAATGACAATTTATTGATTTTCAAGATTCTGAGAACTGGCTGGGCTTCGTTTGGCATCCCTTCTGATCTGGGCCTGAATCCACTGTTCTGTCCAGGGTGGCTCGTGGGTCTGGGGTCTTTGCTGAGTTGGGTGGGATGGTTCAGATCATGCTCCATGAGGTCTCCCCATACCCAGAAGGCTTCCCTGGGCTTGTTGTGATGATGGGGGAACAGTCCCCAGCAGTAGTGGATTAACCCTCAATGGGCAAGTGCTCTTTAAGCCTCCTAATATCCCATTGGCTAAAGCAGGTCTGCTCTGGATTCAAACCCTGCAGAAACAGACTGTACCTCCTCACAGAGGGAACAGAAAAGCTACATTGTAAGGAGGCGAGCATACAGGGACCAGAAGCTTTCCTGGCTATTTTTGCATTTAACGAAGATTGACGAGACCCTGTGACAATGTTCACCCCCGGCTCATAGGAGCTGCTCACTAAAGAGTTATTAAATGAATATGATTTTAAGACTTTATTTTTCCTTCTTTTCACATAGTTGAGGTTAAGATGCTCAAAATACACTGTTCCCAGAGGCTGGTTCTGACTGTGGATGCCAAAAATGCCCAGCCATCTGTTTACTCTGTCATCATGGAAGAAGCCAGTAAAGTCCAGTGACCTTAGTTAGAGGAACTGTATAGCTTTTGTTTCCTTTATAGAAGCAGCCACTGGCATAGACTGGGAACTCAGTCTTCATCCATTGTGTGGTTGTTAAAACAACACCAACTGGTTTCAGCTCCACCCAGGTATTCACACATAACATTGTGTACAAGCAGTAGGGGGTAAGGATCAGCTGCTAAAATTACTGGGTGAAAAGTGGCTCTATCAGGGATATCTCTGGAGAAAAGTCTAGTTTGAAAAGATGCATGCACCCCAAAGTTCATAGCAGCACTATGCACAACAGCCAAGACACGGAAGCAACCTAAGTGTCCACTGACAGAGAAATGGGTAATAAAGATGTCATACATATATGTCATATGTATACAATGAAATATTACTCAGCCATAAAAAAGAATGAAATAATGCCATTTGTGGCAACATGGATGGACCTAGATATTATTGCACTAAGTGAAGTAAGTCAGAAAGACAAATATCATGTGATACTACTTATATATGAATCTAAAAATAAAGATACAAATGAACTTATTTATAGCACAGAAATACACTCACAGATATAGAAAAGAAAACAAACTTATGGTCACTGAAGGGAATTAGCAGGGAGGAAGGATAAATTAGGAGTGTGGGATTAACAGATACACTACTATTTAGAAAATAAATAATCAACAAGGACCTACTGTATAGCACAGGGGACTCTACTCAATATTTTGTAATAATCTATAAAGGAAAAGAATCTGAAAAAGGATATACGTACACATGCGTAACTGAATTCCTTTGCCATCCACGTGAAACTAATACAACATTGTAAATCAACTATAATTCAATTTAAAAAAAAAAAGGAAAAAGAGGATAGAAAAACTTGAACTTACAGAAAAAGTCTTATTGCCTTTTCTAATAAACCCCACATTCTTAGGAAAAAGAAAAAGAAAAGTGGCTCCACCAGTCACCTGGGTGGACACATACCTGCTGGTGTGTCGTCTGAGTACAGGGCTCCGGTGCCACCGGGCTTGTGCACAGGCTGGTGGACCAGGTTCCTATTTTCTCTAGCTCCATAGCTGCGGAGTCCAGGTATCCAGCCCCTCAGTGGTCGTCTTCCTCAGCTTGCTGGAGTGGAGCTCCTTCTCAGAAGGTCTTCCAGTTGGGGGCCCATCCCTGACAACCCTCGCCAACCACTCTCCCTCTGGATTCTCTGGAAGAACCTCTTTGGAGGGGGTTATTTGAGGAACCTGGGGTGATCTGAGTAACAATGTGATCAGGATGCTTTTATTTCGCTGGAGGAGTTCTTGCCCTCCCTTGCAGCCTGCAACCCTGGGGCATCGTTGGGCTTCTGCGCACCGGCTCAATGTTCCTCTGTGTGTCACTGGTCTCTGTGTGTGGAGGTGTGTCAGGGGGTCCTGGAGCTGACCTAGGAGAAAAGACATGGCCACAAGAGTCTGCAATACACAGCAAGCTTCATCAGTGGATCTTGGACAGGGTCGCATGAGAGACAAGGTCAGTTCATCACAGCTAGAGACCATACACAGGGACCACTATCCAGAAAGGGAGGAGGGAAAGGGACTCCTGGGGAGCAGGGCCAGGAGCGAGGGCTTACATGTGTATCTGTGTGTATCCAGTGATGCTGCCCAATGGGACATCTCTGGGTCAGAGGACCGAAGGACCATAGCGGTTTGCGGGGGTATTACAACCACAGACTCTTTCTCATCAATGGCTTGGAGTCATGGGGTAAGGTCTCATGGGGCTTGCACAGCAGCCAAGTTCTAAGTGGCTAAAACTTTTGGGCTATTTTTAAATAATTGGATGTGTAAGCATTGGAGTTAGAAGCCAGGGAGCTTTTAAGTAATGGGTCTCAGCCTGCAGTGAAGATGTAAACCACCCGGAGGCCACAACCCCGTAACTGGGGTTTGGGTGTTCTTCCAAAGTCCATGATGAGGCCACGCCCTGAGCTAAGACTCAGTGGTCCCCCTGAGAGGAGAATGACCACCTGATAGGGGAGAGTCTGAATGGTTACTGGGAATCACATGTCCCTGATGGCCTCAGACCACATCCTCCCTATTCCTTACTGGGGATCACAGCCCCTGTGAACACTGCCTCTTCCCTGCCAGGGCTGGGGAGGCCTTGGCCGATGTCTCCTGCCTCCACACCTGCCTCTTCATTTCCTGAAATGCCTGGAGCCATCTCTTCCGTTTGTGTCCATTGATTTAGGCTAGAATGTCAGGGCCCACGAGGGTCATGTAGCGCAGTGTTTCCAGTGGTGAGTTCCAGGGAATCTAATCCTTGGAGACAATCTGAGAATAGGCATTCAGTGCTCTGATATATCTAGGAAAGGCTTCATCACCTAGTCTCCTCCTAGGGGCTCCCAAGACACAGTTGTAGGTTCAAGGATCCAAGATGATAGTGGAGTGAGTATGTTGTGTGGGGCATCCTTTGGGGAGGTTCTGGAAAGGACCTCGCTGGGGAGAAAAATTCAAAAGAGTCCTGATGTCTCCAAGGATCGAGAAGCTTACAAGGTAGTGAAATTCAGATTTTAATGGTATTTTGATTTCATTATCGTTGTACAGCATAAAGGATGAATGAGCTATGAGAGCGATGAGGGAGAGAGAGCAAAGAGGGACAGAGAGAGATTCAGAGACATAAGATAGCAAGACAAGGGGAGGGGCTTCCTTGATGGGCCAGAGGTTAATGCTTCACCTTCCAATGCAGGGGGTGCAGGTTTGATCCCTGGTTGAAGAGCTAAGATCTCATATGCTTCGTGGCCAAAAAACCAAACCATAAAAAAACCGAAGCAATATTGTAATAAATTCAATAAAGACTTTTGAAAAAGGTGCACATAAAGAAATCTTTAAAAAGAAAAGGACAATAAGACAAGGGAGTCATTTAATCCCCATGGTTGAATGGACCACACTTTGCATCTGAATCATGTCTGACCTTGCTTTTAGTGAGGGTTATAATGACTCTCAGGCTTCCCAGGTGGTGCTAATGGTAAAGAACCCGCCTGCCAATGCAGGAGATGTAAGAGAAGCAGGTTTGATCCCTGGGTGGGGAAGATCCCCTGGAGAAGGGCATGGCAACCCTCTCCAGTATCCTTGCCTGGAGAATCCCATGGATAGAGTGGCCTCGTAGTTGTGGTGGGCTCAGTACTTGTGGTGCATGGATTTAGTTACTCCTTGGCATGTAGGATCTTCCTGGACCAGGGATCGAACCCATGTCCCCTGCACTGGCAGGCGGATTCTTAACCACTGGACTAACAGGGAAGTCCAACACTTTCATTTTTGTCACTGTGAAAACTGGGTTGAGTCCACAGAGGCACATTTATGGGATGTAGTGGCTTATGGTCCAAGTTTATGTTTGGCCTGCATCACCTGCCAACTCTGTGCCCTTGGGCACTGTGGTAACCTCTGGGGGCTGAAGGGGTCACAGTGGTCCACCCCTTCTGGGATTGTTGTAGGTATTAAAGTCAAGGTTTCAGCACAGTGTCTGGGGAGTGCCTGATCAGTTATAGGCATCACATTTTGTAATTCCCTCCCCAACCACACGATGTTGACTTTTCTTCATTTCATTAAATTATCTTCCTTGACACTATTTTTAATATCTTCACAGCATTTCATCTTATGACTGTACCAACCTTTATCCCCTATTGTTTGAAATATGGCATGTTCATTTTCCTTCTACAACAAACAGCTGCTTTTTTTTTTTTTTGCATATCCATATTTCTAGAATTTTCCTTTCTGGATCAAAACTGTAAGGTAATTGCCACGCAAGGTCCGGGATTTATCACTGAAGTCCCCCAGAGAGGTATTTCCTAGTCTTAAACAATGAAGAGTAAAAATACTTGAAGCTTTGCCCAGTCTTGCTTTGAACCTCTCCAAAGGTTTTGACCTTGATCTGTGAACTTCCTAGGCTTTCGCTGAGGTTTCCCACTGGTTAAGTGGTTCAGGGGGTCACAAGGAAGAAAACATCTGTTCTCAAGTTCAATTGAAGTGCAGTCTCGTTCCTCCAGCTCAAAAGTGCTCAGGTAACAAAAGGAAGCATCGTGGGGAAAATGAGGCAGCTTGGGGAATGCTCCCCTGGGTCTCTTGCTGAGATGCTTTGTGTGTGCCCGTCTTTTTGTTTTGCTTTGCTGGTAATGAATGCTTCGCTGCCTGGTATGGTCCCACCTGCCTGAATCAAGCATTCCCTTGACTTAGAGTGGACCTTCCTGTCCACCTCCCTCAAAAACAACCGGCCTCTGTCAGCCAGCCCAGGTTGCCTTCTTGGCCTTGTTTCGCCTGGCCGCTGGGACTTGAAAAGTCCGTCCACGCCTCTCCAATTCCCTCACCTCAAGACTGTTACCTCCTCCATCCAAGGGAGCCTCTCTCCACCAGGAGAAGAAAAACGTTCCTTAGGAGTAAGAGTTTTTAGAAAAGTTTCAGAGTTCTCAGTCCCAAGTGCAAAGCCACATGGGACCCTCTCTTTCTTGGGTTGCTTCGGAATCCCCGCTCTCGCCTGCTCGTGAGATGCTGGAGAAGACCGCCTTGCCCCTCCACTTGCATCTATGGAATTCGGCCTTTCTCAGCAACAATGTGTTTGGGAACAAAGAGTTCTTTGTACTTCGTATCGTGCCAATGGCTCCACACGACCATTCTGTGCTTTGTCTCTCCCATAAGTGGGGCAGCTAAAGATGCGATGTATCCCATGATAAACTTCAATCTGTGTAACTGAGGGAATGGCCCTGTGCCAACCTGAGTTTGTGTGTCATAGGCTGCTTTTTACCTGCGTCTTCGTTGCTCGTTGAGAATATCTTCTAGGGGCTTGGAGATGACATAACTTCAGATATGTCCAGCTATAGCAGAATCTGCACACGGAAGTCAACACTGGCTTCATTCCTCCTCTTCCCCCTCTCCTCCTCTTCTTTCTCTCCTCCCTCCCTCTCTTCCTTCATCCCCCTCTTCAGCTCACTCTCTTAATAATAAACTGCTCAGAGAGTCTAAATGGGTCTGGATGGGGCAGTAACCAGCCTTCCGAGGCCCTTTCAGACCAGCTGTGTCTGAGCCCCGCCAGAAACGCCCACACAGGCTGCTGGCTGTAAGGAAACAGGAAGGGCCACCCTGCTGGAGTAAACACTCCCCAGATATTGACTGAGTGCTTGGTGGGGCTGATGTGCCAATGACATTCATCCCCTGGACAAATGCCCAAATGAGACTCATGTCTGTTTTTCCTTTGGGGAATTCTGCATAATGGAAAAACATCACAGGTTTGGAAACCAGAGGAGCTGGTTGCAAGTCCCAGCAGGTACTCGCTGGTGCACGGAGGAAAGACCCTCAATTTCCCAAGCCTCAGTTTCCAGCTAGAAAATAGTCCCGATTCCCTTCAAGTAAGATACTATATGAAATGGCATTTTGGCCACTCTAAGTGCAGAAGACAAGGGTTGCCTCTCACTTCCATGCATCTGATTCTCCTCCCTGTAGAGAGCAGTGATGGTCTCATGAAATCAAACTACCAGCCGTGCGCTGGGTCCACCTTGTGCCGGCTGCACAGGTGAGTGATGCTGACAGCTTGGAGGCAGGATGAGTAAGGGCACTGGGAATGGGGGCCACACAGGATGGGGCAATGGGTAGAGGTTGTAGGATGTTCTCTCTCTCTTTTTTTTTAATGAGAAAATAAACTGGGATGCATAAACAGATAAAACGTGTCAGTATCTTTGGTGAAAAAAGGGAATTAGATCACATAACATCTATGGAAGCACCATGAAAAAGGTTTAGATGTACTATGAATCCAGACAGCTATGTGTGTTTGTCGCTCAGTGGTGTTTGACTTCTTTATTTTTTTGTGACTACATGGACTGTAACCCACCAGGTTCCTCTGTCCATAAGATTCTCCATGGGAATCCTGGAGTGGGTTGTCATTCCCTTCTCCAGGGGATCTTCCCAACCCAGGGGTCAAACCCAGGTCTCCTGTGTTACAGGCAGATTCTTTACTGTGTGAGCCACCAGGAAGGCCCCAGACACCAATAAGAGGCTCCAAAAAGCAGTGGGTACCAAGAGTGGATTCTGCAGCCAGGTACCCGGATTGAATCTGTCCTCAGCCGTTTCCTCATGGGGCATCTTGAGAAAGTCACTCCATGTCTTACCGTGCCTTGATTTCCCCCACACCCCATCTTGCCCCAGTCTCCTTCCTTTGAATTCTTACACCCTGAAGCAGGAATCTCCAGGCTGAGTCCTGGCCTGAGTGGCAGCAGCCTCTGCAGTGCAGTCTTCAGAGTCAGATCCTGGGGGCATCCAGGAAGGCGGGGTGTCTGGGTGGGGGGTGGGGTTTGCTGAGACACCGTGCTCATCGGTCCCCATCACCACCATGTCAGCAGAGGACTGTGGGAACTCCTCTCTCTCTCTCTGTCTCTCTCTCTCACACACACATACACACACATCAGGTATACATACAAGCCCCTCTTATGCCTGCCAAGACTGACCACAGCTGTGTAACACTGCAGCCTGCACTGGGACTTACCTCGATTTGGGGCCACCTGACACCATATGCTGCAAAGAACCGACTCATTGGAAAAGACCCTGACACTGGGAAAGACTGAAGGCAGGAGGAGAAGGGGGCTACAGAGGATGAGATGGTTGGATGGCATCATTGACTCTATGGACACGAGTTTGAGCAAACTCTGGGAGATGGTGAAGGACAGGGAAGCCTGGCGTGCTGCAGTCCATGGGATCACAAAGAGGCGGACATGACTGAGCAACTGAACCGAACTGACGCCATGTGATGATCTGACTGGATGCTGGAACATCCCGGTGAATGTTAGAAATGACCTACACCTGAGCCCCCTCCCAGACCACCGCGTCCATGTGTGGCTCTGGGTCTGGGCAAGGACATTCCCAATCAAGGACTGATTCTGAGGAGCAGCCAAAGTTGAAATCTGAGATATGAAAACAGACTAAATTGTTTCCCTGTGACTGGGGAGATGCTGCCTGGGGGCAGAACTCCCTCCTGACTGTGGAGTCCAGCAGAACAGAACACAAAGTGTCTGTGGCAGAGCGGGACCTCCCTGCATGCATGGGTGCTCCAGACGGGGGATCCTTCACAGAAGAGGGAGAGAAACTGCCAGAATTTCAGGAAACTCATTCACTGAAACCAAGCCCCCTTGCCCGGAAGCTTCCACCTAGAGAACTTGGTAGAGATGGAGGACATTTTCTTTCTTTTTTTTTAAAAATTAATTTGTATTGGAGTACAGTTGTATTACAATGTTGTGTCAGTTTCTGCTGTACAATGAAGTTAATCAGCTATACATATACATATATCCCCTCATTTTGGGATTTGCTGCCCATTTAGGTCACCACAGGGCACTGAGGAGAATTCCCTGTGCTCTACAGTAGGTTCTCATTAGTTATCTATCGTAAACATAGTATCAATCTGTTATACGTGTCAATCCCAGTCTCCCAGTTCTCCCACCCCTTGCAGAATGTTTTCTGAGGGTTTGAAGGCGTCCAAGCTGCAAAGAGTCTGAGAAACACCCTCCTTTCTTTTGTGTGCCTCTCCGCAGCTTTTCCATTGTCCTGCCCGACAGGTTAGAATGTTTGCAACAGAGGCTTGTTTATTTGAATTATCTCATGAAGGTCAACATTTAATCCTGACTCGATTAAAACCCCACGGAAGACAGAGCTGTAGGAACCCATTTCCAGGAGCTGCGTTTCAATGTCTGCCTGTGTGACAGGGTGGAGAGAGGTCTAGACAGTCATGGCAGGTGGCGGGGGCCCTGATTTGGTTCCCTGCTGAGATCTTGTGAAGAGATGACCTGTGCAATGTTTGAGTGCCTTAAAATGATGTCGTTGATAAAGGATGAAACCTACTTGCACACACATTATACACATAGTGTACTGCATTGGCCTCAAAGTCCGTTTGAGCTTTTGTATACGCTGTAAAAGAAAAACCTGAATGAACCTTTTGGCCAACCCTATGTTTCATCTTCGCAGACTTCACTGGGGGTGGGGGGGCACTGAGGACTGGGTGATCTCTTTGCTCTGACACAGGCTGGCACTGGGGGTGAGAATGGCCTCGGATCCCAGCTTTCGGGCACACCTGAAGCTCCTCTCCCTCCAGTCCAGGCTCCCCACACTCTAAGGGCCTCTTGAGATCACTGTGTTCTGGTGACACAAAGCTGGGTGCTGTCTCTTTAAACAGTAGAGGCTGAGACGCTCTCAGGCCACCATGACATATCCCAGCATTGGACCAGCCCCTGAATAAACTGGATGGATGCCTGGTCTGGCTTCAGTTACTGGGGAGCATCACCAGGGCGCATTTCGGGGATCCTGGTGGGAAGCAGCAGGATTAAACCTGCCAGCTGCTGGTGTCTCAGCTGCCCTGTCCTGGGAGGGGCCTGCCTGACACGCGTCTGAGTGTGAAGAGAGCCGCGTGGAGGAAGGGGTGACCCTGTTTGGCCCGGTGAGTTGTCTTGGCAGACTGTGCCTCTGGATGGTGTGTGCTCATGATTTACAGAGCACTTGCTGCCCAGCCCCACACCCTGCAAACCACAAATGGAAAGGATCGCAGGGGAGACAGCGCGTGTGTGTTGGAAATGACCAGAGAATCCAGGGGTTTCTAAAATCCTTGGCTAAGAGCTGGGTATACACTCTGGCTGGGGAGGCCAGAAGGGCCCTTTGGGAGCACCTAGAAACCCTGGCACATCCAGAGTTGAAGGGAAGAAGGGGACCAGACACGCCAGCCCTGATGGAAAACAGCCCCACGCACACAGCTGGCAGGTGACCTCGGATTGTAAGCAGGTTGGGGAGAGGCTTTCACTTGTAACGGAGCCCTGGCCGGGACCTGGGTGTGGCCGAGCTGGTGACATCACCCTAGGAAGCGGCGTTTGTCTTCCACAGCTGGGGGCTGAACGGGCAGGAGGCAGGCGAGGGGCAGTGAAGTGACTGACAGGGACGGGTGGGTTCAGATGTCCTGTACTGTGACTACTGTGCGAGCTGGTTAATGACTAAAACCTTGGGTGCAAAGGAAAGGAAGAAATGAGCTATATCTTACCATGTGTGCACTTTTCTAGATGTCTATATTTCATTCAGAAGTTTAGCTGGGAAAAAAGACAAGAAAGGAAGAAAATCCTGAGTAGATATGCTAATATTTATAAAGTGCTTAGAACAATCCCGGGGAACCTGGTGATCATGTCAATGTTGGTTTAATAAATAAAAAGTCTGGATGGCACAAATTCCCAGGCAATTGCCCTGGCAATAATTCCCAGGGCAAACCCATCCTAGAATATGACCCAGGAGAAAAGTGATCACTCCCATTTGTTTAGTTAGTCCTTCTACCTACAAATGTGCTTTCAATCTAGGAGGCTGATAAGCGATGTTAGTTTAGGGGGTCGGGCTTTCCTTAAAAGGTTGTTGTGAGGATTAAATGTGAAATAATATTAATAATAATAGTGACAATTTCCTGGGTACTACTGATCCTTTATTTGGTTCCAGACACTATGCTAAGTATTTCACAACTATCTCTTTTAATCAACACCATAACCCTTTAAAATGGGCATTCTTAGTCCTGTTTGCAGATGAGAAAACTGAAGCACCCGGTACCTCAGCAAACTGACCAAATCCACAGCCCTGAGTAAGCAGGCTAATCAGGTTTGTTTGAGCCTCCACACCTAACCACTGGACCACACCCCTCTTACAGACCACCTCAGAATCCTGCTAACCCACCTGCCATATCACTGGGCAGGGAACAAAAATTTCCCAAGGATTCGTCTTTTTAATCTAAGGATTTTTGAAAGACCATTGTTTGAAGAATTTTTCCAAATTATCTTTGCTTGAAGAATGTATAATTAGCTGCCAGAGGCAGCCGCTTTCAGATAGTAAAATAAGTAGATGGGGGTATTTGAGTCATTCAGAGCGGTGATGTTCTGTGACACAGAGCTCTGGCAGGTGCTGGTGACTTGTGTGTGACCTGCTGCGTTGGCAGGCAGACCTGTAACGCCCACCTTCCCGCTCCGCGTTCCTGCATCAAGGCGGGCTCCCAGAGCGTCTTCCCCTCTTACTGGGGCGCACCCACCCTGCGCCCGGAAGGGTTATCCTCTCTCCCCGTGACGCTGGGCAGACCGCCTTCAGCCGACTATGAATCAGCTGATTTCCCTGGCTGCTCTTCCCCCACCTCAAATGGCCAACTCACCACCCTATGGCCGGGGACGCAAGCCCAGGCCGGGCACCAAGCCAGCAAACTCGTCTGGAGCGTACCCGGTTGTGGTCTGGATTTGTCCAGCGACCCCCGGGCGCGCTGTCCTGCAGTGGGCAGCCTTCTCCCCCACCTCCTCCAACTCTCCCCCTAGCAGGCCCGCTAGATCCGTCCCGGGAATCCGAGGCACCTGGCGCACCGCCTGGGCGCAGACGGGATCGCGCGGGCGGGCTTGGTGCGGGTGAGCCCCGCTAGGACGCAGGGGCAGGCCAGGGGCGCCAGGACTCCAGGGGAGGGATGTCTGCCTGCGCTTAAGTGCCATCTCCCCCTATCCGTGGGAGGGGCATCCAGGCTGGACCTCCGCGTGGGCGCGGTCCGAATGCGTGCGTCCCAGAGCCTGGCGCTGGGCACCCGCGGGGGCAACCTCTGGTCGACTTTCCCACGTGGGCGGAGGGGGCGGAGGGGCCAGTATATCGGTCAACTCTTGGTCTCGGTAAAGTCAGCGAAACCACGGGAAACGGAGGTGAGAAAGCTGCGCGGTCTGCTAGTTTCCAGGATAAGTCACAGCAGTTTTGCCGTCATCGACTTTCTCCCGGGGCGCAGCGTAAGGCCCAGGCTGTCTCCTGCCCTCCCTCTCTTCCCGCTGCCCTTTCCCCTCCCCGAGTCCCGCCCCCCTGCACACGCTGACCCAGGGACACACCCTACTGCAGCGACGCAGACAGGGCGTTGTTCCCGTTAAAGGGGAACGCCGGGAGCCTCCCTCCTGCCCCTCGCTTGGCGCGCGTAGCCCCGCAGCACAGCTGCCTTTGCGGACGCCAGCCGCTGAGCGGACGCACGGAGTGTGTGCCCGAGGCAGCTCTGAGGATCTCTGAGGATCGGGGACAGCTATCCTTTGGGCCGTAAGTGCTTTGGCCGGGAGAGTGGAGGAGACGGAGGAGGAATGTGGGCATCTTCCATCGACGGCGCCAGAACACGCGGAGCGAGGGGGCTTCGGGCTGGCGCGTTCCCCGAATCGCTGGCAGAACACCGCCTGTCCGGCGTCATTCCTGCGGGGCTAGTAAGGGTCTGTTATGGAGAACCTGCGGGTCTGTGAACCGCCGGGGGCGCGGGTGCTGATGTCTGGATGTGGGGCAGGGGCGGAGGACTTTTCGTCTCGCTCGAGAGTCGCCTACTCGGAGACTCGCTGGCAAAGCAGTCCCTGCGGTGGACATCTTCAGGGTATAGGGTCCCCGGGGCCCCCCAATTTCTAGCTACATACCCGTTCATCTTTCTCTTGTCTCCCCCCACTTCCCCTCGCCTCCTCGGCATGAGGAGTCACTGGATTTAATTTAAACCTTCTGGGAGACGTCAGAAAACCCTGCTTATTTCCTCTGCACGTTCCAGGGTGTTTTTTTTTTTTTTTTTAAGTGTTGCTGAAGGAGAGGACGGAGGGGCCTGCGACTGGGTACTTTAAACACTGAAGTTATTGAATCGTTGTTTCTAGCCCAAGACTCTGTCCTTCAACAGTTTCGTAAACGCAGCTTCGTCTTAGCAAACGTGCGGATCCTTCCGCAGATCAGACGCGGGATGTGAGGTGTGGGGTGAGGACCGCACCGCGGCGGACAGAAGAGGTCCTGCCGGCTCCATGCTGCTGCACTTATTTCTGGCGGCGGGGAGCTCACCCCGTTACCTCCGCCTCTCCTTCGCACGGACACTTGCTCCCCTCCAGCCTGGGCCCTGAGCGCATCGGCCCGACCAGCGCCCGGGGAGGGCAGGAGGCGCCGGCCCCAGCAATTCTCCCGGGCGGTTCTTTCCTCTCCCTCGGCTCTGCGCCTTCTCTCCGGGGCCGCGGGTGTCTTTGCCAAGCGGTGGTGGGGTCGGGGCGGCTCTCCTGCGCGGGCCAAACTTGAGTGGAAACTCAAAGCCTAACGAAACGCGGAGCGGTCTGGGGACCCGGCTCTCCGCCGCGCGCTCTCCCTCCTAGCACGCCGCTGGATCCCCGGGCCTCTCGCAGAGACCTAGGCCCCTGCCTGCCCCTCGCCCCCACCTCCACTCCACCGGGAGAGCGCTCGCTCTCCCTTTTCTGCCCCCCTTCCGCAAGCTGGGCCGCCCCCGGAGCGCCCGGGTGGGTGGAGGCGCGCTGCAGCCTCTGCTTGGCACTCTGGAAAAACCTCCCCTCCCGGGAAGACTTCGACGTGCGTCGTGCGTACCGCTTGTTTTCTTCCAAAAGCAAAAGATATTCGGCCCGGCGGGCTGCGGGGCAGGGATGCTACAGTCGGCTACTGCCCTCTTTCGGCGGCCGCGGGGCCGGGTGGGCGGGCGGCGGGCCAGGCCCTGGCATTCCGAGCGCAGGACCCTCCCTCCTCCCCTCCCTCCTCTCCTCCCTCCTTCCCTCCCTCCCTCGCTCGCCCGCTCGGGCCAGTCAGCCCGACCTCACGTCCAATTCGGCTGTGTCTCCTGTCAGGGCAGACGGAAACTCCGCTGAGCAGAACCCGCCGCCAGAATGCTGCTCCTGCTGCTGGGTATCATCGTCCTCCACGTGGCCGTGCTGGTGCTGCTGTTCGTGTCCACCATCGTCAGCGTGAGTGTCTGGCCGGGTAGCACGCGCGGTTGGGGCGCCCGGAGCTCGCCCAGAGCTTGGCCTCCGGACCACGATTTCCGCCACGCCCCCTCAAGTTTGCAGATCGCGAGTCTCAGACATCCTTGGGCCTTTTGCAGTTTCTGGCAATCCGTGCCTTTTCAGTAGTTTTTGAGAATATCAGAGTGGATTCAGGGGTGGGGAGGAAGCAAGCAAGCGCTGGGCTAGGTCAGTACACAGGCCTCTCTTTAAGCCAAAGAATGTGAGTGCAGATCCAGGGTCCCCCCCCTACCCCCTTCGTGTGATAAGCTTGTTTAACATTTTTCTTGATGGGGCGGGGGAGGCGGGGAGGTGATGGGGGGCGGTGGTGGTTGTCCTAGAGGAAGGAAGTGGAGAATTTAGGAAGGTCTGTTTTTTCTCCAAATGGCATCCATCAGATGGGTGACTTAGTTCATGAAACGGCCTTTAGGACTTGAAACTGGCAAGTTAAAATTAGATTTTCCTTAATGGTTCATAGTCCCAGGTCTGTTTTGTGCTGTGGACGGGGCACCTTCTTAGAAAAGCCTCCTCCAGTACAAACAGATCATTGGGATAACTTGCATTACAAAATCAGCAAACATCCAGCTCAGTAGGTTTTAAACTTATTTTCTTAAAGATGAGCCCAGACTTGGGCAGTCATGTGACTGTGGTCTTAACTTCTTAATATACGACAAGTCCCAGGTATGATGTTCTTGCTTGGTTCAAAGATTGAAAAATAATTATGTTGGGGACTGATGAGTTGATTCATCACTTACCAGCATCTTCCCAACATCTTAACAGTAGGTTGACGGGAATTACCAATAAGGAAATGAGTTCAGAGTGGCCGTGGCACGGGATCTGGGACTCAGGAGATCAGGGGAGGAGAGACGGCTTGGATGCAGGTGTCCTGGCTAAAGTCCACGGCTCCTTCTACTGCCGTACACACCTTGGCACAGAGCAACTCATATTTGTGAGGTTCTTTTCCACTTACAAAGTGCTTTTTACTTGAAAAGCCCTGGCCCTCCCCTCGAAAAAAGGTTTGGGCCAGAGCACCACCTCTCCCCTTTCTCTAGCACCGTGGGCTCTGGCTGGACAGTCGATGAGGCTGCTCTTTGCCTTGCCTTGGTCTTCTTCCTCCCCGTCTCTGTCACTCCTCACTCCTCCTCTGACTTACTGCATCTGGTTCTTTCTAGCAATGGATGGTGGGCAATGGACATGCGACTGACCTCTGGCAAAACTGTAGCACCTCCTTGATGGGCAGTGTCCAGCACTGTTTCTCGTCATCAGCAAATGGTAAGGATGGTTTTTTGTTCCACAAACTCGTCCTGGTCTGTCTGCGACGTGCCTCTCTCTCCAGACCTAGAAGCACTTGTTCTTGGAAGCTAGAGCGGTGTTGCTGGGCTGGGGTGAGATGTGGCCAGGGGCTTGGAAGCCAAGATGAAAGGTAGCTTCACTGGCTAAGCTGAGATCTCAGGGAATTGTTGTGCATTCTCTCTACCTGGAGAGAAGCCCTAGACGTGCCCTCCTGTTCCTGCTCATCACTTAGTGTAATTCTTTTAGTGAGTGAAGAAATGTGGATGCAGATAAGCAATGATGATGCAAAATCTCAGGCAGATTCTGCTGGGAGTTTCGATCCAACAAGCAAGTTTGGTTTGCTGGTGGAATATCCAGGAGTGCCCTGGGTCTTCCTGGTGCAGTGATGGAGGGGCTGTCCCAGGGATCCATGGGCCCCTTTTGGTCTCCAGTTACAGGACTTCCTCTCTGGGTCTTGGGCCTCAGAGATCCCATATAGCCATCAGAGCTGTAGAGTGATTCCTTGTTGCAAGATGGGGCATTGACACTGTTTGCATGTCCCCAAGCTGAGCCCGGGGGTATTTTTACTCTGTCCTCAGCATCTTTGCTTGTGCGATGTTGGAATCCAGGCTTTCTTGGGTTCGGGTTAAAGGGATTAATTGGCAGTGGAAGCACACTCTTAGATCCTTGCAGTATCCAGAGGGAGGGAGGGCTCAGCAGGGCCCTGGGGCCTGTGAATGTAGAGAGGCAGTAATAAATACGATGCAGTCTTTTTGGTGGCTGGGAAGTGTCTGGTGGCAGCATGGACCCCAGCAGGGGCCGCAGTGCCTGGTGTTGAGGACACAGTGGGCCAGGCTCTTCATAGTCTCATGTTCCAAAGGATGTGTCCTCAGCCTGGACATGAGGTTTCAATGTGGCCACAGCTGCCCCTTGATCAAATATTTCCGTTGAAGATGCTATAGCCAGTGAGAGAAACCATTTCAGATGCAGCTGAACAAGGCAGGCAGGGCAGTGGCCATTGGTTCTGGCTTCTCATCGTCCAGTTTCACTGCTGGGCTTTCCTTCTCTGGGCTGTGTACCCAAACTGTCCCTGAAGCATCACCAACCAAACATCTCTAACCTCAGCATAAAGAGAAACTGCTAGAACTACTCGAGGAGGATAGCCAAGCAGTAGAAAACACTGTTTTATGTGTCTGCTTTCCTGGGGGCAAGAAAAGAGACCCCAGTCCTTGTGGAAGGGAGCAGTCCTTAATTCTTTTCTCTGAGTCTGTGAAGAATATTGAATTAAAACCACCCTTGAGACTGCGTGGTGAGTTGGTAGCCAAGTAACCGAAACCCTCAGGAGTGTCTGAGCATGTGGCCGGAGCACTGCTTGGCCCCAAAGCCGCAGCATCCGGTGTCTCCTGGGCAAGGTCTGGCTGAAGTTCCCCGAAGGCTGAGAGTGGGAGGTGCTCTGCTCCCTACTGACACCTGGCGGCCATGCGTGGTGACTCCGCCCACAAGGGCTGGCTTTCCCTGGGACCCTGGGTACCCACTCGCACCTCCCCTAAGTGGTGTGTGGCCATGTGGAGTTGGCTGGGGATTCTACACTCACAGGCCCGGAAGGGGCAGTTTTGGCAGGCATGTTCCAACCCGGCTGGGTTTCAAGAGGGATGAGTCGGCAGAGGAGCAGGGATCTAAATTGTCCTGCAGCAGGGCAGCGATGTTCGTATGCTGCTGGCCTGCCTTCTGCATCGCCCGCGGTAGGTTAGGAATGGCTGCTATACTGTCCTCCCAGCAGCTCCCAAAGAGGCACCAGTGTCGTTTCAGTCGGGAACTTCCCATCGCTCAGCTAGCTCTTTGTGTTCAACCTCATCTTCTTGGATTTGCTGACAGTGACCTTGGAGTGTTTCATCTCGGGTTTTTATCCAAATCCACAGTTGCTTTCCTGGGAGGGGAGGGGGGCGGTTCCAAGATCCTGCTTCTCCCCTACACGTGCCTTCTCGTCTCTCCCAGGAAGGGCGTTTTTGAGGCGCTCTGGACAAGCTGTGTTTGTTTGCACTTGAACTTCTAAGTAAGATGTTCCCATTTCAGCTTCCCCAGTGGTCAGTATCTCTGCTCTCATCTTCTGATGGGTCAGCTTGTGTTACAGCCTAAGCTCTGATGGATTTGAAGCCACTGGGCCTCCTTTGCCTTTTGGACTGGGTTTAACCATTTCTGTGCCAAACAAGAGGTGAAAAAAATACGTAATTAAGAAAAAAATTAGACTGCCTTTACAGATGAACCCTGTTAGTCATAAACCAGTCACCATGGTTTGTATTTGCTCTTAGAATGTTTCAAACACACCTTTTATTTAAGTCATTGAAAGTAATTTTTTATTGATACTTGTTTGTGAAGAATATGTCAACAAGTTTGTTATGTGAAAATGCGTTGGTTTACATGACTTGCTATTTTTTTTGAAGGGGCATATCTTTGTGTGAGTGGATGCACCAGAGCATCCACTTTTTTTTTTTTCTTATATGAATGGTGCTTGTTACCACATTGACTGCATGGCAGTCAAACATCTATGTTACTTAGTTGGATGGAGACAGATTTTCCTTGAACTCCCTCTTTGTATTAGAGTTGGTTTTAGATTTCTTAATAAATGCCCTCAGCTTTGTCTGCTTTTCCATTATCTAAATGCATTTACATACATTTAGAATATAAATCCCTGGCTCTATCCTGATCCTGGCTGCAGGCAGAGGTGAAGGAGGCCAGTGAGGGAATATTTATCATGACCTTGTTTTGAATGCCTCTTGACCCAGGGCATACAAGGACTTGTAGACTCTGGACTTTGGTCCTGATAGTCCTGAGCTCTGTGAGGAGTCAAGAGATCACTGCGGGGAGATGAAGAGAGCATAGGCCAGATGCCCGAGGAGTGGAGGCAGGCAGGCAGAGCCGGAGTTCAGGGGAGGAAGTGGAAGGCAGGTCTCCTGTGGGAGGTGGGATTTGATCCATCCTCCAAAGGATGGGCAGGATTTAAATAAACACGGGCAAGGAGGAGGCAATTCCCTGTCGAGGCAATGACATGACCTAAAGCAAGGGGAAAGGTAATGGAGAGACGTGTTCCAGTTGAGATTAAGATTGACCCCACAAAACAAAACATCTTTAAATGGTAGTGACTTAAATAAGATAGTTTATTTCTCTCTCTTTCAAAAGAAGTATGGAAATAGGCAGCCTAACATAGATATGGCAATTCCAGGAAACTGTCAGAGCCATAGGCACTTTCTACCTCATTTCTTTGTCTAATCCTTATGGAGCGGACAGCTGCCACAGCGCCAGCCATTTCATCTCGGCTTCAAGCTGCAGAATAGAGAAAGGAGAGGAGAAGAATGTGTCCCCCTCCCTTTTAATGAAACATCTTCAGATAGACCACACACCTCTGTTTTTGTCTTTTCCTGGAAGTCAGTCACAGAGCCACACCTACCGTCAAGGGAGGCTGAGCATGGAGTCATTTGACGTCATGGGAAGCATGACTTCTTGATTCACAGAAATTTAATAGCAAGCACCTCCCAGTAAGCCTGGCTTCTCTTCAAGGCAGTGACCACATCTGTCCGTACCCAGTCATACTCTGACAATAGTTCTGGTGCATCCTATGCTGTTTCAGACTGGAGCCCGATTACTTTAGGATTCTGCAGACAGTCCATCTCTGCCGTGTCCTGGGACCCTTCAGCAGCACAGTGACCTGTGTTGGCAGTCGGATGACCCTTTGACTTCCTTCTCTTTTTCTCCACTTCCCCAGTCATTAACAGCTCTTACTGTTTCATGATGTCTCTTGAATCCTTGTTTCCTCCCAGTCTAGTCCTCTCTTCTGACCTCCGGACCAGCCTGGCCAGCCACCCACTGGACAGTTCTGCTGGGATGTCTCAGAGGCGTCCCCAGACCAGCCAGCCTTCGTCCTCCTCCACCCAGTCTCCCCCTTTGACAGTTTCCAGTATTTTAGTGGAGGCTGTCTCACCGTCCAGTGAGCTTCACACTCAGAGTCTGCCTGGATGTGTCTCCTCTCCCTTCTCAGAATCGTTCTGGTCCCACTGGTCACTCGTCATCCCCACCCACATTGCACCAGGGCCTCTGCAGCAGCCTGCTTACTCCTGATCTTTCTCTCTTCATTGTTCTTCATTTTGTACATCGAATCCAGGATGATATTTAAACATACAAACCTTGTCATATCACTCTCAATTTAAAACCTCTCAGAGGTCCCTTTGGTCTCCATCTTCAGATGAACATCTTTGCTAAGGTCCATACGTCTACCTGAATGATCTGCTCCTATTAAACCTCGCCCCATCTCTTCTCCCCTTCATCTTGGCATTTCAGCCTTCTCTAACTTCAGTGATCATGGACTGCCTGCCTGGACTGCCTGCCTCAGGATGCCCCCTCTCCTCCCTTCTCCCCTTTCTCCCTGGTCTCTTCCCTTCTCTCCTGTGCCCTTTCATGCAGGACTATTCACTGAACACCTGTCTTGCAGAAGATTCCACTGCAGACACTGAGGGTGCCAGTGGATGAGAGCTTCCATTTTACTGGGCAGATCAGTCAATAAATGTGGATAATCAGGAGGCAGTGATAGGAAGGATGAGGAGAATAAAGCAGGGTGATGTGTGGTGAGGGACTGGGGTGGGGAAGAAATGATCTCTTGAGGATGACCGGGAAGGAGTCAGCCACAGGGACATCAGGGGGCAGATTCCAGACAGTGGGACTTCCTGAGGACAAGGTCCCTGGGGCAAGAAGGAGCCTGGCAAAGCTGATGTACGGAGAACACAGGGGATGGAGAAGCAAGCCAGCCTGCAGGGTCTTCTAGATCCCAGGAAGGACTCTGGGGCATGTGGATGGGGTTCTAAGTATCATGGTTTAATTTATACCTGCTCTGTCTTGCATGCATTTCTCAGCTGTTCTATTCCAAGTTGGAGTAACAATCCTGTGCATTTATAAGGCAGAATATGTCAGAAATCTTACAAAGTAGAAATCCTATCTATTTCCAGCAGTAGCGACCTTATGGCTAGCAGTAGGTTGTGGGCAGCCTTAGACCAGTCCTTTGGATTGAAAGTCAGAAAACAATAAGTCTGGCCAGTTTCAGGAGCCCCTCCCTGACTTGAGCGCTCTGTGTCTCCTGTGATTGCCAGGTTTATCTTGTTTATCCGTTTGGTGGCATTGCCACTTTGGCAAGGACATCAGACCATTTCCTCATCTGTGGCTCAGCTTTTGGTCAACAGTTTTAAAAACATAGGAGGCCCTCTGCACTTAGGGCCTCATGTTTTGCAATTTAGCATCTTTGTGGCTTCCTGGGCTAACCCACAAGCTCTGCCCCAGCAGTGGCTCTGGATTCTACACGCCCTTGTGGGATGCGGAGGTCCCGGCGGGCAAGGGAGGTGCGGGGTGGGACGAGGCGTCCTGATGCTGATGTTTCAACCATTGGAGTCTCTCATCAGATGCCAGCACCTAGGAGTAAATTCAGAGGCTTGTGCAGACCTGTGTCTCACCATATGGTGCTGGATGCTCAGTCTTTGCTTTTTAAAAAATGTAAATTGCTTTCCTGAGATTTTACCAGTGTTGAGAAAGCATCCTTTGTAGTTCAGAAGCTGGGATTGGCCATGGGGCAGCTTGAGGGCATGGATGCTGTCTTTTGGTGCCCAAGAAAAGGATGCCTGGCAGGAAGCCTTCTGAGTATGTGCTCATCAGCACACACATAGACTCTGATGCTGGCAGGGGCTCGGGAGGTCATCAGACCCATCCCCCTGCCCCATGTCACTCACTTCAGACCCCTCTGCAATGTACCCATTATATGCTCATCCTACCAGTGACAGGGGACTCACTACCTTTCAAGAGACTCCCTTTCATTTCAAAGAGCTATCAGAGTGGTCCATTCATCCATTCTTTAACTAGACTGAGCATGTGCTAGGTACTGGACACTGTTCCAGAAACCGAGCCGATGGAGCTGAACAAGAAATACCAGTCCCTGCTCCAGAGGATGGAGCTCACAGTTACTCGGGGGAGATGGAGGAAAGACAATGAATGAGTCACTGCGGGCAGCGGACAGTGCTCTGCAGGAGACGGCCAGAGCGACGGATAGCAGGGCGCCACTAGGGAGGAAGCAGCTGGTCACAGAAGGCCTCTTCCTGCCAGAGTCACATGGGCGGAGGCTTAAAAGATGGGAGGGGCCAGCTGTATGAAGAACCACAGGAGGAACATTCCAGGAGGTACTGGAAAGGGCCAGCTCCTTCGGCAGGGAGGAGTCTGGTGTGTCCACCAGTGCTGGGCCAGCATGACTGAGTGCAAGGCTGCAGGCAGGAGGGGACAGGCTCTGATGCTGAAAAAGCCAGCCCGGACATACGGAAGGGTCTGAAGCAGAAGAGGGGTGTGATTTGATTTGTGTTTTGAAGACGCATTCTGGCTGATACATTGAGAAGGTACAGTGTCAGCAAAGCACTTGGATTTAGCAATCTGTGGCTCAGGGTAGACGTCTGGCATGGACATTCAGCTTTGGGGTCATCGGTGTCCGCAGGAGGGTATTTAATGTCTGGAGGGGAATTGATGAGAGGAGAGGTGGAAGGAGCAAGGGGTCCAGTGTGAGTCTTGTGACATCTGGTGGCTGATGGGGGCAGGAGGGAGCTGGCAGAAAGGTTGGGGAGGAGGGGCCCATGATGTAGAGGGAGTGAACTGCTGTGGGATACTGTCATTAAGAACTTACTTAGCTGTGGGACTTCCCTCGTGGTTCAGTGGTTAGGCCTCTGAGCTCCCATTGCAGGGAGCATGGGTTTGATCCCTGGTTAGGGAACTAAGATCCCACATGATGTATGGTACAGCAAATAAAAAAATAAAGCAACGTAGAAAAAAGAAAGAAATCACTCAGCTGAGGCCACATCAGTCCCCTAAATTTTCAGTGGTTTCTGGTTGTCTTCATTCATACCTGGAGGCTTGGACCTCATCCTCAAGGTGTCTAAATCCCTGTTCTGTCCCTGGAAGCTGTGGTTTTTTCTTCCGGGGTCTCCCCTTCTCCAGATGGTGCTTCCTCCTTGCAGTGACCTTCCTGCTGCTGGTGGCAGTTCTCTGCCCCCCATCCCCGCCTGTGTAACATGTTGTCTCTGGACTATGGGCATTGGCCTCCCGGTGCTGCTCAGCTGCTGGCTTGTGGTTGGCCTGGCAGGTAGATGCACAGAGAGGGGGATCTCTCTCCTGTGGCCACCCCATTCATTCTCCTCCCCACTAGGCTCTGTGGATGCCAAACCTAAAGAAAGGCTGAAGGATCATTTAACTCCTTAGAGTTCAAACATGCTTTTGAACTTCTTGGGCTTCCCTGGTGGCCCAGACAGTTGAGAATCTGCCTGCAATGCAGGAGACCCACGTTCAATCCCTGGGTCAGGAAGATGCTCTGGAGAAGGGAATGGCTACCCACTCCAGTATTCTTGCCTGGGAAATCCCATGGACAGTGGAAGGGTGGGCTACAGTCCATGGGGTCGCAAAGAGTTGGACACGACTGAGTGACTAACACTTTGAATTTCTCAGCAGCCCAGTGGATTGGCACCATGAGTCCCTGCTTTTCTGCATGGGGTCTGCCTCTCAAAAGCTGGTTACCTGGGGCAAGTGTCCTCATGGCTTAATAGGGTAACTGTGGAGGTGAGACCTGGGGTGGTTGCCCATCATGTCCCACGCATCCTGAGTCCTCTTCCCATTCAGGATATAATTGTGACATGGGGGGATCTTGAGTGGACACTGCCTTTGAGCTGGGCCTTGGAAACTGGGTAGAACTTCAGTAGGTGTGGGGAGAGAGGAGAGTGCATGGTTTACTGAGCTTGGTGAGCTAGTGGCTCTTAATTTCCATGATGCTTGGACAGAAGGTCTCTGATAGTTTGCATATGGAGAATGCCTTTTAAACCTAAAGATCCTGAACCCCTTCCTCCACCAGGCATCCCCTTTTCCTCTGTACATCCCTTACCTCCCCTGGGCAATTGAAATGTCTTTCTCTTCTCTTCCTTTCTGAAGTCACTGTCTGTGGCCAGACTCCACATGTTCAAGTGTTCTTGACAACACCAACACAAAGTGTTCTCTGATCAATCAATTTGGAAAATACTATTTCAAATCTACTCAGGCTATTCTTTTTAATGGTAAGACGTTTCGGAACCTTGAGTACCTTACTGTACGTTGCAGTGTCCAAGGAGGGACGTTAATATACTTGACCATGGAAGCCACTTACTTTATTTTTCTGTGTGTGTGTGTGTGTTAGATGGCTCAGTTGTATCTGATTCTTTGTGACCCCATGGACTGTAGCCCACCAGGTTCCTCTGTCCTTGGGATTTCCCAGGCAATAATACTGGAGTGGGTTTCCATTTCCTTCTTCAGGGGATCTTCCTGACCCAAGGATCAAACTCACATCTCCTGCATTGGCAGGTGGAGTCTTTACCACTGCACCACCTGGGAAGCCCTCCATTTTTCTGTTTAATCAACAATGTTTTGGGAAACAGCCTAACCTGACCCTCCTGTTACTAGAGTTTTCCAACCAGGGAATGGAGGAAGCCTGAAATAGCTGGACATTTTCAGTAACCTCGGAACCTCAATGACTGTATTATATTCCCTGTTCCAGTTTGAAGACTAGTGGGAATAAGACTGTTGGTGTCAAACCACACATATAAATTAGACTCTGGAACAAATTCCTCTGCCCATGAGGGAGCCTCTTGGTCAGGAGGGCAGTTAACCAAGTGACGGTGTCAGGTGCAGCCTGAGCGCCTGGAACATGAGTTCACTCATCATCAGCCAGAGGTTTAGCTGGAGTTGAGATGCCCCCCGGGATTAGCGTTGAAAGAGCCTCCCCATGGTCTCCCTCATCCTTGTGAGCTTCCGGCCGGGGTCTGTGGGCTGAAAGACCCCATGTGGCTTTCCCCTCTGGCTGCATCCTTGTGGGTCCCAGGGAAAGTGAAGCCGGGGCCCAATTTCAGAGCTCCCAGCTGGGTTGGATGGGAAGAAGCTGGAACCCTGGGCAGGGACCACTCGGTCCCTGCTCAGGCTCCTGCCAGTGGGCAAAGCAAACATACAGCAAAGTCCTCGTGGATAGGATGGAGGCTGCTCGCAAGTCAGCAGCCTCTGGAATGACATCCATCCCAAGAAGGAAGGAAAGTGGCAATTTGTGGGATGTCAGTGGGGAGGGTGCCAGCTAGTTCAATGGTAAAGAATCCGTCTGCCAATGCAGGAGACGTGGGTTTGATCCCTGGCTCAGGCAGATCCCCTGGAGAAGGAAATGGCAACTGGCTCCAGTATTCTTGCCTGGATAATCCCATGGACAGAGGAGCCTGGAGGGCTACAGTCTATGGGGTCTCAAAGAATCAGACACAACTGAGTGACCAAACAACAACAGCGGGAAGGGAGGTTAGCGGGTGTGTCAGCTGCTTTGCAAGACGGCCTGGCATTCTGGACAGGACGGCTCTCACTCCTCTAGTGGTGATTCACCCCAGTGGCTCCTTCCTCCTGGCTTGGCCTCCCCAGTTCATGCTCTGACCCATCTGCCACTGCCCTTCCTTTCACTCTTGATGGAGTCAGAGAGCTTTTGTGAATTGCCAGAGTGGGACTTGAGGTTGGCGGGGCAGGCGCTCGGGCATGCCTCTAGGCTGGGAGGAAAGGAGGCAGAAGGACGCAGAGGGGCCGGTGCATTGAAGAGCGTTGCAGCCTCCCTGAGCCCTTCACTCGCTGGCTCGTTGGCCCTGGGCTAAGAATACAGCTGAGGGGGCAGATGTATTTCCTTCATAGCTTAGCTGCTGTGGGGTAGGAATCTGACCTTTGGTCATTGGGCATCTGCAGCTTTCCCTTCTGTGGCGGGGAGGAGCGGGTTTCTGCTGGCCGCCATGGCCTAGCCCACGTCAGAAAGCTGTCAGCAACCCTATTACCTGACAGGCTCATCAGAAGAGCAGGTCTGCAAGGAATTCGGGGGTTTTTAATTCCCGGGCTCAGCACCAACGTTGGAGGTTAAAACGCTGTCACTGGGCATTCCACAAATAGTTGCCGGGCACTGAGCAAGGCCTGGAGAATGACCGTGGGTGCTGGTCATGGGCTCTGCCAATGACCTTGAACTTGCAATTTGAGAAAAAAGAGTATCACTGGCCTGGGGCTTGGGTAGAAGTTCAGATTTGCCACCTGGCATGTTGGCCTCACATTAATTTGACTTTGTATAAAACAGGACTGCAGTGGACAGCATTTTCCTCTGCATCCAGGTCTTTCCACTCTAATCACTGTTTTCTGTACATTGGATGTATTTGGCTATAGTAGAGGTTGGCATCTGATGCAAAGAGCCGACTCACTGGAAAGGACCCTGATGCTGGGAAAGACTGAAGGCAGAAAGAGAAGAGGGTGGCAGAGCGTGAGATGGTTGGATGGCATCACTGACTCAATGGATATGAATTTGAGCAAACTCCGGGAAACAGTGAAGAATAGGGAAGCTTGGTGTGCTGCAGTCTATGGGGGTCACAAAGTTGGATATGACTTAGTAGCTGAACAGCAGCAACAGAGGTTGGCAAGCAATGGCCTGCAGATCCAGTTGGGTCCACTGCCTGATTGTGTAGATAAGGTTTTGTTAAGGTGAACAGGCCACACCCACTCATTTACATATCGAATGAGGCTGATTTTGTGCTAAGATGGCAAATTTCAGCAGTTGCCATGGAAACCATATGACCTGAGAAGCCTAAACTATTTATAGTTTGACCCTTCACAGATAATTTGCCAACCTCTGTGCTGAAGCTCTCATAAGAACTGGTATCAGAATTGTATTGAAATGGGCTCTGCTCTCAAACAGCATTCTGGTTGGCACCCTATAATGGCTTATGTGGACACAGTTGTCCACCTTATTCCTTGGTGTGGCCCAGATAAAGATACCCTAAGGACCCCCTCCCCACCCTCCACCAAAGTCTACAGCTACTAATTTACTCTGCCCCTGAGCTCAGCCTTTTAATGGGGTTATTTGTATTGTACAGAGCTTTTATATCAACATTCTTATTTGAACATTACACAGTCCTCTGAGGTAGCTGGTCCCTCTTGTTAGCCAGTTAAGCAGGGGGTACCCAGGCCTGTTTTGATGGAGCACATGACCTGGCCTGGCTGGGGCCACAGCCTGTAGGTTTAAGGTACATACTGTCAGTAGCATTCCTTGCTGAAGAAAGCTTTACTTCTCATCTTGATTTCTTTATCCAAGGAATTATCTGGAATAGTCTTTTAACATTTCCGAATTTATTTTGGCTGGTTTGTTTCCTTTGAGATTTACTGAGGTTTTTTTGTTGTTGCCTACTGCATAATTGGTAAGACTATCCCATATGTGTTTGAAAATTTTATCGTCATCACTATAGAGACATAAAATAATGTATATCTTATCATATTTTTGATCTACTTGATTTACCTGTTCTGAGAGAGGTATGCTGAAGTCTCCCACTGTGCTTGTAGCTGTATCCGTTTCATCTTATACTTCAGTCATTTGTTGCTTTATATTTTTTCCAGGTCACACTGTGCACAGAGGTTTATGACTTTTGTTTCTTTATGATAAACTGGAAATATCATGAAATATCCTATGAAATATCCCTTTTTGGCCATCTTCATCTTTTTCAGTTTGAATTCCAGTTGTCTGATGCTATTATTACTATATCTTTTTGTTAATATTTGCCTGGTGCCTCTTTTAAAAAACGTTTTAACTTTTAACTCTTGTTGGTTTTAGGTATCTCTCTCGTATCAGACTCTAGATAGGAATTACATAATTCAAGATGGAATTCTACATCTTATAATGATTTCCATTACTGTGATTGATAATATAGTTGAATTTATCCTACTTTCATCATGTATGTGTTATTGTGCTTCAGGTTGAAAACTTTCTTCTTCAACTTTGTATTCCCAGAGCTCAAAACAGTAGATTTTTAGCCAAGGCCTGCTGAATAAAAACTTCCTTGATTCCTTAATTCTGGTTTGATTAGAGAGCTAACTTATGGAAAATTAACTCAGTTGTAATTAGGTTGGCATTAAAATTCAAGTTCCTGGTAAAAGAAGTTTTGAGAAGAATTTAGTGACATTATTAAATTTAAGAGACTTTTCCTATTGATGTAGTTTTCACTTGTATGATTTTGAGTTTTCTCTAAATGTGAGGCCTGGCAGAAGTTTCTGTTATTAATGAGAGTGGGGGTAGAGACGAAGGAAAAGATCTCAGAATTGGATAAAGAAATCTAGGATGTTACCTGCACCAACCGTGCTCCTTCTAAGGGTGTGCCTTGAAGGACATTCCTCATGATCTCTGTTTTAGTTCTATATTTAGTTCTAGATTTATTTTTGTGGCTCAGATTTCTTTATGTTGCCAGCTTCACTTACCAGACTGCTGGATAATTGCTTTATTCAAAACATAGAGTCTTCCCTGGTGGTCCAGTGGCTAAGACTCCATGCTCCCAATGCGGGATGCCTGGATTTGATCCTTGGACAGGGAACGAGATCCCACATACTGCAACTGAAGATCCCAGTGGAGCCAAATAAATAAATAAAAATAAATATTAAAAAGATAATATTATGGCGGCAGTAGCTTTGTTGCAGACTGCTTCTCCAGAAGAACCACTGCACTGGGTGTGAGTGAGTGAGTGAGTGATAGTCTCTCAGAGTGAAGGTCACTCAGTCATGTCCAACTCTTTGTGACCCCATGGACTGTAGCCCATCAGGCTCCTCTATCCATGGAATTCTCCAGGCAAGGATACTGGAGTCGGTTGCCATTTCCTTCTCCTACTACACTGGGTAGAGTGGTTCAATGAGAGATATGAAAATGAAGTCAGGATGGCTCATAGCCCATTAGATATCTTTTTCTAACCTTAATTGACAAAGAAATTGCAAAGATTAAAAAAAGCATATGGTCCATCAAGGGAGAAAGATCACCAGACTAGAACAAGGGCCTCCTAACCTTGGCCATGCCAATGGTGCTCAGTCGAACATCTCTGGAAATCTCTCTCAGTTCAAAGGGCCTGGGTTAGCTGATCCCACAGGCTTCTTCCAACTCTAAAATGCTTCCAGAAGATTCTTCCAATCTTCCATGAAACTCTAGTCACAGTTGACCTAATCAGCATCCTTAAAATTCTTTCATGAACTACTTGCAACTCAAACCAGGGTCATCTTAGTGAGGTATTGATGTAAGCCATCCAGATTTCACAGTTTTTTCTACCGTGCTAAGCATAGGCATGTATTTTTCTAAGCCAATGCACATGAGTCTGTTCCTGACTGTAGAGGAGCAGACCCTGGGTCTTCTCTGATCTTCCTTGTTTAGAGCAGCACCCACCCCCAGGATTCTTTGGCACTTGGAAGGAGGGATGCAGGAAGGAAGGATGACAAGGCCCCTGGAGGTCTCCAGAGGGAACCTGGTGGGTTCCTGTCTCTGATGCCAAACCCAGGTTTTTGCCTCTTGTCGGTTCCTTCTGGAATTGACATTCACTTGTAGTAGATGGTGCACTACAGAGTTCTCTTCCTTGCCTGAATTTCAGTTGGACGCTTGGAGATTTGATCTAAGGCTGGTGGTTCAGCTAAGATAAGGAATTGTCATCTGTGTTCCTATCTCATGACCAGACTGAGCGCTGACTGCTCTGAGATGAGCTGGGAACAGACACAGTGTGGCTGAGCGAGTGGTTCATAGCTAAATAAAGCATGCTCTTCCCATCAGCATCTTCTTCCAACGTTCTGCAAAATTAGTCTTGGCTCCAACATAATTTTCTTCCTCCCAGCCATCCCCAGGATCTCTCTGACTCCTTGGGGGATGCTGACATTTTGAATGGTGGTTTGGAACTATTCTCAGAATCCAGGGGTTCCAAGAAGCCCTTCAAACCCCCTGAGGACAGAGAGAGAGAGGAGGCAGAGGGCAGGGTTCAGAGCCCCTTGAACACATGCATATCTGTGTAAGTAACTCATTTGGCTAAAGGACTGGAAGGAAATTTAATATATTTTAACTTGATTTTAGCTCCTTGTGGTGGGACTGAGTATTTTCTTACAGCCTTTTCTTAAAATGTCTACAATTAAACATATATTAATACCTCTTTTTTTTTCCTCCAAAAGAAAGCATGAAATCAAGAATGACTTTTAAGAGTGGGAAAGTGAAGAGCCTGAGTTTCATTCAGAAGAGGGCTGCTGCTCCAGGGGGTGGGTGTGGCTTTCTGCTGCCCAGGCCACGCCCCCTGGCAGAGCCCCGCCCCTCTGGCTGGCCCGTGCCGCCTTTTCCTAACCCCGTGTCTCCTCCTCTAGAATGGCTACAGTCTGTCCAGGCCACCATGATCCTGTCCATCATCTTCAGCGTTTTGTCTCTGTTCCTGTTCTTCTGCCAGCTCTTCACCCTCACCAAGGGCGGCCGGTTCTACATCACTGGGGTCTTCCAGATCCTCGCTGGTAAGTTGGAGAGGACCAAGTCCCCGTGGGGGCTAGGGTCCCCCAGACTGCATGCAGGATGGCCAGCCAGGTGGGCGTGGCTCCAGAATAACTGACGTGCGTGAGTCTTCCCCCGGATGGATTTCATACAGCACAGGGGTGTGTGTGGGTGTGAATCTGGAAACTCTCCATGGAAAGGGGTACATGGGGAATAGGACTTGGGGGCTCTGGAAGGAGGGTCCCTAACCGTTGGACGGAGCTACAGTCCAGGATGCATCCTCGGAGGTAAATGTTGAAAGTGTCCATAGAGCAGAGGCCAGTCTGGAGGCTGGATTTCTGTAGCTAACATTGTGTGCCCTGGGAAGCACCCCTGCTCCAGTGTGGAGATGGCCCCTATGTACTGCCCAGATTGCTCTAGGGTACGTGTCTCCCTCTCTAAGCAGTGGTGGAGCCACCTGCCAAATCTTTCTCTCCTTTACTCCAGTCCCTGGGGTCCACTGGGCTCCTGTTTACCAGCATCTTCCTTTTGTGTAACATGTAATGCATGGTCAGTTCCAGACATGGGGCCATGACACCAAGGTCTTCTCTGCCCCCTCCTGAACTGCCTCGAGCAACTCCCTTCGCACAGGTTATTCACACGGTCTGTGTGCAGAGTCCTAGACGTGACGCCTTCCTGCTCTTGTCTCTGGATACTGGCCCTTGTCTCACTTTGTTGCCTCTTATCCTTCTGTCCATCGATGACCAGCTGACTGAGTCCTCAGGGCACCAGAGAGACATAGGAGGTGGATGTGGTGGATTCTGTAGTCCAGGATAATAACCCACAAACCCCGTATGTGCTGGAGTACATCTGGGGACTGTAAAGTATTCTCAATTCTGACCCCTGATTGGGCAGTGGGTAGCATCTCTTGTTTAGTTGCTGGATCACAAGCAGTCATTGGAGGGTTGAAAACAGCCCACGTGTCCTAGATGGATGGATGGACGGACAGGCAGATCTCATGGCTTATGCAGGGCTGTATGACAAGACACAGCCTCAAGTTGGACGTCAACGACCCTTTTCTAGAAGACAGAGAGTTACCTTTCCCTGGAAAAAGGAAGTAAACTAGAAAACCGTTTCTCCTCAAATCCCTAAATGCAGCAGGTCAATGTGCACAGTTTGGAATTTCAAAGTCAAATAGAGCTTGGCTAGTTGCCCAGGTTTCATTGTACCAGCTAAGCTTCTCGGGTGTTTCCAGCTTTATTAAAGTACTAATTCCGCCGTGAGAAATCATCTCTGGGGATGTTAGGAGCAGAGACCATCAGTCACCCCATTTCTAAAAGTAACAGAGAACTAGGATGTATTCTGGGATTTCTTCTTTGGGTCCCTATTTACCGTTGGATATCAGAGGTGATCATCTCCTTTGTATCAATGACTGTGTCCTCAAGAAAAAGGGACACAGACGTAGGAAGCAGAAGTTTCATAAAATACTTATATTTGCTCTGTACACTCTTGTTATGTTACTGATAAATAAGCTGAGACTAGGAGAGGCTACATGAAAGCGCAGCTCATGCAAGCACACTGGGATGTCCCCACTTCCTCCCATCCCACGTGGAATGAATATATTTAGAGATTCAGAATCCACTCCAGTTTTCAATGAACACAAGATCCAAGGCGGAAGCTACTTTTTATGTGATCTTTCATTGAACCTGATTGACCATGGAAGATGAATTCAAATCTACATCCTTTTTGATCCCCAAGGTCCCAAACATCTGTGATGAATGAGTCTATGTGTCAGAACTGATGAGTAGTCAGACTGAAAACGGAGTGAACTTATTACTGTTGAAGGGGCATCTCAAGGCAGGGAGGATGTTATTTTTTTTCCTCTGACATATTTTAGCTTAAAATTCTCTAACAGTGTCTTTTTAGCAAGGTCATTTTCAGTCAAAACTGGAGTCCAGAGATGAGTACTTCCTTGCAGCCTGAACATTCTTAGGCATTGAATGTTTCTAATATAAAGTTTATTTACTGATTCCTACTTGTTTCACCATTTGGATTCTTCTCCGAACTCAGTCCAAGCTGTTTGGTACTCTGCCACAAAAACCTCTGAATTTAGAAGCACTTGATTTGTTCTTGCATTATCCCTTCCAGATCTAGCTTCTTATCGCTCATGAGACTTCATTTTCGGTTATTGGTTTGTCAGCTTAGCGTCTATCTGTGAATAGGAAGTTACTGAATTAGAAATGTTGATCCAGAATAGCAGGTGTACTCGATACGTCTAAGAGTGTTCCGTGCTTGTTCCCTCTGGGCAAAAGAACCCGAGAGCTGGTCTAAGAAACCTCAGCTCTCTAGAATGTTGCATTTGAACTTGCTGAAGCATCTTTCCACTCTAGTTGGGATCTAAGACAGTGGGGACTTCCCTTAGAGATTTCGTAACTTTTAGCATCTGACAACCCTGCTCTTGTGTGTTTCTCATCTCATGATCTAAAGGATCCAGTAACTAGGGAGATTGCAGACAGTGACTACAGTCATGCAATTAAAGGATGCTTGCTCATTGGAAGGAAAGCTATGACAAACCTAGACAGCATATTAAAAGGCAAAGACATCACTTTGCTAACAAAGGTCCATCTAGTCAAAGCAATGGCTTTTCCAGTAGTCATGTATGGATGTGAGAGTTGGACAATAAAGAAGGCTGAGCGCCAAAGAATTGATGCTCCTGAACTATGATGCTGGTGAAGACTCTTGAGAGTCCCTTGGACTACAAGGAGACCAAACCAGTCAATCCTAAAGGAAATCAACCCTGAATATTCATTGGAGGGACTGATGCTGAAGCTGAAGCCCCAATACTTTGGCCACCTGATACAAAGAGCCAACTCATTGGAAAAGACCCTGATGCTGGGAAAGATTGAAGGCAAAAGGAGAAGACGGTGGCAGAAAATGAGATGGTTGGATGATATCACCAACTGAACGGACATGAATTTGAGCAAACTCCAGGAGACAGTGAAGAACAGAGGAGCCTGGCATGCAGCAGTCCATGGGATTGCGAAGAATTGGACACGACTGGGTGACTGAACAACAACAGCAACAAACTAGGGAGACAGTTCGGGGAGGGTTGTTGGTGACAAAGGCTGGTGATAGCCCGAGAAATTACCCCTAAATATCAAGGAGCAAATCAGAAAGCAAAAACAGCCAAGCAGTAAACAAAAAGAAGAGTAGAACAGAGTAAGGAAGGGAGGAAAGAAGGAAGTAGGTCCACAGTTGCGGGGTGCAGTCCACAGGCAGGTCGGCCACCGCAGGCAAGGTCCGCTCAGGGCTGGGCAGATGCTTCTTCAAATACTGCAACCTGTTGGGTGGAAGCCCCCAGAATCCGCTGAGCATCCCCGGGGCTGTTGCAGCTGGAGGGCCTGGCTATGTGGACTCCAGACACACACCTGAGCGTGCAGGGAAGGCAGGTGAAAGGTTGTGTGGAGCTCTTTCACTGACTACAGACCTGGGAGCTGTCTCTGCCTGGCGCTGCCTGTCTTGCTGCATCATCCCTTCTCCACATGTAATAAGCTGAGAATCTCACCTGTAAGAACTATCTTTCCTTGATTACATATTTCTCAGTTTGGCTGTTTCCTGAAGACGTTTCTAGAGGCACCCCGTCATCCTCTTTGGTGCTTCTCAATCTTAGCTGCACATCAGAATCCCATTTTTTTTTAAAGGGGATGCTTTTAAAAAGGGCTTTCCAGGGGGCTCAATGATAAAGAGTCCGCCTGCCAATGCAGGAGACGTGGATTTGATCCCGAGGTTGGGAAGATCCCCTGGAGGAGGAAATGGCAGCCCATTCCAGTATTCTTGCCTGGAGAATCCCACGGGCAGGGGTGTCTGGCAGACTATAGTCCAAGGGGTCGCAAGGAGTCGGACACAACTTAGCTACTGAACAGCAACAAAAGGGCATTTAGAATAAAAACCTGGGGGAGGAATAAAAACCCAGTGCCCTTTCTGTTCTGAGTGGTTCAAAGTCGATTTAAGTCGGAGACCACGTTTAGAAACGCTGGTTCTGGGTGACTCATCCCAGCTGTCACCCTGGCCGGGCCAAGATGAGCATCTTGTAAGGCTGGGGGGTGATGTGTGAGGCTGCAGGGGTCACTCGGAGGCTGAGAGTGGAAGGAGGGACAGCGGCTTACCTATTCCACGGGAACCTTCATAAATGCATCCCCATCTACTGGTGGCTGAGAACGCGAGCCACAGTCCCCTTACGGGGGGAGGTGTTTGACTTTTCGGGATTCCTGTATGACACTGCCTGCTCTGTATTCCAGGGCACGACTGTTGCTTTGCACACAGACAGCCTCGTAATGATATATTCCCTAAAACATCAGTCTCCCGACAACAATAATTATCAAGTAGTGTCTCTTCTCGTTGGTTTGTAAGTGTACAAGCTTATGGCTTCTTGAAGCTAAGCACAAATTCCTTTACTTCTGAGATTCTCCCAGGGCGAATGTCACACAATTAAGCCATCGACTCAGTCACTGCACTTGTGCGTGCTGTTTCTCTTGCTCCCCCAGGTCACAGATGGAGGGTTCTCCCTTTGCTGTTTTTTGTTTGCTGGGGAATTCTGGGCCCAGCTGGTCCGCACAGGTGTCATGGCATTTCTCCATGCTGGGTGGACATGGGTCCCATCCGGAAGCCCTGCCAAGAGGCTGGGCACCATCCTACCCTTCAGATGCTCTGTTTAAACCTCCCTCTCCCTTGGTCAGGCCTCCCCTTTGAGAGCTCTGCCCTCATTAGGTAGGTCAGACAATGAATTAGCACACTTGAGGTGAGCCATGGACCTCGAGGCAAATACAGCGTGTTTCCAGCAGGTCAACACTGCACTTCCCCCCATGACAGTCCACCACCTATGACATCCCCATGGACACAGATGTCTTTGCGTCTCCCAGGCTTTCAGGAGGTGGAAGGTCCTGGAGCTGACCCCCTGGGGGTCTCAGGCCTGCTGTGTGGCTCCCTCAAGGTGGGGGGGGGCAATGCAGTGGGAGTCTCCTCTCTCGGACTTGCAGAAGGACAGTCTTATTGGGGTGCTGAACGTGACACATTCCCACCTCTGCACTTTGTTCAGACAGAGCCACAGTGTCCAGTGAAATAGCCCAAATAGCAGTGAGGTTAGATGTAGGTGGTCCAGCCTGGGGGGCCCTGGACCCACAGGCATCCCACATGCTTGCTGGACTCATAATAGAGTCACTTAGAGCCTGTCAAAGCCCCTGTGTTCAGGAGGGGACAGAGTGGCCTTTGTGCTGCTGGAGCTGGGGTGCTGACCTCACTGGACCCCTCCCCGCAGGGATGCTGACTGTCCCTGTGGGCAGGGACCGTCACGCTGGAACTTGCCTGCTGTGTGAGGTCCCAGGTGGAGGTTTTTCTTGTCCCTCCCACCCCAAAGGCTGCATGGTCAATAAAGCAGGGGTGGGCCGACCAGCCTGCCCATCTGAGACCTTCTTACCTTCGTCTGGGCTGCAGACCAACCTTGGGGGACCACGGGTAGCTGAAAGGGACCAAGCGCCATGAAGCTTGTCCATGATGGCCTTCTCTCTTGGCTGTGTCCTTCCTCCTGTGTTCTTCCCCCACCACCCTGTTCCCCTCCATGTGTTCCTCTGTCTGCCTAGCAGTGCCCACGGGCGTTGTTGCTCTGTCTCTGATGTATTGATCCTGCCATGGGGGTCAGCACAGCCTTCTGCCCTGTGCTTGGCGTGAGTGCCACTCAAATAATGATAAAGTGTCGCTTTCCGTGGTTTCAGAGACCGCTACCACCCATCTATGGAACGCTTCACAGCTTCCAGGGGCTCCACAGCCAGCCATCCTTGCAAAGAGATGGACGGGCTTCTCTTGATACCTGAATTCTCACTGGTGCCCTCGTGTTGACTGGCCATGGGTGACAGTTAAGGGAGATGAAGCAGGAGAGAGGCTGAGGGGCCCGTGACCTGGGTCAGGTGGACTGGACACAGAGAGAGACTGTTTGCTGGTTCCTGTACCTTCCCCTTCCTCCTCACAGTTCTTGGTCTGGTGGCAGATTCCTGCTTGAGATGGACTTGCCTTCTCTCCCTGCAGCCTACATCCTTCTCCCTAAGAAAGAGAGAAGGGTGCCCTGGTGTGTGTGTGTGTGTGTGTGGTGTGTGTGTGTGGTGTGGTGTGGGGTGTGTGTGTGTATGTGTGGTGTGTGTGTGTGTGTGTGTGTGTGTGTGTGTGTGTGTGTGGTGTATGTGTCTCTGTGTGTGGTGTGTGTCTGTGTGTGTGGTGTGTTGGTGTGTGGTGTGTGTGTGTGTGTGTGGTGTGTGTGTGGTGTGTGTGTGTGTGTGTGTGGTGTATGTGTGTGGTGTGTGTGTGGTGTGTGTCTGTGTGTGTGTGGTGTGTGTCTGTGTGTGTGGTGTGTGTGTGTGGTGTATGTGTGTGGTGTGTGTCTGTGTGTGGTGTGTGTGTGTGGTGTATGTGTGTGGTGTGTGTGTGTGTCTGTGTGTGTGTGGTGTGTGTGTGTGTGTGTGTGTGTGTGTGGTGTGTGTCTGTGTGTGTGTGTGTGGTATGTATATATGTGTGTGTGTGCAAGTGTGAGGTGAGCTGGAGTTTGGGGGAAGAGAAGAGTGGGTGGGGGAGGTGCCCAGGGTCTTGGGGAGTCTGGGTTGGGGGTGGTGCAGGGTCCCTGCCCCGTGGTGACCCCTCCCACTCCCAACTGGTCCCTCTCCTTCCCAGGTCTGTGCGTGATGAGCGCGGCGTCCATCTACACGGTCCGGCACCCGGAATGGCATTTCAACTCGGACGGCTCCTATGGCTTCGCCTACATCCTGGCCTGGGTGGCCTTCCCCCTGGCACTTCTCAGCGGTGTCATCTATGTGATCTTGCGGAAGCGTGAATGAGGCCCGGGGATGGGACGGCCGAGGCTCTGAGCTCACGTGGGGAGGGAGGAAGCAAACCAGAAGCCAGGAAAACAAACAAAAAAAACCAAGCTAGCCAAAAAACCCAAACTCAAACCAAACCAAACAGAAAGCAGCGCGGGGGGTGGGGGGGTGGTTAGTGTTGATTGAAGATGTATATAATATCGACGGTTTATAAAACCTATTTATAACACTTTTTACATATATGTACATAGTATTGTTTGCTTTACGTGTTGACCATCAGCCTTGGGTTGAACCTTAAAGTAGCTAAGGAACTTGACATCCTAACCATATAATCAAGCTCAGTTTTTTTTTTTTTTTTCGTTTTTCTTTGTTTGTTTTGCCCAGAAAGAAAGAAAGCTCATCACGCCCCTTCCCCTTCATCTGAAAAAGTTACCTCCCTCCCACTCCACCTCATTTAGAAAACCAAAGTGTGGGTAGAAACCCTCAATGGCCCAAAGCCTTTAACTGTGGGTGACCCGCCGTGTGTCACAGACACGCGCTGCCCACGCCTCTGTGTGCAGCCTTACCTGCACTCAACAAAGCCCCCAAACTGGAGCCCTCGGAGAATCGCGGCTTGTGGCTTTGGAGTCCTTGCCCTGGAGAGGACGCGGTGTCCCAGTCGCGCGTCTAGCTTAGAAATCGGTGACAACAAACCTACGAAGTGGTGCTATGTATTTACCATTCCTTACGATCACTAATCATCTAAACGCCTCACTGGAAATTCAATTAACAATTTTACAACATAAAGCTGAATGGAGACCTGAATAATTCTGTGTAATATACATGGTTTATAACCGCTTTTGTACCTGGCTAGGCTGCTGTTATTACTATAATACGTAACAATGCACCGCCTTTATCACTCCCACATTTCCTTATGGTCGGAGCATCCGGACAAGCTTCTAGACCCCCTGGGACGGTGGGATCCCAGGATATGGCGGAGTCTAGACTGTCCTCTGCCTCCAAGGACTGTCTGGCAATGACTCGTACTGGCCACCAACTGTAGATGTATATACGGGGCCCTTCTGATGCCAAGACTCCAGACCTTGTTTTTTCCCTCTTTTTTTTGCTTTGCTTTTTCTGATTTTATACCAACTGTGTGGACTAAGATGCATTAAAATAAACATCAGAGTAACTCACTGAGCTCTCATGGGTTTTTGTGGGTGAGGGTGTGAGGTGTATGTTGGAGCAGATGGAAGAGGGTTGTGAAGCTGCTGTTGGGTAGATAATCTGGGTTGTAATTTGGTGCTAAGGAACCAGAATCTTCACCTTTGTCCAGGCTCCCAGGGGCATCTTAAACCTTCTAGAAGCCTGTGCAAACATCTGCTAGCTGGAAAGGCTAGCCCTTGTGGCTGAAACAGACCCTACAAGTGGGCTGGAGGGACTCAAGTGTTATTTAGCTGAACCATCTTTCTCCTGTTCTGGTCTCTGATGACCCACATGGGGTCTGGAGCACCGCACACACTCACGTAATGTATGAGATGTTGGCATGAGCAGTGCCGGTCCCTAACCTTTGGGGGGGCAGGTGTGATCTGGTGGATTGTCAGTGGATCATCTGCATGATGATGATCTGAGGCCAGACTTTCAGGTCAGACGTTAGTCAGAACCAACTCCTCCCCATGCCGTCCCCAGGGAGCCGGGTCACTGTGCCGTCAGCTCCAGGGTCCCAAGCTATGTCTCACTCTCACATTTTCTTTTACTCAATACGTTGAGATAACGATGACCTTGCTATTCTTCAGCATTATCCAGCACATATATTGATGGACATACTTCTTGATCTCCAAGGTGACATTTTAGTGAGAGGCACAGCAGAGAATTAACTATGTTACAATGTTGTTGTTGTTCAGTGGCTCAGATGTGTCTGACTCTTTGTGACTCCATGGACTGCAGCATGCCAGGCTTCCCTGTCCTTCAGTATCTCCCAGTTTGCTCAAATTCATGTCCATTGAGTCAATGATGCCATCCAACCATCTCATCCTCTGCCACCTTCTTCCCCTCTTGCCTTCAGTCTTTTCCAGTATCAGGGTCTTTTCCAGTAGTCTTTGCATCAGGTGGCCAAAGTATTGGAGCTTCAGCTTCAGCATCAGTCTTTCCAATGAATATTCAGGGTACACATAAATTAGAGACCTTGACTTTGAACCTGCCCTCTGCCCCTTACCAGCTATGTGAGGCCGGACAGTTTCCTTAAACTCTAAGTTTCTATTTCCTTATCTGTGAGATGAAGATGCTGATTCCAAGCTTACAGGATTGTGGAGATTAAAAGGAGGTGATCAACGTGTATAAAACATTTAGCCTAGGGACCAGCGGGTAGACAACACTCTATAAATGAATGCTTATCCCCAAAGTCATGTTAGAGGTGTATTGGAAGATGTTGGCTGTTCTGGGGAATCAATACCTACATATTAGAATCGCCTGTGCAGGGCTCACCCAGAGATGCAGGTTCCTTGTGCTGGTGGTGGGACCCATCTTGTCTGGATAGTCTTGAAGAACCTCGCCAGTGACTGCAGCATTCAGCTCGGGGTGACAAGCTCTGAGCTCGTCCAGGGCTTTTAGACTTGAACCTGCTAGTGAATCTCCTGGGAGTCCTGTAGTCCTGTAAAATCTGAGTGGGGACTGAGGTGCTGTATTTCCAACTTAGAGCCTGAGAGATGCCGGTGCCGCCAGCCCAGATCACACTCTGAGTAGCAAGGATGTCGAATGAGGCCACCTTCAGGCACCTCATGCTCCCATGTCTTTGAACATCTGTGATGGAAGGCCTTCTCCCTTCCAAGGTTTCTGATAGTAACCCACACGCTCTGCTTTGACTTGGATCGATTGGGTAAGTTGGCACAGATGGCCGTGAGGTGACTGAAAACTGGAAATTTCACTTCATGAGCTCGAACACTGAAGATACACACTTTCATTTCATAAGCTTTCTTTATAACATTTAACTAGAAATTTTAAATGAATACAGTTAAGAACAAAGAAGAAAACCAGAAATGGCCCAAATCTCACCATCCAGGTAAGTGTGTTGGTCACTCAGTCGTGTCCAGCTCTTTGTGATCCTATGGACTGTAGCCCACCAGGCTCCTCTGTCCATGGAATTCTCCAGGCAAGAATATGGGAGTAGTTGCCATTTACTTCTCCATCCAGATAAACCTTTTGGCATTAAAAAAAAGTAAGTCTAGGGTCATGACATCCTGAAGTTATCCAGAGGGAAAGATAAGATGCGAAAGCCTCTTTTCCTCCTTTTTTTTTTTTCCTGTAGTCTCTTGCCAAAGGTAACTAGAAGACATGGCTTATGATTTCCTCCAGGATAAAAGGGGATACCCACATAGATATCTATTCGAATATTTGTAAGATTTCCACAAAATGGAGCAAAGTACTCATATTATTCTACACCATGCTGTTCTTTCCCTGTAGCAAGGATATAAATTGGAGATCTTTCTATAGCAACATATACCTTATTCTATTTTTAGTGAGCTCTGCTTCATTCTTTCAGAATCCACATAGTATTTCACTGCGGAGCTGCACAGACATTGATTTCCCAACTCCTCAATGATAAGCACTTTGCTTGTGTCCTGGTTTTTATTATTACCCAAAATACGTCAGTGAACATCCTTACACGTGAGTATTGGTGCATTTTAAGAGTACATCCAAGTGCTAAAATTCCTGTAAGGATATTGCTGAGAAAAGGACATGCATATTTTAAAAAATGTACTAGCTGTGGCCAGCTTTAGTCTCCAAAAAAATTACACCAACTCTGACAGGGAGCTTTATTTTCTAATCATACCTCATGAGGACTGCCAAATACAGACGCATGTTAAAATAAAAACACTTGAGTAGAATCAGGTATTTGCTACCAGTTCCTTTGTATGTGACTGTGATGGATCTTTCATCCACAAGCCAGTCTTTCTGATCTGGGAACCTGTCTGCTATAGATTATTCTAAGTGTGAGAATACTTGTAAATCGTTTATCTGGAATTGACTTGTATTCAGAACATATATAAGGAACTCTTATCAGTCAGTTCAGTTCAGTTGCTCAGTTGTATCTGACTCTTTTGCCACCCCATGGACTGCAGCACGCCAGGCTTCCCTGTCCATCACCAATTCCCGGAGCTTGCTCAGACTCATGTCCATAGAGTGGTGATGCCATCCAGCCATTTCATCCTCTGTCGTCCCCTTCTCCTGCTTCCAGCAAGTATAAAAACTCTTATACTCAATAATAAAAAGATAAACCATCCAATTAAGGGATCTTCTTGGTGTTCAGATGGTAAAGAATCTACCTGCAACACAGCTGACCTGGGTTCAGTCCCCGAATCGGGAGATCCCCTGGAGGAGGAAATGGTAACCCATTCCTGTATTCTTGCCTGGAGAATTCTATAAACAGAGGAGTTGGTGGGCTACAGTCCACGGGGTCACAAAAAGTTGGACATGACTTAGTGATTGAACAACCACATATATACAAATGGCTAATAAGCAACTGAAAAAATGTTCAGCATCATGGGTCATCAGGGAATGCAAATCCAAGCACAGTTCGGTGCTGTTAGTCCACACCCACTAGGTGAGCTTGGGTTGACAAGTGTGATGGTAGCACAGGGTAATGAGGAGGTGGAGAAATTGGAGCTTTCCATCCTTGAGCAACCTGGTATGCTGCTGGTGGGAATGGAAATGGCACAACCACTTTGGAGAACCTTGAATAGTTCCTCAAAGGGTTAAACATAGCATTGCCCTAGGACCCAGCTATTCTAGGTACTCATGTAAGAGACATGAGCAAATATGTCTGAGCAGGAACTTGTATGTTCCTTGGATGTTTATGGCAGCATTATTTATAGTGGTCAAAGATGGAAACAACTCAAATGTCTATCAACTGATGAATGAATTAACAAAAGTGTCCATGTGCCGGGCTACTACTGGCTACGAAAGAAATGAGATACTACTATGTGCTACAACATGACGAGCCTAGGATATTTTATGCTAATGAAATAATCTAGTCATAAAAGACTGATTGAATTTCCATGAAATTCCCAACTGAAAAGACTTTAGAGACAGAAGTCCCCTATGGGTTGTTTAGAGCTGGAAAAGGTGGGTGAGGATGTAGGGTTGTAAAAACTAACATGTGTGATGTTCCTTCGAGTTGATGAAATGTTCTAAAATGGACTGCGATGATGGTTGCATTCCTTTTCACAGATGTGAATATACTAATATCCAATGAATCGTATGCTTAAAATGGGTCAATTGTATAGGAGGAGAAATACATCTCAATAAAGTTTCTAAAAAAGAAAAGGGACAGCTGTCTGCTGTAGCTGTTCCTAATTTTCTCATCAGTCTGTTCTCTCTGGAAAGCAATACCTCTTTTTTTTTTTTTCCCTGTGGTTTTGGATCTATATTTTAAAGGGAAGAGATTCTTACTCCTTCTGAGCAATTTAAAGCACAACAGGATATTGGAGACGAACAGTTAACATAGTTCTTCACTCAGAATCTTGAGTTTTCCCAGAGATTGTTTTAATGACATTTATTTTCCATCCTTGAGCTCTTCTGAGAAATAATGCAATCTTAAGAATTTGTAGCAATGGAAATTTGATTCAAAACACCCTCTGACAGTTTCTTTGTGCTTTGCACACCAGGGAGGGTACCATTTAGGAACGGTGAGTGCAGACAGGGGTGAGGCTGGCTTCTTTGCAATTGTCTTCTCTCCAGGACCTTAAACCCTTCATGTCTTAGCAACCCTGAACTCAATTTGTCTCCCAGCTCTTTGAGCTCCTGAGAATGATGTTAGCCTTCTTGCCCTCAGCAAGTGGTTTCAGGCAGCTTTTCAGTTTCTTGGTCTGTTGCTTATTAATTGGCAAATTCTTTCAGCAGGAATTCAGATGTTGGACTGGTCCAAATGGGGGGGTTTTCGTCTCACACCTGCGAGCTCCTGAATCCTGGAGGCCTTGGTATTCTTGATGCCGTCAAACAGAAGGAAAAATCTAATCCAGATTTTCTAATAATTCTTGGCCAGAAGAATCTGTCTTTCTATAAGATGCTACAAGCTATTCTACAAGAAAGCCCTTTGTTCCGAAACAAAAGTTCAGTATTTATTTTGAAAGAGGTCATTTAATTTTTTATATTTATTTATTTATCTGAACGCAGGATCTTTGGTGTGGCATGTGGGATCTAGTTCCTTGACCAGGGATTGAACCCAGGCCCCCTGCATTGGGAGAGCAGAGTCTTAACCACTGGGCTGCAGGGAAGTTCCAAAAGAGTTAATTTAAATGTATAAATGAATGTCAATGGGGAGATATTGATATCGTCTCAGGCACGTTCCCAGTCTGAACAAACTCTAATGAGTCTGTTCCCTTGTTTACACCTTCATAACATTTTTTTGTTTCCATTATATAGGTCCTATACTTTTATATTAACTCTATTTCTAGGCATTTACATGCTTTATAGCCTTTATGAATTTCTTTTATTCTGTGGTGTTTTATTGTTAGCTCTTGTGTGTGTGTTGGAAACATGGATTTTTCTCAACCAGTTTTATAATTGTTTCTTTGGCTGAATTGTCTTATTGTTTTCCATATTATTCAGTTGGTTATCTTGGCTTTTTACATAGATAATCACAGCAATGCAAAAACAGAAAAAAAAAGAGAAGTAATGTGCTTTTTTTTCCTTTTCCATATTTACAGTTCTTCATTTTTAAAATTATTTGATTGATTTTCTAGATCTTTCAACACATGCAAGTAATAGTTGGGATGGTAAACACTGTTTCACTTTTTTCCCCCTGAATTTAATGGAAATGCTGATGCTTATAGTTAACTTGTTTAAACATAATTTATTTTGGTAAGTGCATATTTCTGATTCTCAGCTTAATAGGAATTTTAACCAAGAATTTATATTACATATTACCAATGTTTTCAATCTTTATCTGATGCTGCTGCTAAATTGCTTGGTCGTGTCCGACTCTGTGTGACCCCATGGACAGCAGCCCACCAGGGCTCCCTCTGTCCATGGGATTCTCTGTTCAAGAATATGGGAGTGGGTTGCCATTTCCTTCTCCACAATCTTTATCAAGAAGACTTAATTTTGTTATACCTTTAACCAGTTACTCTGGGGAATCCTATCAATAGTTTTCTTAATATTGACTCATTCATTTTGTAAATGAAATAAAGGTCAGTTTTGGGAAAGTGGCATTCTTTTGATGTTGATGGTTATTTATTTATTTATTTTTGACTGTTTGGGGTCTTTGTTGCTTTGAGGGCTTTTCTCTAGTTGCCATGAGTGTGACGACTCTCTAGTCGTGGTGTAGGGGCTTCTCGTCGCGGTGGCTTCTCCTGTTGTGGAGCGTGGGCTCCAGGGCATTAGGGCTTCCCTAGTTGAGGCACACTTGCGTAGTTGCTCCCCTGCATATGGGCTCTTCCCGGACCAGGGATGAACCTGTGTCTCCTGCAGTGCAAGGCGCGTTCTCCACCCCTGAGCACCAGGGACGCCCTTCTTGGCTTATTTTTGCTTACATTTTATTAAGGCTTTTTACATTTTATTAAGGTATTTACATTTGTAAATAAGATTGATTTTTAGGGGGGGGTGTGTGTGTGTAGGATGGAAAGTGACATGAATTCCATCCGTATTAGTACAGAGAAAACATTAGCTTGTTTCTCTGGGGTACTGTATGGATATTCTCATTTTCTGTACAGTTGGCAGTTTTCATGTAAGGCACACTGCTGGGCAAGTGACTGCTGGAAATTGTAAGACAGTTCACAATCGATTGACTTATCGACCTGACATAATTGGTAGTGACGTTTAGACGCTGTCATTCACAGTCTGATCAGTGGACTCCAAAATTTAACTCCACATGTTTAGAATTTCAAGTGGATCTTGTCTGGAATTTAAATTGGTCCTTTTCTTTTTGAATTCCAAATGGAGCCAAGAAGAAAGCAAAAACAAAACTTTAAAATGCCCAGGCTTTATTACTGCACTCAGATTTACAGCGTAAAATCTTCAACCACTGATCCTTAGCGGGCAGGCATGTAGGTTTAAGAGCTGGAGACGCATGGAATCATCTTGAGGCTCCTACACAATTTATCAGAACCTGAATCTCTGAGAAATATACGGTGAGTCCCCATCTCCGATGGACTGCAGCCAAGACACATTTCCTAACTGAATGAAAAATCATTCCCTTTATTCTTTGTGCTCCCTTGGTTTCCATTAGGTATATCCCAGGATAACTTTATTGCCTGCCAAATTAAGACTAACAACAAGAAAACCATTCTCCAAGAGTGCCTCCCTAAGACTTATAGCATCTTTCTATACTCACCCTATTCATCTTAGAGCAAGTGAACATTCACTTTACTAAATCAGCAACTCGGCTTCATAACTACCAGAAAGGCTTTCATTACCCACATAGACAGGGGATGTCAGTCTTGCAAGGTTAAATTATGGGTGCTTTTCTCATTCCATTCCCAAGGAGGTAATTCAAGGAGTCAATT